>NC_141557.1:55347500-55947500 GCF_036417535.1 Chlamydotis macqueenii
TCCAGAAATGGAGGTTTCCGTGTCCACCTGACGTGCTGGATTCCCAGGCAGCCATGAGGCAGAAAAAGCTGTGTCTCACGGGAGAGTTCTCCGGCTCCCATCCTCCCTACCAGCTGAAGCTCCGACAGAAGAGACGATCCCCTCCATGGCTAAAGCCTGCGTGACGAACTGCAGGGCAGAAACAGGGAAGGCACGGTCCTCAGGTGGAGCACCATGAGTTTCTGCTGCAGTTTGGAAACACTGGAGTAGGCAAGTGGTCCTGGAGCCATGAGGAGATCACAGGGTGACCTTTTGTAAAATTTTATGTTATGTTCTGTTATTTTGAAGGGGTTTACTGTGTTCTGTTATTTTTCATTATTTTTTGTTATTTTATGTAAGACCACAATAATTTCAAGAAGTATTTATCTTATGTTCTTTTATGCTATTTTTTGTTATTTTACTTTTTTTTTGGTATTTTATAATTTTTCATGTTATTCTAGGTTATGTGGAAGAGTTTTTTACCTTATGTTATTTTGAAGAGATTTAGTTTATCATGTTATGTTTTGTTATTTTTTGTTCTGTAATTTATATCACAATATTTTGAAGGAGTATTTATCTTATGTTCTTTTATATTATTTTTCATTATTTTACATTGTTTATTTGCTATTATTCTAGGTTTTGTGGAAGAGTTCTTTACGTTATGTTATTTTGAAGGGACTTACTGTATCATGCTATGTTTCGTTATTATTTTGTTATATAATTTATATTGGAATATTTTGAAGGAGTATTTATCATGTTCTTTTATGTTATTTTTCAGTCTTTTACATTGTTGTTTGTTATTTTATATTATTTTAGGTTATGTGGAAGGGGCTTTTTGATGTTACGTTATTTCATGTCATGATATTTTATGTTAGTTTGAACGGGATTTTGATGTTATAATCTGTTATTTTTGTTATTTTCTGTTAGTTTACGTTATGTTGACGGGGGGGCAGTTTATGTTAGGTTTCATGATTATATGTTATCTTTTGTTATTTCATGTCCTTTTTCTGACGCTGTTTCAGAGCCAATGCTCACAAGCATTTCCACAATGTGCAATGTGTAGCCAGGAGCAGGCGGATGCATTCTTCACTTCAGCTTGAAAAAAACATCCCTTGCAGTCTGGCAAAAGCAAGCCACAGAGCTCCAGAAAGCAGCCGCAGGAACACAGGCCCAGCAGTCCCTGTGTCCTGAAGAGCCAGAACGTGAAGGATCAGGACCCACCACGCATAAAAGAAGAAGAAGAAGAAGAAGAAGAAGAAGAAGAAGAAGAAGAAGAAGAAGAAGAAAAAGAGGTGTGTGGAAGCGTGGGGGTATTTTTCAAAGAATGCCATGCAGCGATGACAAGCATCCTCTTTGCCTTCCAAAACTGTGGCTGTGCTTCTTGGCCCGTGATGCGTGAAAAGCGCTCTCGTGCCTGCCCGGCGCTTGTATTGCGCGCAGGCAGAGCTGAAAAGTGGCTGCTCGTGATGGTGCAGCGAGGCTGCAGCCCTCCCAAGCACAGGCTGTTTTGCAGAGGCAAGAAGCCCTGAGGAAGTGGAGGCAAGGGAAGAGCAGAGCTTGCTCCTGCTGCCAAGCGGCTACGGGCAAGAGAGGCTGAGAGAAGCAGGGCACGAGTGGCACCTTGGAGGGGCCAGAGGCCAGAAGAGCAGGCGAGAAGTGGGCAGCAAGGGCTCAGAGGAGCCCTGAGAAGGGGCTGTGCTGAGTGCTGCAGAGGAAGGCAAAAAACCCCCGGAGACGCGTGCTAGCCCAGCGTGGGGGAAAAAAGCCTTCCTCCCCGCAGCTGCAGGGCCCGAGAGGCCATCTGCGTGGTGCACGAGCAGCAGGCGGTAAGCCAGGCCAAATGGAGGGAGCAGAGGAGCCCTGACAAGTGGTCATGCTCAGTGCTGCAGAGGAAGGCAAAAAACCCCCGGGGACCAGTGCCAATCTGCCCCGGGGGAAAATTCCTTCCTGACCCCAGTGCTGGCGATCGGCTATTCCCTGAGCACCTGAGCAAGACCTGCCCCCTCCTCCCTCAGGCTGCTCACGCCTCCCAGGAGATGATGCCCAAGCCCTCTTCTCTCTCAACCTGGAGCCATCTCAGGGGCTTCCCAGAGTGACCAATCGGCCGCGGCCTGATGGACCCTGGGGGCAAGAATCCTTCCCGGCCCCTGCTGGGACAACAGTGCGTGCTCCCAAGCACCACGACCCCTTGAAACGTCCCTGCATCCCATTCCTTACGGCTGCTACCCCTGGCTCCACGGGGGATGAGGACGGCGAGCTCTGCGGTGCTCCTCAAGAAGGCATCACCTTGCTCTTGCCACGGCTAAACAGCTGAAAAGGCCTGATAGCCTCGTGCAGCTCCAGGGCTTGGTGGTTCTTCTGATCTCCAGCAGCCTCGTCCAGCCTGCGCTCTTCCTCTCTCAGCCCCCATCAAGCAATTCCAGCGGCTGCTGCTGGAGGACTTCCTCTGGCATGTCTTGGGGCTGCCCCCAGGCCAGCTCTGGCAGCTGGACACAGGACGGTGCTCCCTTCTCTACTGCACCAGAGTGTTGTGCCTGCCGCGTTGCCGGGTGCTGGCACTGTGGCACGGGGGTGACGCTGTGACATGCGCAGCCCCGCCCACCAGCCCTGCGCCCAGCATCCTGCGCACGAAGGCCTTTGGGGTGCTGGCCCCGAGGCAGCCCCTAGCCCAGGAGGCCCCGGGACCATTCCCTGCCCTTGCTGGCCATGCACTGGGCACAGCTGCTGGGCGGCCCTTGCGCCTCTTCTGCCACTCAGTTCCCAATCACAAACCTCGTGCTCTCCCTCTTCTCTCAGGCCATGGCAGAAAGCAACCCTCCAGGCCAGAGACCACCCCCATGAGCCGTCCGCTCTCTGCGCCACAGCTAACGTCCATGAGACCCCGCAGCCAGGAGCACCAGGGACTTGATCTGGCTGGGCACAACCCCTTTTCTGGGGCGTCAGGGGGCTGATTTTGGCAGCCGCGGCCCGCGGGAAAGCCCAAGTGGAACCAGAGCCATTGCTTGAGATGGACGGTGCCAACAGAGCGCCACGGCAATAACCCAGCCTTTGAAAAACAAGGGAGCAGAGCTTACGCTGCTGTGCTGGGAATGTTGCTCATTTTCACACCTAGAACCCTGGGGTCCGTGCCCAAAGCACAGCCAGGCAAACGACGACTCTTCCAAAGTGTAACAACAGCCCCTGGCTGCTATCGCCATCCCATCCCCTCGTCCCCCTGAAATCAAGCTGCGCAGCGCCTCTGGGAAACATTGGCCATGTGGATACGGCGTACAAAACGCCCTTCAGCCACGGGGTAAAACTTTCAGAGCTCCTCTGGGACTTGCCCTGGTCGTGCTAAGTAATTTCGTCAGAGAGAAAGCATCCTTCACCTCTAGAAATCAGTAGTCACATCTGGAACAGTTGAAGTGATCCTCGTGATCTGTGCACTGGATTTCCTTTGGCGATTGGGCACTGACAGCAGTGCGCGCACTGTGTAAATGGGGATGGGAGAAGGGCATCCTTTCCCCTCGAATGACCAGGCTGCTTCATGTGAAAGGAATAAATTGTGTCACTCCCATGATCTTGCTAAAGCAAAACACTCTTTATTATACTGCGTGTAGGATACTGTTTGCTTTTACCTCCTTTACAATGATGCACATTCTTAATTTTGTGAAGAAATTACTGCTGCTCTTTTGTGGAGCAAGGCGGCAGAGAGAGGAGGCCTGCTCACCTGATACTCTCCGTGTGTTTGGACACCCGCGAGGGCCTGTCTCGTCGCACTGAGCTTGCACCCAAAGACTGAGAGTCTGTCCCTGAACAGACATAGCCTGGCAGCTTGCTGCACTCCTTGATGCCGTTTGGCCAAGGAATTACCCTGTCTGTGCTAGAAGACTGGTTTTCCTCGTTTCTCAGATTAACAAGAACCAAGAAGAAGTTCCTTTGGATGGCAATGGCCCCACCAGGAATTTCATCACACCCACATTCTCAGGTGCTTGCAGGTGGGCATAGGAAAAGCAACATCTTCAGTTCTCCTCGGCAGCTTTCTTCCCTAAAGGCGCGGAGGGCCTCTTAACAGAAGAGAGGCAGTTGCCTTGTAGTGTCGGGTGGCCACCTGGCCAGCCACCTCCTTACCCCTAGCGGCGCTACCAGCAAGAGCCTTCCTCTTCACTACGTGCCTGCAGAATGCATTTCAAAATCCATCAGCAGCCTTTCCTCCAGCTCCTGGAGAGTAAAGCCCCACAGACAGCAGTGCCACGAACCGCATGGCACTGACCCACCAGGCTTTTTGTCTCTGGCAGCTTTTCCAGCGCCTGGCCTGATTTGGCCCTTTCTCCCATGAAACTTCCCAAAGGGAAGCTCCGTTGATGGCAGCTCTGGAGATTGTCTTCCCTAGGAGGCAGACGTCCCTTTGGAAGGCGACTGGACTGACAGCGCCGGCTTCATACTCTGAGCCCCCCCACGCAGCCTGTGCGTTGCTCAGCCGGCCGGTGGAGGGCTGGATCTGCTGGTGGTGACCGCGTGCAGCTGGACTCCAGCAGCAGGCTACTACTGATGGGGGAAAGCCCCCTTCACACATCTCTCAGGCTCTCCAGCTTTCCTTCTTTGCTGCCAGGCAATGGAGGAAAGAGTGAAGGTCACGGCCAGGTCTTGGGAAATGGCATTGCAGAAAAGCATCCTTCCAGAAATGGAGGTTTCCGTGTCCACCTGACGTGCTGGATTCCCAGGCAGCCATGAGGCAGAAAAAGCTGTGTCTCACGGGAGAGTTCTCCGGCTCCCATCCTCCCTACCAGCTGAAGCTCCGACAGAAGAGACGATCCCCTCCATGGCTAAAGCCTGCGTGACGAACTGCAGGGCAGAAACAGGGAAGGCACGGTCCTCAGGTGGAGCACCATGAGTTTCTGCTGCAGTTTGGAAACACTGGAGTAGGCAAGTGGTCCTGGAGCCATGAGGAGATCACAGGGTGACCTTTTGTAAAATTTTATGTTATGTTCTGTTATTTTGAAGGGGTTTACTGTGTTCTGTTATTTTTCATTATTTTTTGTTATTTTATGTAAGACCACAATAATTTCAAGAAGTATTTATCTTATGTTCTTTTATGCTATTTTTTGTTATTTTACTTTTTTTTTGGTATTTTATAATTTTTCATGTTATTCTAGGTTATGTGGAAGAGTTTTTTACCTTATGTTATTTTGAAGAGATTTAGTTTATCATGTTATGTTTTGTTATTTTTTGTTCTGTAATTTATATCACAATATTTTGAAGGAGTATTTATCTTATGTTCTTTTATATTATTTTTCATTATTTTACATTGTTTATTTGCTATTATTCTAGATTTTGTGGAAGAGTTCTTTACGTTATGTTATTTTGAAGGGATTTACTGTATCATGCTATGTTTCGTTATTATTTTGTTATATAATTTATTTTGGAATATTTTGAAGGAGTATTTATCATGTTCTTTTATGTTATTTTTCAGTCTTTTACATTGTTGTTTGTTATTTTATATTATTTTAGGTTATGTGGAAGGGGCTTTTTGATGTTACGTTATTTCATGTCATGATATTTTATGTTAGTTTGAACGGGATTTTGATGTTATAATCTGTTATTTTTGTTATTTTCTGTTAGTTTACGTTATGTTGACGGGGGGCAGTTTATGTTAGGTTTCATGATTATATGTTATCTTTTGTTATTTCATGTCCTTTTTCTGACGCTGTTTCAGAGCCAATGCTCACAAGCATTTCCACAATGTGCAATGTGTAGCCAGGAGCAGGCGGATGCATTCTTCACTTCAGCTTGAAAAAAACATCCCTTGCAGTCTGGCAAAAGCAAGCCACAGAGCTCCAGAAAGCAGCCGCAGGAACACAGGCCCAGCAGTCCCTGTGTCCTGAAGAGCCAGAACGTGAAGGATCAGGACCCACCACGCATAAAAGAAGAAGAAGGAGAAGAAGAGGTGTGTGGAAGCGTGGGGGTATTTTTCAAAGAATGCCATGCAGCGATGACAAGCATCCTCTTTGCCTTCCAAAACTGTGGCTGTGCTTCTTGGCCCGTGATGCGTGAAAAGCGCTCTCGTGCCTGCCCGGCGCTTGTATTGCGCGCAGGCAGAGCTGGAAAGTGGCTGCTCGTGATGGTGCAGCGAGGCTGCAGCCCTCCCAAGCACAGGCTGTTTTGCAGAGGCAAGAAGCCCTGAGGAAGTGGAGGCAAGGGAAGAGCAGAGCTTGCTCCTGCTGCCAAGTGGCTACAGGCAAGAGAGGCTGAGAGAAGCAGGGCACGAGTGGCACCTTGGAGGGGCCAGAGGCCAGAAGAGCAGGCGAGAAGTGGGCAGCAAGGGCTCAGAGGAGCCCTGAGAAGGGGCTGTGCTGAGTGCTGCAGAGGAAGGCAAAAAACCCCCGGAGACGCGTGCTAGCCCAGCGTGGGGGAAAAAAAGCCTTCCTCCCCGCAGCTGCAGGGCCCGAGAGGCCATCTGCGTGGTGCACGAGCAGCAGGCGGTAAGCCAGGCCAAATGGAGGGAGCAGAGGAGCCCTGACAAGTGGTCATGCTCAGTGCTGCAGAGGAAGGCAAAAAACCCCCGGGGACCAGTGCCAATCTGCCCCGGGGGAAAATTCCTTCCTGACCCCAGCGCTGGCGATCGGCTATTCCCTGAGCACCTGAGCAAGACCTGCCCCCTCCTCCCTCAGGCTGCTCACGCCTCCCAGGAGATGATGCCCAAGCCCTCTTCTCTCTCAACCTGGAGCCATCTCAGGGGCTTCCCAGAGTGACCAAACAGCCGCGGCCTGATGGACCCTGGGGGCAAGAATCCTTCCCGGCCCCTGCTGGGACAACAGTGCGTGCTCCCAAGCACCACGACCCCTTGAAACGTCCCTGCATCCCATTCCTTACGGCTGCTGCCCCTGGCTCCACGGGGGATGAGGACGGCGAGCTCTGCGGTGCTCCTCAAGAAGGCATCACCTTGCTCTTGCCACGGCTAAACAGCTGAAAAGGCCTGATAGCCTCGTGCAGCTCCAGGGCTTGGTGGTTCTTCTGATCTCCAGCAGCCTCGTCCAGCCTGCGCTCTTCCTCTCTCAGCCCCCATCAAGCAATTCCAGCGGCTGCTGCTGGAGGACTTCCTCTGGCATGTCTTGGGGCTGCCCCCAGGCCAGCTCTGGCAGCTGGACACAGGACGGTGCTCCCTTCTCTACTGCACCAGAGTGTTGTGCCTGCCGCGTTGCCGGGTGCTGGCACTGTGGCACGGGGGTGACGCTGTGACATGCGCAGCCCCGCCCACCAGCCCTGCGCCCAGCATCCTGCGCACGAAGGCCTTTGGGGTGCTGGCCCCGAGGCAGCCCCTAGCCCAGGAGGCCCCGGGACCATTCCCTGCCCTTGCTGGCCATGCACTGGGCACAGCTGCTGGGCGGCCCTTGCGCCTCTTCTGCCACTCAGTTCCCAATCACAAACCTCGTGCTCTCCCTCTTCTCTCAGGCCATGGCAGAAAGCAACCCTCCAGGCCAGAGACCACCCCCATGAGCCGTCCGCTCTCTGCGCCACAGCTAACGTCCATGAGACCCCGCAGCCAGGAGCACCAGGGACTTGATCTGGCTGGGCACAACCCCTTTTCTGGGGCGTCAGGGGGCTGATTTTGGCAGCCGCGGCCCGCGGGAAAGCCCAAGTGGAACCAGAGCCATTGCTTGAGATGGACGGTGCCAACAGAGCGCCACGGCAATAACCCAGCCTTTGAAAAACAAGGGAGCAGAGCTTACGCTGCTGTGCTGGGAATGTTGCTCATTTTCACACCTAGAACCCTGGGGTCCGTGCCCAAAGCACAGCCAGGCAAACGACGACTCTTCCAAAGTGTAACAACAGCCCCTGGCTGCTATCGCCATCCCATCCCCTCGTCCCCCTGAAATCAAGCTGCGCAGCGCCTCTGGGAAACATTGGCCATGTGGATACGGCGTACAAAACGCCCTTCAGCCACGGGGTAAAACTTTCAGAGCTCCTCTGGGACTTGCCCTGGTCGTGCTAAGTAATTTCGTCAGAGAGAAAGCATCCTTCACCTCTAGAAATCAGTAGTCACATCTGGAACAGTTGAAGTGATCCTCGTGATCTGTGCACTGGATTTCCTTTGGCGATTGGGCACTGACAGCAGTGCGCGCACTGTGTAAATGGGGATGGGAGAAGGGCATCCTTTCCCCTCGAATGACCAGGCTGCTTCATGTGAAAGGAATAAATTGTGTCACTCCCATGATCTTGCTAAAGCAAAACACTCTTTATTATACTGCGTGTAGGATACTGTTTGCTTTTACCTCCTTTACAATGATGCACATTCTTAATTTTGTGAAGAAATTACTGCTGCTCTTTTGTGGAGCAAAGGCGGCAGAGAGAGGAGGCCTGCTCACCTGATACTCTCCGTGTGTTTGGACACCCGCGAGGGCCTGTCTCGTCGCACTGAGCTTGCACCCAAAGACTGAGAGTCTGTCCCTGAACAGACATAGCCTGGCAGCTTGCTGCACTCCTTGATGCCGTTTGGCCAAGGAATTACCCTGTCTGTGCTAGAAGACTGGTTTTCCTCGTTTCTCAGATTAACGAGAACCAAGAAGAAGTTCCTTTGGATGGCAATGGCCCCACCAGGAATTTCATCACACCCACATTCTCAGGTGCTTGCAGGTGGGCATAGAAAAAGCAACATCTTCAGTTCTCCTCGGCAGCTTTCTTCCCTAAAGGCGCGGAGGGCCTCTTAACAGAAGAGAGGCAGTTGCCTTGTAGTGTCGGGTGGCCACCTGGCCAGCCACCTCCTTACCCCTAGCGGCGCTACCAGCAAGAGCCTTCCTCTTCACTACGTGCCTGCAGAATGCATTTCAAAATCCATCAGCAGCCTTTCCTCCAGCTCCTGGAGAGTAAAGCCCCACAGACAGCAGTGCCACGAACCGCATGGCACTGACCCACCAGGCTTTTTGTCTCTGGCAGCTTTTCCAGCGCCTGGCCTGATTTGGCCCTTTCTCCCATGAAACTTCCCAAAGGGAAGCTCCGTTGATGGCAGCTCTGGAGATTGTCTTCCCTAGGAGGCAGACGTCCCTTTGGAAGGCGACTGGACTGACAGCGCCGGCTTCATACTCTGAGCCCCCCCACGCAGCCTGTGCGTTGCTCAGCCGGCCGGTGGAGGGCTGGATCTGCTGGTGGTGACTGCGTGCAGCTGGACTCCAGCAGCAGGCTACTACTGATGGGGGAAAGCCCCCTTCACACATCTCTCAGGCTCTCCAGCTTTCCTTCTTTGCTGCCAGGCAATGGAGGAAAGAGTGAAGGTCACGGCCAGGTCTTGGGAAATGGCATTGCAGAAAAGCATCCTTCCAGAAATGGAGGTTTCCGTGTCCACCTGACGTGCTGGATTCCCAGGCAGCCATGAGGCAGAAAAAGCTGTGTCTCACGGGAGAGTTCTCCGGCTCCCATCCTCCCTACCAGCTGAAGCTCCGACAGAAGAGACGATCCCCTCCATGGCTAAAGCCTGCGTGACGAACTGCAGGGCAGAAACAGGGAAGGCACGGTCCTCAGGTGGAGCACCATGAGTTTCTGCTGCAGTTTGGAAACACTGGAGTAGGCAAGTGGTCCTGGAGCCATGAGGAGATCACAGGGTGACCTTTTGTAAAATTTTATGTTATGTTCTGTTATTTTGAAGGGGTTTACTGTGTTCTGTTATTTTTCATTATTTTTTGTTGTCTTATGTAAGACCACAATAATTTCCAGAAGTATTTATCTTATGTTCTTTTATGCTATTTTTTGTTATTTTACTTTTTTTTTGGTATTTTATAATTTTTCATGTTATTCTAGGTTATGTGGAAGAGTTTTTTACCTTATGTTATTTTGAAGAGATTTAGTTTATCATGTTATGTTTTGTTATTTTTTGTTCTGTAATTTATATCACAATATTTTGAAGGAGTATTTATCATGTTCTTTTATGTTATTTTTCAGTCTTTTACATTGTTGTTTGTTATTTTATATTATTTTAGGTTACGTGGAAGGGGCTTTTTGATGTTACGTTATTTCATGTCATGATATTTTATGTTAGTTTGAACGGGATTTTGATGTTATAATCTGTTATTTTTGTTATTTTCTGTTAGTTTACGTTATGTTGACGGGGGGGGGGGGGAGTTTATGTTAGGTTTCATGATTATATGTTATCTTTTGTTATTTCATGTCCTTTTTCTGACGCTGTTTCAGAGCCAATGCTCACAAGCATTTCCACAATGTGCAATGTGTAGCCAGGAGCAGGCGGATGCATTCTTCACTTCAGCTTGAAAAAAACATCCCTTGCAGTCTGGCAAAAGCAAGCCACAGAGCTCCAGAAAGCAGCCGCAGGAACACAGGCCCAGCAGTCCCTGTGTCCTGAAGAGCCAGAACGTGAAGGATCAGGACCCACCACGCATAAAAGAAGAAGAAGGAGAAGAAGAGGTGTGTGGAAGCGTGGGGGTATTTTTCAAAGAATGCCATGCAGCGATGACAAGCATCCTCTTTGCCTTCCAAAACTGTGGCTGTGCTTCTTGGCCCGTGATGCGTGAAAAGCGCTCTCGTGCCTGCCCGGCGCTTGTATTGCGCGCAGGCAGAGCTGAAAAGTGGCTGCTCGTGATGGTGCAGCGAGGCTGCAGCCCTCCCAAGCACAGGCTGTTTTGCAGAGGCAAGAAGCCCTGAGGAAGTGGAGGCAAGGGAAGAGCAGAGCTTGCTCCTGCTGCCAAGCAGCTACGGGCAAGAGAGGCTGAGAGAAGCAGGGCACGAGTGGCACCTTGGAGGGGCCAGAGGCCAGAAGAGCAGGCGAGAAGTGGGCAGCAAGGGCTCAGAGGAGGGCGAGAAGTGGGCAGCAAGGGCTCAGAGGAGCCCTGAGAAGGGGCTGTGCTGAGTGCTGCAGAGGAAGGCAAAAAACCCCCGGAGACGCGTGCTAGCCCAGCGTGGGGGAAAAAAAGCCTTCCTCCCCGCAGCTGCAGGGCCCGAGAGGCCATCTGCGTGGTGCACGAGCAGCAGGCGGTAAGCCAGGCCAAATGGAGGGAGCAGAGGAGCCCTGACAAGTGGTCATGCTCAGTGCTGCAGAGGAAGGCAAAAAACCCCCGGGGACCAGTGCCAATCTACCCCGGGGGAAAATTCCTTCCTAACCCCAGCGCTGGCGATCGGCTATTCCCTGAGCACCTGAGCAAGACCTGCCCCCTCCTCCCTCAGGCTGCTCACGCCTCCCAGGAGATGATGCCCAAGCCCTCTTCTCTCTCAACCTGGAGCCATCTCAGGGGCTTCCCAGAGTGACCAAACGGCCGCGGCCTGATGGACCCTGGGGGCAAGAATCCTTCCCGGCCCCTGCTGGGACACCAGTGCGTGCTCCCAAGCACCACGACCCCTTGAAACGTCCCTGCATCCCATTCCTTACGGCTGCTGCCCCTGGCTCCACGGGGGATGAGGACGGCGAGCTCTGCGGTGCTCCTCAAGAAGGCATCACCTTGCTCTTGCCACGGCTAAACAGCTGAAAAGGCCTGATAGCCTCGTGCAGCTCCAGGGCTTGGTGGTTCTTCTGATCTCCAGCAGCCTCGTCCAGCCTGCGCTCTTCCTCTCTCAGCCCCCATCAAGCAATTCCAGCGGCTGCTGCTGGAGGACTTCCTCTGGCATGTCTTGGGGCTGCCCCCAGGCCAGCTCTGGCAGCTGGACACAGGACGGTGCTCCCTTCTCTACTGCACCAGAGTGTTGTGCCTGCCGCGTTGCCGGGTGCTGGCACTGTGGCACGGGGGTGACGCTGTGACATGCGCAGCCCCGCCCACCAGCCCTGCGCCCAGCATCCTGCGCACGAAGGCCTTTGGGGTGCTGGCCCCGAGGCAGCCCCTAGCCCAGGAGGCCCCGGGACCATTCCCTGCCCCTGCCCTTGCTGGCCATGCACTGGGCACAGCTGCTGGGCGGCCCTTACGCCTCTTCTGCCACTCGGTTCCCAATCACAAACCTCGTGCTCTCCCTCTTCTCTCAGGCCATGGCAGAAAGCAACCCTCCAGGCCAGAGACCACCCCCGTGAGCCGTCCCCTCTCTGCGCCACAGCTAACGTCCATGAGGCCCCGCAGCCAGGAGCACCAGGGACTTGATCTGGCTGGGCACAACCCCTTTTCTGGGGCGTCAGGGGGTTGATTTTGGCAGCCGCTGCCCGCGGGAAAGCCCAAGTGGAACCAGAGCCATCGCTTGAGATGGACGGTGCCAACAGAGCGCCACGGCAATAACCCAGCCTTTGAAAAACAAGGGAGCAGAGCTTACGCTGCTGTGCTGGGAATGTTGCTCATTTTCACACCTAGAACCCTGGGGTCCGTGCCCAAAGCACAGCCAGGCAAACGACGACTCTTCCAAAGTGTAACAACAGCCCCTGGCTGCTATCGCCATCCCATCCCCTCGTTCCCCTGAAATCAAGCTGCGCAGCGCCTCTGGGAAACATTGGCCATGTGGATACGGCGTACAAAACGCCCTTCAGCCACGGGGTAAAACTTTCAGAGCTCCTCTGTGTCTTTTACTGTGTAGGATACTGTTTGGGTTTATCTGGTTTACAATGATGCACGTTCTTTAATTTTGTCAAGAAATTACTGCTGTTGTTTTGCCTAACAAAGCAGCAGAGAGGAGACCTGTTCACCTGATAATCTTCACATTATTGACTTTTCAACTAGTACTGAGGATATAGAGACAGTAATAAAAAATCTACGTTATACCTGTTTCTTTTAACAGGAATCAGCTTAAGGATATACTCTGTCAAAACTGCTTTAATAATACCATGCACCTGCACTTAAATTTGCTTAAACTCAGAGCAGGGTTGCGTGATAATAGTGCAGAGGTTTCTACAGTGAAATTAAGAGTGGTTTGTCACATGCTTTGTCAGGAAGAAGATTTAACATTTCCCCTCTCTGCTCATATCCTCGGATGCATATTCATACGAAAGGAACTGCAGTGATCTCTTTTCTCCCTCTGTCCTGTATTCCTTTAATCTCTTGAAAGTGTTCCTCAGACCGATTAAAGGCATTTTTCTTCTTTCCCCTCTGGAAAGAAAGAGAGCTGTCGGGGGAGCTCTAGCAGCGAGGATCTCGTGGAGTTGACCCCAGTCCTGCGCCTGTGGCCTAGAAACATCTTTGTGTGGCTAGGGCAGTTCCCACTGAAGCAGACTTTCAAACAGAGAACAAGCATTGCGAAAAAGGTCGACACAAGGCAACTTTAGCAAATTTGGTACTTTGTTAGGTCTCTTATTGCTGCTCTTATCTGAATCGCTGAGAAAACAACATACTCAAACACAGGTTCACTTTTTAACACCTCTTTAGCAGCTCTGCTGATCATCAAAAAGAGCAATGAGGGAGCAGTTTGTTATCAGGAAGGAAACCTTTCTTTGCAGTCTGTTTTACATCTTCTTGCAGGCATCACTAAACCTCGTGTTTAACCCACTGGCTTTATCTAGGAAAAATAACGATTTTGTCCTTCACCTGCGAGTTTGTGGTTTTTTCGCTCCCCTTTCAGACTCCTTTGAGAGAGGGGCCTGAAGATGAAATGTGTACTTGTTCTCTCACCTAATTGTACTGTAAGTTCTGGTGAGCCTATAGGTAAATTGGCTCGACTGAAGATTACAAATGTATTGCCCAAGTTGCCTTACTGTATTAGAATATTATAAACACCAAATTTTCAGTTTCACTTAAGAGAGGAAGTTATAAATGACTTTTTACTAGTCTTGCTATGCTTACACAAGCCAGCAGGTGAATACTTTGGCTCCTCCTTTGAAATGTCTTTACCCATCGCTTCTCAAGCTGCAGGTCTCAAGCTGGCACGCACGTCTGCTGGTTGCAGTCCTGCTCCGGCCCCACACTTCATC
This sequence comes from Chlamydotis macqueenii, assembly GCF_036417535.1. NCBI lineage: Eukaryota > Metazoa > Chordata > Aves > Otidiformes > Otididae > Chlamydotis > Chlamydotis macqueenii. The sequence goes on from NC_141557.1 coordinate 55,361,317, forward strand.
TGAGGCCTCGGAGGGACGTACCCTTCCTCTTATCACCATGTGGTACCATGTAAGGCGGGACGGGCATACATTGGTTATTTGCTCGTGTTGCGCTTGAGTGAACAGCATTAAGACTTTGTCATTAAATTACATCCTTCATAAGAAAATTACTCATGGACAGGAATTTATGCTTTAGCTAGCCAGTGGAGAGTGTAGTGCTACTTCTTACCAGGTGTGCCAGAAGCCCTTCTACACATTTGTACCTGCAACCCATCTTTCTCTTCTAAAACAATTTAAAGGAAATTTCAGTAGCTCTCCTCTGCTGAATTTTGTCTTATCAGGTGGCCTGTTAGATTTTTCAGTGTACAGTGTACACACAAAACTCTTAAATACCTTGTGCTCTGTAAAAATGTTTAAATGTTGTTCTCACTTCTTCATATAGAGTAAACCCCCCAGCAAACTTGATATTCTGTCTGTCACAGCATTTTGCTCACGGGTTTTCCAAAGAGCACCAATTCTCAGAGTTTTACAGGCTTTCACCCTTTTAACGCTGATTTCGACCATGGGAAACTCTCAGGACAGTAACATGGCAAATTGTGGGAAGGTTGAAAGCCTGAGCTTGTGTGTTTTTCTGCCAGTTTCTTACAGCTTCTACAGGCAATTTACAGTCTACTACAGCATTCTTAAGCAAAAGCCACCAGAAAAACATCAACGCCCCTTGTATGGTAAGCCAGAATGAAATTCTTGCTACACTGCTCATGCACGCGATCCGAATGTGGCAGGCGTGGGGCCACAATAAAGTATTTTTTGTCTTGAGTAGGCATTTATAAATAAATAGAAAACCTCAAAGGATATAAATAAAGTATACATGGCCTTATGAATTTTACAGAGAGCTCTTCCACAGCAGCCGTCAGCGGCAGGGCTGCCGTGCCCGCACACGGTGAGCACACACCAGCCAGCATCCCCAGCTGCTTCCGCAGAGGAAGAGGGTGGCCCAGGCCTGAGGCCGCCCCTCCGCCGCGTCCCTCGGAGAGGCGCGCCCCAAAACCCTCGGTCCCTCAAGCTCCACCCCATCCGCCGGCGGCTCCACCGCTCCAGTCTCTAGAGAGCACCGGCACAAAGACGAAGAGAGAGGCCGCAGCGGGACGAGGAGCCCCATATTGACACCCCGCTGCCGGAAGTGACCTTTGACACCCCCCCGCCCGGAAGCGCCCCTTCCCTTCGCCCGCGGGGCGAGCGCGCCGCAGTTACCGCGAAGGGCGCGATCTCGCGAGAGCCACCTGCGACGGGGCGCGCGGGGGTTGGGGTTGGGGAGGTAGGGGGGAAGCGGGAGCGAGATCTCGCGAGAGCGCGGCGGCTGTCCCGGCTCCGGGCATGCGGGCAAGGGCGGCAGCCGCGCGCGCGATTGGCGGGGCGCGCTCCCACCGTTCCGCCACCGGCTCCGCGCATGCGCCGCCCGCCGCCGGGCCGTGTACCTGGTGCGTGTGTATGCGTGTGTCACCCGCGCGCAGCGCGGAGGCCGTGCCAGTGCTCCCGGCCGCCGGCGACTCGGGACCGGGCACCTGGGAGCCGCCGGGCAGGGTAAGCGGGCTCGGGGCCAGCGCCAAGGCCGGGCGCCGCCTCGGACACCCCGCCCCGAGGCGGCCCGGCACGGCCTGACCCCGCCGCCCGGCCGGGGAGCGGGTGAGGGAGGAGGCGGCGGCCCCGCGGCCCGAGCCCGGCGTCCACATCCCCGCGCAGGGCCGCCCGGCGCCGCACGAGGCCGCCGCGGCCCGGGATGGAGTGAGGAGGCCGCCGCCAGCAGACACTTCCGCGTTGTGGGAGGCCGCGCCGGGCCCGCGGGAGTCTCCCGCCGCCGCTCCGCCGGCCAGCGCCCGCCCCGGCCCGAACTCAGGCGGCGCGACCCCATGTGAGGCGGCGCGGCCGGGCGGGCTGCGAGGCGGGCCGGGCCCGAGCGAGGGAGGCCGCCGTGCCGGCCGGCGGGTGTCCCCGTGTGTCTCCGCGGCGCCGGGTCTCCATGGCGCCGGCAGCGCCCTGAGGGGCGGCGGATTCCGTAGGCCGCGTCCTCGGCCGTGAGTGAGCTCGATGCCGAGCACCTCGGACGCGGCGGCCGGCGGGAGCGGGGGAAGCCGGGGCTGGGGGAGCGGCGGCAGCAGCTCGGCGGTGGAGGCGGTGGCCGACAAGAAGCGGCTGCATCACCGGAGACGGAAGCGCTTCGCGGCCCAGCCGCAGCCCCCCCCGCCGCCGGCCCCTCACCCGCTGCTCTTCCCGCTCCTGCAGCCGCCCCTCCTGCAGCCCCCGCTCCTGCAGCCGCCGCTGCCGCCGCAGTCCCTGCTCTTCCTAGCGGCTACCGGCGCCTCCTCCTGCTGCGGGGAGGGGGGGGAGCGGAAGCGGCCGCGGGGCAAGCGGCGCTCGGGCTCCCGGCACAAGCGACGGCGGGGCCGTGGGGGCGGCGGTGGCGGCGGCGGGACCCAGGAGGCGGAGAAACGGCGCGGTAGCGGGGGGCTGAGCACGCTGGTGGAGGAGTACGACGACGTGAGCTCCCAGTCCGAAGGGCTGGTGGGCGGCAGCGCGGCCGGCGGCGCGGGCAGCGGCGCGGGGAGCCCGGCTTCCTCGTCGGGCGGCGGCGGGACTCAGCGGCAGAGGGGCGAGGCTGAGCGGAGCAGTCGGTCTCGCCGGGAGCACCGCGGCAGCAGCGGCCGCTCCAAGGAGCGGCACCGGGAGCACCGGCGGAGGGGGGAGGAGAAGGCGCAGCAGGAGGGGGCGCCGGCCGGCCGCGGGGGAGCCGAGGCCTCCTCGTCCTCCTCCAAATCCCGCAGCCGCCACAACCACACCGGGGGCCAGGACCGGGAGGGACTCAAGAGCAGCAGCAGCGGTGGCAGCGACGGCCGCAGGAAGGGCTCCCTCACCTCGCCCGGCAGCGGCAGGAAAGAACGGGAGAGCAAAGCGCACCGGAGCCGGACTAAAGCGGCCAAGGAGCCGCCATCGGCTTACAAGGACCCGCCAAAGGCCTACCGAGACGACAAGCCTGAGCCTAAGGCCTACCGGCGGCAGCGCTCCTCCCCCAGCCCTGGCCGGGATGACAGCCCCCCGCTGCACCGCTCCTCGCAGAGCCAGCGGAGCCGCAAGTCGCTCAGCCCGGTGGGCGGCCGCTCGCCCCTCAGCCCCTACAGCCGTCGTCGCTCCCCCAGCTACAGCCGGCACAGCTCCTACGAGCGCGGCGGGGATGTGTCGCCCAGCCCCTACAGCAGTTGGCGCCGGTCGCGGAGCCCCTACAGCCCCGTTATCCGGTGAGTCCGGGCATGCGGGGGAGGGAAGGAGGTAGGGGCAAGGGAGGAAGTCATGGCTGGGGCTGGGCTGGAGGGCAGGCCGGAGCGACTTGCATCTAGCAGCAAAAGCCCTCCCTCATGCCCTCTTGGTGCCAGAAAGCTGGGGTGGGGGGAAGGGGAGCGGGACACATACAAAGATCTTCCTGTCCTCTCTCGTCTCGGGGAGAAAGGGAGATGTGAGTGCCTATAATACTCCTGCAGTTAGTTTCTCTCGTGGGAGACCACCTAGCTGAAAAAAGTCTTTTAAAATGTCAAAGGACATTTTAAAATGTCAAAGAACGTTTTCAGATGAGAGTGATTGAATGAAGATGCTTCTTAGAGGACAGGTTTTCTGAAGGACCAATGTTGATTTTTGAATCTTTGCTTACAAAGTACAGAGATTCTCAGGTACATTTTTATGTATCCTGTTCCCCTGTATGAAAGGATGTGTGTTAAATATATTTGTGGTGGTTTAATTCCCAGCAATCTAAAGAGCAAACAAGCTGACAGGCAATTTGTGTTACAAGTGTTTCTTGTTCTTTTTAGAGGTCTATAGAAAGACTTAGACTTTCTGTTTTGCTAGGAAAAGGAGCCAATGTCAAATTTTGTTGAATTGTCTTTCATGCTTTACACAACCTATGAAAATGTATGTAAGCTCTTTTCCTGTTAAGTTTATATACATGTATATAGTGGCATGTGTTTGCAAATCATTTTCTTACTGTTAGTGGGAGCTCAGAATGTAAAGGTCAGCATTGCTGTGCCTTCTTAATTTTATATAGAGAGGAAATGTAGGCTGTATTTCTCTAATCAGATGCAAACAGTGTTGCAGAATTAAAGCTTTTCAAAATACTTAAACTTGCAGCAAAACTGCTGAGAATTTGAAGTATTTGCTTAGTATGTATTTATAACTGAAGATTTTTATTTCCCATGTTGGAATCTTACTGATGCCTCATAGGCTTACTGAAATTCACATCTGGACTTTAGTTTTAAATGTATCAGGTGATTTACCATTCCACTGGCAAGAATTTTGTTTACAAGGCAGTACGTGGTGGGTTGTCTTGAGAGCTGTTCAATGGTGTTTCTAATGAGCATGTTGTGTCGTTTACCATTTGGAACGTCCCACTGTGTATCCAGTGAGGATGCTGATGCCATTCCTGTGTTTTACTGGCTGTTGCTAAGATCTGCTGTCTGGGATGTGCATTGAATGCTGTTTAAAGCGTTAAGTAACAAAACTGCCCTACTTTGTTTGAAGGGATAGAACAAAGATGCCTTTGGAAAAAAATAGTTATTGTTTTAAGGTATGGTTGTATTGTAAACAATAGGGTATTTCAAACAGAAAACACTGAGTCCTCTGAAAAACAGCATGTCGTCGTCGTTATTGTTCCATGATAGCTTGTTATGAGTGCTTAAGGGTACTCTTCCAAGATGATTTGAATACTAAAATAGTGGGAATATTATGTGCATAGTTTGACTTAACCGCTTTAGGAATCAGATTATTTTTGTAGATGCTTTTATCCTGGAATAAGAAAGCTAATAATGATGAGCAAAATAATGTACACTAGGTTTGCAGATAAGAGTAGCTGTCTTAGAGTGACAGTCCAGTTAGTTTAGGATCATGTCTTATGCAGTAGCTGATAGGGCTGTAGTAGAAGGTACAGGAGATCTTGTATAGGGGACAGTTACAGAACTAGATTTTGTAGGAGTGTTGTGTTTCCCTTTTTTCCTGTTGGTAGTGGGCCTGTGGTTTGAAGCATGAGAGTTTAGATCTCCTGGTTTTTGTATTGTCTCTGTGATAAGTGTGTAAATCTTCCTTGAGCTGCTGGTCTGTTTCCACAAGTTAGCTTTGTGACTTCCTTCCTCCAGTGAAACTGTAATTTGCATCCTATCTTTAACTGCATAACAGATAAATTAATTTGTTAACAAGTGCAGGTTGTCGGGTTTACTGGAGAGGGACTGGAATGCCCAAGTGAAAAGAAGAGGTTGCTACATGTAGAAAGCAAGGTTGGTCTGTCCTAATGTGGCATTTATTGTAAAAATGTCATTTTCAAGGAAACCAAAGACATGAAGACAAGCGCAGTTGTTCATAATGTTTGCCTGCTGTGGAGAAATGCAAGCTAGTGTTTCTTTGCCCCAGTACAGCTATTACACGTTACGTGTATTGCGGTGGGATGGAGAAATAAAGATGGAGGGTCTTTATATGATTGTTTTAGCCATTCAAAACTGTCATAATTGCTTTATTTGCTTGACTCTGTGGTATAGTACTACATCCAAAATATTGAAAATTTTTACTGTGCTGTTTAAGTAATGGTATATAGTCCATATATTAGACTTGAGAGAATATTACAGTTTCATGAAGGCAACAGCTTCTTACAGCACCTGTCTTCTTCATCTGGATGATTTAAAGACTTAAATTCTGGGCTTGTATCCAGCTGTAATGGTGTCAAGACAGTAAGAACTTTGTGTGTGACTGAGCATTCCAGGCTAGAAGTCTTCTTTCTCTTTTCATTCTTTATCTCATGTATGTGTCTTCTGTCATGCTATATAAATTATCCAGTTATTTTGGTATGTAAAAAATGAGAATGAAGTGGTTCTAGCACACTTGCAAAGCTCATGTTTCTAGAGTGCTGATTTTTTTTCATCTATATCTCTGAGCTACTTAGGGAGAAACTTCTAGTAAACAGTTGAAGAGAAAGAAGTGAAGTTGGCTTCACTCATTTGAATCCCTGGTTTTCTCAAGCAGCAGCAACAGTGCAGTTAAGAGTTTTGAATTGCAGTAGTGACTCTGACTAGTCTTTCAGTGATGTTGCTTGGATGTGGGTTCTGCCGAGAAGCAAAGACACTAGATATGCATTCCACGCTTGCAAAATTGTCTTTGAATGGTAGACTAATTGCCTTTTCCATTATAATAGCAATAAATGTCTGTGTTTTGGGGAAACTGTTTGAGCTCTTTTCGCTTGTTGGACAAAACTTCTTTATTTGCTGCTGGTGGATTTGTATTACTGTATTTTCTTGTGGTTAGTAACACAGCTGTTCTAAAGTAGGACATGCACATTTTAAAAATGGAAATTCTTCCGTAATACCAAAAGTATGAGGTCGTCATTTCTCTACTGATAAACTGACTGATTTTTTTTTTTTTTAAGAAATTCACAAGAAAAAAGAAGGGGACGGGGAAGGAGAAAACCCCATAGTTGACAAAATAAGGAGACACAGTCCCTCTTTGGAAACTAGTTTAGGATTAAATTGTAGGAAGAGAAGAACTACTTCTTATAACTTCAGTCAGGTCATATGCTACGTGATCACACATTTAATTCAGTTAGCTGTATAGATGAGTAATCACAGTTTTCCAAACTTGGATACACCTACTCATCTGGCTAGATAAAAGTGAGTGGGGCACTACTAGCATAGTACTACTGCGTGCTTGGATGTTGCTTGTTGGAGAAATACAGGGTTTTTTTGTTGGTACTCTTGGGCTGTCTCATGCTCTAGCTGTAGCTAGTCTGTAGTAGTAAGACTGCAAAATATGGATCATATATAGGTAAAACCAAGCATAGGGAAAATGGTAAAATATGTACTCGGCTAGTAAATGGTGAGTTTGTAGAGGAAGGCATGGTTTCATACACTGATGTAAAAATAACTTTGAAGCCAATAATTCTGCTGCTTTTGAACTTAAAGAAGTAGGAGAGATTTTCAGACTTTTTTTTTCCTCTTGTTTGGTGAAAAGAGATTATTTTTTAAAAATAAAACTCTCTAATCTTGTTTAGTAAAACTGTATTTTGCAGAATTTAAAATGTGAAACTGTAGGTTTTCACTGTTTGGAATAGCTGATTTTTCCAGTGCACATTGAGGCTTGTGCTCTAGTGCTTATTCTGAATTTATCAAGATTTGTTTTGTTACTTGGCAGTGGACTTTGCCTTTTGCCCAGCCATGTTGATATGCCTTTTCTTTTTGTTGTTGCACTTTTTCTTTCCTTATTGTGGGAAGGGACTTCATTTGAAATATTTAACTTTCAGAGTGATTAGAACACAGCACTTGAATTGACTTGACTTTTTGCTGGTTGATTTCTTTGTCAGGAGAGTTCTGGTCTGAGAATATAGGGTTATAAAGCAGATGTAAGAAACAAAATTCATGTTCAGAATTTTTTAATATTCCTATGCTGTATGTATTGGAGACCCTTTTAAAGATTTATGGTTTGAATCAGTAAGGCAAGTTATGTAGCCTTCATGCACAAAGCAGCAGAGTAGGTGGTTGGTTACAGAGTTGCTTAGAGTATAACCTTGAACTAGGGGCTAGAGAAAATAAATAAAATAAATAAAATTAATAAGGTATCAAGTGAGAGAGCACTATTACTGTTATGGCTTAAATAAAAGAATTATACATTTACCTGCTAGTGCAACATGGAAAAGCTATACTATGAACTAGAACGTTTTGTCAAGGTGGTTTGTGTTACTGAGTGATTATAAATGTATTGGAAGATCTGCGGTGAAGCCAGTTGATTAAATTTAGGTGTCACTTTTCAAATACGCTGTGACCTTACCAAGCAGGGGAAGATGGCAGTGCTTAGTCAGTAGTGCAGCATTCACTGGTAGTTAGTGAAAGAGCTGGGCTTGCAGTGAGTGTTTTAACCTCCTTTGCTCTGTTTGGTTTCTTGTTTTTCCACCTGTGTTCTCATTAATCCCTTTGTATTGTATCTTCTCAAAAAGTTACTGACAAAGTCAGTTCCCTTGTTCAGCTCTGTAGGCACTGATACATTCCAAGTATAATACTGTTTGCGCTTAGGTAATGTGTCTAGCTGGCTAGTAGCATGTTGGATTTAGCGTGCTGTTAAAGCGATTAAGAAGAAAAGAGGTTTTCAAGTTTACAAAACATGAGAAGATAACACGACTGTTTTGATTTGTCAATTAGATGTAATACGTTTTTATTATTATTAAAATAAAGGGAGGATTGGAATGGGAAAGAAAGCAGCACTTAGAATAGTAGCAGGACATTAAAAAACATGTAAGCTGAGTGAGGCCTGTATTCCTGGAATTCTGATACGTATAACACTTTTTTTTCTTTTTTCCCTCTGTGCTTTCAAATATCAAGATAGTAAAATATAGCACTTTAAGTTACTGTTTAGAATTCTTTCATTCTGTTCTTGAGAATGTAAGTGATATTATGTCAGTAGCTTTTTTTTTGTTAAATTCATTGATAAATTTACTATTTGCTAATTGTTAAATTAACCAGTGAGGTGTAATAGAATGCTGCCTTTTGAGAAGGAGGAACGTTGTAACAGTTCTGAAACTTGGAACTAGTAACACTTTGATATCTTAAGTAGGTTTTTTACAGTGAATAAGTACATTGTATTAATTAGGCAGAGAAAAAATGAATATTGATTTGTTTTATGAAATCTAGGGCCCTATGAAAAATATTGGAAAAACTGTAATACCTAAACCAGCTTTTAAAAAATTATTATTCGGGGGGGGGGGGGCATTATTTTTGTTGTTCTGAAATATGGGGGAAAGCAGTGTTGAGTTTTAATTTTGGAGTAACTTCTTTACTAGTGCTTTCTTCTCTATCAGTTTCTTTAAATCTGCCTCTTCTCATATGTATTTTTTAGATAATGTCTTGAACTTTTTTCTGATTTCATTTTATAGCTAGACATACTATTGTGTAATTATTTCAATTTCCCTTTGCAGCTACTGTAGTTGTGCTTCTAGTCTCCTTTGTTGCTGTCTCTGGGGAAGAAAAAAAAAGCAGCTTTATGTAAAGAACCTCTTAGTTCTAATGCAGGCTAGTCCTACGGATACTTAACGGTTTTTAGGCAAATCAGTTTTCTTTTTGGGGGGGTTGTTTTTTCCCTTGTCTCCATATATAAAAACATACTGAAGTCTGTATATTGTTCTGAAGTGATTTTATGTATGTCATGAAATCTGTCAGTTATCCTTTCTGTAGTGATATATACCTGTGTGAAGGGAATTCGGGGTGCTCGTAGAAGACTGTTAATGGCTAAGCATGGTAAAGGTACTTGTAAATGAAGTAGAACATCTAGGTGCAAATAGGAAGAAGCATCAGAAGAAACTTACCAGAAACAGTAGCTTCTTAGTAGCCTCTCCCCATGTGTGTTACCAGCAGGTGCTTTTGTTTTGGGAGGTTTGGATATGGTCCTTAGTTTTATTACACTTTCTGATATCTCCAGGCTTGGCAAAAAAAGTTTGGATTGTTTTGTTGGATTTGTTTGGCGTTTGCAATGCAGTTCTGTGCACTTGTAGCCACTCTACTTTTGTTCCTATTTACTGTGTTAAAAACAAACTGTCCTAACTAAAGATTAAATAGTTGGTGGCGTTAAATAAGGTATTTTAGGTATGTGTGTATGCATGTACAGACCCACTTAATATAAATCTGTTAAGATTTAGAGGATGCTGTATATTTTATATGTCTGTCCTGGTGTTTTTTCAGGGTCCCAGTAAAATGTCAGTGTCCTGTTAAATGGCAGACACTGGCTATTGTGCAAGCCTGTTTCTGTGCGGCTGTGACTATGTCAAACAAGTGTTAGCTCTGAATAGAGCGCATTGACTGGTTGTATTATGTATAAAGCACTATTTCTCCACTCTCAGAATTCTGTATAGGCTTCTGAGGGAAAGCTTGTAAATGTCCATAGCTTTGGTTTTATGCCATTTTTATAGATGGGAACTTGTACATTTCGTCTAGCCTGCAAGGTTCTCTTGGGACTTTTGAACTAATGCTGATGAAAGTGATAGTGGACTATTTTAAAAGGTCATTAGGCTTATGAAAACACCAAATTTTATCACTGTAACTTCAATAACTAGAGCACTTAGATAAAGCTGTCTTTTACTTAAGATTCAGCATTTGTCTGTGTAGTTGAAAGTTTTAATATTTTTGCTATAACTCTCTTGAGTCTAACCCAGTGGACAAGGTACAGCAGGGGACTCCTGCAAAGGTCTTTGGGATGCCAAAGGAAGTTCTAGTTTATTATTAGTGGAAACATACATGATGTAATGCAATGTAATTTTTTTTTTTTCTGACACAAAATTAAATAATGAAAAACTTTTGGAAAAATTAAACCAGTGCAGAGATTATACTCAGTCAGCATATTTCATAACTAGGATACTATCATTTTGATCTACTGTTAAGGGCTGTAGTATGTACTGGGGCTAAAACTTAAATTTGTGTGCATGCAAATTTGCTGTCTCCCACGGGGATGCAATTCTGACATGAGAAAGTTATGCTGTTGTCATTTGGGGTGTGAAATCTGGGGTGGAGAATGATGGGGTTTTGCTGAGCTTGTATAAATCCGTGTTCACATCCCAGACTCTTGACTAATGTTGGTAAAATACATACATCAAACCACTGCCAATGCTTGACTTCTTTACATGTTTGTTTTTTAAGAAGGTATAAAGATTTAGGTTATTTTTGCCCCAGCTTTTCAAAACAGCCTCTTCCCCACCGAGTTATGGTGGCTGGTTGAGTGAGCATTTGCGGTAACTAATTTGAACAGATTTCCTTATTTCATCCTTAGTAGTGATTTAAATGAACCTGTTCTGTTTTGAACCAAAGTGGAACAGACACAGTCTTATGGTCAGGCATAGTGTCTTAACAACTGTAGGGTTTTAAGCTGCTACTTCTCATTTCAAGTACATGTGGAATTATGTCTTTGTTTCTGTTTGTGACATAGGTTACTTTCTTTATATTGGACACCTTAAAAAAAAAAAAAACAAGGAAAAAAACAAAAAAAACCCCAAACCCTCAAACAAACCGTAAATTGTACTTATGAAAGAAATATAACTGATTTTGAGCCCTTTAGGGCATGTTTTAAGTTTAGTACAAGTTGCAATGAAGTCCTTGGGATGGAGGTTGTATTCTACAGGTAACTGGAGCAAGTGTCAGTTTAAACTAGCTGATTTAGGAGCAAGACATGCAAGCAGATGTTTTCCAGGACAGGTCAGAGACAGCCTCGCAAATGATGCACCGTTTATAGAAGTCAGTTTAGGACTAATGGGGCTTATGAGCTTGTGCTTGATGCTGGAGAAATGTAATTATACTGATTCTACAGCTGGTGCCAGTCTGTAGCAATATACCCCTACTTGAGGTAATAATTCCTTTCGGAAAGTGAGATAATGGTGTGAGGAGAGCTCTGACCATTTGAGGTGTATGTATGGTCTGGATAGTCTCAGCCTTCCTTTTTCTTCCTACCCCAACATAACTCTGTATTATGGAACTTTTAACTTTTTTACTTTTACTTCAGTTTGGCCAAACCTCTGAAATTTTTATGTGGGATTTAGTACTTAGATTTTCAAAGTAATAATGAGAAAAATAACTTCAGCAACGTATTTCATTATGGAGCAGAAGTGAGTTTTCAAGGGATTTTTTTCTGACCAATGTTATGTTTTTATTTGGTTTTTACTGGACATAGACATTAATATCTCTTTACAAAGTGAATCAAAATCTTAAATTTTGGTTGAAAATTCAGAGAACGGTATTTTGCAACTTTTTTTTCAATTAAAATGTAAGAAACTTTTTTTAAAAAAAATTATTATTACTGTCTGTTATCTTACCGTGACAGAAAAATCTATAAAACCTGCTTCCTGGCGTAGAATTGAATCGTGTCAGCTTCCAAGAGTTGTCATCGTGTGGGGCTTGATAGGTTTTTTTTAAATATTTTTTTATTTCAAGGGTCTCTAGCCATTTGGATCTATTTGAGTTTTACCTGTAGACTTCTGAAGCTTGTGCTGTAGTATATATTGTGCATACAACGCATTGTTTTGAATCACTCCGACGTAATCTTGATTTGTCTTAATGACTTTTTATGTTGCTTTAGAAAGAAGTCTGAAAATAGTTCTTATAATGCAGGGAAAAAGTGTAGATTTGGAAATTAGTAAATATTGCACATAAAATAGAAACATCATTAGAAACATCATTGTACTATATTAAATATTTGTTCAGTTGAAGCATTGAAATACAATTTCTTGTATTGATAATTAAAATATAGTTAATTTAATTGTTACAAAAATTAGATTTGACATAGTGGTGGATAATTCTGACCATAATGATTATGCTTGGCTTTTTTTTTCCCTTAAAGTTTTGGCAGCTTCCATACACTGGTGCTGTCTTTTGAACTCTGAAGTTCTTGTGTCTCCAAGAAGTCTTATTTTTTTCTATTACTTCTTATTTTTTCTTTGTCCAGCTAATTAACAATTTTTTTTTTAATCTTGATTATACTTTTTCTTCCCATTCAAGTAATATACTCGAGAAAAATAGGTTTTGTCAAACTTTAATCAAGAGAATATTTGTAGATCTGGTGAATACCCTTGCTATTCTTAGTATGATAAAAAGGATTAAAATTCCCACATTTAATTTCAATTATTTCGTAACATTTCTGTGTGGTAGCAGTGGATTAGACTACTTTGCTTGTTCTCATGTCCTTCACCTCAATTACGTTTTCTTGACTTTTGTTTTTTAATGAAGAGCTGGATCGAGACTACGAGGCAAATTAAGATATTGCTTTGAAAAATTGAATGAAAAATAATTCATGTTAAATGGTATTTTTGCACAGTGAAAGTTAGCTTTCCTAGCTATTAAGACTGTCCCCCTCCCCCCCATTCTAGGTTGTTTTCCTGCTATGATTTTGTAGATGGCTTAGGTTCCGCCCCCCCTTTCTATTAGTCTCTTTATTCTGATGCAGGCATAGGCCTACTTGTGGATTATGTTTACTTATCAGTAGCTATAACAAATATTGAGTGCTTTTGGGATTTTGGGAAAAATTATACAGCTCAATTTCAAAAAAGGAAAGCTAAAGTTTATTGCTGTCTTTCAGTTGGTTACATTGCAGCCTTTCATATTCAGTATTTTTTTTTTAGCTAACTTATTTCAATGACAGTTGTGAAAGTGAAACTTAAGAAGTTGCTACAATTACTGCTTCAGTGGTGTGTTTAGATTCTTTTATTATTATTATGTTATAACATTAATTTCACTTTGTTGAATTCTGGTTATGTAGCCAGCTGATTTTTTCTCAAATACTGCACATACTAAAGGTATTTGCATAAGTTGCATAGGGTCAGATTTTCTTTAAAGGCGAAAAATATCTCTTAAGTAGTGAGGAAAAAGGAACATGTCTGTTTTGTAGGTATACTTTTATTTTTGCAGTTCTTTAATGGGAAAAACTACATTTAAGAAAGTTTTAACATTTTCTAACAACCTGTTTAGGTGTAGAATCTTGATTTATGAACTCTGTAGATTTTTTTTTTTTTTTAATGCACAGTCTTTCCTATTTCCTAGACTTTTGTTTGTTCTATAAGCATGGTGGTAATGGTTGGTTTAAATAAATAAAAAAAAAAAGTAGTTTGTCAAAAAATAGATACACAGAGAAAGCAGTGAGACTAACTTTTAACTGGGTAAATCTTTTTTTGAAACAGGAGATCAGCAAAATCTCGAAGCAGAAGTCCGTATTCATCAAGGCACTCGAGGTCTCGTAGCAGACACAGATTGTCTAGATCTAGAAGTCGTCATTCAAGTATTTCTCCTAGTACGCTGACTCTGAAGAGTAGCCTGGCTGCTGAGCTGAACAAAAACAAAAAAGCAAGAGCTGCTGAGGCAGCCAAAGCCAGTGCAAAAGCTTCCAATACTTCCACACCTACTAAGGGAAACACTGACACTGCTGTAAGTGCACCTCAAGTGAACAATGTAAAAGACCTGAAGAAAATAAAAATTGAGCATACACCTTCTCCTACAAGTAGCGCAAATTTGAAAAATGACAAGGTGAAAGCAAAGGTCTCGCTTCCTGAAACAAGAGAAAATAATTTAATTGCAGACAAAATTACTAAACAGAAACCTGCAGTAGTAAAAGAGAATAAATTGACTGTTGTAAAACAGCCACCAGTCACTGTAAAAGAGAAAAGCAAACCAAGTACACCAAGTGTAGTAACCAAGGAGAAGGATCGAATTGTTGCACTACCAACCTCCACACTGCCACCCTTGCCTTTGCCTCCCACGCTGCCTGAAGATAAAGAAACTGATAGGTAAGTTGTGACCTAGATTTGCTTTTTGTCATTGTCTTGTTTTTTTATTATTGTTGTTATTGTCTGATCTTTTGTTGTTGTTGTTATTGTTATTATTTTGTTTGGAAAATAAATATAATCCTATTTCCTAGATCAGGCTAATTCATTAGGTAGTTTGCTATAGCTCTTCAGTTGTTTAATATGGTGATTATTAGTGAACTGAAATAGTTTGATCTTAAAATGAAAATAATGTAACTGGCTCTTGAAAAGAGAAGCATTTTTATAGGGGAAATCTTTCAATAAAAAGTGCACTAAAGACATAATTTAAAATTGTTGGTACGTGATAGCTTTGGGACTAATGCAAGGGTGCATTCAAGGATTCAGGATTTCAAGTTTGATGTGGATACGTACATACTTCTGGGGAAAAGTTGAAATCAGTAGCAGTATGTGAAAATTAATAAATCTGCTGGGGTTTGAGGTAAAGATTCTCTTCCCTTTGGAAGGCAGTTGTTTTTATAACTGCATTATTTTTAGTATACTTTATCTCAGAGATCAGTATTATTTTGAGTGTGTATAATGAAAGTGAGGTTCATGGCTTGTCATGTGTGTTAACTTTTGAAGTGTAAAAAATAGTCTGTAATGAAGAAATTCATGTCTATATTCCAAGCGTCACCTGAATTTAGACTACATTAAGCCTTTTCGTAGTCCTAACAGAGAATACATGCTGTAATTTGTATTGGAAAATTATGTTGTTGAGCTGTAATTTACAATTTTTCTTTTGTTTTGGTGTTGAAGTTGAGAAAGGTTACTTTTGTTTTTACTCATGGTGTTAATGTGCCTCTCACGTATACTGGAGATCAGCTTCTCACAATAAGTAAACCAAAATTTCTTAGCACTGAAGTAATTTGTGTGAGATATCTTTGTAAAAACATCAAACCGTAAAAGAAAATTTCAAAACCTTATGAAGTACTTTATTTGTATTCTGTATCCATGAAACTAGTCTGTCTTCTCTTGTTCTTTGAGAAGTGTGTAGTGTTTACTTGATTAGTAAACATAGTTATAACTAGAGGTGTAAATATTTCTCTCATGTCTGCTTGTAATTTAATGTTGTATTAAACATTAGGATGCACAGGAAGCCTTGGCAAGTAATTACAACCTAACAAGATGTTAGACAGATTTTTTTGTAGTAGTAGTAGTTAAAGAGAAATCTTGTTTCTTGCCCTTCAGCACTCTAGCAAATGTCATTCCAGTTGTTCAGAATCACATTTGTGTGGCGAATGTACGGTTGCATTTAAATTTGACAAAGCCATCCTCTCTAGGTAAACAGGATTTTTGACATTGTTAGTTGAGAATAAGATTTACTGTTTTAGCTAAAAATTAGGCTAACTAGTTTAACTAAATATATAACTAGCTTTGAACTGTTAATTGTGATAATATGAAGTGAGATTTCATTTTGAAGCTGGCTAATTGCTTCTTATTAGTAGTATTTTTTAATGTAATATCTGTTTTAAGTATAGCTACACTGCACAGAAGAATTAAGCTACAATTAAATGGCTCTATAAGCACTGGGCTTATTGTCCTTTCAAAAACAAAACAAAACAAAAGCCTAATGCTTGCAAGCAGCTGTATTAGACTAATGGTAAGTAATAGAATGTCATTTTGCGTATAGGATGTTACCAACTTCAGATCAGAGTGGCTGTGATTACAAGTAATGATAAAGCTTAAGTCATCAAAGAAAAATTATCAGTATTTTTTAGGGTGGAGGAGGGCAAAGGTTGGGCAAACCTTTGGCTAAGTGTTACTATGGGGAAATTGTGCCAACAGAGAAAGCTTGATGTTTTGCAGAACTGACTGGATCCTGATGTCATGTCGGTTGTGCAATTCAGTAAGATTCTGGTAAACCCGCAAACTTCCTAAAGGAACAGCAGTGTTGCCAGACTTCTGTCACAAGAACTCTGTGCAACGCTACAGGCTTGGGCAAGAGTGGTTGAAAAGCTGCCCAGTGGAAAGGGACCTGGGGGTACTGGTTGACAGCTGACTGAACATGAGCCAGCAGTGTGCCCAGGTGGCCAAGAAGGCCAAAGTTCCTGGCTTGTATCAGGAATGGTGTGGCCAGGAGGAGTAGGGAAGTGACTGTGCCCCTGTACTCAGCACTGGCGAGGCCACACCTTGAATACTATGTTCAGTTTTGGGCCCCATCAGTACAAGAAGGACATTGAGTTGCTGGAGCGCGTCCAGAGATGGACAACAAAGCTGGTGAAGGGTCTGGAGCACAAGTCTTACGAGGAACAGTTGAGGGAGCTGGGATTTTTGAGTCTGGAGAAGAGAAGGCTGAGGGGAGACCTTATCATTCTCTACAACTACCTGAAAGGAGGTGTAGGGAGGTGGGTGTTGGTCTCATCTCCCAAGTAACTAGTGATAGGGTAAGAGCAAATGGCCTCGTTGAATCATGGGAGGTTTGGATTAGATATTAGAAGAAAATTTCTTTACTGAAAGAGTAGTCAGTCATTGGAACAGGCTGCCCAGGAAAGTGGTGGTGGATTCACCATCCCTGGAGGTGTTCAAAAAACATGTAGATGTGGCACTTCAGGACATGGTTTAGTAAGCACGGTGGTGTTAGGTTGATGGTTGGACTTGATCTCAGAGGTATTTTCCAACCTTAATGATTCTATGATTCTGTGAAAACTGTTGTGTAGGTTAGCTGGAAGGGAAGACTGTTCTGGTCGTCAATGACATGTGATTTAACAGACGTGAAAAAAAGGCTGCTCTTGACTGCTTTTGTTTTCGTGTACCCATCTTAAAATCTGTTTTAGAATCTCTCATATATTGTACTTTTACTAATATTGAAAGCTTGGGGGCAATATTGTGAGAGAAATACAAATACATGAACTTCACAATTTAGAATTTTTCTTTACCATGATAATTACATGCACTGTCCAAAGGTGATTTATTCTTTATAGCAAGCTAACCATTATGTTTGTGATGAGGGCAGTATATCCTTCCTTGAGATGCTGCTTTAAATTCAGGCAGTAACAGTGTGAGAAGTGATAGGAGACATTCAAATGGTCAGTTTTCGTGGAGAAGCATAGGCATACGCAAAACACTGGAATGCTTTATTAAAATATATAAAGTTTTTTTTATATTTTTATTTTTAAAATATATATGTATTTATTTTAATATATATTTATTTTTATTTTTATATATTTTTATTTTTAGTAATTGCTAATTGCAATTACTGTAAGAAAAAATATGTCCATTCTCCATGAAGGAAGATAGCAAGATCTTTCCATTTACAGTAGTTCCTGCTCTATCTGTGGACTAAGTAGGTAAGAAGTAGCAGCAGGCTTCCAGAAAAGGTTCCCAGAGAAGGATGCTGACAGTAGAATAGTGTGATTTGACAAAGGCAGCTATCTTGGAAAATGTCACCTCAAAGCGTGACAGAAGGTTTTCTTGATGCAAGGACAAAGTTTGAAATTTAAACAGAGAGTACTATATAAGGGTTCTGTGAGAGAGAAAAACTGTTTGTAATTATCTAAATTTTAGAGTTGGTCATAGTTTTAAAATTGCTGGATATGCAGGAGCTGCATGAATCTAGATTAACTAAAGGAAGTTCTGGTAAAATGGAACCATGTGTTTAAAAAAAAAAATCCTGCAGCAAGTATGATGTGTTCAGAATTAGAATGGGTAGAGCATCTCTAGAAATACTGCATATAGTAATTGTTAAAGGAATACATTGTTGTACGTGCATTTGGGTTTTTTTTTCTCAAGACAGAGATTGACTGTCATCTGTTAGGTAATTATGGTTGATGATTTAAAAATGGTCAGGTATCAGTAATCCACAGCAGAAAAACCTTTAGTCATTTTTTCAGACTGTGGGTTGTGGGTTGTTGGTTTTTTTTGTTTGTTTGTTTTTGTTTTTTGTTTTGGTTTTTTTTGTTGTTGGTTTTTTTTTCCCCACTTGATTTGCATGCTGATCACTAGAAACATGTTGAATTTGGAGTGTTTCAGCAAATGCAGAGATTGCATTCTATAAATGAGGTGGTGTGGACTGCCTCGTAATGCCCTGCAGTGTTACTGTAACTGTGAAGCTCATTATCTCTAGAAACCAACTTAATAGAGAACTGGATTAGGATAATCTTCTCTTTTATATAAAAAGTCAGTCAGAATACAGATTTTACCACTACACTTCTGGTGTGTGGCAGCACCTGAACTCTAATTAATAGTCTGGGCCATAAGCTTGAGAAGAAGCTTGTTTGGCAGAAGAAATGTGGCCTGATAAGGCTTGCTGTGTCTTCTAACCTCAACTTTCACCAGAAAGATCTGATTTTATAGTTTCTGTAGAATTTTGGTAGTTAGCTGTGCACCTTCTACAGAGCTATTTGTGAGCCATTTGTAAAGCATAAGTCAAAGTCCTGCAAATTCAAAGAGCAGAGATTTCAAATGGTGATGTATCAACAGCCTAGAATGTTTTTTTTTTAAATAATTCCAATAGATTTTCCTTTGTTTATGTTAATATCGTTTACTGTGTTCAACTTATAACAATTGTGTCTTTTTTAATAGTTTGCGAGAGAATCTTTCAGTGAAGTCAGTTAAAGAAGCAGAGAAGAAACTTCGCCATCTGCTTGCAGACTTGCCGCTTCCACCTGAGTTGCCTGGAGGAGCTGACTTATCCAAAAGTCCTGAAGAAAAGAAACCAGCAGTTCAGTTGCACAGCAAGAGAAGACCAAAGTATGTTTATTAGAGGTTTTTTTTTGGTTTGTTTTTTTTTTTAAAGCCTATCAAGCAAGTAGACGTTATAATAGTTTCTTTAAAATATATTATTTTCAAAAGAATTCTATTTTTTAGTGACATATATATTAATGAGGCTTGACTCAAACTGCATGGTTTATTGCCACTTAATGGTCATGAGCCAGTTATCTAATAATGTCTCGTAAGTATTTAGTTTTGAGGGTTTTTTCAAATTTAAGACAATCCTTGAATATATTAGTTGGATTCTTAGAAGTGCTGGTTGTTTTCTAGAATATGTGGACCACGACATGGTGAAACAAAAGAAAAAGAAATAGACTGGGGAAAACGCTGTGTGGATAAATTTGATATCATTGGTATAATTGGTGAAGGCACTTACGGGCAAGTTTACAAAGCCAGAGATAAAGACACAGGTAAGTTCAAAAAAGAAAATGTAATCCTGCAATTCTGAAGGGAACAGGATGTTTTGGGTTTGGTTTTATATTGAGTAAAATTTGTGGTATTCTGCCCTCTAATGTTTGCAAACTTTTTAGTTATTGGTTTGTTTAATTTAAAGTCTAGCATTTGTCTAAATCTAAATCATTATCTTTTGCTACCTTGGAAAATAATTTATCTGTGACGTTGTGGCTGAAAGCAAGATGAGTAGTCTTAATTTCTAGTTCTTATCTCTTGAGTTTTGACACACTACACAGTTGAGCTGGTGAAGAAGAGAGAGTATAAATACTCTGGGGAAACAAAATGGCGCCCTAGACAGGTTGATAAAGAATGATGAAGTTTGTAAAGGGATGTAAGGGTGAAAGAAGCTATACATGAGATTTAGCCATTTGTCATCTTTGTACTCCCTGTAGTCACTAGCTGGTAGTAGGAAGAGAATCTGTCTCTGTGCAGCATAGCCCTGAAGTGTTGCATATTGGATATTTTTCTTGCAGTATAACTGACTTTAAAATGGTGACATAATTTTAAAATTTCATGTTAAACTATTGCTCAAATGAGCAAGCATTTGCCACTATGAAACTTAAGAATGTTGTCACTACTTCAGTAATATACTGAAATAGATTATTTATGTGTGCTCTGTGTTGCTTGATTGTTTTATGTTCAATTAGTAGTTCTTTCTGTGAATGCTTGCCCTTCTGGCTTATTTGTGCATGTTTTGAATACTGAATAATTTTCTACTTCAGCAGTAACTGGATCACATAGCAGCCTCAGTTCCCTCTTTCTCATCTCCAGAAGAATGAGCAGTGTAATTATAATTCCTTCTTCATTCTGCAGCTGTGCTTGTCTCAGTTTGCAAACTTTAGTTCTTAAGTTGGACTGTCACAGATTTCATTGTTTACCTCCTACCTTGGGAACCATTGCAAATCGTTTTTAGGAGCTTCTTCCTGCTCTCCTGGGATTTGGTTTGTCGCACATTTAACTTTTTAATCCTATCATAACTATATTGCCTCTTTGGCAAGCTTAAGGTTATTTGTGTGTGGCAGTCATTTCTTAACCTCCAGTAGCAGTTGTTGCTCTCTGTATTGAATGGGTCCATGTAGTTATAGCAAACCTTCCATTAGCTTTGGATTCAATTACTGTGCAAAAAGTGGCATTATGATCTTTGAGATACCTTATAACAAGTTGTGCAGTGGGCTTTCAAAGCAAGTAGATATTGTGTCATGCTGGAATGTGATCTGTTGTGTATGTATCATACACACTGGTGTAGGATAAGTGCTTTTTAGAGCTAATAAAGACATCTGTGCTGTCAATAAACTTCCCAGACACAGCAATAAACTTCCAAGAACAAAATAGTTGAGTTGGCATAGTCTTTAGATATTCTCCATCATGAGTAGATCGTGCACCTGCCGTTTTGCAGAATCCAGCTTCATCCAGCCCACCCTGCAGTAAAATAATAGGGGAAATTTCTCCTCACTGTAAACATGGCAGTGACACTTCTGCTTGTAGAAAGTATACTGATGAGTTTGAGAACTGCCTCATATCTTCAACTACTTAGTATTTCTGGCTAGATATGTGTTCTGATCTGTGGTGATGTAGTAATAAGAAATCCAGAGCATACATAGGCCTCTGTCTCTAAAGCTGCTGTTGATAATCACTCTTGTATGGGAGTTTATTGATAGACCTGGTGTGGAATATCAGGATGCAAGTGAGTGAAGCATGCAGGAGGAAGAAGACAGGCCTTTCAGTAGGTAGCCAAAAACTTCCATAGTTTTGATTCTCCATACAATAGTTTCCTCACAATGGTTAATTCTATTTCCATTCAGCCTAGTGTTTGGTACAAGCAATCAAAATGTGAACTGTTTAGTCCAGTCAGAAATAGTAACAAATGGGAGGGGTTTTAAAAACAAACGAGCAAACCCAATAATAAAGCCCGCTGTTTGATTACTAATATTAATGGTTTTTATCTAAATTTTCTCTTAGGAGAAATGGTGGCACTGAAGAAAGTACGTCTGGATAATGAAAAGGAAGGGTTTCCAATTACAGCTATTCGGGAGATTAAGATTCTTCGACAGCTTAATCACCAGAGCATTATCAACATGAAGGAAATAGTGACAGATAAGGAAGATGCTTTGGACTTCAAGAAGGACAAAGGTATGTATGCTAACACAGGGGTAGCTCTTTCTGGTCCTGTTCCTAATATGGTAGCCTGCTGTACTGGATTTGAAGTTAAGCTTCATTAAAAAACATGTTTGCAAATTGTGATGCTTGACAAGGTATTTTAATTTTGATTTAATTATAAATAGGAGTCCTTTATTTAACTCAGCTATGCCTTTTGCTCGTAGAAACATTCTTGCAAATATTTTGTGGGATAAAAAAAATGTATTACGTGATTCCAGTTTTGCTGGGGAGGAACAGATGTTTGAATCCTTGACACTCGTGGATTAGGGAGGCCAGCAACAACAGGAAGCTCTTAATTGTGAGCTTTTTTAGCCTTTTATTTTCCTCTTAGTATTTTCTCATATAATTTAGAGTATTGTAGAGATGTTTTTCATTGTAGGCCTTGGTTTTATTTGAATTGCGCTTCAGTTACTTTTTAATAATTGGACATATGTGTCTTGAAGGCTAGGAGGGATAAATGGAAAGAATGAGAAGCAAGATTTGTGTGGTCGTGGTGGTAATGTTTTTTCCCAAATAGAAGGCATGCAGACTTTTACTCTTCTGGTTCCTTCAGTGTTAAGTGTGGCTTATTTGAGTTACTGGAATCTCTGTAGACTAGAGAATCGAGCAAACAGAATGGAAGTCATGCAGTGTTGTTGCTTGGTACTTTTGATACTGGAGTAGTTATTTTGTCTTTGGAGGCCATTTCATTTTAGGTTCAAGTTTTATAAACCTGTAATTCTTGGGTATTTTAGTGTCCTGTGGGCAATTTGATACATGGTTTGGCTGAGGAGGATGTTTGGAATGTGGTACCTGTGCTTCTTCCCTGCTCTTCCTCCCTGAGTATCTATATAGCATATGCAGCACCAGGGCTGGTAGAAAATGATGTGTGTACTGCATCGCCAGCAGAAACACCAGGTGATGTTGTGATGAGTCAGAAGATTGCTGTCAAAATTAAGCAAGAATTAGTTTTGAGTTTTTTTCCTAGCATCTTTAGAAAATATAATATTTTGAAGGGTATACAGCACTGACATGCTTTTTAAATTGTGTTTAAAAGTAGGAAGCATCTAGCAAAAGAGTTTCTCTAAATATGCGCAGGTTCAGTGGTCAACACCCAATCTGAACCCTGACAGTCTGCAACAGCCAGTTTAGGCTTTTTGTGTTAATCTTGTACCGAGTTTTAATTAGGTCTAACCTACTTGGCTAATGAGACCGCACTGAGCCTTGACTTAATACTTAATGGCTCATTAATTAATTTTCTCCCTTTCTGTTTGGTACCATGTCTAAGATTGAATTGTATTTTTTGTGTGTGTGCTTCAAACTGTGTGTCTCATTAATTTCAAATGGATTTTTTTTTGTCCAAGTCTGTATTTGTGCTTTTGATATTGCTTTCGATTTAATTTCTCGTTCTTATTTAACAGCTTATTAAACCTATTACATTTTCAGAAAATATGCAAGGGAAGGGGCTTCTCTGGAGATGCTAGAATAAAATTAGTTTCTTATAGTCTCTTGAAAGTATTAGCATGATAATGAGACTGTGCTATTATGACTTGTCTGTGAAAAGATGGAAGTTGGTTTTTTTTTTTAGGCACTGCATTCTGTATTTCTCTAATGAGTAGTTCATTGTAAGGTAGGGATTTACAGCTAGGATGTTGTGGCCAAATTGTAGTCTGTGCAGGGAACGAATGCAAGTGGGAGGAAGTTTGATCATTTTCACAGTAAACTATTGCAAACACAAAGTAGGCTACTTGGCTATAGAAGGAACCATTATAAAAGTGGTAGTGATGTCTTATTCAGGCAGAGCTTACAGTAGAAGCAACATGTTTTGCCCTCTGATGAACACGCTAATGCTTAAGGTATATGCTTATCTTAGCTTTGGAATATAACTCTTACAAAACCCTGCTGAAATCTAATTTGTAAAAGTAGGGAACAAGATTTGTGCCAACACATGGTCCCCTAGTTAGTATGAGTAAAGTTAATGTTTTGTCTAAGGCTGACTGTCATATCTTAATTTATTACTCATCTGCTTATTCATTTAGGGGTGGGGGTTTTTTTGTTACTGTGGAATCTCAGTAGTTTAAAATGCAGCAAATTTAGTTTTCTGACAATTATGTAAATATTGGGCACACTTTGTACAGTACTTGTTTTAAGGATGATTTTTAAGATAGTAGCATTGGCCTGCAAACCTTTGGCCATTGGCAAGCAATGGCTTGGCTTGTACAACTTTGTCCTGATACTCTGTGAGCTGTGTTACATGTTTTCAAGTGACATAATCCTGTGTATTAGGATTGTAGACTTTGATTTGTCTCAATATTTTTCAACAGCATTTTACTTTTAAAGAAAATGGAAGAAAAAGTAGATTTATCTTTTATCCTGGCCAGCTTGGAGTATAAGTTTAACAATCAGAACAGCTTTAATAAATAATATTATTTTTATTCTTTCTACACCAGCCATTAGAAAAATAAATGTAATACACTGGAGCAGTGTGTTATAAATGTTGTAAGTGTATTTCCATCAGTAAAAATAATAGCACATCAGACAGCCCAGTTGTTTGTATGGATTGGGCACATACACAGCTGAGTGGATGCTACATGGGTCTGCTTATACTGAAGATCTTAAGTTTTTAACTTTGTGGTCTTCATTATGCATGAGACATGCTTGATGATAAAGTTGGAGAATGCTGTTACTGATTACTAACTGGCAATGTAACATCTTGATTCTGAGGCATGATCTTGCTGGGTAAAACATATATATGTTGGGTGTGGCGAGAAGGAGTATCCATTTTGTACATTTCTCATGTAGGCTTTTCTCCCCTACCTATCACTCAGAGGGAGGTAGGTGAACACACAAGCTTGGGGACGGGAACACGTGACTTATCGTTTATATTCTGTCTTGTGGGTATATCTGCATAACAGCTGACTTAAAAAAAAAAAGAATCTACTGAACATACTGTTAAAATCTCCTCTGCTTCTCTCAGGACATAAAGCCTCACTTGACTTGATAGCACTGATGAACTATCCATTCAATATTTTCCTAAAATCTTAGTACTCTTTCTTGTTGAAAATGTTTTCTTCTTCTAGTGAGCTACTGCAGGAGCAATTGTGGGTGTCAGTCTTTGACAGTAGGAGAAGCAGCCTTACAGTGTTGGTGCTTACAGCTGAGCCTGCTGGCAGCTAAACTTTCCTTTGATTTTCCTTTTTGTTTGCTTGATGGTAGTTCAAATTAATTGGAGTTCACGTTCATGAACTTCAGTTCATGTTCTTTTGGACCAGAGTTTCGAGCAGGAGGATTATACTTTGCGGAAGCTTTTCATCTTCTCTTACAATTTTTTTTTCTTTGAGAAAGTCTGCGTGACATTCACTGTGCAACAGTGAAGAAAACAAGATTTAAAACAGAAGTTGAAAAGAATTAACTATTTCTTAGGTAGATATAAAGTTGGACATGAGCCTTCAATGTGCACTTGCAGCCCAGAAGGCCAATTCTATCCTGGGCTGCATCAAGAGGAGCGTAGCCAGCAGGTCAAGGGAGGTAATTCTGCCCCTCTACTCTGCTCTTGTGAGACCCTACCTGTAGTACTGTGTCCAGCTCTGGAGCCCCCAACATAAGAAGGACATGGACCTGTTGGAGAGGGTCCAGAGGAGGGCCACAAAGGTGATAAGAGGGCTGGAGCACCTTTCCTATGAGGACAGGCTGAGAGAGTTGTGGCTGTTCAGCCTGCAGAAGAGGAGGCTCCAGGGAGACCTTATTGTGGCCTTTACTGAAAGGAGGCCTGTAAGAAAGATGAGGACAAACTTTTTAGCAGGGCCTGTAGCAATAAGACAAGGAGTAGTGGTTTTAAACTAAAAGAGGGTAGATTTAGACTAGACATAAGGAAAAAAAAAGTTTACAATGAGGGTGTGAAGCACTGGAACAGGTTGCCCAGAGAGGTGGTGAATGCCCCATCCCTGGAAACATTCAAGGCCAGGTTGGATGGGGCTCTGAGCAACCTGATCTGGTTGGAGATGTCCCTGCGTCTTGCAGGGGAGTTGGACTAGATAACCTTTAAAGGTCCCTTCCAACCCAAACCATTCTATGATTCCTAGGTATATTTAAATCTATACACCTCATAAGTTAATGTTAGTTGAGCCACTTCATCAGTTACAAAGTGACTCATTGGAAAAAAAGCCCTTCTTACTTTGATGGGGTTTTGTCAGCTCTGGTTTGTTTTCTCAGTGAGTCTGTTGTTTATATGACTTAGGTGTCTCTTTTTTTCTCTGGGCACCTGAGATGGTCCTTCAGTTTTCAGCTGTCTCTATCAGGTGGAAGCTGTTTGCAAGTATTCAACAGTTCAGCTATGGGACTCCTGTGATATCTTTTCTAAACATGTGGAGTGTGCCTAACTTAGCTTTTGTTGCTCTGAATGTAAAACCAGTAGGTGTAGTGACTGACATTTCTTCCTCTTTTTGACTGGAAAAGGCATTTTCAATTGCTAACCCGAGGGAGGATGTAAAACTTTGCGTGGGAGACTAATAAAAAAGATCTATTTAACATCACAGTTTGTTTTTTTTCCTGTGTGAGGATTATCTGTTTGGACTGTGTATGCATTTCTGTAATTAATTTTAAGATCTAAGTTTACTTTAGATTAAATTTTGGATTGATTTGCAGTAAATCTTTTTAGGCATGAAGTCTGTGTTTATACCCATAGTGTACTGCAGATCCTGCTTGACCAACCTGATCTTCGATGACCAGGCAACTTGCCTAGTGGATGAGGGAAAGGCTGTGGATGTGATCTACCTGGACTTTAGCAAAACCTTTGACACTGTCTACCACAGCACTGTCTTAGAGAAGCTGGCAGCTCATGGCTTAGACAGGTGTACTCTTCACTGGGTAAAAACCTGGCTGGATGGCCGAGCTCAGAGAGTTGTGAACGGAGTTAAATCCAATTGGTGACCGGTCACAAATGGTGTTCCCCACGGCTCGGTTTTGGGGCCAGTCTTTTCTAGTATCTTTATTATTGATCTGGGTGAGGAGATTGAGTGCTCCCTCAGTAAGTTTGCAGATGACACCAAACTGGGCAGGAATGTTGATCTGCTCGAGGGTAGGAATGCTCTGCAGAGGGATCTGGACAGGCTGCATCAATGAACTGAGGTCAAATGTATGAGGTTTAACAAGGCCAAGTTCTGGGTCCTGCACTTCAGCCATAACAACCCCGTGTGACCCTACAGGCTTGGGCAAGAGTGGCTGGAAAGCTGCCCGGCAGAAAAGGACCTGGGGGTGCTGGTTGACAGCTAGCTGAACACGAGCCAGCAGTGTGCCCAGGTGGCCAAGAAGGCCAACAGCATTCTGGCATGCATCGGGAATAGTGTGGCTATGAGGAGTAGCAAGTAGTACCCCTGTACTTAATACTGATGAGGCTGCACCTTGAATACTGTGTTCAGTTTTGGGCCCCATCAGTACAAGAAGGACACTGAGTTGCTGGAGCATGTCCAGAGAAGGGCAGAAGGGCAGTAAAGCTGGTGAAGGGTCTGGAACACAAGTCTTATGAGGGAGCTGGGATTGTTGAGTCTGGAGAAGAGGAGGCTGAGGGGAGATCGCATGGCTCTCTACAACTACCTGAAAGGGGGTTGAAGGGAAGCAGGTGTTGTTCTCATCTCCCAAGTAACTGGTGATAGGATGAGAGGAAATGGCCTCAAGTTGCATCAGGGGAGGTTTGGATTGGATATTAGGAAAAAATTTCTTTACTGAAGGAGCGGGCTGCCCAAGGAATTGGTGGAGTCGCCATCCCTGGAGGTCTTAAAATAAAATAACGTGTAGACGCGGCACTTCAGGACATGGTTTAGTAGGCATGGTGGTGTTAGGTTGATGGTTTGGCTTGATGATCTTAGACGTCTTTTTCAACCGTAATGATTCCATTATACATATATCAAAAAGACCCTCTGACTCTATGGTGCATTGTTGTATGACTTCCTCACAGCTGTCAAGGAGTACTTTGTCTGAAAGCTTGTAGTTTGGAAAGAGTATGTGACAGCAATCATACAGTCATCAGAGAATACTTCACTAGAGGGCTCTTTATTTATATTGTAGCTAGCTTTATCTGGATTTCCTGGGAAGCTGACTAAAACCAAAGTGATCTGAATTTTCAGAACCTCTACAGCTTGCCTTTGCTGCTCCCAAAATAGCTGACAGAAACTTCTTACCCAAATAGTTTTCATGCTACGGGTAAGTTACCAGGAATAGTGTGCCTGCTTGAAGTGGTGCTTCCCATTTGTGTGTGCTGTACTGGACTCTGGTCTGGAATGAGCTGCTTGGCCATGTTAAGGCAAAATGAGAAAAATCCAGGTTTATTGGTCAAAGATTTCTGGTATGTTGGCTTATTTTTCCCTTGCTTTAGGTTTTTTGTTCAGTTTTGTATTTCCCTGTAGTATGTGATGAAACAAGGACAGTATTTACTCCAGGGCTTCAGTATGCCATCAGCTGGTATATCTGTTTCAGAACATGTTTCCATGTACATGCAATTTGCATTGGATTTGTTTGAAGAGGATAATGCAGTGGAAATTGGAATTGAGAGAATAACACTGTCATCAAATAACTTAATATTGTGTGAAAATCTAAAAAAAAATTAGTTCTGGTTCTATTAGACTGAATTTGTCTTAAACAGAAAGTTTTGTGATATTTAAATGGAAAAATAAGTATAGCAGTGATCCTTTTTTTAGTTTTAAGGTGATTAATTCAGTGGCTATGGCTTTCTTTGGTGTTTCTCAAATTAGAAAATAGGTTTGCAAAACACGAGTAGAAAGAAAAGATGAATGTCTGCGTAAGGGACTTTAGGGAATTTAAATGTAAGGAACTTCAAGGAATTGCTGGACAATTTCTCAAGCTCTGTTTGATAAAATTCTGTTTAAAACTGTCTATCTTGAATACTAGAAGAGAAATGTTAAGGAAATGGAAGAGTAAATATCGTCCAGTTACCTCCAATCAGTCGGGGAAGGTGGTGGGGAATATATGTATTGCATTGAAGCAGTTGAGGAGGTTTATTAGCGAAACTAAAATCTGATAGAATCTCGCTCTGAACAGTGAGTACAGAACAAAATGTTGAAAACCTGTTCGACAGCATTGTACATCGCATGCACTGAATGAGGCAAGGTTCCTTTTGGGTTTTTTGTTTTTTTTTTTTTTTTTTCTTTTAAGAATTTCTGTATTTGAAGATACTGTTGTAATGCATATATACAATGACTGAATTAAAATTTGTGCATAATAAGGCACCTCTGATCTCCTGGTTCCTTTGATCTGTATCTAATCAGATATTTTGAGAAACACCAGACATTTTCCAAATGTAATTTCATAGGATTACATTTGGAAAATACTGGCTGAAAAGCTGTCATCTAGATCAGCTTTTGGATCATTCTTCCCTGCTGCTCCCCACTCCCAGCCCCCAGCCTGAAGCACTTGTATGTTACTTTGGGAACAAATGTGTAACTTGATGTCCTGCTT
This sequence comes from Chlamydotis macqueenii, assembly GCF_036417535.1. Lineage (NCBI taxonomy): Eukaryota > Metazoa > Chordata > Aves > Otidiformes > Otididae > Chlamydotis > Chlamydotis macqueenii. The sequence continues at coordinate 55,390,403 of NC_141557.1, forward strand.
TGTTGGATGTATGCAATTTGATGACAGTCAAAAAAAATCCAGAGCCTGCCTGTGTCACAAAAATGCAAAGTATGTTTTGTCAGATTTTTGGGCCTCTCAGAAAATCCTTTGTATATTACAGATAATCAGTGCCATGTTTTGTTGACTTACCCATTTTGTATGCATAGCTTTACAGCATTATACCCCAGTTCATTTTGAGTTTTGGTTAAGAAAACTGCTGCTGTTAGAGCTCCATGACTTGAAATACATGAACAGCAGGAGGAGATGTGTTAATCCTTTAATTATTTTAAACCAGTATCTCACTTTCTCAGCTTTATTAATCTTAAACTGACAAAATGGTCGAAAAGATTAATTTTTCTAAGTGCAAACAAAAGGAGTAAGGCAGGGATTGTTTCCATCCATGTGAGTGCTCTTTATTTATTGCATACCTCCCTAACAGAGTCAGCTGCTATCTCTTATCCCATATTCAGAAGTAGGCAATATTGCTACTGTTCAGCTGTTCCAGCTGCTGCTCTATCAACATGCAGTGACATTAAGGTTTCTTATTATCTCAGCAGATGAAAGAATGGAGATGAGCTGCATGGTATTGGCAAAGGAAATGGAGCACCCAAGACATAAACCCCCTGTTAGTGCTTTGTTTCAGCACATGGAAATGGACTGTAGGCTGCCTCCCCATAAGTACTTACTGGGAAGTGCAGGTCTTTAACATAATGACAGTAAGATGAGTAATGTTAAAGTCAAATAAGTATTTGTGAATTCATTTGAATAGCATGCACGTTACTGTAATAGAGCTTTAGGTGTTTTTTATGACACTGCTTCCAGAAATTTGGATATTGGGCAAAGCTAGCATGAAACGAGAGTCATTTTACAATGTAACCTCCAAGTTATCAAATATCTTGGCCTCATAAAGGAAAGAATGATTATTTTGTCTGTTATGTTTCCCTTTTTGAGAAATGGATATTTGCATGGCATTTGTTTTGATTAAACTAAAGGATGCTGTAAACTTGAAGTCAGAGTATGCTGTAATAACCAGACTTCTGCCTGTGCGTAATTCCTTGTGAAGGCTTCCATGCCTATTTTCTTCTTCCTGAATATCTATAGCTTCTTTCCCTGTTACAAAGGATCAGATCCCCCAATCTGATAAAAACCAATGGAGATTTGAAATGATCAAGTGGAATAATGTAACTGTTTTGTTACCTGAAACTGTAGATCTTTGTCAGAAAAGGGCACCACATTTGTCTAGAAATAAACTTACAAGTTTTACTTCCATTTGCTTAATACCTTTTCTGCAGCTATAGTGACTTCCAAATAAAGTTTGAGTAATACTGAAAGTCAGATTTTAATTGTTAGACTGTCAAGGCTAGTATATTAGTTTGAATAATTCCTCATAACCAATGAAGAAGATTCAGCTTTGACAGTTTATCTTTGTAAAACAAATTCTAACATTGTATAATATATAGGTAGTAAATAGGTAGTAATGCGCAAGTGTAATGCATCCATGTGTTTGTTCCTGTTCTGATATGGAAGCAACATTTAGTGTTTATACTGTTCTAGTTTATGTTTCTTATTGAGAGTTGCAGAGAATTTAAGTAATTGGATGTAATCTCCCAGGTGCTACTCTGTTTCATTTATGATTTCTCTCCATTGTTGCCAGTTTTCCTTCTTGCATGAGGGCACCAGTTATGATTGCCTGTTATAAATAGTGATGAAAAATCCCAGGAGCTAGTAGGCAGAGCAGGCAGTTGCTCAAGGCATGGAGCCTACTTTGCATATAAACAAGGCTGTTCAGTTGTTCTTGCTAAACAATCAGCAGTCCCACTGACCCTTCCCAGTCTTTCTCCTTGTCATGCACACACAGAATACTTCCATGAGAGAGTTAACTTTCCTTTGTATAGCAGAGCAAGAAGATACCAGGATTATTGGTATTCAGTTTTGTTGAACTGACATCCTCTGAAGGGCATATCTAGATTATTCTGACACTGCAGCATTAATATCAGGTGTTTTGTTTCAAGACATTTTAAAATATGTCATGGTTCATACTTCAGCAGTTGTCAGTGAAATAGGCCTAACACTAGATTGACAACTATCTTGTTTTAAAAGACCACAGTTAGGAGCCTCTGTGTTTTTACTCTGCTGAATTGGTGAACTGTATTGGTGGACTTAGTTATGCAAATATTAACAAAGTAGACTTTTGGCTCTTAATACTTCCTTTCCTTTTGAAGTGGTAAGATCAGGTTGTACCTGCTTGATTTACCTCCAGCTCTGCCTCCTGTGTGCATACCAACACTATTTTGTGATCAGTATTTTGCTTCCTCCACGAAATATAAAGCAGGACAAAAGGACCTAAATTAAAAAGATGAACCCTGAGGGTCTCATGCAATGGCCTATGGTTTAGCTGCTCTACGCTGATCTTTTGTTACAAGTTTAACACTTACTGAATGAGTAATCTTTTTTCTGTTTGTTAAATAGCAGATGGATTTAGCACTTTCTTCCCTTTTCAGCTACTATGCAAGAAAACAAGTCAGTTCATTAGAATTTGGCTGTATGCGTGTGTACATTCTGGCAAGTTGATTTCTCATTATTGCTCCAAGACTTTCACTAGCTTCTGAAATGAAACTTCTTATTTAGGTACTAGAACCTGTAATGAGTTCTTTTTGAGCAGGAGCTATTTGTACTTCAGAGTGGTGGCTTTGAAATCTTTCTGCGGAAGGCTTCTGAAAATGGAAGGTAGACCACTTAAGTGTGGTTTCTGCATTGCCACTGGTGCTCTGCAAGGACCGCACTGTCTTCTCTGCCCCAGAATTGAGAAGAAGGGGAAGAACTAAGTACTAAAAAGTAGATCATTCTGGGGGTGGTTGTCCTGGAGGTTGGTTATTGCTGCTTCTGAAGCACTCAGCACTTTTCCTTTTTAAGAATACTTACATACATCAAAGAGTCTTGGTTTTAGTAGCTTTATTTGTGGAGTTACACAGGCTGATGTGAGATAATACCAGATTCTATTATGCTTAATGTATATGTGTGGCAACTTGGAATATGAACTTCATCTTTGCAGAGGTACTGTTGTAGTAGATTAGTTCTGCTTTCTCATTTTGTCTTGTCTTACAGTTACTTCTAATCTGAGAAGGGCAGACTTATTTCTAACCCAGTTCCACGCTGAAAGCTTAAAAACGTCAGTCACCAAACCATGACAGGCTAACTAATACTGTACATATTTTGTTTCTAGACTTCTCCACAAACCTTACATAGGGAATATTAGCCCAGTTAATTTTTCTTTAAATAAAATGGATGGAGATGGACAGCAATAGGGAAAGTACATGTCCATCTAGATTAAAGTGCTGCATGGTAGAATATCTGTTTTCACAAATGTTTGACTGGAGTAATTGTTTATGTGGGAAAGCAATATGTAAATATTTTACTGCACTATACTTCATTGCTGTTATTGGACATGACATAACAGCTATAAATATTGCAGAAAATATAAATGGTTGTGTGAAAAATACTCACAACTTTCAAAAGTAGGGAGCAGCAATGCTTTGGGCTGTTGTTAAATCAATTTCTCTTTCTCTGTTTCTCCTGCCTTTTCCCTTTCTTTTCCTAGGTGCATTTTACCTGGTATTTGAATATATGGACCATGACTTGATGGGACTGCTGGAATCTGGTTTGGTTCATTTTAATGAAAACCATATTAAGTCATTTATGAGACAGCTGATGGAGGGCTTGGCCTATTGCCATAAGAAGAACTTTTTGCACAGAGATATCAAATGTTCAAATATTCTACTAAATAATAGGTATGGATATTACTTAAAGTATGTTAAAAATTGTGTGTTAACATCTTTAAATTTTTCTTTTAATCTTCACAGTTCACCTGCTTTAAATCATCAGCAAAACATTTTTGGATTGCATAGTTTCTTTAAAATCGATTGTAAAGTACTCTTCTGCTAATGTTGCTGCTTAACACTGGATCCTGCAATTGTTTGTTAAACTTACCTGTGTTAAACCAGCAGGATTAAAACAGAGTAGGTAGTCAGCTTCTGGAATTTGTTGTCACAGGAGGTTTTCAGGGTAGTGCCAGGAGATTTGAAAATGGATGAGGGACATTCATGGGCAGGATCATTAGCACCTTCTAAAGGGAATAGAGAGGAATACCAATTTTAGCATCCTTAACACAATGATTGTGGGTGGTGGTGAAGTACAAAGTGAGCCCCAAAGTGAGCAGGTTCACATGGTCTCCCTAAAAATCTGCTTAGCTGCTGTTAGAGATGAAATACTGGGCAAAATGGATCAAGGCTCTCTTTTGGTAGAGTCCTAGTTTGGGTCCAGCTTTCCCCAAATTAACTTTTCCAATTTTTTTCTCCTTTATTTTCTTATAACAAACTAACATTAGACTATTTTCAGCTCTGGATCCCACTACAGTCTTGCCAGATCATGACAGAGACTCTTAAACAGATATACACATGCCCCCACATCACTCACTGTGCCCACTCACCTAATCTTGCTTGCCTGCTAATCTCCAGTGGTGATGCTGTCTCTGTGGACCTTTGGGAACTCAGAAGCTGAGGTGTAACCTGACCATGGACAAGAGTGCATTAGGGTAGAGGTGGAGCTTTCTGTTGTACTGTGCTCTTTCCAATCCAGGATACGGAGTTTTTTCCCCTTGGGTATTTTTTTAGCATCCTTCGATATTTCCACTAGAAGAAGAAGATTATAATTAATCTGAATAATTTTAAACCAGTGTTTCTAAAATCCTATTACTAGGTACACCCTGAAGCCAAACACGTGGATTATATTTCTTAGATATACAATTTAAATGTCTTTGCTCAAATATTCATTGATCTTCCACAAATATGCCCTTTGAGAAATAAGCATGTAAGCTGAGGGGAGTCTTTGTTTATGGGGATTCTCCAAGTGTTACAGTAATTCCAAGCACACATCTGATGGGCAAAAATGGAATGGAAACTATGACTTGTATAATTTATTATCACAAAATGGTCGTATCAGCAAGTCTTGCCCTAATTTGATAAAATAACATTTATTTGAAATGTTGCATGTATTTGAAAGTGACGAGAGTTTTAAAAGCTCGTAAGTACAGAAAAACAAAAACTCCGTGTAACATTCCAACATTCAATTTTATGTATTAGAGAAGCTTACAGATAGCTTTCTGTTTAAATCATCCAGACTTTACGGATGGTGGGGGCTTCTGGTCATTGAGCAGTGCTTTTCAGCCGTGGAAACTGCCAGACAAGAGGTCTATATCTTCTACTCTTCCCTTCATATATGGGAAAACTAAAGAAAGGGTTAGGGGTTGTGTCGTTCAGCAAGCTGGCTGCTGGTAAAAAATAGAAGCTCTTATCTGGTCTGTCACCATGATTTAAAGACTGCTTAAACTTTACAAGAGCAGAACAGAGCTTTGATAGCTTCCTAGAAGTATGACTGCTGATAGTTGTTTGTTGTACAAATGCGTAAGCTAGCAGTAAGGCATGAGAAAATAGCTGTTTCCTCCCTCCGTTTTTTCCTGCAGAGTTACTGATCTGAATACTTCACAGTATACACCTCGATTTTGACTAACATGATGATGTAAATGCCATTTGATGAGTGTACCTAGTTTGCTTACTTATCTTTGCTATTCAATAAGTTCATGTATTTGTTTACTGAAGAGATGCATAGATTGTAAAGCATTGCTTCCTCATTAATGTGTTTTCGTGAAGTTCGGTTGCAGCTGTCTCAAAATCTCAAACTTCACCTGATTTTTTGGGAGGAAGTCTAATTCAGATTAAATGCTGAATAAGTCTTTGCTTTTTCCACCAGAGGGCAGATAAAGCTTGCAGATTTTGGGCTTGCTCGGCTGTACAACTCAGAAGAAAGGTAAGATACAATTATACTGTGAAAAAGCGTTCAGAAGTTTAACCTTTTTGCATAACTCTAAGTATTATCAGGGCCAGGAGACTGTTTTGTTTAGAGGAGGTGTTATTGCATTGTAATGCAAGTAATTACTTAGGAAATTGAAAGATGTGTATTCTGTCTTGCACTGCCTAGAGCCACAAAACTCTCTTTGTGCAAGTGTGTTGCTTTTCCAAGATAAATAAGATTGCTTTTCCGGATAAATAACTGTAGAGGGCAGCCATATATATTTACTTGAAGTGAAGAGTTGCAGTCCTAAGTAGGTTGCATCAATATGTAGGTTTTTACTAATACTAGTTTCTGATCCTGTACACGTAGAGTATATTATTTTTGTTCATATACCTAGGAAAAGTTTATTTAGGAAAAGTGGAATTTTTTTCTGACACAAATTAGTATACATTTTCTTTTCAAAAAGCATTACTTTTGTGTAAGATTTAACCTTACATTTGAAGAGGTTCACTGTATTCTTCAGGCAGTCAGTGCTGTTGAATCTGCTGGAAACAGAGACACAAGTTTAAATAAAAGTTATTCTGAAACTTCTTTCGACTTATGCTTCTGTTGTTCTTGGCTTCATTATGCTTGCACTCCAAGAAACAGGTGCACAGTTTTTATGATTAAGAACTTCAATATTTATATTGTAATGTCATATGTTTGTCATGTGGAACTGGATTTTCAAAATTCAGACTGAATGTTCATTACACTAGTATGTACGTCGAGTGGTTGGATATAGAGAGTATGAGCCATCGGAGCTTACTTTGATTACTGCGTGCCTAATTTGGGAAATAATATCTGTAATGTTAGCTTTATGAGTTTATTGTTTTCTCACAGAGCTCTGAGCTTGTTGTTGAACCTGATAGCATTAGTTTCACTGTCTTCTGAGCTGTTATTTCAGGAATATATGCCTATGTACAGTTATTAAAACTGTAGAGCATAGTAGCAGGGTAAGATAATCTTAAGCAGCTGCTGGGTAATTAACTTTTGGTTTGGATGTACTTATAATAAAAGAGATTGATGCATGTTAAAATAAGAAGGTAGGATGGTATCAAACAGACCTATTTTTTTTTGTCCTCTGGTTTACCATGAGTTTTTTAATATCTGTTTTTAAATTAATTTAAATTTTGTTTGTAAAACTAATGTTTATTAAGAATTGGACAATTGAAAATTCAGTGTATTATAGTGCTAATAACAGATTTTACTATACATCAAACAGCAATGTTCTTATGCCATTATACATAAATGAAACCAAGATTAAAGTGTAATTATGCTAGCTAATAGAATTGCCACTTGAACTTGGGAGGATAATTAGAATCTCATTAGCACATTTTTAACAATTCTTTTCTCATTCGTTTTCCTTCTGAGTAGTTTCTGACCTGCAGTAACAGATGTAATTAATGTATACCAACAAGTGTATAACAGCTGCTGCTTTAAATTAATGTATTTTACATTTGTTTTACTGTTGTTTAGAATTATATACTTTTCAAAAGAGTACAGAATTCAGCAGGAGCATAATGGAGAGGAAATAAAAATTTAAGTAAATTCCCATTGGTTGTTGTACTTGTGCTCCTTTCAGTGTTATTTTGGTGGATTTAATATGTTTGAAGTAGGAGATGTGACAGATTGTGTAAGAAAACATCTGTTCAAATAAAAAGCACCATATACTAATACATATGAGTGATGTATCTGTAGAGAAGGTCTATACCTTGTAAACATTTCATAGAGGAATGCTTGCTTCAGAAATAAATATGATAAATGATGGCATTGTTTAAAAAAATGTACTACATGTTAAAAATGAATTGAGGATTTTCTTAATGAAAAAAAGACTCGGGTGATTTTGCAGAAATGACCTGTACCAGTGAATATGTTATAAGAGCTTTTTAGACTATGCTACGATTGTTCAAACCCCACACTTAATGTTACTCTGCTTTCTATTTGGAGTTACCTAGTGTTGGTAAGAGTGAATTATTAAAAACTGAATGAATTTTGGGATCACTTTTAAGACACCTTGATTGAAACAAAACCAAAACCTAACGTCTGTTTTCTGCCTTCCATTCTGAACTGTTGATGCTGTATCTCAGCCTGTCCACGAAAAATGTGTCTAAGATAGTGGAAATCCATGCTTTAGTGTGAGGATGAAAAGGGTTATTCCCAGTGACCAAATCTTCTGGTTAGAGCTGTAGAGAATTAAAGATGTTGTGAAATATAGGAAGAGATTGGAAGCATTCCAAGCCTTAAAATCAAAATTGTTGAAGGATGCAGTACAAGAAAAAGGCTTTGTCTCTTCTGTTCCTACTTACAGAGCAGAAATTGACTTTTTTTTTTTCTTTTCAAAATGCTTGTAGAGGTCCAATATTCAGTATTCTAATAATCAATAGTTGCCCAGAAATTAGTGGTTTTATCTAAGCAGATCCTTCTCCTGAAATGACTAGCAATGTAATAAATATACAGTATTGCTATCTGCATAATAATTGAGATACAAGATTCATATAGCTTCGAGATGGCTGTGGGATTATTATTTATATCTTCAGTCTGTCTTTGATAGCCTTGGTCAGACAGTTGCCTTTGGTTTTGTGCAGTTGCAGCTTTACAGGACTAAAATTAGGAAAAGGGAGTGGAAGATTGTACTGTTCCTAAACAGCACCACAGAAGTAAAGTCTTCAAAGTTTTTCAGAAATTAGATCGTAGTAAAATGATAGTCCTCTCTTTTTTTTTTTTTTCCCTCCCCCCAACAGCCGACCATATACCAACAAAGTTATTACATTATGGTATCGGCCTCCTGAACTTCTGCTTGGAGAAGAAAGATACACGCCAGCTATTGATGTCTGGAGTTGTGGGTAAGAGTTCGGGACAGAAGTGTAGCAAGCATAAAAACAAGCTAAAAATAAATGTTTCTATTAATCTATAATGAAAGGCCCTAATGATGGAATTGTGCAAAACTGTTTTACAGCTGCATCCTGGGTGAACTTTTTACAAAAAAGCCAATATTTCAAGCAAATCAAGAACTTGCTCAACTGGAACTTATAAGGTAACTTGCAAGCAGTACCACATAGTAGGTGCCTCATAAACTGTCAAGTTTCTTTTGTTAGTGTTAAAGTCTGAGATAAAGCGCTGTGAACATTTACAAGTACTCAGTTATCACCCTGAGATGTTAGTGGTTTTAGGGGCATGTAAAGCAAGTAACTTTTGCTTAGACATGGAGAAGGGTTTTTTTGTGAGTATTCTGTGGTCCTGGCCATGTACAGTTGACTAGTAAGAGAGTTTTTTGTAGAGCAGCTGGAGTTGCCTGTAACTGAAGTTGTAGAGGGAGAGCAGTCAAAATGCCCGTTATTTTTTTAAGACAATGTTACAACTTCCTTGCAGCAAATCAAAACTAGAACATGGACAATAATAAGGACAAGTGGGATTTGGGAGGAGTAGGTACTTGGCATGCTACTGGCCTTGAGTTCTTGTTTCAAGCCTTCTACAAACACACCTGGGTTTTATTATTTTTGTGGGAATATGTCTGTTCCCTTACAAACTGTCAGACACTTTATGGAGGTAAAAATTCTGTTTCCTTTCTTATCTCAATAAATCATAGAATGATATGTATATAAAACAGTGGAACCAGACTTTTTTCCCCCCCTTTATTCAGCAAGCAAAAATTGTTTTTGATTCTGATATCATAATTGACCTTGTAAGTGGGGAGAGGTCCTCTTCCTAGAAACAAGGGGAAAAGACAGTGAGAATTTACAGAATCTGAACAGTAAATGGTCAACATTATTTTTAAAATTTAATGAATAAAAAATATTATCAAGTTACATATTGAGATACTTCTCAAAACAGATTGAACAGTAGCATGTTTCTGTGTAATGTGTTATTAGCTGGCCTGGAAAAACAAAGTTTTCAGGAGATATGAAGTGTATCTATGGTCATTCTCAGCTTAAGCAGAATTAAACTTGTGAGTTGGGAAACTTTTAGTTTTGAGCACTAGATGGCATTGAAGCATGTCACAGTGCTGTCTTTTGAAGTTTTTTCTCTTTGCGTTGTACCTCTGGTACAGCAGACGAAAATTTTGCAATTTCCTTCTGCTGGAAGCTCCTATTTGTAGCTCTTTTTTCCTCTTCACCAATACTATGCATTTTTAGCTGATTAAACGTAATACATCAACTTTATCAACAACTACCACCATCATATTACAGTCAACAGTTCTACATTTATCCTTTATAATCTTAATGTTCAAAGATAGAGCTGAAGCAAATTCTGATAGGAAACAATAGATTTATTATTTTTTCTTTTCCCTCCTGAAAGTTACATACCCCAAGCAGCATAAAGTCATATTGGTTTGTATAGCATTTGGGGCATAACTAATCCTTAGATCTCATAAACTAATTGTTTATGTGAGGGGTGAAGGGATGACCTAGGAAAATGTATTTGCAAAATGTCCTTTTGTAACTGCCTGCATAAGTTTGAAACCTTGCTTGTATGGTAAAATGCCCCTCTAGTTCTGCTCAAAGTGTAGTCTAGGTCAACCTATGCTTAGCCATCCTCAGCTGGACAAAATGGATGGGGATGGAGGGGGAGGAATAAGATGGTGGGCAACTTCATTTGTGGAGGTAGATGAGGCTTGAGACATAAAACTCGTAACTGAAGTAAAAAATACACAGGTTTTCTAGTGGTTGGGTGTTGCTTATGCCTTACTGAGATTTTTCTTTTATGTCTTCTGTGTCAACTAAATTCTCTTTAGTCTTAAATTTGTCAGGGAAATGTGCTTTTTCAGCCATTTAGTATGTCTTACTTTACAGGCATTGGGAGCTAAGGGCATAGAAGTTAATTAGCACTTTAAAACTAGGATATCCAGTTCTCCAAGTCAAATACCTGTAGTACTGTCCAGACATAGTTGGTTAAGATTTTCAAAACATTTGTGTGGAGGATGCCTGGGGTGGGGTGAGGCAGAAACAGTGGACTACTTAAAGTAAGTTTAGTCTGTGCAGAGTGATTACCTTTCATAGACAATTCACCATTATTTAATAGCGTTGGGCATTGGACAGTAGAGAAATTTTAGCTAAAAGAACCTGAACATTAAAAATTATTTTTGTGTTCACTGTACATGCAAGAATAAAGTGACAGCTATGTTCACTTGTGGCTTTGGATCTCATACCCTTTTTTTCCCTTCTTTTTGATACAGCCGAATTTGCGGGAGTCCTTGTCCAGCAGTGTGGCCCGATGTTATAAAACTAGCTTATTTCAACACAATGAAACCAAAGAAGCAGTACCGTCGAAAACTGAGAGAAGAGTTTGCTTTGTAAGGATGAAGAATTAGTTTAGTCAACTTGCAATAGCATTAAGTTTTCCTGGACACTTTATGAACTTGACTATTTTCTGGAAAATGAACATACATTAAGTGTGAAGGAAAATGGCTTTAGGTTCTTATCCTTCCCATGATAGTCACAGAGCTTGTATTAACCCTTATTTAATAGGAGCTTCAAGAAGGGGGAAGAAGGCCCTAAAACTTCCGCCACCTGTCAGCTTTCACCTAAGGAAACATTTGTTTTCCATGATTGGTACACCTGCTTATTGTCCCTGTCCAAAAAACAACTCAGAGTACTTAATTGGTTTTTATTAGGACAACTGGCTACAGCTAAATATGTAGTCTGGTTAACATCACAGTCTTTTGGGTCATAAATTCATTCAACAGAGAGGAGTTATCTGAACCGTGTATTCTAAAGTACTACCAGTGGACTAGTTTTGTGCAAATACCACACGTGAAAGTTATGGAAAGCAGCTGTAGGATTACTTTAAAGGGTTCATTCCCTCCCTTCAGTCACTGTGGGGTTTAGGAGAAATGTATCATCTTGTTCATACCAATGAGATGTCTATCTTTAAAGCAATCAAATTATTGTCCACGGACCAATCAAAACTGAAACTCCTCGGGTGCTAGATTTCAAAGTGTAAAGTAACAATATGGTCTTGACTTAATAAGGGTACATGTTTGGTTTTTTTGTGAAGACAATGTTTCAAGCAATTAAACCACACAAAGTAAAGAAAGCTTGGGTTATATGCTTGCACATGTAATAAAAGATGAATTTTATCTCTGCCTCTTACTACCAAGCTAAAGTTACAAGTAGGTTTTCTTAGGATGAAGTTATCTGAGGACTTAATGGTCAGTTATTTTGGAAGGGATGTGTTTATTAAAATTTTGCACAGAAGTGTGTGATTCAAAAAAAAAAAAAGTAATGCTTTTCTCCGTTTTGCTCTTTTGTAGCATTCCACCAGCTGCATTAGACTTGTTTGATTATATGCTTGCTCTGGATCCCAGCAAGCGCTGCACAGCCGAACAGGCTCTTCAGTGCGAGTTTCTGCGAGATGTGGAACCATCTAAAATGCCTCCTCCAGAGTAAGTAATTTCCTTTCACAGTGGTCCTTATCTCTACGAAATGTGAACGTGCACCGATTTCATTAAGCTCATTGCGTTTCAGTTAAAGTAGATGGTGGTAGAACAAAAATGTTGATGCATACAGTTGTTTAATGGTGAGTCTGCACTAAAATGGTTTTGCAGCTGAGTGACTATTACACCATGATAGCAAGGGTTGTGAGAACCATTTCATTTGTTATCCCTAGAACTAGTTACCAAGTTAGTGCCTTTAAAAGAAATACTTTTATATGAATATTTCTAATGTTGAAAAACCACAATTTTCCTTTTATCTCTGTTTATCAGTGTCTACTTTTTCCAAGGGTTTTGAGGTCCTCCATGAATCTGAATTGCCTTATTTGATGGTAGAATGACACTGGGTATAGAATTCTGCAGAGGTACCTGAGAGTTAAAGTGAAATACCATAAATCCTTCCCTGTGCCAGATGAGATTCTTGGTTTCAAAGGCAGAAGTGTAATACCTTGTGCAGGGTTTTTTGTATCCATGTCTCTGAGGGGAAATATATTGCAGTGTCCAGTAAGGTTTCTGAAGTGACTTAATTGTAATTTAAATCAGTACAAATCCTATTGGAACAGGCTCTAAGGAAAACAATGAAAAGGTATTACAGAATCTGCCGGTTTCATTCTTCCCTCAAGATAGCTGTCAGAACAGAGAACATTTAATATTGTTTGAGTAAATTGTGCTTTCCAGGCAGCCTGTTCTGAGTTCTTTTTAATTAGTCACCAACTGGGAAAAATGTTTGAGTTTTATCTAAGAATTTTATTAAAAATCTTTTGAGACGTACCTGTTACATACACACGGTTGTCACTAATGCTTCTGATACTTGAGGCTAAGAGGTTTCATTGCCTGAATATGACTCTGTATATGTATCACTGTCTGAATATCAGTCATCAGCAGTCTTAGACTATTCGCTAAAATCTCAGAACCACTTGTACAGCATGTTGCTTATATGCATTTTAAAGTAAGTGAATGGGAAGAAATTTGGGTTTTTTCAGGGGCTTGTTAGTGCATCCATTCTAGAAGCTGATATATGGAAATTCAAAACAAACTACTTGTCGGTGTCCTTTTAAAAACTAAGAGGAACCCAACTCACTTCTGACAGAGTATGCGCAGGAAAGTGTTGACTGTTCTCTTGAAAGACCGAAGTTCTGCTTTGGGAAGAAACAGCTGTTCATTTAAAGAAAGTGACAGTGGTGATTGTAAGGACTCCAGGATACTTCTCACAATGAGTTCTTGCTTGCTTACAGTTGTTTTTGACTAAATACTGGGCAGGTCTTTGACCTAGTATGTGGAGGGAGAGAATAAGGAAGCAGTTGTCATAATTGCCTTTCTGGTGGCTCTTGTAATCTGTCACCTAATTTTCCCACGTTCCTGGGTGAGGGAACTGCTCAGACAGTTATTAATATGTAATAGGAAAACAGAAGGCCCTATTTTTACTGCTTGTCTCAGTATTTCCATTATCTGTGGGATGTTACATTACATGTATAATCTAAGCATTGATTTTACCAACCTAGTTAAATTTTTTTTTAAAAAAATGTATTCTGAGATAAAACTGATTATCTCTAATCATTCGTTGCAGCCTTCCTTTGTGGCAGGATTGCCACGAGCTGTGGAGTAAGAAACGCAGAAGACAGAAGCAGATGGGCATGACTGATGACTCAACAGCAACTAAAGTCCCTAGGAAGGATCTGTCTCTAGGCATGGATGAGAGCAGAACCAACACCCCACAAGGCATGCAAACTTCTTCCCAACTCAAAACTCAGGGCAACTCTAGTGTAGCACTTGGTCAGTAATATTTTCGGTTTTTATAATTACCTTCTAGTTGGATTGCACCTCTAGAAATTTTAGATGTTACTTTCAGAGTACTGACGTCTCCTGCATTCTTGAGGGAGGACAGTATTGTAAGTTAATTCTTTGTTACAAGATTTACCTTTGATTTTGGAAACTAGGTGTTCCTTTTAAGTTTTAACTTAATTCTTCAGTCTGGTCAGAGCAACTACATTGCTCTGTATTTTCAGAGATTTTATCTCTTGCTCATCTGTAATCCTTCTGTCATCCCACAAGCCAGTTGCTGCTCTAAGTTCCTTACAATCTCCATAGATTGGAGGAGCTTTATTGGTATTGGTAAACTGATCACCAGGCAGATTTTAGAACAGTCATTTTTTCAAATGCAACAGATTCTCTCTGCATGTTATATTAGTCTTCAGCTTTCCAAGTTATTGAGGCTGAACTAACTTGTGAAAAAAAAAAAAACAAAAACAACCCACCAAACCTCCTCCCCAGGTCCCAACGAGAAATAGCTACCCCTGTAGATTCACAGCCGTCAGTTCTGAAACTTAACTGAAGTATTTTGCTTGGAGACCAATTTTGTGAGAGTATATAATATAAAGAATAAAGTAAGTGTTTCCTATGTGGACACCACTTGAGATACTCAGCAGTTTGGTGATAGTTCCCTCATAATATGTAGAAATATACAGAGTAACAATACCAAATGAATACCTTATAAGTTTAATTTAGACCATTTTTGATTGTGCAAAGTGACCATAAATTCTACAGCATTGATACAGTTCAGCTGAAGAAAAACAGTAAATGCATTCACAGGGCCTGCAAATTCTTTAATACTGACCATCCTGAATCAACTCTTCATTTAACAGTAGAGCAGACCTCCAAATACTATGCAAAGATATAGAGAAGAAGATAGTTCTTTTGATCATATTTTATTGCAATTCATTGCCTTTTGCTCCTGTTCATCCTGTTTCTTACTGTAAGCCACCTGTTAACTTCTGCCACTCCGTATGTTTAGGCTAAAGTTTTGGCAGCATTTTCAAGCATGATTTTCTGTAGCCTTTAAAATTTTTTGCCCCTGCAAATGCAAGCTGTATAGAAGAGTCCAATGTAGTTATTTTCTTTGTGCTTTTATAACAGGTAGCCCAATGAGAGACTACTATATTTATTAGTCATTAATACTAACCATCCAAAATAAACTAAACAGATAGAGAAGGAATCATTCAGACCTGTATTTCTGTTTGCCCATAGGTACATAGGAAAATATATCCAGGTAGAAAAGAAGACAATTTAATTTTCGGTGGAGCTTAGACAGTTCAGCATAGAGGTTTTTTCTGTATTAAGCAAAACTCTTCTGGAAGCCGTAATGCATCTTAGATAATACCATCAATAAGGCACACTAAAGAACTCCATGTACAAATGCATGCTTTAAACAAAACTGTTGCATTTATTTCTAAGCACCTCAAAACAAGAAAAACATCTTGGATCAATTCCTAATGTTCTGATTCATGAATAGGACCCCTAGTTATTGCAGCTTACAATTTAATAGGAGCTACGTAGAGCTCCATAATTCTGTTCTGGTAGAAACTGCCAAATTTCCCAGAATACAGTTTGTTCTTGGAATGGACTTGAAACTAATCAGAGAGTATGGAATAGGTAGATTAGTTCCCTCATTTTGCATTTTTCTGCTCAATTTTCACTGAGAATCTGAGAGAAGTTTAAGTGTTGAGCATACCATCCTCAGATGTTACAAAATCGACTGTTACAGTTAAGTGTAACATCTGAGTGAGAGCTAGCAGTACAAGGCATTAGAAATTATGTGGTTTTCTGTATTGCCAAATAAAAGGTGATTCTATTTTTATATTTATATAAATATATAAAGTTGTTGAAGTTCCTGGATCCTACCTGAGTAGGTTCCAAGGGCTGCTTGTATCCTGGTGCACATGCACAAGTAGGGTAGTGGGTTGCGGGTTTTGCAGCACTTTGCAGCTGTGCTGCTCTTAGCCTTGCAAGGCAAAATACTTAATATTTTTGTGTATGTGACCATTTTTTCAGGCATGACTTTGAATCTGCTATGAATTAATATTAGTAAATTAGCAGAATGACAAGAATAGGAGGGGACAGAATGTGTTCGTGTTGATCTGGATTTAAAAGATTCAGGGCTCTGCTAGCACACTCATTTTTAAAAATGTAACTGCTTTATTCTCTAAGTCATCTACTCATAGGGCATGTTGAAATCCATGCTGCTTCACTTCTCTTTTCAAAATAAACTACCACAGTGGGTGTTTGAAACTAAGAAACTACTTGATATCCTGACTTCCTTGTTCATATTCCTCTGCATCATCATAAACTCCTCTTATTTGTGGCAAACTCCATTTTATTGAAGAAATTGTGTATCTTCAGAAACGTGCATTTTCCTGCTACTCAGTGATTGACTTCTAACTCAGGACTTGCTTTTGCATTTAATACTGCTAGCTCCTGGGTCACCTAGAGCCTGGTCACTTGAGCAGGTGTTAGAATCCAGATGCTGAATTAGAATGGGCCAGAACATGACTGGAAATGCTTTTTGCAGATGGCCACTTTTTAACAGAGGCATGTGATATGTCAAAGATAGGAAATTTTGCAGGGATTGGAAATCTTACAGCTGCTTAAAGCAGGTGGCCTTAAGCCTGAGCTTAAATGTATTGTGAAAAATTGAGCTCCAACTTAATGTTTCTCATCTGTCTAAGGGTGTGTGCGCACCTCTTGGAAATCACTTTCTTTATACTGGATCTTATTTTTCCATTTCCTATAGATACTCCCCCAAAGGCATTCCATTTCTGTGTTGTCCAAACCCATGCTTTGCCAGTTGTGTCAGCATGCTAGATTAGTCTTACTTTTGAGTTTCTGAAATATGCCAGTTCTAAATAATACTTAAAACCACCTTTTTTATCTTTAGCAAAAACAAGCACTGGACAGCAGTTAAACCAGAATGAAGTGGCAATCCTGCTAAACCTGCTACAGTCTAAAACAAGTGTTAGTTTGGCACAGTTTGCCCAAGTGTTGAATATTAAGGTAAACCCAGAGACTCAGCAGCAACTAAATAAAATAAATCTTCCTGCTGGAATTTTGTCAGCAGGTGAAAAACAGTCAGAACAGCAGCAGCAGCCACCGCCGCCTCCACCACCACCACTGGAACAGGAGCCTCTAAAACAGCCGACCGTCACACAGCCTCCTGTACCACCTGCTCAGCTGAGTCAGCCTAAAGTTGAGACTGATGCTGCCCAGGCAGCTGTGCAGAGTGCGTTTGCTGTTCTGTTGTCTCAGTTAATAAAGGCTCAGCAAACAAAACAAAAAGATTTTGTGTTGGAGGAGAAGGAAAACGGATCAGGAAATGAAATGTCATTACAACTCAGGCAGCCTCCAGAGCCTACCACTCCTGCGTCTGTCAGCCGGGACGATGTGGAGTCTCCAGCACCTGGCTACCCACATCTGATCAAGTCATTATATACGTCTGCAGGTACTGAAGGTCTTTATTGCTAACTGGCAGATACCTTGAGCAGCAGAGACGTAATAGTTTGGGGATAAAGAGTTAACATGTTAACCATATGAGTCTGTGTGAGTATAGGAGAGATGATTAAATTGGTTTTGTCACATTTTAAGTCTGCATCATAGAATTTATTTCTTACTGTAACAGATGCCATGCAGACAGAGCAAAAGATGATCCCTACTCTAAGAGGTAAACAAGTGCTGATAGTATTTTTGATGAAGCAGTAACGCTGATTGTTATTTCTGGGGGTCTGGGGTTTTCTTAGTGGTGTTTGTGATGGAGAATACAGTCTTCTGTAGCAAATTTGTAGACTGAACTTGCCAATTTTGAATGTGTGTTTAGGTAAAGCCTAGTTTGAGGAGAGGTTATTTTATTTTTGGTTTTAATGCTAACTAGAGCAATTTCTCAGTGTTAAATTCTGTAAGTGGTTACCCATAACTGTCACTAACACACATGGTTGAAGATTTCCATTGGGGTATGGTAGTGGCTTCCTTAGTCGTCTTAAAGTTTAGAGCTCTGTTGTTCTTTTTGCATTGCTATTTCAGTTTCATTATATGGTGGTTTATGTTGAAAGAAATATTCTGAAGTGGTTTGGGATGTTTTTTGAGTTTTTTTTGGGCAGTGTTATTTTTTTTGTTCTTGCTTTTTTTTTAAGCTTAAGCTTTGCTATTCCTTGATAAGGGTGGCCTTTTGTCCCTCAAGATTTTTATCCCTATTTGCAAATCTTTTCTGATCCGTCTTTGAATTTTCTAGTGTTTATGTATTGCTTGAGTTTTGATTTGACCTTGTACTGTTTTTCTGTAACTGCTTGCTTAGTAATCTTACTTTGAGGAGAAACATGCATCACCCTCCTGAGGCAAATGAGCTGTTGCCTTCTCCAAAATAATCTGTCCAACTACCAGTCCATTTAACAAATATGTTAATGAGAATTGAAGTAACAAACTTCTGTGTTGTTCCAGGAAAGAGTTCTTTCCTTTCTGTTATTGTTATTGTATATTTTTATTCCAAAACTTTTCTTTTTCATCTGCTTAGGTCAAGAGGATTTGGTTAGGCAGTCTGAGTTGAGGCTTCTAAACCGAACACCTGAACAAGAACGCCCTCGGATCTTGCCTCCAGACCAGCGTCCCCCAGAGCCACCAGAGCCTCCACCTCTCACTGATGAAGACCTTGATTATCGGACAGAGAACCAGCATTTGCCTATAACTAACTCTTCAGGAACAGATCCTCATGCAGGAGTGAAAGCAGCTCTTCTGCAGCTGCTTGCTCAGCATCAAGCTCAGGCGACAACAGAGGAGCCAGTACAAACAAGGGTGGATTATCAAGCTAGAGACTCCTACGTAACAGGCCCAGACTACAAGGATAACTTTGGATCATCCTCCTTCTCATCTGCCCATTATGGCAGTAGTGATGGAATAGGAAGCGGATCAGCAGGAGCATTAGAAAGGAGGAGCTTCCTTGGAAACTCAGATATTCAGTCATTGGATAACTACAGTACTGCTTCATCTCACTCTGCTGGTGCCCCTCCTCCGTCAGCCTTTTCAGAATCCTTTCCCAGCTCAGTAACTGGTTATGGAGACGTTTACCTCAATACTGGCCCCATGCTGTTTAGTGGAGATAAAGACCATAGGTTTGAATACAGCCACGGCCCAATCCCGGTTCTGGGGAGTAGCAGTGACACTTCTGCAGGGCCAGAGAATACGCACTCTTTGCCCACAAAGATGCACAACTATAGCTATGGAAGTAACTTACAGGAAAATCCCAGTGGCATCAGCCACATGCATGGACAGACTTGGACTTCTCCTGCCCAAGGACCTGGCTATTCCCAAGGTTACAGGGGACACATTAGCACATCCGCAGTGAGAGGGCGAGGCAGAGGATTACCATATTGAGTATCTGTTTTTCCTCAGGCACATCATTTTTATCTGGAAAAACTTTTTTTTTTTTCCCCCAAGCTGCAGTTTAAAGCAGCAGTTCAACAGACTTGAATAATGTTAATTCAACAGCTTTATTTTTATGTGGAAAAGGGTCTTGCATACAATAGGAAAAATTAAAATGCTTAAAACTCATGCTGTCTGAAAACTAGATAAATTGATTGTACATGTTCACAAACTCTAGTTCTGAATTTTATTTTGTATTTTGGCAGTTTTAAGTGGATGCTAAATTTAGGGACATCAGCTTTTTATGGCACTCTTTCAGATCTTCTGAACTATGCACATTTGTGCTTTTTTTGTAAGTTTGGACCAACTTTTCTGTAAAAAAAATTTTACAACAATCAAAGCAGGGCACTGATTTATTTGGTATTTTTCTTTTTACAGAACTACCTTTAGTCAAAGGTCACTGTCAGTCTTTGCACTGCTTTCAGTGTTATTGTGGAAGGTGTACTTTGTGCTCATTTCAGATAATAAAACACAACCTTTCTCTTGATGCAAAATTTTATAAATATTTGGTCAATGTTGTTGGTTGTTTTTTTTTTTTTTCTTTTAAGGAAAAAAAAAAAAAGAATGGATGTTCTGGTGAAATGTTCTCTCCAGCTCCCAGGCTTGTTTATATAAAAACTGTTTTACTTGAATGGTAAGTGCCTTAACATTTAAGCTTAAGGTCTGCAAAAATTTGGAAGTACTTTATAGAGCGAGATGAAAATAATACCTAAACCTAGTTAGTTAACCTAAAAATTCAGATAATAATAGGCAACTCAAATAGGTCATAACCTTGTGCTGTTTACTTCAGGTGGGCCAGTTATTTAGAGACCTAATCTTATCTTGATAAAATAATAATTTCCAAATTGAACTTCATGAGAAATTATAAAAATGAGGAGAAGAATGAAGAGTGTAGTTTTTCCTCAGCTCCCTCTTGGAGTTGTAATTAAGTGTTTTAGTTCCTCTGCCAAATAAACTATAGTTCATATGTCCTTACCACATGATTAAGTAGTTTTTTCTCTTAAATATCAACAGCAGTAATTACTTTACTTTGTGTGAAAAGCCGACACTGTCTTCTTTTTACCACAAGTACTGCATTATAGGAAGTAACCGAAGGAAAAATGACCAGTATTTAAAGCAACAGTAAAACGTTTGACACTAGTTCTAATTCTCTGTAACCTTGTGATTGTGCCAATTAATAAATTTTTTTTAATCTGCTATTCCACAGAACAGTTTAATATTGGAATTGAGTCTCTCTGAACAACTGATAAAATGACTGTAGTTAAAACTCTTACCAAGAGCCACTCCTCATATTAATTACAACTTCCAGCATGTTTCTTTTTTTTTTCCTTTGACAACAAGTTGTCTCTCTCCTGCAGAGAGGAGGTATGGTTATATTTTGCATGTACATAAAAGAATGTTTTAAAGCCCATATTGGAAACAATTTTCCAACTGATTATCCAGTTGACAAATCGGTACCTTATGTAACTGAGTGTTAATTATTACTTTTTAAAAAGTAAAATTTCTACTTACACTATTACAAACGTATTCTTGTCAGTGACTTTTTGGATTTTCAGAATAGAAGCCAAAGTTGTTGGTGTTTTGTTTTGTTTTAGTTGAAAATCCTAGTTTGTAGATTGCTAACTACCACATTGTAGAGCATGGAGAAACTCACTTCACTAACTACGTAGCATTTGAGGATCTGGCAGTGAGAAATGGAGAAAGAGTCATGCTGCTTACGATGTCCCTGTAAGTCTGGCAGTTGCCTTCACTGGACACAGTAGAAAATCCTGCGATCTGAAAATAGAAGCAGCCCGGTCAGAAACAGATACTTATGACCTGAATAGTCTGTGCTTAAGAAAAACAAAAGCAGCATGTGTGAATGACAATGCATTGGTTAGTTTTCCGTGAGTAAGGACACCCCCATAGCATTTTTCTGCTAGTAAAATTTTAAGAGCAAAATTCATTAGTGTCATTTAGATATTGACAGTGTCAGCTAAGTCTTAAAAAAAAAAAAAAAGTATCCCACAGTGATACACACAGATGGCTTTTTTTTTTTCAGAAATAAGCAGAAAGCTTTCAAAGCTGATAGGCAGTTGTTTTCACTAAAAATGTGCAGTCTGGTGTTACTTTACTGCACTTCAAATATCACTACAGGTGATAGTTCGCTAAAAAAGCAGGTAAGTTCAAATGGAAGGTAGATCTCAGAGGACTAAATGATTTGACTTCCAGTACAAAAATGCAAGGAAGACATTATGTCTCCCTTTTGGAGGTAAATTTTCAAGTCATTTAGTTCATCTCATTTAATGCAGAGAAGTCAGCCACCTCTGCATGTGTAAACAACAGTGCAGTGTCCTGACGGGCTGGCAGTCCTCTGATGTTGCATTGTTCCACCAAAATGGATTTCAGTCTTTTTGACCATGAAAAAATGCCCAGCACAAGTAATCCTGACTATGAGGAAAGAAAAGGAGATGCAATAGACAGTTGATTTCCAGATGAATCAGAAATAAAACGCTGGCACACTGTGGCTGATGCGTACTGCACACTGACTTTTCCCCAAATTCAGTTAAGGACTTTGAACACTTATCTGCCTGGGACAACAGTGACGGAATAGTTTGGAGGGAAAGCTGACGTATTTCCATTTTTGATAACTCTGAAGAGATTATCATCTCTGCAAGCTGGGGGATCTTCTTGGCCCTTTTGCTGGCAGCCGTTCCTCCTGGGCAGGTAGAGAAGCTCTGCCTACCCTCTGCAGGGCAGGCTTTGGAGGAGGATTTTTCCCCATGACCACGCTCCCCTGGCCTGGGAGTTGTATGTGGGCAGGGTTAGCAGCCAGGGAATGGCCGGGTCAAAGGACTGTAAGTCCACATTCATTTGTACCAGACCTGTGTATTATTTGTCAAAATTTCTTTTGAATTAAATCACATGACCAGGTGCTTATGCCAGTTCATCATTTTACCCTTTTGAACAAATTTCACTCGGCGAAGTGACTGTCCTAGTTTGGCATTTTACATCATGTGGCTGTTGCATTTTTGATGCTGTAGTAGACATTCTGAAAACAGCATTATTTTTCTGTGGAGCCGTGGCTTTTGTTACTTCCCCCCCCTATTCCTTTGGGTTTACATTTTCTGTGCTGCAATTCCAAAGTGTGCTACAGAGACCTGGACACTACATCAAAAAGTAAGTGTTGTGTGTTTGTATTTCTAAATAAACATAGCAAAATACTGTAATCATGGACTATCAAGTAGCAAGTACTTCATTATTTATATTAAGTGGTCTTTAGCCATGCCAAGAGGAAGAAAGCGAGCACGACTGGACTGCTATGACCGTGACTTAAAACGTTTAGACTATTACAATACTTAAAATCAGCCAAAGGAAGAGGAAAAGGAAATGGCTCTTACCATAGATCGCTAGTTGTTGTCTTCAACAGAAGGAGCAGTGTTAAGGAAGAGGTGTAAAAATACATGTATCCTTAAATGTTAATATAATTTCTTGGAAAAGTAATTTTGAAATGGCAAACTTGTATATTTTCTTATGTTTCCATAAAACATGGTCTATGTTCAATTTTCTCCATACCACGGTAGTGTAAGGTGCTTTCTAGAAGCAGAGGCAGTAAGTGCTGTAATGTAAGTTCTTATGGTTTTGAGTGCTCTTCTTCTTTTGCTTGGGGCAGGAGGCAGTTTCAGTTTTGGTGAAGTTTACAGTTGGATGAGTTTAATAGATAATTGTGTGACAAAAACTGAAGTACTGAAGTAACATAGGATACCTCTTGTCTGCGGACAAATTAGATCTCAGACCGTGAATTCTGTTTCCAAGAGAGAAAATTCTCAGATGTATTTCTTGCATTCTTCTGTTCATTAATAAAACACGCAAGTGTTTTACATGCAACATTTCTCCAGTCTATTCTGTTACACTCTTTTTTTACATGGGGAAATTTTGGCTATTTCCCTCTAGTTTTGGGATGTTCTATATATGCAGAAGTGTGTCATGAAAATAAGGAATCACCAGAAAACTTATTTGAATTCTGTATTTAAAAATGAAATGACCTTGGGTTGACTTAAAATCGAACTAACTTTTGCTTATCAGGGTGAAGAATACTTTATTGCAGGAGTTATTTCAAGGCAACCTAATTTAAAATAATCAAACTGTTATGCTTCAGCTTGCTTACTCTTTGTTATTTTAAGCCATTTGTATATAAAATGTATTGTGCGGCCTGTAAATAAAATACATGAAAACTTGAAGTTTTTCATTGTTTTCCCTCTCTGGTTATCAAATGGCGTTTCAAAAGAATGTTGGGTTAAACTGAGTTGGTTTTTTTTTTAGTATCTAAGCAAATACCATTTTCTGTGTGTCAAAATTCTACAAGTTATTAAAAAAATATGTATTGCTCTGGTACTTTTTCAGAGGAAAACCACAGCAACTGGCAGTACGAGTGCTTATTGCTAGAGCGGAGCTCCGGTCAGTGTAGGAGCCAAGGTGCAGCGTAGCGTACCAGCGAGCAGTAATGGTGCAGCAAAAAAGCAGGCGGTATGCTGGGACGCGGGTAGGGGAACTGGGCCCTTCCAGTGCTGAGCAAGATGCTGTTTTTTTCCAGCACCTGTTGCCTGAGCTTTTCAGGACAGTAGACTATGTATAATGTGACATTTTTTCTTAGCATTGTCCAAGTAGAGGTGCAGTTAATATTCCTCACCGCTGTCTCTTTAAGAGGCTAGTGTGTGCGTTAGAAGTGATGAGAAATCAAACCCAAAAAGCCAGGTATTTTCAGTGTCTGGCTACACGTGAACGCTGCTGATGAAGCAATGTGAATCGAGCGTGGTTTCTGTAACTGTGCTTTGAATGCCCGAGGCTTTTCTGCTTTTTTCCTACTGTATCAGTGAATCTAATGAAAATGTTTGCATCTTTCAATAAATGTTATACTTCCATCCAAAAATAAGCTACTTGCCAAAAAGCCACGTGCCGTATCTTCAGTACTCTTATACTGCTGGTCAGACAGACTGCTGCTGTCATTGCATCAATAACTTAGAATCATAGAGTCATAGAATGGTTAGGGTTGGAAGGGACCTTCAAAGGTCAGCTAGTCCAACCCCCCTGCAAGGAGCAGGGACATCCCTGACTAGATCAGGTTGCTCAGAGCCTCATCCAGCCTGGCCTTGAACGTTACCAGGGATGGGGCCTCCACCGCCTTTCTGGGCAACCTGTTCCAGTGTTCTATAACTCACATCGTAAAAAAATTTTTCCTAATTTCTAATCTAAATCTACCCCCCGCTATTTTAAAACCATTACCTCTCGTCCTATTGCAACAGGCCCTACTGAACAGCCTCTCCCCATCTTTCTTGTAGGCCCCCTTGAGGTACTGGAAGACTTGTCATTGATAAAGTCAGAAGACGGGCAATAGGAAGGTGCGTGGGCCTGGGACACCCCAGTTACGCGGGTGTCCTTTGACACTGGGCTGGCGAAATGCATAGCTGTAGCCCAAAGCATCTCCTCACTTCGGAGACGATACTTGGTTGGCAGCTACAACAAAAGCCTGTTTTTTTCTTCTGATGACCAATTCAGGCTGTATTACATAAGATGTTGACTTGGACGTAGCAGATCAGACAGATACATAAAACAATTTCTATCTGTCTGCTGCCTTTTTCTCATGAAAGTTGCTATTGCAACTAGTAGTGCAACTTGAAGTTGACTCTTAGTTTATGTTGGAGTATGAACCTGAAATGCTTTGAGAACGGTGCTGCATCCCACTCATTCAGCTGTTAGTGCCGTACGGCCACCAAGCAGTGCGAGAGGGTACCAGTAGTAATTCCAGTGGGATCTGCATGTGAATTGGCATCCTCAGCTGCAAATAAAATAGCATCAAATGAAAGAGGAGAGATGCAAATAACTGCAGAACAACAGCCTGTATCAACACAGAGCAATGAATGCGTCTGTGAAACCAGTGGCAAGAGAGGAAGCAAACCATTTCATGTCTCAGCTGTGAATTATTGCCTGTTAGGTTTGAAAGAACCATGCAATTTTGCAGAAACTTCCATTAAATTAGCTGAACCGGGATTAGGTTGCTTCTATTTTTAAGGAAAGCCTGTAAGCTCTGACAGGCCATCCGGATGAAGGGGATTACAGCTACCAAACTCCCCCCATCACGTGGAAGAAAATGCAAGTCAGAGCTCTTGGCAGTGACAACAAACAAGGGGAGAGAGCTTTGTTTGACAAATGAGGGGGAACTGTTTCTTTTCCCAGTCAACTGTGTTCACTTCCATGGAGCTTGAGGGTTTTGCTTGTAAAGCCACTTGCTCATTATGGCTGCTTATTTTGGGCTTTTTTTATTGCCCATGGAGAAAACTCGCAGTAAGTGTGATTTAACTCAAGAGGAACGTTGAGTCTGAGCCTACGGTAATGTTTTCCTTTTCTTCAGGTGTAGCAGCCCTTGCTTAACAGGTGATACTGGGCTCGCTTTTCACAGCACGGCTTCCATTCTGCTTCAGCAATTCCCCCGTGGGTACTTTGGACATACCATTGATAGGCAAGTTCTCATAACGTGATGAATGCGTCTTTAATAGGACTTCTTGCAAAAAGGCTTTGGGAAGATTTTTTTCAGTATTGGAAAATTCAGTGGAGAGGAGAGGTAACTGGGTAGAAAAGGGAATACCCAAGTGTAAACTTTACAGAAACCAGCCTGGCAGCTTCTGGTACTTGCAGGCAGCAGCTCTGACGCTTGTGTGGTGCCCTTAGAGTAATTCAGGGGAGTTAATGAGTTCCTGTGGTTAGTATTTGACTTGTGCAGTTGTCTGTCTCTGCTATACCCCCTCCTACATGCTGGAGTACTGTAATAGTTGCTAGAGGAAGTAGCTGGAAGCGAGTATTTAATGTGCAGGTCTAGCACAGAAAGGTGCCTTTTTTCTTTCCTCCTGTGAGTTATTTTCAGACCTGTTTTACAATTGTGTAAAACATGTTAGCAGGTTCTCACATGGGGGAAAAACCTGTATTTCTCCTGCCTTTCAGCTGTTTTCTGAGGATATTGGTTTTGCCCAGGTGGCAGCAGTAGGGAAGTACTGATGCCCGCTTGAAGGAAAACAGCATGCCCTGCCTCACAGGGCCTCTCGGAGCATCAGGGCCACAAGAACTGTTTTTCCTCATAGCGCCATGTCAGGGTCACCCTGAGCAAGGAATGGGCTGTACAGGGAGGAAACTTTCTCTGAACAAGGAGCAAGGGAGAGATCATTACTTATGTGTCCAACAAGGGTACTTTTACCTTCAGTCTCCATCCTCACCGACTGTGGAAATAGTTTCAAAGCACGACATAGTTTTAGTTTAGTTTTTGTTTTTCTTTACTGATATTATCCTTCAGGGAGCTTTTGGGTGTTAGAAACCACCGTAAGACCTCCCCATGTTTGCTGAACTACAGAGTGTTGCTCCTCCTGGACTTCTGGCACGCCCCATCCACTTTCTTCACTAGCAGCTTTCTCGTTCTAGTCCAGCCAGCATGGGCAAGATGTAGGGCAACTTTCAGGGGCTAGGACAGGACATTTCCCTCACCTCTTCTCTCAAAACTGAACTTCAGTAGCTCATGTTACTTCCAAGGGCCACTGGCTTTCTACCCTCCAAAGAGCAATAGCAGGAAAATGCCTCTTACACAGATTTTTTTGTTTGTTTAAGGAGGACACCAGAATTCAGACATTGCAGACTTCATGGACACAGCTATCTCCTGGCCTCCTCCTCTAGATTAAGAAGAATAATGCCTCAGCCAAAAAAAATAGCATCAGTTTCAATAAATTGTCAGAATTTGAATCACCAGAACAGCCCAGCCCTGTGGTAAGGTCTCCTGCTGCACTACAGATGCTCATCCAAGCCTAATTCCCTTCTGTTTCACTGAGATACCTGAGTAGCTGTGTCGATACTCTAGAAATGCACCAGGCATTTTTTCCTAGCTATTGTTTCAAATTCTTTAGTGTAAGAGGATATGGGGGAGAAAGCATATGCTACAGGTTGTAGAGCCCTATGCAAGCTCTCTACTTTGACCTATTCCCTGACAAAGATCTCATGGAGCAGGAATGGGAGAAGGAAATAACCTCACATATGTGGCTTTGTGGGGCAGTGCGCTCACTGGCAGGGTCTGCTTTTATTTCTAGCTGGGGAATGCATGTGGTACTTAACACTGAAAAGCTCAGAGTATCTTCCAGGTAAAATGCAAGGGAAGCATCTTCCACACTTGTGAAGCCAAAAATTCCCCATGCTCTTACCTGAAGAAGGCCAGAATCATCTACCAGCATTTTTTTCTACACATTTTTCAATGCAACCAATTTCAGCCTCTACACAGACAAAGCACTGTATCTGGGACTTCATCCAACAACAATCTCTCTCTCTCTTTTTTTTTTCCCCCACCTATCTTGTCAAACTGAATCCTAACCTGCTTTAAAAAAAAAAAAAAAAATCCCTTCTTGTAGGGAGAATAAATCTTGTATTTCAGTGTGAGAAAATCAGTAGATGAGAATTTGAAACAAATGGTAAACATGGTTTTCCTCGGCTACAAAACATTGTCTTTATGTTTCTGTTAGCAGTGCTGCTTCTACCTCGTTATGGGAAGGGCAAGCCAAGGGTACAGAAGTGCTCCATGCTCCCTGCCATCCCCAGTAACTCACTCTGTCCAGGCAGTGACTGCTGCAGGCTGTGACCTAGCAGTGCACGTTATGGGGCACATAAATGCTGTTCAGTGACTTCAGCAGATTTTTTTTTGGAGGAACAGGCACCCAACCACAAAATGACAAAACCCAGCCAGAGCACAACCGTTTTGTTCATCTCCCCCTCTTTGACTACCTGCTCTCAGCAGAATGATGCTGCGGCTGCTGCCTCCATCATGTCCTTCTGGCTTACAGGGATTTGTGCAGGACTGCTGCTGTTTGCACTCCAAGGATGAGGTCAGAGAGGCAGGGTATGGTGAGGTGATGCTCTGTTGTGGCAGGGGCCTGGAAGTGCTCAGGGATGTGGTGGCACTGCAGTGTCCTGCTGTCTTGCCAAAGAGGTTGGTTTTGATCTGAGCTGCCTTCATGGAGCACCTGGAGTGTTTGGATCCAAGCCTTGGGTATACATCTGTTCGTTCCCAGTCAGAAGCACATTTGCCTCCAGGAATAGTTGAAATAGTGTTACTAGTTCAATGATGAGATAATTTTCAGCAACTTGCTGGTCATCTGGGGTGTGTAACCACACAGCATCCACCAGACTACAGTGTTCTTCACCCCTTCTGTAAGAAGAGAATACTTGCCTCTCATCAGCACAGTTAGCAAACGCACCACAATCCTTCTTTTCACATTACCTTGGAGGTGAGAGGTTTTAGAAAAAATGCTGTTATTTTTCATACAGGAATCTGGGAGAGAGAGGCTTGTCTGAGGTCACACAGGATGTCTACAGTGAAGCAAGGAGCCGAATATGGGTGCCTCTTGTTTGTTTTGCCTGGGTTACAGCAGCAAGTGCAGAGATGGTCACACAGATGGCCGGGGTTTTGCAATGCCACGCCAATGCCACGTCTCTAAATTGTAAGCTCCAAGACAAGGTAAGCTGGATGTCCTCTGCTCTGAAAAATTGGAGGAAGCTCCAAAATGCTTTTCTAATGATGTTGCTATTCTCATGAAACAATGTTTAGATTGTAGTATAAACCCCCCAATATTGCTGTGTAGCATCTTTAAAGCCAGCATTACTAATGCTACCTTTTGTATGTTCCTTTTTTGTGATTCCTTCTGGAAAAATGGTTTTTGGATGCTGTAGCATTTGCTATTCCCCAGTTCCCTCCACCAGGCCAATGGATGTTGATTGTTTCCAAAATACAAGACAGAGCACCAAGGCTTAGGTTAGACGAGGTTGTTTCTTGTTCTGTCCTGTAGCTTGTTGCTTGTCCATAAAATATTAATAAATAGTTGTACCCTGTCCCTCAGGACCAACATCAGAACAAAAGCATTGCCTGAATTTCTCAAAAATGCTAGTAAACGCTGAAGATCATTAGAAAAACGCTGAACTTCTTCCTTAACTGAATAACTTTCTGATCTACACCCCTGCAAAGCAATACACGATTGAGAGATGAGGACTGTTGCTTTGCAGCTGACCCAATAGCAAAAAATAGGCGGAAGTTACAGAAGAGGGGCAGGCCATCCCTTGGCTTCTTGCACTAGAGTTTAAAATAAAAACACATCCCTGTACTGGGATACAAAAGCAGCAGCAAAAGTTTCCCGTCTGCAGTCCTGTAACCTTCCCCACCTCACAGATGCTCTTGAAAACTCGTGTTATCTTCAGGCTGGAGTCCTTGCCCTCAGGAGAAGACAGCGGGCTATCTGACTGTGCAGGTACCTTCCTGCTTTCTACCCTGCTACTGCAGAACAAAGATCAATTATGACAATTTATTTTAATACATTTTTTTTTGTGAAAATCATTCATTGTGGGGGGAAAAAACAGACTGAACTACAGAAGACATGGGAAATTAACAGAAAGCTATTAATGATGTATATGAGAAGCGGGGTAGTAAATAATTATTAAAAACTTATCTGCAGATGGTCTAGTGATTCCACATCAGGAAAGTATTACCGTAAATCTGGCAGACTTTATTAGAAGCCACGTACATTTTTCTCCCCAGATTGCTTCTCATTATGGATTGCAGATCCTGCTTTGAGACTTCCAAGCAAGCACACACAATTATGCAAGATACTGAAAGAAGACATGCAGGTAGTAGTAATAATTTTTATTTGCAAACTGTACTTGCAATTACAATATTGCCTTTTGGGAACAATGACAAAAAAAAACCCCAAATCTCCCAGAATTCTGTAGACCTGTTGTATCAGAAACTCAACCCTGTTTCAGCTTCTAGCATCAGATAAACTGGAGATGGGCTTCTCTTTCAACTGATCTATGGGGAGGCTCCAGTTTCATTTTGGTTTTGGTTTTTTTTTATTTTTTGTTTGCAGTTTCGGGTTGTTTTGTTTGGTTGTTTTTTTTTTTTCTTTAAGCACAACATTTCAGTCTTAACTGTAAGAACGCAAATTCTTTACTGACATCCAGGGAAACCTTCTGCGTGCTTTATTGAAGCGCCTGTCATTTCTTGCTACCTTGCAGCCTCCTGACTCCTCTTTTTCATTTCTCAACTCCTAAATTAAGGTTTCAGCATTACAGAGCTTTTGTATTGTAAAAACTATTACGTTATACCCTTCATTATGGGAAGCAGTAAATCAAAGCGCATCACTTTGCACCTGAAATCCAATGTTCTCTGGGTTTATTTAAAATGTAGACATATGGCTAGATACAGTGTGATGAAAAGAAGGTGCTCTTGATTTTGCTGAAAGGATAAATGTGAAATGCAGAAAGGATATGCTAATATGAAGTCTATGACAGGAAATTAATTTTAACTATATCTCTTATTATTTTAATATGCTCAGAGTATGGGCACACAGATTTCAATTTATGAGAGATATTAATTTCATACAAATCATTTAAATATTGATTTGTATGCATGAAATTTATATGTAAAAATAAAAAGGAACCATACCTTGTCACACTATGTATTTTGTAGGCTTGTAAGTAAATAAACAATTCTTTTCAATTACTTTTTTAAAGCCACATTTGTTTAAAAGCATCTGTTATACTCCTTGAAGCGATGAATAAAAAAAAAAATTTGACTGAGAAAATGTCAACATTTTAAAGAAAATGTAATTTTCACCAAAATCTTTTGGTGAGACTGGCATGAATGCCTAAACAGTCTTTTTTTTTCTTGCATATGTATTTCCATCAAGTTCTAAAAATATCTGATTACTTGATATACAGTCCTAATATGAGACATCCTCCTGTCTTGGTTAAAATATGTTTCTGTCTAAATATTTCATCTGTATGACATGGCTGTGGTAGCAAGAGCAGAAGGGGAGTAACCAGCATCCAACAGAATTAAATACAGTCACTGCAGTTCGTAACAAAATAAGAAAGTTGGTAGCTTAACTATCAGGTGAAATCATCAATTACCTCTTTAGAATCGGGAAGAAAAATGTAATGAGAACAAGAGGGATCAGTTACATTGACTAATTAAAAATAAAAAATTCTAAATCCTTTTCCTGACAACAAAAGAGGCTGCAGATAACAGGAAAAGGTCAGAATTTCATATTCAGAACAGAAAGAACATCAAATGCAGATGCTTCGCTGACACTCAATTTGAGGGAATCTATTTCTAGTTGTGTTTTAAGTGCAATCAATATTCAAAACAGCTTCTGCTGTAGGAAAAGGGGGTAACTGACCAAGTTTTTACACAATGCAGAGACAATTTGACAAAACAAAATCAGCGTGACCACATACAAGCACGTGCTTTGCTGCGCCAAAACTGTTTAACAGGACACTGGCTCAGCCTCTTCCAACAGAGCACCATTGGGTTGGGCTGCACGCTTTGACAAGTTGTGTAACTCTGTTGGAGGATTTCACAGGACAGGAGAGACAACAGATCAACAGCATCATTATTCAATTCAGAAGCACGTAAGCAGACCCAAGAAATTGGATTAGAGTGTACCGGGAAAGCTGGCAGCTCCTACTGTTCTTCAGAGCAGTTCTAAAACTGTTCGTAAGTGGGAAAGAAAAAGCTGCGCAAGTTGACATTAAACACTCTGTAGTTAGTCAGAAAAAGCAAGAAATAAGGTTTGTTACACTTGTCTTTCACACCCTGTCTTTTGCAAAACATCATCTACATCATGCAATATATTGTGTATTGTTGGAATATTAAATTCAACACTTCCACAGCTTGACCACTACTAGCAAAGCATTAACATTTTCAGGCTTGATTTTTCTGTAGCTTTCTAAAAATAGGATCCATCAAAAGACTCGCAATTTCATGCCAGTAGTTTTATGCTCTAGAAAGAGATTATGCCACTTAAAGCTTCCGTCCAAAAAAAAGTCCCCAGCCAAAAAAACCTGGAGACCTGAAACCTCAACTCTGGAAGTGAATTTTTTGATTGTTTTGAAGCACGAGGAGTTTATTACAATACACTTTAGCATACTGTCACGTTTGGCTTTCTGATTCATTTACCCAAAAAGCTGAACCACATTTGTCTCCAGGAGATAAGTGAGCAGGTGCTTCACCCGATTAGGCATCTATCAGTTATTAAAATACTAGTCATTTTTAAGAAAAAACCCTCATTAAATTAATGGCTAGTAGAGCTAAAGATTGGCTTAGTCCATGATAATTGCTTGAGAATCTTCCACTAGAAGGGGCTGTGGTTTTGATTACAGCACAAATCATTTCCATATGTAGTGAAATTCAATAGTACAAGTATCGCTCTCTGTTTCTTCGGAGACTGTGACTTCCACTGCTACGGCGTTGTGCATGAAAACTAAGACTGTTACCTTAGTTTCAAATCGTTACTGCTGTCATTGCAGATTTTAAGTCAGATAAAGGATGAAATCCAAACCCTCTGTTAAATTCAACAGGGATTTCCATTTAATTCTCCAGAGATAGAATTTCCCTTTTGAATAGAATTTTGCTTTCTCTTTTTTTAGATAAAAGTACCTTCAATTTTTTTTTTTTTTTTTTTTTTTTTTTTAGTAGAATTTGTCATACTTATTTTGGCCACAGAAGACTTGAAATGCAGCTCTCCTTGAGAGCTGTGAACCACAAAAATGTGTGGATTATCAAACAAATCATGGAGATTCTCAATTGTTCCAAGCCCTTGCACACTAACAACGTAAGAAGTAGATTTCTTTTGTTAACAGTAAAGTTTCTGAGTCTATTTTTATCCTTTACAGCAGATTTGAACAGCGCTCAGGAAAATGAAAGTGGGTTTGCTGACCTGTATCAGAATCTGGAACATTTAATGAATAGTTACAGCACAGAGAGAGATGCTCACAGAATTAAACAGCTACCGTCAATCATTAGGCTGTTCAGCCTGGAGAAGAGGAGGCTCTGGGGAGACCTTATAGCGGTCTTCCAGTACCTCAGGAGGGCCTACAGGAAAGATGAGGAGAGACTGTTCAGTAGGGCCTGTTGTGAAAGGACTAGGGGTAATGGTTTTAAAATAGAGGGAGGTAGATTTAGATTAGGTATTAGGAAAAATTTTTTTACACTGAGGGTGGTAGAACACTGCAACAGGTTGCCCAGAGAGGGAAGGGCAGACATGCTTTCCAGCACATACTAATCATAGAATCATAGAATGGTTAGGGTTGGAAGGGACCTTCAAAGGTCTAGTGCAACGCCCCTGAAGGAGCAGGGACGTCTTCAACCAGATCACGTTGCTCAGAGCCCCATCCAACCTGGCCTTGAATGTTTCCAGGGATGGGGCATCCACCACCTCTCTGGGCAGCCTGTTCCAGTGTTCCACCACCCTCACTGTAAAAAATTCCTTCCTGATGACCAGTCTAAATCTACCTCTCTCTATTTTAAAACCATTACCCCTCGTCCTATTGCAACAGACCCTGCTGAGGAGTTTCTCCCTGTCTTTCCTGTAGGCCCCCTTGAGGTATTCGAAGACCGCTATAAGGTCTCCCTGGAGCCTTCTCTTCTCCAGGCTGAACAGCCCCAACTCTCTCAGCCTGTCCTCATAGGAGAGCTGCTCCAGCCCTCTGACCATCTTCGTGGCCCTCCTCTGGACCCTCTCCAACTGGTCCATGTCCTTCTTATGTTGGGGGCTCCAGAGCTCGACGCAGTAGAATGGGGGGGTCTCACAAGATTAGAATAAAGGGGCAGAATCACCTCCCTCGACCTGCTGGCCACGCATCTTTTGATGCAGCCCAGGATGCGGTTGGCCTTCTGGGCCGCAAGGGCACATTGCCTGCTCATGTTGAGCTTCTCACCTACCATCACTCCCAAGTCCCTCTCCTCAGGTCTGGTCTCGATCCATTTTCCACCCAGCCTGTATTTGTGCCTGGGATTGCCACAACCCATGTGCAGGACCTTGCCCTTGGCCTGGTTGAACTTCATGAAGTTTGCACAGGCCTACCTCTCCAGCCTGTAAAGGCATCATTGAACCCACTCTTTGGGACTCAGAGATTTTGCTCAGAACTTTAAAAACTATTTTTCTTTACCTCTTTGAAAGAATCATGAAATTTGCAATTAGTAAACAGAAGTAATGAAACAAAATAAACAATCTAGCAGGACAAAGGTAATGAAGCAGGAGTCGCAAAAGAATTTGCAGGAAGAAAAAAAGAAGGAAGACGCAGACAGGTTATGGATGGTAGTACCCCTGCAGATCACTTTGCAATTTATGTTGCAACGCAATAGTATACAGTAATAGTAACTAGGGAGGTTACGACAGCTTCTGTCCCAAGATTCATTTTTGGAAAAGCTCAGTTGAATTAGCTTTGTTTCAGACATCAGGAAGTTTAGTTTGCAACGCATTTTAAACTATCCAAGCTCCAAGTTGTTTGATTTGAAAGGACTTGCAATACCCGCTTTGTCAGGAGCACTAAGGGAACAGTGGTAGTCCGTTCAGGATGGAAAAATCTTCTTGTGATACAGACAGCTCTGAGGAAGATAACTTATGTATGGCTTAAGTCACAAAAGAGTGGAACTCTTGTAAGAGAGAAGTATCTGGTTCAAATGGAGTGTCAGCCAAAGAAAGAATATTGGGATAGTTGCTGGAAAGGGAGTCCAGAGCAAAGTGAAGACCTGGCCACAAAGAGTGTTGTGGAGCCTGTGAAGAAACAGAACAAAGAAATTAATGCAGGTCTTACTATCTTTCTTGAGCTTTCAACTCTCTCATGTCACTTATGGGGAGACTTGTGGCGCATGCTGGCCTCCTGCCCACGTTCTGTGCTGATGCTTTGCAATACTGTGGACATCTGAAAAAGGCTCCTGCTGAACTTCAAGGGAAACAGCGTGCTTTTGAAGGTGCAGATCCTTTCACTAGAGTATCCTTGCCAGGAGGTGCTGGAGGGGGAAGTCTGCTGTACCGATGATCCTCCACAGGCCCTTAAGTAACACCGGGAATTGCATTATTTGTTTTGGGATGCTTACATAGCAACAGACTACTTGCTGGTAAGGGCACATGCTTTTATTAGATGTGTTTCTGCTGGTTTTCTCTGATACATCAATACAGTTAGAATGACACCAGAACCTTGCTTTTTACTTCTCATCGGAAAGGTTACAAGGCTGAGAACAGTTGCTTCGTAGCAGATCTGGCTGTTTAAAAGATTCTGAAGTAGAATTTATCACTGAAGTAACTGGCTGGACTGAAGCTGAACTATCTTTTTTAACTGATAACAAATGATTAAATATACTGAATAGGAAAAGTCCCTATGTGCACAGACTTTTAATTTTTGCTGCTCATAAAACTCTGAAACTCTCTCTGAAGTGCATATCTGCATTCTTGTCATACATGGACTGAAAAACAGTAGTGTATCTGCTGAAGGAAGAGTACCTGAAGTAGCATTCCTCCCTCCAACTTGGTGTACTATCAACAAGGATATACTGAGTGGAAATAAGAGTATTTAAGAGATGGTTGTGTTGGGAAGCTACCAGGAAGAACTGGGATCAAGATGACACTGTTCCACACACCCTTTTCTGTTGTCTTTTCAGAGTGACTTTGCCTCTGTCTTTGCAATGTTTAGCACAGATTTGAGCACTGTTTGTCTGCATGTTCAGAAGAGAACTTTTTCTTAATCGAGAGAAAAGGGTGGCTGCTACGATAGGAACATGTCTGCCTTGCACAGTTCCCACTGCACATCTGACAATGAGTCCACCACCCAACCAACGCAGGCTCATTTAGATGAGCTGGGAGAACTCCTGTGCGTTTTACTTCTTGACATAGTTCCACCATCTCCAGCAATGTAAACCAACAGGACCTTTAGTGGCGTGGGTATGCTGGGTGGTGGAGTGGCACTGATTCCACGAAACCCTCCAGCAGACAATTACTGGTAGCAGAGCTCTGAAGGGTGGATCAAGCCTATTCCAATGGAAGGGGCAGGAAAGGCAGGCATAAAGGAAGTTTCCATGAAAACCTATGCAGAAAAGCCTTAACATAAAGCTGGTGTACAGACAGCTCTGAGAAAAAAAAAAAGAAGGGGAAAAAGAGACAATAGAAGGCTCACCGGAGATGAAAAACTATGGTAAGACTTCCTAAGTGATCCTCTCTGGATAGAGTTCAGGGGAGGAGTTAAAAAAAAAAAACAACAAAACTGCTTTTGGTAGGTCCCTTTCAACTGTTTGCCTGAAATGTAAAGTACACAAAGCCTTGTGAATGCATTTATTAATGTATTAGACTCTGCTATTTTCAAGCTGTAAGAAGATAAATGATAGATATTTGGTTAATGAACTGAATGTTCTGTCACCTGCTGACTTGGGCAATCCAATAACAGAGAGAAATTAAACCAGGCTATTACTGGTTGTGTATTCACAAAGTATAGATGATAACTCTTTCTTCCTCACCTCACAGCAGTGAGGATGACAGGCCGCAAGAGACTCAATGTATAAAACATCCAGCAATTATTCTGAGAGGAAATTAAATAGTGTCAGAAAAATGCAACCAGGTGCAACAGATACCCTGCAAACAGGGATTTAAAGGTTCTTTGGGCAAGCTTTCTATATACTTGGAACTTTATTCTAAAAGCTATTCCAAGTACAGGAACACTGCTGGTAGTGTAAGCTGCCTCCAGTTTCAACAGGGATGCAGTTTGGCAGTTCATTCATTTGGAAACAGTTACAGCAGGAAATGAACAACCAAGTAATTTTTCTTGGTGTAATTTAATTGCCATAGCAAGGATGAAGCTATTAAAAATTTACAGACAAGGGAAATAAATAGCTTTAGGAAAGTGGAATGGCAAGTAATCAACAGATGGACCTTTGGTGTCTTCTTACAGTTGCCAATCCAAGTTGTACACCTGGACCATTTGCAGGTATTACTTAATTCTCCCTTTCATCTTTTTGATGATCCCCAAGATTTTCAAATCTTAGCTTAAAAAAAAAAAGATGAAAGGAGATGTAGGCAAAGATGCCAGACTTATGCCAAGATGTTAAGACTTCACAGACAAGTGGTGAAGATACTTACTCTCTTCTGCAAACTCAACTGTAGGAATGTTAATTCCCAACATCTGTTTAGGGAATACAGCTCAAAGCCTTATTTTACATTGAACTAAAGAAAGATCTTCATTAAGCCACAGGAAGTAGCAGGTTGATTTTAAAAGTGCTGTGCAACTACTACTTACAATCCAATACTGCTCCCCAGTTAGCAATCAGTGTTTTTAAAGCTTATATTTGCTCTGTTATTTGTGGTTTATGCTGTGTAGTCATCCACAGAAGTTGTCAATTAGCTTGATTCCTCTTCCCTTGTTTCAGCATTAGCTTGTGTGATGGTTGAAAAGCGAATGATTTGCATCAGCCTGAAAGAGGTTTTGTTCTGCCATTTATTAGTATTTATACTAACAAACAGTTGCATCAACACCATGTTCAGCAGTATGAACTCTTAAGAATTTCCTCATGCAAACTACAAAGATTTAAACCCAAATAAACACTTGTTGACTCCACACTAACAGCTTTTAACTATCTTGACTACACAGCAACTAGACTCTGGCAAAATGCACACAGAGACCAGAAGGTTTAAGTGTATTTTAATGCAGCATCAAGCAGCGTGATTACTGCTGCCCATAAAAGCAGGGTAGTACACACAGATTTTGATGCAGCCCATTTTAAAATAGTGTTAAAAATTTCAGCTTGACATGATGT
This sequence comes from Chlamydotis macqueenii, assembly GCF_036417535.1. Lineage (NCBI taxonomy): Eukaryota > Metazoa > Chordata > Aves > Otidiformes > Otididae > Chlamydotis > Chlamydotis macqueenii. Next base: position 55,428,595 of record NC_141557.1, read on the forward strand.
CAAATTCTTTGCATTCTAAGATGCTGTCACTAATGAATAAATGAAAGAACAATTTAACATCTCTTATCCCTGACCCCAGTAACATAGTGGCTTAGAAAATGAGAAATCCCTTGCGGTGTGTTTATGTGTGTGTGGGAGGGAAGGGGTCTTACTTATTTTGTCCTTGTTAAAACCACATTCCAGCTGCAACCTGGAAATGGCCTATCACAGGCTGCACTGAATTGCAATGACGTCCCTACTCATGTAGTCCCTCTGGCACTGCGCAGACCATGATTTCCATCTCAGATGGTGATCTGATTGCTTTGACTGAAGTTCACAGGAAGCCTTGAAGTTAATGGTAACAAATCAGCGCTTCTCCGGAAGAAAAATAAAAACAAGACAGGTGTCATAGTTTCTGAGGCTGTGCAAGAATTCTTCCTTTGTGTGTAAGGAAATTTTTGAGAAACACCTTTTTCTGTCTTATTAGAGAGTAGGATGGTATTTTTTTCAGCTCTTTGTTAAGAGCCATTCTACTTGCAATCTGTAAATGGGCTAATACAGGTTACACTGAATTATAATAATGTCCCTACTCCTGTAGTCCATCTTGCACTGTGCAGACCATAGTTTCCAGCTCAGCATCTCAACTGCTTATTTTTTTTGCTTCATTTTTGTCCTGTTAAAGGGGGACAGAGAAGCTCTTATTCTAATAGCTGTAGTGTCAGCAATATTAAAAATTTCACCCTGAAACTGTACTGGTATGACCCCTTTTAGCCACAGAAGTTACTTTCTTGTACACAAGTGTTTACATTTATAGTTCAGAAAAGGAACGTGAAACAGCCACAGATCAGTGAACAAAGGCAGCGGAATTCACCTGTGATTTTACTGCACAAGAAAATGTGCAACAGGTTTAGGAGTTAAGCTGCAAGTTAGAATTTATAATACTGGGAAAAGTTAAAATCCAGGATGCACACTAAGTAAACCACTGATCAGGTTTAAAATGCTGCAAACCACACAGAGCTGATGAAACAAAATAGATTACTATTTGCCTTAAAACACCTCCTGGGCCTCTCTGCACTGGAATGGCAAGAAACCAGGGGTAACCTGTAGGAGACAAAGGGTAGTTTGATGACCCTGTTCTGGTACTGAGCATCTGCCCAACTGTGTCCATCCCAGGAGTTAAAGGTTTCGTAGTGTCATCAAGGAAGTAATGAGGTTGAGGTAAAGCTCTTTCAGCCAGATCTAAAATGCTTTGAAGGGAAGGCCTAGATCTGAGGTCTAGCGTTCAAAACCTAGTAATTTTGTAAAGGTAAATTCAGAAGTCCAGGTTCAGAAAGTGTTCTTAAACTGCAAGGTGGCAAAGCACACATTTTAGTGGAAACGGCAGAAAATGAAACCGATTCAATTTGTGCCTAGTGAGACACTCAGATGAAAAGTTACTGTAGGCAAAAAAAAAGACTGTGAACTAATGACTGAATGCTGGAACTATGCTACTGTTAAGCATTGACACAACTTGGTCCTTTCCTTTCTTGTGGTCTAAGAAGTTGTCTGAGCCACCTCAAATGATAAAAAAGTTTATCTGGTTACCTACGTCAATTGGTACATAAGCTTCTGAAAGCCTGAGACATGAAAATTATTACATGATTCTTCACCAATTAGTGCATGCAATCATCCCTTTTCTCCTCTAGTTCAAGAGGGGGGGGAAGGCAAGTGCCAAGATTTGGGGAAAGGACAAAGTGTTTACTCTTGAGAATATAAGAAAATGCTGTAAAATCAAATTTAATTCCTTGCAAGACAGTCTCAGCCCATGTATAAAAGCATATGTATGAATTTGAATTCAGAGCAATTACTAAACAGAGCTGTTTATTGCAGTTGGTAAAAGGCATCGACAGACAGACGGATGATACAATTTTCCAAAGAAGTGTAATGTCAGATACTTGCGTATCTTGGTGGCATGAGTAAATCCTCTGACATCAGCGAGATTACTCACAAGAATAACTTGAAACCCAAACAGACTATTCAAAATTTTCTTTAGAAGGGAGCTTTATAGCTACTTGTAGACTTTCCATACAATGCATGTTTCAAATGCTCCCCCTCAGATGTCTAATTAACACATTTATACAAAGTGAAGAGCACAAAGATAACCTTAACAGGAAAAGAAAAACAAACAGACTGCAAAAGTAGTTACCCATTCTGTTGACCACAAGTACTTCCCCTGCAAAGTGTTCACAGTTTTGACATTAGAAAAATGCTACATCTCAGTGCCTTACTGATAATTCTAAAGAGAAGTAGCTTGATATTTTTTAAAATCTTGCTTTAATTTAAACATTCTAAATTGTTTTGCAATTTCCATGTGAGATAATGTGTACAAAGTGCCAGAGAAGAACAAATATTCCATCACAGCGAAAACCCAAATGTGAACTGTCTTTGAAGTATTACAGTACACACCCTGGGGTACGTGTGTTGCCATGTTGCACAGAATTGTACTCAGCTGATTTAACTTACCCTACTGTGGTACTGCCACAGTGTAGTAGCAATGTAGTTCGCTGTTAAATGCAGTAGCAAACAGCAACAAATGGAATTAGGTTTTTTCTAGAAAAGAGTCACAAGTTACACAATTCCTTTACAACAGCTGAATAGCAAGTTAGATGGACTGGACAGACAAACACAATTCAAACAAAACAAAACGGGAAGAAGTACATCAATCCAAACCCCTGAAAAAGGAGCTAAATGACTTACCTTAACCAAGAGATCTGTTGAAGAAAGAATAATACCCGTATTCTTAGCATGTTCATTACAGAAGAATCCCTTTGTTAACAAGACACAGGCACTATTTTGTTTCATAGGCTCATGAGGAAAGGACGTATTTGTGCTGTACTTTTTATCATCAAACGCTATTTCCAAAGCCACACTGTTACTATGAAGTAGGTTCATTAACAAATGAGGAAGTGATCCTATCTCCATTAGAAACATATGGGGAAAAAGAATGTTTGCCGTGTGGGAAAAGGGAGAAAAATCAGTGAGGAAGCACTTAAGCTTCCTGGATATTATAGCAAAAAAAAAAAAGGCAAAGCTTGAATTGGCTTTAAGTACATTATATTTATAGTTCTGAACATGTGTTCATGCATCTTACAGCTATTCAACAATGACATTTTGAAATTTTATTGTAATTGCAGAATTCTTCCTAGAAGCCCGAAAGGTGAATCATTTTTAAGTTTCTGGTGCAGGATGATGAGGTTAGTAAGTTTACTACATCTACATTTTAATTCCTTGCTGATTCTTGACCAAATTATTGTAGTCTTTAGCAGTATGATGTACTTATAATTGTTGGGTCATATCCTGAAGAGCACTGGAGCAGCAGCTTAACAGACGGCTTTGTGGATGGCCTGTATTGATTAAACAATGCTTCAAGATTATTTCCTGTATTCTCCTTGTGGAACATTTACCTTCGTTGATGTCTGACACCTGGTTCCAGGAGTTAACAGTTATTACCAGAGGAGGCTGGCTTTGATCCCTGGGTCAACTGCAAAGCCGAAGTGGAAAAATGCATCTTTGCAATGTGCAAGGGCAGCTGATATTGGCTATGGCACATGGCACAAGCAGTCCCACCTCTAACAGTCTCTCTTCTGTCATGAATCCTTTTCCTTTCCCTTCTCCTCTCCAAACTCAGTTTCTTCTCATGTCTAACTGGAAATACAATTTTATTTAAGAGACTAAAACTATGATGTATCTGTTTCCTCAAGTTCACCAAATGTTGTAAAAAGTAAACTGCATTGAATGACAAAGAAAACAGTAAGAAAAAGGTGACACAGTTAAGCACCCTGTAACTTTTTTTTTGTGAGCTTTACAGCACCTGACAAGGTTAAAAAAAGGAAACAAAACTTTATATCTCACTTTTCAAAATGACACTGATTTATAAATTGTAAAGACTATCTACAACTTGTCAAGTCATCTCAGTTTTGCTGGTACATGTTACACATAATGATACTGATAGCTGCCATTTAAGGCACAGTTTTTATTCTGGTATGAAGATTCAACCATTCTTGATATCAAGCAGGCATTATGTTCTCAGTTCTCTAAGCAGCCTTTTTGGATATAATACTAAAACAATAAGGTCAATCGGGGGAAGACACAAGTGACAAACTTTAGATTGTGCTTACAAAGGTGAAGGAGACTCAGCTAGCACATTCCAACATGTTAACTCCCCTTCCAGTCTGAAGTTGTTCCTGAAGGCAGTTTTAACCCAAGATGCATGATGCTGAAACAGATAAAGAGGTATACAGGACTATGCTACCCGTGCAGAAGACAAGTGACCGAGAACAGTCTAATGTGATTCCCTGTGCTTTTTGACCTAACCATGTTTCAGTACTACAAAAATATGCTTTCTGTGAAGCATGTAAGAAGCTTAAAACAAAACATACGTTTTGAAAACTGAACTAATGCTTTTATTTATTTTTAACTAGGTTTTCACCCTCTACCTGCTGCTTAAGAGCCAAGATCAACAAACAAATAATGGTATTTTCAACAAAAACTCAGGTATCTGCTGCAGGCTTAACATGGCATGTTAAGAGCACGCCTGCAGCTGGAATTATTTCTTATTTATTCTAGATTCCAATATTCACTACTGGATTTAAGGATGATCTTCCACATATAGACAAGCTCTAAAAAAAACCTCATTGTTTTCCTCTTCAGTATAAAAATATAGCATGCATACACACAAAACAAGACTTCTCTAGGCAAAGATGCCTGCCATAGGTAAAAATAAAAAACACTTTAAAAAAATTTGAAAAATCTTGTACAGGTTAAAAAAAAAAAAAAAAAAGATGCTACGCACGTACTAATGTCAACTGTATAACAAACTTTCATTCATCCTGTCCTAACAGGTGGATCCAGAAAGTACATTTGCATTTATTTAACCTTGATGCTTTATGTGCTCCTTAGACGTAAACTGCCACTGAACAGACTTGTTACTATAAACCAGAAATGGCTAATTTCGTTCCAAATAAAATTTTTTAAAAATACAAAAGCAAATTATTACAGAATTATGTTTATGACTCAAGAGCTAGTACCACAAATTAAACTTTCCAAAGACAATACATTTGTTTCCTGAGATGGCTAAATGTCACGTTTCAACTTCATGTTACACTACAATTAACAAAAAACACTATGCACAAAATCAGAGGATAACTACAGCATACAAGCACATTTACAGAAGTCACCTAATTTCACTAGTACTATTTGTGTTAATGTGTACACCTTAACAAAAGTCCTAAAATAACCTTTACACATTACAAAACAAGGATTTACAAAACTTTATTTTATTTCCAAGTTACTTCATTCTAAAAATGTCAAAACATAAAAAAATACCATTTCCTAAAGGAGTTTACAATAAAAGGCTAACAATCTGGCATGGAAGAGGTAAATATATGGAAACCTGTTTTAACAGTCACAAATCGGTCGCTGGTGATTAAAGAACACTTTGTTCTTCCAAGCTGGTAGGCACTTCCACATAGCCAGAAAAGTAAGTTTTCCTAGCACTCCTTTTCCCTCCCATACATAAAAATATCCAATGCAATAAAAAAAAAAAGTAGGATAAAAGGGTGGACATGTGATCAAATAAAAGCATTATCTAAGGTCTTGATTATTGTTCATCCTGTGTAAGTATAAAGATTTTGTCCCAGAGTTTTCCTGACAAGATGGAGTTATTTGGCCTTTAAAAGTGTCAGCTGAAATACCTCCCTTTTTTACCAGTATATGTTGTTTGCTCACTGCTGTATTGTTGGTTTATGTCTGTAACAGAAACTGGCTCTAGGCCAGCCCATGGGTCCTCAAGCATTGAAGGTCTGTAATAGTTTTCCACATCATTAGACACTCTTTTCTCTCTGCCATGCGCTGTACCAAATGGAGTAGATGTCCTGGGTGATCCCTTTGGAAGAAAACCATCAGGTAAAGAAACATTTAATAGACTAATTCAAATTAAAAAAAAAAAAAAAAAAAAAAAAGGCAGCTTCCTTCTAATGTAGCAGAGCTTTGAAACAGATTATTAATGATAACTACTAATTACTACTCCTCACCTGCATCTTCCACAGAAAATAACAACTTTATTATACTTTTGAGTTATGTTTTACCAGGATAAGAAAAAAAACCACAGTCTTCTCGAAAATACTTGTTTACGTCACTCTGGCACATAACTACAGAAAAGCTCCTCATGCTATTTTTCACAAGCTGCCTAAGTCAATGGCATGTCTAACTCAAAAGCTGAATGACAAAACAGGGAGTTAAGAGGCTGAGGAAGAGTTGGTAATGTTTACAAGAGCAGAAGTCAGATATTAATTACTTATAGATTGAACACAGCACTGTATAAAGCCAATAGCTATAAATGACCCGAAAAACTTACTGGGAAAAACACCTTGTCATAACCAAACTAGTGCTCTGTGAAATTTGAGATCAGATTACTTTCTTTGCTACACAACCTGGATGGAAATCAGTGATCAGGCAGATATTGCATAAAAGTAAAACCTTTCGCAGGGAGCTTTTGATATTTTTTTTTTAAAGATCAAGGATCACCACAATTGCTTCTACAAACCTGCTAAAAGTCTGTAACTTAAAGATAGCTATGATAAAAATGAAATCACTATAACCTTTTTCTCCTGTTAGCATCATCATCCATGGTTCTTTTCCTCAGATTCACTTCCCCAAAAAGTGAGGTTTTGTCTAAAGCTATATTCATTTAAATTAATTTGCTTTAACCAAAGTTAAACAACCTATATTACAGATACACAGCAGTCAGTCTCCAAACGTGCCTGTTGTATTCTGCAAAGTTAGAAGAACAGGATTCCTTGAAGCTGATTATCAGCCTCTGACGTTGCAAAGGAGGGAAAAAGCACTGATCAAGGGTTGCTTCACCTCACCTCAACTTTTTGGACCACCAGTGATGGTATTTGAATTTGACTAATAAGCCCTATGGAATCTATGTAAATAGATGACATGAAACAATTTCTGGGCCAAACCAACAAATGATGCTATACAGCGAAGGCCCCTATGGTTGGCCACAAGAACAGATTCCACTGAAAACTCCTGAGTCTGGAACCTATTTCTGAAAGTGTGCTGTGGCAGAAGCTGCTTGTTTAAGTACCTTCCTAGAACTCCTAAAGCTTGATGATAATGGATACACAACCTAATGTGGGAACAGCCATGTTTTATTGACAGTGTATTTGTTCCTAACGATTTGTCGTAGTAAAAGATGATCTTAAAAATGAAAAACTACTAACAGGTAAAGAATTATTTTATGAAGTATTGTATGAAAACCATGAGGGAAAGGTCAGAGAATCACTTCAGAATACAGCTAAAAACTTTCTAAGGGACAAGGAGCTTCCTAGAGCAAGTCAAGCCACACTAGCAAAAGTGACATTAATGTTCCTCAAACACTCACATTTAGTAGTAAAGCAGTAGTACACGGTGCATTCTAACTTCAAATTTTTTAAAAAATTAACTCTTTAAAACACTGTGTTTAATGTATATCCTGTAATTTTGACACTGTACAACAGTTTCAGTGTGGAGTTTATTTAATGCTATGTCTAACCTGCAGAACCCAAAAGAAAGCTGAACTGACATAATGATCGGCAGTATCCAGTAACGGAACAAAATAATTCACTGTGGATGGATTTAGTTTATATTATTAAATTTCACTACAATATAATACATGCCATCAGTAAAACTGACATTTTAGCTTATTTGAAATCTAGGAAATGTATTAGTATGTAATACAAGATTGACAACCTTCATAAGTGTTAAATTTAAGCATGTAGACTTCTAAAAATTTAGAATATTAGCCATTATATGCTTTTTTCCTCTCCATTTTTATTAGGGAAAAAAAAAGTGATTATTCATATTATAGGCCTGTGGAAAAGGAAAATAGCCCTACTTGTGCAGATGAAACCATTTTGTGCAAGAGAAATAGTCTGGTGCAAAAGATACCTTAAAAAATTTTATATTTTACTGTCACTGGTGCAAACAGCCTCTTCTCACTGAACTTTACTTAAAGAAACAGTCTCAATACTTTTTTTTCTAGATAGCAAATCTCTCTCTAAGGTATAAACCCCCACCTTTTGGTGCTATTCATTAACATGTTACTGAATGGGGTAATACTGCTTTGAAAACGGGGACAGTCACTCCTTTATCAGCTTTCTTCACCTGATGTAATTGTAGCTGCTGGCAGATGCACAGAAACACAAAAATCTTTATTATATCATGTTAAATTATTATTTATTTTTTTTTACTTTCTGTAATAATTTTCAACTCATCATCACTTACTAGCTAGTTCACTAACTCCTGTTGAGTGTAGACAGGCAAACACTACTGCTAAGTGAATTCTAAGAGGAGATAATTCAAGAAATACAACAAACATGTCTTCATGAAATGTAAAGCAGATGCATCTCTGTGGAAAAAACAGAAAACTCCATAAAGTATTGGTGACATAAAGTCAGCCATTTTTGAAAAATCAAGGTCACTAATCAAGCTTACGATGTTTTTCTTTAAGTTTTCTGTTCAGAAATTCATTCAAAAAATGAAAGTCTGCAAGCACAAAATGAGCACAGAATACTAATGGCATGACATTAATAGAACGCTAAAGTAAATACAAACTGTCTTTTGGATTTCCCGATGAGATTTTAAAGGGTCACTAAACACTTCCATCTCGAAGTAGTATAATAAATTTCAAAAGCATTGTGATTCTCTTAACAATAAGACCTACAGAGGAGAGGGGAACTATCCACATACCTCAGAAGAAATTTTAGAAAATCAAAAAAATCTCTCTACCTGAATCTATCCATGGCCTCACTCTGGTTGCCCACATCGAAGAAAACAGGAACTCATGGTTTATGAGACTTCCTCCCTGTGTAATTGCCTCTATTGCTCTCCCAGGCAAAAGAACCCACGTGTATAAACATAAAAGTACACACGTACACATTACTTTAGTCCTAAGCAAAGCTACAGACATAGGATGTCTTTCCAGTCTTAGAAAGCATCACCATCAGGTCAACGCTCCTAAACTATTCATGAGGTCTACAGAAGGAAAGAGGAGAAGGGAAAATGTTGTCACAATCTGAGTCTGGAATCAAACTTGTACCTTCTTTATGTCAGGCTTCTTACTTAACACCAAGGATGGAGCCTATGAGACTGTTCCTGCCCACAGGTCCTGACTAAAACGAGAGGCAAAAGGATTCCTGCCTATTATTCTATTCAGTTAACTTAAGGCAGGCTTAGTTGAATATCCAAAGAGAGGTCTTCTGAAGGGAAATTAGACATCAGTGATATAAGTTGTCCCTCCAGAATCTGCAGCAGAAACCCCAGATCTTTTGCCTTTTCAACAGGGACAAAGGTTAAGCAATCTATAGGCTTCCACGCTGCAAGAGGCTTTGCATTGAAGAAAACATGTAACATTTATAACGATCCCCTTCCACCAGCTATGAGATTCCTGTAACACAGTTAACCTGCATCATAAGAAATTAACCAAAGACTATTTTTTAATGGAAATGTGACTATGCACTGCAGGCACATTAAGATTTTACTAATCTCTAATAAGATTTGACTTAATTATTACACTTTAATCCTTGAAGTGTCAGTAAGAGCACCTGGAAATTTTATCATTGTTTGTACTGCATGTGCCATTTGTTACACTTTTAAGGTTTCTCTAACACTGCATAAAGCCAGCTATGTACATAAAGTGGGTATCATCTCAAGAACTGTCATCTCTCTCTGTGCTGCCAGTCACATGCCCCAACTAAACCATCTGAAAAAAGCATAACTCACAGAACCTGTTGTTGACAGCTCTAAGGAAAACTACTTATATCAACTGAAGCTTTTCGTGCAATGCAAAGACTTTAAAATTATATTCTATTATCCCAAAAGATGCACTCTTTTCTGCTTAAAGGAGGCTCAGCTTAATTCTCTTTAATAGAGCACTCCTTTACTCATGTTCAAGCAAGCTCTGTGTGTGGATAGGGCAGCTTCCACGATGAAAGACAACACAGGCCAAGTAAAAGCACACAGCACTTCACTGTGTTAAAGAAAACTGATCAAACGGAGATACCTACAAGGGAAAGAGGTGCTTGCTGCAGTTTTGGGTGGTGCTTAGTTTTCTCTCTACCTTCACATGCCAGAATATGAAAAGGAAGAAAGCTGCAGTCTTGTGAGTCCTTGGGTCTTCACAACAGGCCTCAGCCAGGCCTGCGGCTCTCTTCCCTTTCCTGCTCACACAGCTGCCTGAGCTGGGGTCACTCCGTCCTCTCTACTGGGGGCAAGACAGATGTTGCCCCAGTGCGGTGCAAGTCTCGCTCTCCCCTGAAAATGGCGGTGGGAGGGGATGGACACCGCGCCTCACTACAAGCCCTCGGCGTGCTCTCCCCTGCGGGCCCAGGGCCTCGCTGAGCAGCTGCAGCTCCCTCCCTCCCTCCCTCCCGCCCCGCTGTACGGAGGCCCAGGCCTGTCTCCCTCGCCGCCCTGCCCCATACCTGGTAGTGCCTCTGGAAGCCCCCGGGCGAGCGCTTGTGCTGCTGCGGGTGCAGGGGAGCTCCAGCTGCGGATTTGCCGCCGTAGGGGGCCGGATACCGGGGGCTGACACTCTGCGGCCTGCGCGGGGTCTGTCCCCCCGGCGAGGGGCTCCCGAACCGCCCACCGCCGTAGAAACCGTGGCCTCGGGGCGAGTGGCCGCTGCCGTAAGGCCCAGGCCGGTGGCCGTAGGGCGGCGTGTGGTGGGGGCTCCCGTAACCCCGCGGCGAGGGTGGCACAGGGCCTCCGCCGGAGGGAGGGCTCCGGAAGCCGCCGCCCGCGTACGGAGGCGTCGGGGAGCGAAAGCCCTGCCGGTACATGGCCAGGGCCGGCGAGGCGCTGGCGGAGAAGAATAAAACCTGCGCAACGGCGTCCTCCCGTCAAGGCGCCTCGGCGGGGCGACGTCGCTTCTGTTTTTTTTTTTTTTTTTCCTCTTCCCCCCTTTCCCCGCCGGGCGGCCGGAAGGTTCCGGACTCAAAAGGTTCCGGGCCGGGGAAGGGGAAGCCGTGGACACCCGGCTGGCAACGGCCGCGGCACGCAGCCCATCCCGGTTGGCGGGGCGGTCGTACCGGTCAGGCGCGGCTTCACCGCGGGCCTGCCCCGGGCACGGCTCCCACCTTCGCGGCCACGTTTCCTGCCGGTGCCCGGAGAGCAGCCCCCCGCCGCAGCCCGCCATCCCGCTTGGAACCGGGAGGGCGGGAGGCCGGCTTGGCAGCCGTTGGTCACGCGAACCCTGAGGAATTTGGTGCGTTTTCAAGCTGAAGAGGAACAATCCGAAGTAAAAGTATTAGAGGATGCGTAGCAGCTGTGCCTGTTACATTAAGGCATAGTGATAAACCCTGGCATTTGTCAGCTCCGTATAGTTGTCAGTGAATGCTACAGTTGATAACAATCAACAAAAATCAACTGTTGAAAAGCAAAGCAAGTATTTCCCTCACATTTCATGGCACTTGAGAGATGCCTACTGGTACTCCTTTGTTGTGTAGTGTTTTAATTCAGGAGCGTGCAAATACTACATAGATTATAGCAGTCCTAGTTGGAAACACGTACAATGACATATTTAGAGAGTACCTTAACGGCAAGGTTTTTGTGAAATCAGTTTGCACTGGCAGCAGTTCTTCAGGAGAGTGATAGCTCAGGCAATGAGGACCTACGCGTACAAATTCATGGGGAAACGCTCTCTTGGAGAAGAACCTCATATTTAGCAACATAAACTCAATTTAACAATGTTACTTATTAGCATTCCTACTCTGTTCTCTGCTATGTTAATGCAAATCCTCAACAGCTCAGTAAAAAATAGTACAGATTTTTTTTTTTTAATTTCCATCAGTGCAAAGAAGCACTACTTGGTTTTAGGACATTGTAACCTATTAAAGTTAAAAAGGGCTTTCAGAACAACAGCAAACAAAAATTAGCCAATCAAATAAGCAGAATGTTGCTATGCTTAGTATACCAGTCGCACTTTTCTTTGGCTTTAAACAGTTGTTGTTTGGCTGTTTTTGGCAATAACTAACTTTATATTGTCAGTGAACTCAGCTCTACGCTATGCTTTACAATCTCCCTGTGAAAAATGGGGCAATATCCTTGCAATTCTAAAATGGAAAGAGACTAAACTTAATTTTTTTTGCTAATTCTTTACAGTTTTATCTTCTCTAGAAGACCAATTTTCTATCTATTATTATTATGCACACAAGGAATGCCATGTCTACATAAGACAGTTTATCAACATAAGTATTGATTTGTCTGATCAGTCTTATTCCAGAAAAGGACAGCTTCATTTAATTTAAACCCTTTTCACACCAAACAAATTAGAAATACTTATTGTTATACACATGTTGAGTTATACTGGGATAGTTTAGCTGATTAATTTCTTCTTGTTGACAAATCCTAATTGCTTCTAGGATTTTAAACATCCATGTCATACTTTTCATTACACATAGCATGTCCAGTCAACAAACCCATCATGTAGATTTTCTCTATGTTCTTCCTCAGCATTCAGGCTGTCTGACATGCAACACTTCTTAAGGCTGTGCTATTTGTAACACTCATTTTCAAGCAGTCAGAAGTTTCAGCTATTCTTGAGATGCAGCTGTCGTCTTACCCTCACAGCGTATTTCTCATAAATAAATGCTGACCCTCAGTGCAGGCTTTTTTACCCTATTGCTGAGCAAGAAGACACCATGATGTTCCTATAACAAGCCTTCCGCTCTGTCATAATACAAACTAAAAATAGTCTTAGAGTACTTAGCTCAGGGAATAATTGCTTAAAGGTCAATCCAAGCTAACCCTTCCATAGCTACGTACAAGTGAAGACAGAGCTTACAGTGTAAGCACTATTGCACCTTCTATGAAGCCAAGCGGAGATAAAGGACCTACCTCATGCTAGTAAGAGGATTTAATGGCATCCAGTACTGCTCCCTACCTTGTAAGGGCAGACATTTGTGGGGATATTTTACTTTTTTTTTCCACTTTGGCAAAGTTGTATGTCACAGTCTGTACACCAAACTGAACGTATGAGCTTCTATCAATCAACCATTTGGTTTGTCCAGGAATTAGATATTGCACAGGAAAAAAAAATATTTTGTATAAATACTGAGGTTTTTACACAGGAACTGGAATTACTGCTGCAACATAGAATCATAGAATGGTCTGGGTTGGAAGGGGCATTTAAAGATCATCTAGTCGAACCCCCCTGCAAGAAGCAGGGACATCTCCAACCAGATCAGGTTGCTCAGAGCCCCATCCAACCTGGCTTTGAATGCTTCCAGGTATGGGGCATCTACCACCTCTCTGGGCAACCTGTTCCAGTGTTCCACCACCTTCATTGGAAAAAGTTTCTTTCTTCCATCTAGTCTAAATCTTCCTCCTAGTTTAAAACCAGTACCCCTCATCCTACCACAACAGGCCTTGCTGAAGAGTTTCTCCCCATCTTTCCTATAAGCCCCCCTTCAGGTATTGGAAGGTTGCAATAAGGTCTCCCTGGAGCCTTCTCTTCTCCAGGCTGAACAATTCCACTCTCTCAGCCTGTCGTCAAAGGAGAGGGGCTGCAGCTTTCTGATCATTTTTGTGGCCCTCCTCTGGACCTGCTCCAACAGGTCTATGTCCCTCTTATGTTGTGGGCTCCAGAGCAGGACACAGTACTGCAGGTGGGGTCTCACCAGAGCAGAGTAGAGCGGCAGAATCACTCCCTCTGCCTGCTACCCATGCTGCCGGTGATGCAGCCCAGGGCGCAGTTGGCTTTCTGGGCTGTAACCACACATTGCCAGCTCAAGTTGAGCTTCTCATCCACCAGCACACCCAAGTCCTTCTTCTCAGGGCTGCTATCAATCCATTCTCTGCCCAGCCTGTACATCTGCAAGACACTCTCCTGCTTTACAACTCCAGCCACCTGCGCCCTGCACAGTAAGAAAAACACTAGAGAGGCCTCGGGGCGGGAAAAGCCGAGGACGACGCCGGCGGGGAAGCCACGCCCCGCGCCTGCGCGCCGCCCCAACCCGGGAACAATTTGACGCTGCCTCCGGGTGCGGGCGCAGGAAAGGGGCGGTGGCGGGCGGCGCTTGCGCGGTGTGGCGAAGTGCGCACCTTTTTCGCGGCGCTCGCTGCGGCGTTGCGGAGTGGCGGGCGGAGATGCTGCGCGCCGAGCTGGGAAGAAGGAGCTGCCGATGTGCTGGCGGGCTGTGGCGGAGCTTGCGCCCCGCAGCAGCTGCCGGTGGCAGCGCCTCTCCGCGCTTCTCCGGAGCCCTGAGCGCCGCCTCCCATAGCAACGGCGGCGGGGCGCAGGGCAGAGGCGCTCCCCCGGCAGGTAGCCGCGCCGTGTCCTCCTCTTCCTCAGCCTCCCCTCCCTCGCCCCCTGGGGCCCGGTGCCCGTTAAATCCCGCTGGGGCTCGGAGGCGGCGCTACACGCGCGCGAGCGGCTGGGGCAGGATCGCAGCCGTTTGGCTGAGGGGGAGCGGGAGGGAGGGAGGGGGAGCGGGAGGGAGGGAGGGGAGCTGCTGCCGCCACAGCCCGTGGGTTCCTGTGGGGAAGAGAAGGGGGCTGCGGCGTGCCCGCTGCCGCCCCTGCCGCTCCCCCTTCCCCGGCACGGCGGGGCCTGAGGCGCCAGGGCGAGATCGTGGGGTGGGCGGGCAACGTGGCCCCTTGCCCGCTGGGCTGCGGGGTTTTGCGGAGCGTAACGGCCATGGACTTCGCTCTGGGTCGCTCGCGGCGCGGACCGGGGCAGCTCTCCGGGCGGATCCTGCTAATGGGAGGGAAAAATTAACTGCTGTGCTGTTCAAAGGTTACGAAACTTTAACTTCTTACAGCTATTCGTTTGTTTTTAATGAAGAAAAATAAACCAAAGCTGCAGCAAAGTAATTTTCCTCTGGCTTTCAGACTTCTGTGTTTAGTAAATAACAGGGAAATACTAATCAAAGTAGAGACAATAGACTTAAAGAGTGATGTCCTCTGGAACTGGATGTAACTGGAAGGGAATCTATTTATTTACAGTTAATTTGCTTCGGTGCGAAAATATTAAATCTGCTAACCAGCCCTCTTCTCAGTACCCTCCTCTGTCACTTACAAGTATAGAGGAAAGCTTTTTTTTGAGGGGGGCATATGACATTAAACTTCATTTCTGTTCTGAATGATCCCTATTGGTTGCTTAATCATATTGCTAGGTTAGACCAACCCTGGGACAACCTAACCTGAGCTTAACTAAATAATTTAAATCATACTGTGAGTGAGTGATCTATTTATTCTTCCATCAAAGTTATTGATAAAATATACATATGATTGTCTAATTTACAGTAAATTCAAGTGTCATGGGAATAAAGAACTTACAAATAGGACATAGTTAGGGCTGGGAGAGTGGATTTTTCTTTCAATCATCAAGTTACTGGAATAAATAAAAGCAAAAATAGAAGAGAAAATATGAGTTCAAATTTTAGAGACTTTAGACTGTTGAGGCAGAATTCAACAAAAAGCACTCTGCAGGAAAAGTTTAACTTTGGGTATGTGCCTGATAGGAAGCTAGCGAGGAGAGGAAAAAGAAAAAAGAAAAAACAAACAAACAAAACCCCAAAAACAAACCCAAAACCATAGGAGATGCTTCTGTTCAATACTGATCATTTCTGATCTCTTCTGTTTGTGGTATGGTTTTGTTTCTTCTTGTTCCTGCGGTAAGGGGTTGGTAGCGCTCTGGTAGTCGGGATCGATGTACGAGAACTGCTGCTACTCTGATAGTCAAAAGGCTTTGTATTCTGATTGTTTCAGCAAATTAGTGTCTTGTTGGAATGCAAATCTAGGTACTGTGTGTTTTCTTTTGTGAATGAGTATCTGTGCTCTTCTAGTTTGAAGAGGCTAACGTCTATTTTTTTTTTCTCTCGGGTTTTCAAAAATAAGCTTTTGATTTCTCCTCTTGCATTTCTTCATCATCGTGGACATCAGTGTTACTTATCCGCATTAAAAAAAAATAAAATCACAATGGTCTGTTTGTCTCTGAAACAACAATTGTATTCCCCTGTTTTGTTCCAACTAAAGAAGAGCCCTAAACCCTGAATGGCGTGTTAGTGTTACCCTAATACGATAATTAGCAAGGATTCATCAGTTTTCGTTATGCATAAATGCAGGTTTGCAGGCTAATCTTAACACTATAGGCTTTTTTTTGTTGATAAATGGAATCTTTATGGATTCCTGCAACTCAACCACAGGGAGAGAACCTCTTGGTTCTGAAAAGTTGCTGCTGTTCTGGTAGTGTATCTGTGAGAAACCTAAGTAATGTTAAATGCTGGATCAGGAGGAAAATAAGTGAGCCATTGAGTAAGGGACTGCAGCTTTAAAAGGTGTGCGAAGAATAGAGGAAGATGGACCCTTTTTGTTAACTAAAACGTGGTTGGTTTGGGGTTTGTGGGTTTTGTTTTGTTTTTTAGGGAGCTGTGCTCTTCAGCAAAGCTGTTGTTTACATTTTTTCTGTAAACGCAGAGTAGTGCCATCGTGAAGCAAATGGTGCGCTCAGTTCCTTACCAGACAAGCATATGCTTAAGTGTTTGCTCAGCTCGAGCGAACTTGATAAAACTGAGGTTAGGCTGGAGGATCTGTGGTGTTTACCCAGCACTAGCAAGAGTGTTTTCCAGCACCTGGAGCTTCCACTGAAGTGTGCAGCATTGGAGAGAGGTGGCAGCCTGAGTTTCCCTAAAGGCTTTGAAATGTGTAAAACACGTGGCCGCTCCTAGATAAGCACGTTTTCAACATGCTGCTTGGTCTGCTTATTGTTATTAAAAACCAAACCCCATTAAACTCAAACCCCTCTGGAGTGATTGGTAATAATTGAGGGAAATGTCTTGAAGATGAAGAATGGGATGCAAGTCTTCTCACTGAGAGCAGTACAGTGAATGAAAACGTTTTAGCGGAAGCCTTGAATTCTCAATGCTGCTTCATATCTGTGTAGCTTTTTAATTACATCTCTCTATGTATATCCATCTCCTTACCATATATACAGTCAGGTAGGAGGAGGAGTTAAGGGGGGTGGCTCAGGTCTGATGGAGAGAGTGTGAAGGAGATAACATGGACATTCACTGCTCTGTGACTTGGGAGGTGCACCACACTGCCCTGCACCAATTTTGGTGGTGTTGCCAGGTAGGTGCTTTTTTTTTTTTTTTTTTTTTTTTTTTTTTTTATAAGACCATCTTCCTAATAGTAATGAAATTGCCATCCACATGGGATGGTAAAGTGCTTGCATCCCCAGCCTGCAATTAAAGATGCTGGTTAGCAGAAGATAACCCAAGGTCACCCAGGAGATAGTTGGCAAACTTGTGGTCTAGACTCTGAGATTGCTTGCTCTGTCTGTGATGCTTATTGCCGCTGCTGTCGTTTCCTAGAGCTAGTCAGATTGGAAAGGGCGAAGGAAAGGATGAAAGCGTTGTGATTTCCTAGTAGTTATCTTGCTTGTGTGACTGTCATTGAAAGTTAAAGACAGAAGAAGTATTTACTTGGTTCATATATTCTGTCTTCATTTTTGTAGTCTCTTTTTTGAAGTGCAGATATTATTCTTGTGTGTGTGTAATGCAAGTGAATAGGTCTACGCAGGTCAAAATGCTTTGTGGGGATGCTGTGCTTCACACTGATCAGCTACCCATTAGTTTTCGTTTGTGTCATTCTGATGTTGCTTGTGATGCTTTTATTGGATCTTTCTTCAGATTGGTCTTTAAAAACTATATAAGCGTTTGTGGAAGGCACATATTTCTAAAAAGTAGCTTTATTGTAGAATTGCTAGGTGTTTAGAATAGGGTCTGCAATGTTAACCATAAGGTTTTCTAACTTTGAAAGGCTTTGCTAATGTAATACATGTGCAGAAAGCTTTATTATCCTTTATTTGAGGAGGAAGATGATGGAGGATGATGAGAGAGTGTCATGAAAACAGTGTTTCATACTACCAATGAGAAACACATCTTACAAAAAAAAAAATTGGAGAGTGAGTTACTGTTTTCTGTTTCTTGTCAGGTGCTAGTAATGTAAAGCCATTGGATGGTGTGAAAATTCTTGATTTAACAAGGTTTGTGTTTTGTTTGTGATTTGGAACAATCTGTCTAGATGTAAATATTCTGATAGGAAAAACTCAGAAAACAATTTTTTTTTTAATACTACAGGGTGCTTGCTGGGCCCTTTGCCACAATGAATTTAGGAGATCTAGGAGCTGAAGTTATCAAAGTAGAAAGACCAGGTAAGATTTTATTTACCTATTTTATATATTATAAGAATGTGGGGTAGTTTGACAAATAGTTATTTATGTATTTAAAGTAATATATGGCTGAGTATGCAAGACTGAAAACTTTTGAAAATATCTGCAAAGACAATATTGTGTTTATTTGATGATGGTATATTTTTGGTGACTATGTGGGTATGGTGTTGTGCTAAGAAATAATTAATTTTGTACCTATCTGTATGGGCTTTTTTGAGCTAGCAGTTTTCAAGTTTTGGGAACAGTTTACATCCTTGTACTATTTCTGATGTGGTACAGAACTAGTTATTAGTAGGTTTGCTTCTACATATGTGATCTGTTTGCTTTAAGTTTAACCTGCTCCAAGTATGTGTGCTTTGATCAGAAGTAGTCTATGTCTGTATTTAGAAAAGAGTGTGAGAAGGCTGAAGTTGTAAGGTGAGGTAACTTTTTCAGGTATTAGTGTACAAAACAGTACTGAGTCATCACTTACTGAAGCACCATATTCCATCACTCATCACTAAATTGATTTTGTTGGAATTGTTTGGACTCTGCTTAGATTTTAAATTGGTCTTGTGAATGCTTAGGTGTATGGTGGTTTTTTTGTAGTGTGGTGTGAAGGTTAAAATAGGGTCTGAAGTGCAATGCTTGACATGCAAAATTTGACACACATACAAATCTGTCTAGTAATTAGTTACATAAGAATTATGGAAAAGGTGTTTTTCCCATTTGAGAATTCAGAATCTTCAGCTTGGTTCCCTCTGAGCCAAAACATCTTAGATAATTTTAGATAGGAATCTTAAATGGCTGTAGACTTTGTGTCACCACAGTGTATAGTGTAATTGTGACTGTGGCTTTGTTGTGTAGAGCTGAGGGTCCTTCACCTTGTTTCTGTATCTATGCTAATGCCATAGCGTTCTGTGTTGCCTCACTAAGGAAAATTTTCACTCGTGAAGTTAACAAGGAGATGAAGTCTAGGATATTGAAATAGATACAGGAATGTGCATGCTTGCTAGCGCTCGGGATGATGGTTATATCTGTATTCAAATTTAGCTTTAATTCTAATTAAAGTAGATTGCCAATCTTAGTTTTAATTCTAATTAAAACAGATTGCCAGTCTTTGTGACATTTAAGAAAGGTTTAAATTTGGAAATTAAACATACATGATACAATGACACCCGTGTCTGCAGCAGCTTTACTGCCATCTTGCTTTTATGTAAGGCAGGAACATTTCTGGAAGGGCTGGAAGTGGGGGATTGCACCAGCTGTAGCAAGTGCTTCTTTTTATTGCTGTTTCTGTGGCCTGCAACATAGGAAGTTGTTGCCGATCAGTGGTATCTTAACGTTGTGTCCATGTGCACTGTGTGACTCAGTGCAGGGCAAGAGCTTCTACCGAATTCTTCTAGATTGCCTAAAATAATGGCATTGTAGCTCTGCTCTAAGTTTAAAAAAAAAAACAAAAAACAAACCAAACAAAAAAACCCAACCAAATAAAAAAACCCAAACCAACAAACCACATCACAACAACCCACAAACAACACCCCGCTCTTCAAAAAAAAAAAAAAAAAAAACAAAATAAAAAAACAACCCTCAAACCAACTCACAAACAAAAACAACCAAAAAACCACAAATACATTGGTGGTGTGTGGCTGCATGTTACTGTTTTAAAGCCTAAAAGTAATCCCAGAGCTAGGAATCACTATGTTCACTTTGCTTAATCACGTTCACTTTTAGGTGGTTTGACATAAATTTCCTAAAATATATATATATTAAACTAATTTTTATCCTGCCTGCTAGATGAAGCTTAGGTGGTTTAAATATGATGTTGCAGGAAAACTTCTTTGTATTTGTTGGGAGTGTGATCTTGGACAACTATGAAAACGTGATGGTATTTCTTTCAGGAGCTGGTGATGATACAAGAGCCTGGGGCCCACCTTTTCTTGGAACAGAAAGTGTTTATTTTCTCAGTGTCAATAGAAATAAAAAGGTAAATGGGGTGCTGTATTGAACATTAGCCTATATTTTCTGTAATTACACCTGAAGACATAACTCGTCTTTGTTTGGTTCTTAACATATTGCATTGGCCTTAAGTTATGATGATTAAATTTCAGGAGAAAAACAGTTATTTTCAACTAAAAGGCTGCAAACCTCTGGTATGATGCTGTGGTCAGCTGAAGCAAATTCGAAAAGCAAGAGTGGTCCTGCCAGTCCTCTGTTGCTGGTGCAAATTGACTGAAAAGGTTTCCTGCTGAAAGTAAGGGTTATTTTATTTGAAGCACCAGTTTTTCCAGGTGCATCAGCTCATCTGACCTGCATCGTCAATTGGCAGCTGGGGCTGGAGGAGAGCAGGCATCATACTACAGTCAGGTTGGCTAAAAGTAGCTTGTGAAACTTCAGGATTAAGATGAAGTTTCATGACATGCCTGAGCTGTTTAATGGCTTGTTGCCTTTGAAACAAATGTTTCTGGTGTCCCCATGTGTACTTGCTTTGCAAACATACAGGAAACAGACTGCAGTGCAGCTCCCAGCTGCACATGTTAGACTTGGTTTGGTGCTTGTCTGATCCCTTGGTGAGACAGCTGAGCTTGCTTTACCAACAGAATTTTTTTTTTTTTTTTTGCAGGAGGAGGTGGGATGTGTGCTAAAATTTACTTACTTGATTTTGCTGTAGTGTGAAGCTTGACTGTTGGTTGTGTTTAGAAGAGGCTGATAATCACCAGAAGGGCTTTCACATAAATTACTGTTGTATCTTTTTTTTTTATCCCCAGAGTATAGCTATCAACATGAAGGATTCAAAAGGAGCAAAGCTAATCAGAGAGGTATGTTTTGATAGCGTGCAGACTGTGCCTATTTTCTATTGTTTTGATCCTCAGTAATAAAGAATAAACTCTGCATTTCAAGTACTAATTTAATATCTGATAGCTAAAAATATCCAAGTGTGCAGCAAACTTGATAAGTTACAGTATATATCCTCTGTATGCTGGGCTTTTGGACTCAACGGTCAGTTGAGGTAATTTCTAACGATTTTCAGATAGAAAATTTACAGGAAAATGTCATCAGAAGCTTCAAATGAAATATTGTGAGGAAAAGGTCTAACAGCCTAGCGCTTTCCTTTTACTGTTGCTGTGTTTATCATGCTGTACTATTTCATTAGAAAGATTCAAGCTGGACTGATCTGATGAAGTCAGTGAGTAGTTTACAAAGAGGAGAAGCTGGATTTCAGTATTTGCAGGTTTTTGAACATTACAGTGTATTCATTACTTCAGTTGCTGTGCATCTTCATCTTTCTGAGGAATACTCTTCCGTAGGTCAAATTTAATATTTGTTTTTTTCAGTATTTGATTTCAGAATGTAAGGATCTTTTAAGGGTGATCTATTTTTCCATAGAAAAAAAATTAATAAAAGCATAATATTTCACCTTCTGTGAAACTTGTGCTTTGTCATGCCTGTTTTATTTATTGAGAAACATAAGATCTGCGACTTGCTAGTGCTGTGTTTTTAGCCCTGCCGTACTAACACATCTAAGAGGGTGATCTGGCTTCTGTTACTGTTTGTTTCAGTATCAGTTCCAATCACTTTTTCACAGTAAGAATGTATGTGTCCTGCAGTAAGTGGAATTTGTCTAGTAGTACTTTTTGTTGGGAATATTGCATGAAATGGAAACAGATTAAATTTTCTGATACTTTTGGCCCTTTTTCTCCCCTGACAGCTACGTAAAAGACACTTCATACGGAAATCTCTGGAGTTTATAACCCAAGGATTCTGCAGTGCCTTCTCTCTTTGCAGAACAGAACCATTTATTTTTGATTTCTTATGAAGTTGTGTGTTTATCTTTTAAAGGTTTTGGAAACACACTGTCATTTGGAATAATTTTGCATAGTATAACACAGATGTGTTTCTGGATAAACTAGTTGCATTCTTAATAAGGGCTATAAAAATTGTTTCTCTTGCATAAGAAGACTAGCTTGTTATTTGACCTTTAAAAATGGTGAAAGAAAAACTACTCTACACTGAATGTCCACTGATTCCAAATGCGTGGGCTGGACCTGTTTGAAGAGTTAAAGAAAGCTGAGCCTATGA
Organism: Chlamydotis macqueenii; assembly: GCF_036417535.1. Taxonomy (NCBI): domain Eukaryota; kingdom Metazoa; phylum Chordata; class Aves; order Otidiformes; family Otididae; genus Chlamydotis; species Chlamydotis macqueenii. The sequence goes on from NC_141557.1 coordinate 55,450,892, forward strand.
ATCAGGATGAGCTGGAGAAAAGATGGCTTCAGTGTAAGCTTCTTGTGTGACTGCCACTATTTGTGGTTAGAAAGTTCCACTTTTCCTATCTTGATATTTGTGCAGGAAGATTACTGCTTGATTCTGGTTGTAATTGTATAACTTTGTATCTGTAATATGGAGAACATTTTTGTTTTGTGGAGTTGAATGGCTGGTGACTTAAGAATATGCAATATAACCTTTGTGCTTGAGGCTCAGGTGCCTGGCTGAGTTCAAATCCCACATAATTTTTGAATCAAAGCAGCAACTCTCTTCTCCCTCATTTGCCATGCAAGAGCAGCATCCTCTGTCAGCTCAGTGCTGCATTTTCCACGCTTTTTCTGCTGGTAAGATCTCTTGTACCAGTGTAATGTAAAGCTATCATCATGCTGAAGATAGGATAACTGGCAGTACTTAGAGCTGCAGACAAATGATTCCTGCCAGCAGCAATATTAATTTTTCTGTTAGCTTGATGTCACTGAAATAGTCAAACATGTATGAGAATTACTTCCCAAGATGTGAAGTTATAGAACTTCCAGTGGGAGAACTAACTCTATTAAATATTTACCACACTAGCTGTGGAATGGAGATCTCCTGTGACTAAGTACTCACTTATAGTGTCTGTCCTTTACTAAACTTGCTTTCATAACCACTACAGCTTTCTGTTCCTTAAAGCAACGGCATCCTTACCTGTGATATAGCAACATTGTGGACTGAAGTGATGAGGCATTATTGAAATGTGACTCTACTCATGGAGTTGTTCAGCATTCTGCTTGATTTAGAGCAATAGTTTTCAGAAGTATTTGGTGCAGAGGTCTTGACATTCCGTTATTGTGTCTCAAATGGAACCAGAATGTAACTTCTTCTGTTTGGAGTTATGTCAAAAAGAGTATGTGAAGGGAAGTTATCTGTAGCAGGCTTTTGTTTTCAATTGTCTCCTGGTAACACCAGGACAGATGTGTATAGAATTGAGCATTGTTCAGCAATGTATTTGTTACTATGACAAGTAGTGTTCGTGTCTATAAAATAGCTGATGGCAAGAAGAAAGTCAAGTTTTAAACACTGGTTACTCATACATAAATGTGAATTGTGTCCTGAGCCTAAGCCCTATAAAGAAAAGTAATAAGGTTGTAATTTTTTAACTAAGAAGAATATCATGATTAGAATAAATTTTGTTTCCCCTTCCTGTAAATTCTGTATAGGTAGAAGAGGGCAAATCTCAGAATCCGTGATCATCTTGAAAACAAAGGGATAAAGGGTCTTCAGGTACATGACAGAAGCACAGCCTTGATAATTCAGTCAGTAGGATCAAGTGACCTGAACAAATCTGTTAATCAGGAGTCCTGACTGCTTTTCTTCCTTTGGCACAGCACTACAAAATGCTTGTGCAAGGGTGTACTCCTTCATAATTACACAATTATATGATTCTCACTAAATTATTCCTCAGTTTTCTTTGTTGCCTTTTTTTTTTTTTAATTCTGTGTCACTTGTAGCCCTGTCTTCCTTCCTAATGCTTTTGTCTCACTGTTAACTGCCTTCCAAATATTCGTATGTCTTCCTTAAGGAGAGTAATTTTTTTCTCTCCAGTGATAGTATGTGCACCAGTCCTATGCTCTGACATCCTTTTGCTGTACTATGTCTCAGTATTTCTTTAGAGCATTATTCAGCAGTTATTGTCAGAAGCTCATTTTAAGAACCTTGAGGATAGCTTTTTCCTGAGTATTTAGCATTAACTAATTAACTTTTCTATTTATTCATGAAGAACTTGGGAGAATTCAATTGACTGGGAGTTGATGGCACTCCTTCCCTTCCATTACCTTTACCTGATAGGTGCTTTTTATGTTACAGTACTGTATGTACTCGTGGCTTTCTTCCTCAGTGGCCTGTCGGAGATGATAGTTCTTCAGTATGAGATGGACAACAACTCTCAAACCATTTTAGCCCACTGTAAATTGAATAGATTATAAAATCCCAGTGAAAGCAATACACAAGTTGTAACTGATTTTGTCTCTTGAATGAATTAAGCTAAGGCTGTAGTATTGCCACTTTAAAAAGTATTTATAGATGAACTGTGAAGAATTTAAAGAGAAAATAAAAACCCCTTAATTTTAGTTTTCATAAAGGCATGCTATTAGAGAACAAATAGCTTGCCCCTGTTGTGTTCCCCTCACCTTACTTTGGTGGCTTGTTGTGCTGTCCTGCACAGAGGATTGGGACACTTGTAGATCTGCTTGAGCTACTTCTGTTTTTACTAGCAAATACTTTAGCTATGTGGAGACTTGGATCTTGAGAACCTTCTTGTGACAAATGCCTATTTTTTAATAACTTCCATGAAGTTATGTTCTGTTCACTTCTGTGGAACCATGAATTAACAGACCAGCTAGCTGACCACATTGAAACCCAGCAATGCTTATTAAGAATCCGGAGGCTGTTTCTCATCTTACTATGGTCCTACAGGTTCTTGACATAGTAATTGTAAAAATACTTACTTTAAAATGCACCTTTACAGTGTGCTGAACTTAGTTTCTGTAAATGTTATTAATGTCTCTTCCATGCATCCAAGTTGTAGGCTGCCTTGTCTGAATAAGAATCAATTTCTATCTTTCCTGTTAAATACTTGCTGGCTTGGCGGCTTCTTTGACTTTACATTCAGCTGAACAGCCTATGTGCTAGAACAAAAATGCTTGATTGCTGTTATGATGACACTAGTTTATAGAAGCTGGTCTAATATACTGTATATATTAGTCAGCGACATGGTCGTTTCAGAGAATGTGACTCTCTGATCAGCTGCAAATAGAATTGAGAAACTAAATGTTTTAGGTTGTGCTTAAAAATGTGTGCACAAATGTGTCTACCTGTCAGGGAATAGTTTCTTAAATTCCTTGGGGGGGTGGGAGGGGGGGGGGGGGCGGGAAATAAAAAACAACCAAGCAAAAAAAGACAACTCCCCCAAGGCATTAATCTTTCTTTTAACATGTAATTTGCTTGCTTCAGGAGTTCTTAAATAGTATGAGTTTTATTGAAACATGTATATATAATTATAACTTTTATAAGAAAAAAAGTAATTAAAGCCCATAAAGGTTTTATGTTAATCTTTAACTTCAGTAGATTTTTGGACTAGGTCATTCATTTAGATGTGATGGAGAAAGTCACATTGCAGAGCTTGACAGCACTATTCTAATTGAGGTGACTTTAAGATGTTCGTTTTAACCCAATAACATTTTTGGGCTCCTTATTCCGCTTTACATACAAGAAGTGCTATTCGTAGCCTCTGTTACAGTAACTGTAATCAATGATTTTAAAATGAAAAACAATTTATAAAATTATTTCTAAGGTAGAGAAAGCATGAAAGATAAAGATGTGTCCTTTCTCCTCCCTTTTTCTCAAGCTAAGTGCAGGTGTAAAGGTGATGATTGTTCCGTAAAATGTTGTCAAGTCTTGGGAAATCAATGTGGTACTGATAATACAATTATATTATAGTTTTGTCTAGTTGCTTTAGGATTTTAAAAGTTTTCTTTCTAGATATGTAGTGTCTCTAATATGTAGTTTGCAGAGATGCACAGTCTAACAGGTCAAAAAAAAAATCTCACTAGATTTGTACGTTTTCTTTTGTCAGAAAGACTGGAGCCATTTTGATTAGTAAGATTTTTAAATTAAGTTACATGAGGAATCGATTGAACTTCCGGAAGCTCATTAACGAATCTTACTCATCCTTTTCTTTTCTAAAGCTTGCAGCAGTGTCTGATGTTTTTGTGGAAAACTACGTCCCTGGGAAACTGGCTGAAATGGGTCTAGGTTACGAAGACATTAAAAAGATTGCTCCTCACATAGTGTACTGCTCAATAACAGGTATTTTAATCTCAATTTCTTATGTTCATTATATCCTTTATTCCAGTCAACTTGTTATAAAAGTCACGTGGTTATGTAGAAGTGTATTATTTTGATGTTAGTTAAGATAAATTAAAAGACTAAGGTTTGTCTGTTCAGTTCAAAAACAAGTGTAGAGAAATTGTGAGGCAGCGACCATGTCAACAATAGCTTGTGAGTTGTTCAACAGTGGCATTACTATGCCAGGCTGGCATGTTCCTATGGAGTTCAAAGGAGCCAGGATTGGCTGAGCTCCTTGGATTTTTGCTTTCAACTAGGAGAAAACTCAGTTTTCCAGCTGCCCCCCACCCCCCAGCAGTTTTACTGTATCAGTTTACATATTGCAGATTTCCAGTCTGGTAATCTCGGTGTTCTTTACTGCCCTGAAGCATCTCTCTCTTCAGAATTGTGCAGTTGTATGTTCATGGAATTTTTACCTTATTTTGCTACAGTCTATTGCCTGGTAAGTGAAATGGTAGAAGAGTTGTAGGTACCTTGTAAATGCTGGGAAGAATGAAAAGACAGTAGACATATGAACATCAGGAACTGCATATGTGTAAAAATAATCTTAAGTCTGAAAAATCTCTTAACAACAAAACCAACCAAAAAACACCCCCCAAAAACCTTGATCAAGCACTAAAATCAGAGGATCTGTGCATGTGAAGTCTACTGTTTAATTTTAAATTAAATTAATTTAAAAGACAGAAGTTAAACATTTTCAGACTGGTTTAAAATCTTAGTTACAAACCTGTTATGCCTCTAAATTTCTGAAGAATAAATGGCTTTGGCTTTTTAGTTACTGAGTATTGATGTCATTTAATAGGAACCAAATAGCTTTTTAGTGTGTGATGTATTTCTCATGTTTGTGTGGCAAATGTCTGAAGGAGACAAGAGCAGAAAGCCAACTATATTCAAGGCTTGCGGAGAATCTCTTTATTAAAATACATTTTTAGGTTGGTCGGTGGCTAATTACCACAATGTTTTTTTACATTTGCTTGTGCATATACTCTCACAACTGGAAATTGTCAAGTGGGTTTTGAATTTTTTTTTTATTTAGTTGCTGTACCCATAATTGGTGAAAAAAAAATTGTAGCTTGGATAGAATTTTTATTCTATGTGAGGTAGCTTTGGCCTTTGATTTAGTAAATCTGGTTTTCCATTCATACTACATGTCAGCTTTCGGGTGCTTTTGTATTTTACTGATAATAGACAAAAGTCTTACTTGAAGTGAGTGCCTAAGAAAAGATAAAATTTAATTTCACAGAATCATAGAATTGTTTAGGTGCGAAGGATCTCCTCAGACCGTGTAGTCTACCCCTGCTACTCAAGCAGGGTCAGCTACAGTAGGTTTCCAGGACTGTGTCCAGCTGAGTTTTGAGCATGTCCACAGCTGGTCTGGACAACCTACTCCAGTGTCTGATTACCCTCATAGTAGAAAAGTTTTCCCATGTTCAGGAAAATTTGCCCGTCGCCTCTTGTTCTGTCAGTGAGCACTACTGAGAAGCATCTGGCTTCATTTTGCTTACTCCCTCACAGCGGGTATTTATATACATTGTGACCTAGGACGCCTGAGGTAAATACTGTGGTAAATACTGAGGCATTAAATAACTCTGCTTTCTTCATGTCCTTTGTCACCCGTTTCCCTGCCCCATTCAGCAGCAGGCCCACATCTTCCCTATTTGTCTTTCTGCTGCTGATTTGCTTGCAAAATCCTTTCTTGTGGCTCTTCATGTCTTTTGCCAAGTTCAACTCTAGGTCAACATTGACTTTCCTAACCATATACTTGCACGATCAAATGGCAGCTCTATAGTCCTTCTAGGTCACTTGCCTCTGCTTCCACCTCTTGCGTATTTTCATCTTGCTATCAAAACAAGTTGGACAAAAATCATACAATTTTGCTGTTGAGAGCTCTGTGTGTAATACATACATAAAACATAACAATTATGTTACAGGTAATGGAAAATACATGAACATTAAAAATACATAAAATACATAACTAAAGATTTTTTTTTTAATTCATGTGCTATGATTTTTTTTAGGTTGAAGGTGTTTGGGAGGTAAGAGCTAAGTGATATTTGTTAGGCCATAAAACCCATAAACAACTTGAGATCTTAAGTTATGGTTGGTGAAGTCTTGAACATCTAACAGGTCATAAAGAACACCTATTTAAGGACAATGATGCATCTTCTAGGAATAAAAAAATAAAATCTCTGTACTCTTAAAAAAATAAAAAAGCCAGATCAGAGATCAATTAAGTAAAGGTAGGAAACAGCAAAGCCTCAATCTAAGCGTGTTGAAAGAAGAAGCCAACTAGGACTAAATGTATACCTGTGGCCTGATTCTAGATATTGCAGTTCAAAAGCATTTTGTGCTGAGGTTTACTCTACTACATTCAAATATACTGTTGTCTTTTTTTTTTTTTTAAGAGACTAAGAAGAGGTTTGATGTAGTAATGTTTACTTGTAAAAAAAAAAAAAATCCAAAATCAGTGAGAAGGAGATCAAGCTGTTAAAATACTTGCTGATAAAAAAATTGCTTAGATTAGCAGCTCATATTAAAACATGAATGCCTAGGAATAGAGACCAAGAGAACTTTTAATTTGTTTTTCCGTTATAAAGAACTCTAGACAAACAGCAAAGGAGGCTGGTAAAAGCATTAAAACGTATTTATGGCAGCTAAGTTACATACACTACTATTTATTATGGGGAAGATTATGGAGTTCCCATACTTGAGCCATTTTCTGCAAGGGATCAATTTGAGAAACTTTGTTAATCTGAATATCTGATATAAAAGACTTTTAGAACAAATTGATAAATTAATATTTATAAATCCCCTGTAGCAGTATATCTGAACAAGGTGAACTTTTGGTCTGATCTCGTGTTGTTATTAAGATATGTCATAACTTTGCTAGTGAAAACACACACCCAAGAAGGTAACTGAACATGTCAAGCAGTTAATGTAAACACGGGAATTAGCTTACTTTCATTTTTTGAAGCAAACAATGGGCCTAATTGGCAATCTTTTTCTTTTTCAAGGCACCTCTCACCCATGTTGCTTGCTACTCATGGTGCTGAAGTGCTTTTCTTTTTCTTCTGGGTTCTCAAATGTGGAGCCCTATTTAATAAAAATATTGGGACTTTTGGCACAGAAATTTGTCTGTAAGCAGTGTCTTGGATGTTTCAATGTTAGACATTGCAATGTTTGACCCAAAAACCGCATTTGTGTAAGTTGAGGCATCAGAGTTGGGTGACTGGTTTTGTGAGAGATTGGTGCAGAAAGCAGGTAACTGCCTTCTGAAAGACTGTCAAGAAGTGTTCTGTTCCTCCGACTCACATCTAGAGGTATGCTTGTGACCATGTAAGAGGATAAGGATTGGTACTGGTACGGAATTAGCTGAGACACACTGAATCTAGTAGGTTCCTGAGAGCTTAGATGTAATATTTCAGATAGGAGACTGAGAACACCGCTAAGGTGTTTTTGTAATGCCATAGAAAGTTGTGTATATAAAATGCCTAGCTAGGGATATGGAAAATATGAGTTAAAGAAGACCCAAAGAGAATTCACATTTTTCAGATGTAAGAGATGTACTGGCCTAGAATGTTGAATTAAATGGACTAGCTGTCTTCCCAGATGTTGAAAATTGTTGAGACAAATTATCTTGGTTACAGCAATCTCTTTTACATTTAAACAGTGGGATTTCATCCATCATTTGTCATCTCACAGGCTGTATGAGAGATAATAGAAATACGTTACTTCTCAAGCCCTTTCTGGTTTGTGAGTCCTGTGAAGGATAATGGATACACAATACAACATGAATTATGTTCTGAGGCCTTTGAAGAGCGGATTGGAATGGTTTATGCTGTTTAACTCAGCCAATTTTGAATATGCTTTTCTAAGGATGTATTTTATGTATCATAACTGTAGTTAACAGAGAAATCTGTGTTGATCATTGTTAATGACTGTTATGAACTGTATTACGTTTTAGATGTGAAAATATGTAGACACAGACTTTTTTTGGCGTAACATTTTATAATCAATAAGTAACCAGGAAATAAACATGTCCATTATGTCAGAATCAGAGTTTTTGCAACTCTTGGGTTTTTTTTTGTGGTTTTTTTTTTTTTTTTTTTTCCGTGTTAGTCAGTATACATGCTGATTAATTTAATACATTACAAATAATTACTGGACACTACTTCCTTTATCCATCTAGTCAACTCATTAATGAGACTGGATATAATCTGGAATGTTTTTGATTCTTATTTTTGGAACCATATTACCTTTCAAGTTTAAACTTCATAGGTATGGAATGCATTGGATAAACAAGTAATTTGAAGAAATCAATTTCACCCTACAGCATAACTTGTATAGCAGCTGTGATTGTAGCCGGTTTGTAGAATTCCTATGCACAAAGATCACCCAGCATATGATATTTAAAAGCACAACAGTATTTATTGCTCTATTATAGCCTTGCATAAGCAGTTACCAGCATAAGCAGTTACAGTTCCTAGCATAAGCAGTTACCAGCTTATTGTTTTCCCTTTATGAGAGTCTTACCACCCCGACTAAGCCAGAGACGCCACCGAGCAGGAGGATGATGGTCAGCGGGGTCAGAGCAGAGAAGGGAGGTAGCTGCAGCACCCTGAGGGCGTCCCCTGTTGTTTGTAGAGTGAGCTCCGGGTCCTTTCTCTCTCTCTCTGCTCTGAGCCGCCTCTGTTTATACCCTCAGCAGATTCAGTGGAAGAGTACTGACCAGGCGTTGATGCATGCGTGGCCAGCACATGCAGCAAGGCCTGCCAAGTGCGTGCCCTGCTGGCCAACAGCGGTTCCTGGATAGCAGCAACATCCTGCTCAATAACAACCCTCCTAGCTCCCCTCTCCGAGATAACAACCCTCCTAACTCCCCTCTCCAGGGTCGCGTTCTCACAGCTGTGTGCAGCTTGTAATTTCCCACAGTGGCCCTACATGGACCATCGCTGAGATCCCTCACACAGTGATCAAGATGTTTCTTGGCTTTTTTGTCTGATTAAGTTATTGAATGCAAGTATAAATAAATCAGTTTGCATGTTAAAACTTTAGGGGCCGTCCAAAAATATGGAAAGTAATTTTCTGACTCTAGACTGTACTGTATCCTTCCTTTGTACTACTCCAAAGAGAATGTGCGCAAGTAGTTGTAATCTTATTTTTATCGTGGTTACACTTTGGAGGAGTGATACTTTCACTTTTTAAAGACTGCTATTTGTGACAAGATTTGTGTGAAAATATGGATTTTGCATTTGTCTTCAGACCCGAGAGCCTCTAATTGATAGTCAGCACTAAGTGATAGTCTTTTCTTCTTAAGGACTCATCTTCTAGAACACTTTTATCTCCCAGTCGCTGGCTGGTTCAGGACTCGCTGGCTGCATTTTGCATTTGCGGTTACAGTGACAGTAGCCATTACCTGGCTACAGATCAGGTTATTTGCCAGATCCTTGAAGTGGTTCAGATGCTGAATGAGTGACTCCTTATGATACTGTTATTATGTGTCCTGTTACATAGGATTTTCTGTTTCGTACTGCTTGATGTTGTGAGCTGGATGGGGCTGGTCTGTTAATTGGAGTATATGGCATTGGTCATGTGGTCATGAAAGGCTCATATGTGCCATCTGTAATATAACACCACCTGTATGTATTCCATTAAACATATTTCTCCTTCTGGGTGGCAGATAAAATATCATAGAGATATCACTAGCTTACTCTTCATTTTATTATTTCCTTTAGGCCCCCTGCTTTAAGTTGCAGTATCACCAAGAAATGTAGTCTAATCAATCTCAATGTACTGTATGGTTCCTCCTAGCCTCCCGTTCTCCTCACTTCTGGTGGCCTACAAATGAGTATTTCTGTTCTGCTCAGCCTCCCACCTACATGATGCCTTTATACCCTCTTCTTGGTCTTTTTGTCAGATCTATTTCCCTTCCTTCTTGGTCTGTGCCATTCCCCTGCCCTTTCCTAGCCATGACTGCCCAGCTCAAATGGTTCAGACTTCCCCCCTCCAGTTCAGTTCCTCACCAAACATCAGTTTCCCTTACCTCTTTTGGCTTCAGGCTCACATTTTCCTACCAACTTCCTTTTCCAGCTAACTGTGTTCTCCAGTCCTTCACAACCTTCATTCTAACTTGTGGTGGTTTTCTTTTTTTGTTTGTTTGGGTTTTTTTTCTGTTTCTCATTTTCTACATTGCAGTGCTAGTAAGAATCAAGCAGAGGGGATACCCTTTCTATGCTTGCTTTGTGTGTGCTGTTCTCATGCACAGTAAGTGTGAGCAGTAAATACAAATGAAAACTGGGCTAGAGCATGCTAAGTTGGGCTATGAGAACAGTGTACATACATTTGTCAGAATAAACTGCTGGGATGTGTGATATGATGGAACATGCTCTTAATGGACTGAATCTTTGGAGATATTAGCCATGAAGCACTAACAAATATTTCCTTGAAGCATGTACATTTCCCAGCCCCCATGATACCTTAAAGCTGGATTTAAGGATTTTCTAATGGAAGTAAAAAATAACAGCATTAATAAAAAAGCATAGCCATGATGAAAAGGTCTCCCATTCTTTCAGGTCTTCATTCTAAGAAACAAATTATTGTGATTTTAAGCAAACAGCTCTAAGCTGTTTTTTTTTTTTTTCCTAATGTAGCAAAACAAACGTGCTTTCCTCTCTGCTTGGTTTTGTGCTTAAGAACAGCAGAAACAGTCTTTGAGAAATTCTGAAAACATTCAAAAATCTCATACAGCTTAAAGATCAAGATTGGACTCTGTTACATAAAATGCTTTGGTTTTTGTTGGTTTTTTTTTTTTTTAATGGAACGTACATGGAGGTAACTTGTTCAACTGAGTAGGCACATATTGCAGCGGAATGTAAAATCTGGAAGACATGCTCCTTAGAAGTCAGAAGATATGCTACTTTGTAACTTATCCAGAATTGAGCAGTTTTTCTTAAATACAGGAATAGTGTTTATATTAAATTGCTTCTTTCTAAATTTTGGACTGTTGCAAATTGTTTGTGATAGTAAAATGAAGTACAGTGTAACTTTTCAGAAAGTCCAGGGTCATACGTAGGTGAAGGGTTTAGGCATTTGTGGCATTTTGGAAGCTTGGATTATCAAACTGAGTTTCTTAGCCAGACAGCTCTGAATGTATCCAGCCCTGCAGTGGCTGTTGCAGGGTTCTTAGGATTTCTGGGACGCTTCCCAATGTTCCTGCTGCTTTGAGTGCTCTTAAGCTCCAAATTGTCTGTTCTCACTCACAAGTTGGCTTTGCTGATGAGAGTCATCTTAGAACTAGTTTAAATATATTTTGACAGTTCTGTGGTTGAGAGTGGTTTAAGTTTTTGAAAATTGGCTGGTTAAGTAAATCATGTACAGGTCACAAGGGAGTGACCATTTATTTGTTGTTATCTATATGGTCTGTATAGGACTTCAAATAATCAAGTCAGTTTATTTCTGAACAGGAGGGGGCACTGTTTAAAAGGACAACATTATTTTCAAATTCAAGCACTTTTCTCCTTTTCTTAAAGCCTCTTAAAGCAATATGTCTTGAAGGAATTTTGTAGTTCATTTTCAAATTATGAAAGCTGCTCCTCTCAAGTTCTCTGCCCCTTCCCCTCGCTCTGCTAATTTGAGTGAATTATGCTTACTCTTCTCTTCTGTGCGGGTGTTGCTTAAGATAGCGTACCTCAGATTTTTTTTGGTCTCCTCCCTTTCTTTCCTCATCGTTTTCTAGGAAGTAATACTTTGTATCATATGCAGGTTGCTTTGTATGTTGCTCATGGCATTAACAAAATCTTGTTTCAATTATTTTATTTTCTGTCATTTAATTTCTTAAAACTTTTATTAACTTTGTTACTGTAACAGATTACATTTCTTGGGGGTTTGCAGTCTCTAACCCAAATAACTTAGTCTTAACTCTGAATTTACAAATACTTCGACTGAACTAAACTGTTAATTTGTTTGTTGGTAGACAGTATATTGTTGTAAAAAGGCAAAACTTAGGTGGAAACATTGGCAAAAGTTTCAAGAAGTGTTGTGTGTCACCTGATTTTCATATGGGTCTGAATCTGGAATTGTTGTATGTGTAGCTTTTAATTTATATAAAGTCCTTAAGATCCATGAATTAACACTTTTCTTCAAAAATAGTAAGTAAATCATATGTCTCTTGAGAGATTCTGATGAATCTGAGAAGGAAAATAGTTCTTTGCTCCACCCATCTACGTTAAAGTTAATAATAACTCAAAAGAACCAGCATTTGGTACTTCACAGTACATCTTGTTTTGTACTGATAACTTGTAGTGCCTTCTCATGAGAAGATGTAATGTTATAATTTTGATGTATATCCTACTTTGCCTCTAGTATTTTCACAACAGGAAAGAAAAGCCAACCACAATGTTTTTTGCTGGGCAAAGGCTAGCCAAAGTGTTCTTCATATCCTCTAATTTATGAACTAACTGTGGTAAGACATAGAATTGCCTTGGATTAGGTATGGTTTGTAGACTTCCTCTTACCAAATGATTCTGGCCTATAAAATTATAGACAACTTGGAGTGTCTATATCTTCATGCCCACTCCTTCCCATGATAATTTATGTTCTTGTGGTTTCTAGATGGTTGTAGCCTGAATATAATTACCTGGTACAAATTGATAGATTACCTGCCAACAAAATGATAGGTCCTATGTAAAAAAAATGGTGTGCATTTCATACAGATGATATCATTTGGCAAAATAATTTCTTGATGCTATAAATTATTTATTGATAGCATACAAGTAGGAAACTAAGTTATATTCAGAAGCTGGCTCAAGCAATGATTGCAGTTGTCACTAAATACTAGTAACTATAGAAATGGTCTTGATCATTAATCTGTTCAAAAGTTATTAAAATTTGCGACCTAAAATTACTAAAAATAGGATTTTTTTTTTGTAATCACAAAAAGGCAAAATGACCCTAAAACTAGGCACAACAAATTGGGGGGAGAAGGCAAAAAAAGCCTACATAGCAACATGCATGGGTTGGTTAAGCCAAATAGACCAAATAGCTAGTGCAAGCATGATGATGTGCAAAATGAAATGGGAATTAGGACAATTAACTGAGAATTTAGAGTATTACAACAGTCTCTTAAATATATTAAAAGAAGGAACAATTTGGAGAATGAAGTAATTAAGGAAGCTGGAAACTGCAAAAAAGAGGATTGGTGTCTTGGTACCAGTCTTCAGTAAAAGATGTTAAAAGAGAAATTTTCAACAGATGTACTGTCTTCTAATAATAGAAGATACTGCACTGTCAGAGACAGATATGTCAAAAGAGGCATTGTCAGAACAAACTAGGTGTTGTGCTTTCCGTAGTTCTTGATGTGGTTTGAGAACAAGGAGTCAGATCTGGAAAACTGTGATCATTATACCTCTGTTAAATAAACAAAAAAAATCACAGGTTTGTAAGCCTTGAGGTATGAACTTAAGTGCTGACAGTGACTGAATATAGCATTTGGAGGGAAAAGAATACAAAGCTTCTACCTGAACTTGATTTGATAAAAATAGAGGCTTTCAGCATTGGAAAAGACAATCAAGCCTCTCCAATCTGTTAGTTTTTGTATTATGCAGTTGGAAGATGGACAAATTAAAGACTTGATCTTTTTTTTTTTTTTTTTTTTTTTTATAGCTTCAGGTTGTCTGTGAGTGGGCAGTTATGAGAAGTTAGTAATTGGGGTCTAGAGATAAAATAGTCCATGAGAATAGTAGCAGACTGGATTTGTGGAGAAACAAAACTTTATTGAGACAATATAATTACCTATCTATAACAGGATAATAAACGCTGTGCTATATATTTTGACTGTGGTAACATCTTTGACACTGTGAAGTAATGCTTTCATAGACAAACCAGGCAAGTATGATGTAGAACAACAACAAAATTACTTCAAGAGTGATTAGAAACTCCATGATATCTTAGCTTTTGCATTATATGAGGAATAACTATTGATATTTCATGATTGATGTGGAAGGCAGTACCTCAGAACATATGTTGCTGGATTTTTTTTAGGCCGTCTAAGCCTCTCTTCCTAAAGCATTCTGTAAATTTTAACATAGTTCGTAAATGAAGATCCTGATGGTATGTGAAAGCATCAGCAGAATGTGTAGCTTAATGTGTAGTAGACAAATTGCTACTTGGTATTTGAAGAATGAGGGTGTTGAGAAAAGAAAATCTTAAGAAAAATTTTGGGACCTAGTAATTAAAATAATAGAAGTTCAGATATGACCATTGGAGAAGTGGATTGTCTTTGGTTTTCAGAAAGTTAAGTAGTTGGGAATACAAGAGCCATTTTCTTTCTGAAGAGTGGTAAATAAAGGCACCCCATGAAGCTGGAAGTTGGTATATTTCAAGTTGGTAGTGCACTGCAGAGAAAATTTTGCCTTTTAATATTCTGCAGTTTGCTACTTATTATGTCCTTAAGAGCAAGATGTTAGTAGAATTAAAAATGAAAGAGGAGACAATTAAACACATCAGGAGAACAGGCACAATTAGTAAGATATTAATTCAGGAGATTTGGAACAAGCCGGCAGGTAACTACTGACTTAAAATACCAAACTAAGTGGTGTCGGTTGTTTGTTGTACACCTCAGGATCAATATGTGAAAGAAAGTTAATCAAGCTGTGTGGTGCTGTCGACAGGCTGGAGGGGAAGGATGCCATCCAGAGGGACTTTGACAGGCTGGAGAGGTGGGCCCATGCAAACCTCATGAAGTTCAACCAGACCAAGTGCAAGGTCCTGCACATGGGTCAGCAATCCCAGGCACAAATACAGACTGAACGGAGAATGAATCAAGAGCAGCTCTGAGGAGAAGGACTTGGGAATGCTGGTGGATGAGAAGCTCAACGTGAGCTAGCAATGTGCCCTTGCAGCTCAGAAGGCCAACCACATCCTGGGCTGCATCAGAAGAAGCATGGCCAACAGATTGAGGGAGGATCTGTTGGTCATGAGATCGAGGATTCAACCCCTCTACTCTGCTCTCATGAGACCCCACCTGGAGTACTGTGTCCAGTTCTGGAGCCCCCAACATAAGAAGGATATGGACCAGTTGGAGAGGGTCCAGAGGAGGGCCACAAAGCTGATCAGAGGGCTGGAGCACCTCTCCTATGAGGACGGGCTGAGAGAGTTGGGGCTGTTCAGCCTGGAGAAGAGAGAGCTCCAGGGAGACCTTATTAGCGGTCTTAGGGGGCCTATGGGAAAGATGGGGAAAGGCTCTTTTAGCAGGGCCTGTTGTGATAGGACGAGGGGTAATGGTTTTAAAATAGAGGGAGGTAGATTTAGATTAGATATTAGGAAAAACATTTTTTTACAATGAGGGTCGTGGAACACTGGCACAGGTTGCCCAGAGAGGTGGTAGATGCCCTATTCCTGGAAACATTCAAGGCCAGGCTGGATGAGGTTCTGAGTAACCTGATCTAGTTCGGGGGATGTCCCTGCTCCTTGCCGGGGGGTTGGACTAGATGACCTTTAAAGGTCCCTTCCAACCCTAATGATTCTATGATTCTATCAAATTTAATAATGGTGTGATTTTGAGGAGGGTAGGTTACAGTATATCTTTGCAGTTTTTAGATACTGAGAGCGCTGAATTTATTACTTCAGTGCTTTTATGCCCTGCGCTGATGTGGTCCTTCATAATTTTCAGTGAAAGCTATATGTTTGGACAGATTAATAACTGGTTCTTTTTGCAGTTAAGAACTGGATTTATAGTACACAGCAGGAGCTTTAAGAGGGTTTATTATGCTTCTCACATGTAATTATTCTGGTATCTGAGGTGGCCATCAATATATAATCAAATGTACTGATGCTTTTAAGACTATATTAATTCTAAATATCAATTTCTGCAAGAATTTGGAACAGAGATTTAATTTATAAAATTGTTGGTCTTATGTAGTACATAGTTCTGCTGGTAGATTCCTTGAGAGAACAACTTTGGTCTGTTTGCTTAGCTTCTTTCCTTTACAAAAAGTAAATTTTTGAGGCCAGTCAGAATATGTTAATGTCACTTGATAGTGTTGTGTAGAAAAATTGATCTATCTATAAACCAGCATGGTAAAATTGTCCTAGAGTGTTACAGCTGTATTGCTTTTGTGGCCTATCTTTTTGAGCCATTTATCATGGTGTAGCAGTATGTGCTGTCAATCTATTCTCAGTACTCATTTAGGAATAAAACATGATTTGTGTAAATGTAAAACTTCAGGAAGGAGACTATGAAAAGAGGTATCTATTGATTAAAGGAAGATTGTTCTATAGCTAAGGTCTCTGAAAATCACCTCTACATATTTAGAGATTATCCTGTTTTAATGATTTACTTCATTTTGGCAGTAAATGTTAAGGTAGCATTGTGCCTCTGCTTCACTCTGTCTTGTAGAAAGTCACCTGTGAAGTCCCCAAACCTCCTTTTGCTTGGCACAAGACCCATTCCAGAACAGAGTCTGCTGCATTAGGATTGGTGCTTTGTGGCCAGTATTTCTTCCCAAACTGAAATACTTAGTATATGGAGTATAAACTAACCACATGAAATTACATTTTTGTAAATGTCATTTATAGATAAAATAAAGCAAATATTTTTAAAACCTTCCAACAGTTGACTGCTTTCTTGGGAAATAAATGGTGAGGACCAGTGGGAGATTTTAATTTATTTTCCCAGACCACGGTGCTAATTAATAGGCTACTGAAGTATATCAGCACAAGCAGGGGGTTCTTTCTGATGCTCTACAAGGAATTTGATCTTCATTTCTGCTGCTTGTGAAGATCTTAAATCTTCCCTGCTCTCTGTTTTGTATCATAGGTGATCCATCTGCAAACAGGTGTTTACCTTTTCTGCTTTTCTGGACACAAATGAAAAACACATGAGTGTGCTAGAGTATTTGGTGTTTTTTCTTAGTAGGGCATTAGTTTTTTTGTGATAATTTTTACATTTACAAAAAAAAAAAAACCAAAAATCCTTATCATTTGGAGCATAACTGGGAAACAGTGACTCCACTGTTAATCAGACTTGCAAACAGATGACAAATAATGGGATTACTTTGAATTACTTCTACTTTATTCACATTTTCTAATACTTCTTTTTAAGAGTCATATGTTATTTTTCAGAAGCCTGATGAATAGGATTTGAATTTTTGAGATTGCTTTTTAGAATACTGTAATGTTGTTCAAAGTTCTCATAGATTTTTTTTTAATTCTAGTTTATGTTGTAATTAAATAAGTTGAAAGTATCTGCTTAGTCTAAGCACCTGAAAGTTGCAGAAGTTTTCTGTATGTCTTACCCCTAAACAGTTGATTTGGGAGGTGTCACATTTCTATCACGCTGTAAAGATGAACCCTGGAAAAAAAAACTTAAAACCATATCTACTTATTCAGGAAGCCTGTCAGCTGCAAACTGTTGGAACTGGGAGAGTACTTGCAAAATACATTAGATAGGCTTATCCTGTTCGTATTGGCATCTGTTTTTCTCCATTCCTGGAGACAGAATATGTAGCTGGCTGGGTCTTGAGTCTGATCTAGTGCATTTCTTTTCATGTTTCTGTACTGCTTCTATGCTTTTCTTACATCAGTTAAACTTTTACATCCATTAGCACAGCTCAGATAGCACAAGAGCAGTTTTTCTGTGCTATGGTGCCTCCAGAGTGTAAACAATAGAAGTGTTGCCCAAATACCAGTTGCAGGACTAAATCCCTTTACATACACCTTTACAAACTATTTGGAGAACATGACTTTCCAAAAGGTCTCAGAGTAAAATGTGAACCAACAAAGTTTGACAGAGTTGTGTTGCAGAGCAATTCATATTGGTAGCTCTTAAATGGAGGAGAAGTGAAATGGACTTGGCTTTTTGAGTCATGAAGTTTTTCTAGTGGTGATGGCAGTAATGCTTTTTGACGTGTATTATACACAAAAAGTGTGAATTCGGTTCAGGAGTGATTGAAATGTAAGTATCACAAAGATACATTTTTAGGATGTTTCAGAATAAAGCCCAAACTTTAAAGATACCTCCTTATACAAGACTAACGTAGTTATGCTATTTCAAGATGCAGAACCAAAGAATAATTTTCCTACTTAAAACAAATTTGTGTTGCTGGTGAGTTTAGATGTTTTGCTCTGCCCCTTGCAAAATTAGCATTCTAAACAGGCCTATTCCAAAGAGGAGGCTTCTGTAAAATTCAGCTGTTTGACAAACTTTTTGGAACTGAGCATGAAGCTGTTTTCCATACATCAGGCTTCTATCAGCTCAGCTGTGCCAGTCAGGAATGTGAAGAGGTGTGAACACTGACTAGTTTAGCTGTTTTGGTGGAAGCTATTAGCAAATATGTTATTATATTGGCAAAACTTTTATTTTACCAGTAAAATTGGTCCGCTCCAAGATATGTCTCTGTAAATGGTTGTTGTAGTTTAGCCCCGCTTGGGACCAAACTATGCAATCTTCTTCTCTCTCCCTCCACCCTCTGAAGGAACAGGGAGAGAAATACCAGAAAAAAGGCTTGAGGTTTGAGATAAGGACAGGGAGAGATCCTTAAAGTTACCATTACGGGCAAAACAGACTTGGCTTGGGGAAAACTATTATTAAAACCAAAGTAGGATAATGAGAAAGAGAACAAGATAACTTCCCCCCACCCCTCCCTTTTCCTGGACTTAACATTGTCTCTACCTCCTTCCTGGCCCTGAGCAGCACAGAGGCGAAGAGGGAATGGAGGTTATGGTCAGTTCATCACACGTAGCTTTACGCTGCTCCTTCCTCCTTGGGTGAAGAACAGTCCTTTGGGAATTGCTCCGGCGTGGGTACTTTTTTCCACGAGGCACAGTCCCTCCAGAACAGCTGCTCCAGCGCGGGCCCTCCATGGGCCACAGCCTCCTTCAGGTGTCCACCTGCCCTGACATGGGGTCCTCCATGGGCTGCAGGTGGATCTCTGCTCCTCCATGGGCTGCAGGTGGATCTCTGCTCCTCCATGTGCTGCAGGGGGACAACCTGCTTCACCATGGTCATCACCACAGGCCGCAGGGGAATCTTGGCCAGGAGCGGCATTACTCGTCCCCCTCCTTCTTCACTGACCTTGGTGTCTGCAGCCATTCCTCTCACAAGAAATTCTTGACAATTGGCAGGCAGACACCTCTCAGGATCTCTTCACTTCTCATCTCCTCTCCACCTCTTGCAGCCGGGCCAGGCTGAGTTGGGCCCAGATGGCCATCCGCCAGGAGGCCAGAGGGTGAGGGCTGCAAAGCTCACAAGGCTCACACCGCTCCTTCTCTGTCCCCACTTCTTCATATCATGTTCTTCTTTTTTTTTTTTTTATTTTTTTTATTTTTCCCCTTCTTAAATACGTTATCACAGAGGTGTTACCAGGGAACATTCTGCTACCAATTGGTTCGGCCCTGGTCAGTGGAGTGTCTGCCCTAGGCCTGGACAAGTCCACTGGACAAAGGGGAAACTTCTAGAAGCTTCTTACAGAGCTGCCACCATAGCCCCCCTCTACTAAATAAAACAAACACAATGGTTTTACATTCTGGTATGAAGTGTAATTTGTCTCGGGAAGCTATATTTGCCCTATACTTGCAGCATTTTGCCAATACCTCTAGAGTATTAAAGGCCTCTGGCATTGACACTGACCAAACTTCCAAGATGTGTCAGTCTATCCAAACTAATATGAAAAGGGTGGAAGCTGAAAAGAGGTGTGTTGAAACAAAGATTGCTGAGAAACAGATGGGAGCTGACAGGATCCCTTCTCTGTTGGTATCCTCCTTGCATGATTCAGATCTGCTGTGCACCTCCAGGAAGGTGGGCTTTTTTGCTGAAGTGACACCAAGTCTTTGAGTTTGTGCTGCTTTTGTCTCCAGAACATGAGCAGCAGCTAGAGTGCTTTTTTTTTTTTGGTAAGTAATTGAGCTAGACTTTTGCACTGGCATTAAGCCTCTTAGTAGGGCTTTGCTGTTTTTTTTCCGCAATTATTTCTTCAGTCACACGTAGCCTGAATGTCCAAAATATTCTGAGTTTAGGAATAAGAAACAGTTGAAAATGAGTGTTCATCTGAAAGAGTGTGTTAGCATTTCTTTTTCAATATGAAGTGTATACAAGGTTTAATGATCAAGTCATGATTCTTCCTTGATTTAAAATGAAGTATTGACTTTCAGCTGTGCATGGAAGTAATATTTTTCTTAGGACTTCATGCTCATTGCTTATTTGTTCATCTAAATAGCACCCTGAAATTAGCAGTATTTTGTATAAAATCGGAAATGTCAGGATTTTGGACTCTGTCCTAATGAAGAATACCATAGCAGACAGAGCCTGTGAGTTGTAAGATTTGACACTGGGTTAGTTTACAGTGAATGAAACCAGATTAAGCACTGAAATCCTGGATATGAACAGCATAGCAACACGGTACAATTGTGGAGACACTTACTGATGGCTTAATGTTTATTTTTCGGTAGCTATTATACTTGGACTGATGCTTAGCCAAGTTAACAGAAATAAAGCTGGAAGATTTTAGGCAACTTCAGAAGCCCTGCTGTAGGATTTTGTAAAGCAGCATTTATTGTATTTGAGTTCTAATTTTCTAAAGAGAAGACCCAAGAAAAGATCACCAAACATTTTTTGTTATTACTAAAGATTTCTCTGCTGATTTCCAAAGGAGACCTTTTTCAGGGAATCTCCTCTCTTGTAGCTGCCTTCTCTGCTTTATGTTGTTTTATTCATCTTTCTTCCTTGCCTGATGGACTTATTTTGTACAAGGATTGCAGGATTTTTGGATGGTTTTCTTGTTTTTGTTTCACGGTTTAAAATGGTGAGGTTTGAGATTTCACCAAAGAAATCAATATGACTCATTAAAATGGTGCAAAGATGCAGTGTCTTTTGTGCCCATTTACAGTATTTTCTGTGGGTGTTGTTAGATTGGTAGGATGACTGTAAGTAGCTGGTGAAAATGTTTCCTAGTAAGCATATGGTCTTCATTACTTCTGTTTTTAAAATACTGTGATAAAATAAAACACTTTGTCAGTAGCTAACAAAGAAAAATAAAATAATTTTGGGTGTAGAAGACACAAACTATTGAAAAATAGCTTGCATTTTATCATTTTCAGAAATTCCAATGATGGCAGCATCTGGCACTTTTCCATGTACTTGAACATTAAAAGCATTCTGTATCCTAGTGTTTATGTCAGAGTTGGCTGAAACCCACTTGTCTCTACAAGACAACCCAAGTTGTCTTGTAGAGAAAACTTTGTCATTGTAAGTTGTAGATGGTACTGCAAAGTAAGAGTGTAATGAGAATAGGTTTGTGGATAACAGGCTTTCTGTAAGTAAAAGTAAAGGGAAGAGAATAATCTGTTTGATACATGGGACAAGAAGTAACTGTTAAAATTTCAGCAAAAAATATTCCAACTTAACAGTAAGAAAAAGCTGTCTAATAGATAGGATGACTTTCTTGTCTCATGGATATCTTTGTGGATATTGGAAAGTCACTATAGGGGTACCTAATGCCATTGTGATAATGTCTTGTAGTGGACTCTGATCACCTTTTCAAGAGGAGAATGAGAGGCCAAAATTTTGTAACCTCTTACAAGAGAGTACATCTGTCAAAATAATTTTAAGAAACTGCAACTAGAAGGTGCTTACTTAGATAAAACTGTATCCTTTGTACAATAAGAAGGGATATCATACATCGTGTACCTGCTCAGTGTATATAATACATGATTGTCAGTTTCTTTTATTTCTGTCAAATTGAAGTCGTGATCTTAACGTATGTGGGAGTGAATTTGGTAATGAATCCTAACATCTTTTGACATTCAGACTGAAAAACCTAAATAAAGTAAAATACATGGTCTGTAAATAAATATACCATCTCCTCTCCTACAAATGGCTCTAATTCCATTACCTTTATTGTAGTTCTGAAAACCTTCACAATGTAATGTCCCAAGATACTTGAGTACTCTGTCCAATTAGAAGTTTGTTCAGTTGTTCGGACTGAACAACTGTTGTCTTGTAATGTTTTGTGTTGTATTTATTTATTTAGAAGGTGTTTCTCATCAATGAGATCTGAGTCAGAGAATTTGATTAGAGGTAATTGTGTTAGAAAAATCTGTGCAGAGGGGAAAAAAACGCAAGAGTCTGATATACCAGTTGTGTCCACTATAGATTTTTTTGTGAAGGCAAAGATTCTGTTTACATATGACCCTTCCTAAGGAGCCAGTTGGCAAAATCTGTTAGCAGAACAATATTTAAGTTAGGCAATGCATTGAATTAATCAGTGATTAGATTCAGCTGTTTCAATTAACCAGGTGCATTTACTTTTTACTACTTCACATATTAAATTTCTGTAAATGATCAGGAGCTATTACATTTAGTTATGCATTGTATAATCAGAGAATCTGTTAATGTTAAGAATATTCAATATCACTTGCATATGTATTTCGAAGAACAGGCTCTTCCAACTTTTCTTTGTTCACTTAGTCTCTAATGTACTGCAAATTTTCACTTCCATCTGATGTGCAAGAGCAGTTTATTTAAACTGCAAGCTGGGATTTATGCCTTCATTAGGTTGCACATAAAATTAATGTTATATCAGGACTGCAAATAAAATTCATGTTACAGTTCATGATTTCAGAAATAGGGGACAGGTGTGTGCTCATTCTTTGAGCTAAGTAAGGTTTGAGCTGTTCACATATTTTGTGTGTATAAATCAAAGAGAAAGTTTAGAAAAACTTCCGTACTGATTTTGAGTTTGCTTGACACTTTTCCAGTGTCAGCTACTAATCATTAATGCCCCTTGAGGGACTATGTATTTGATCTTAGAGGGAGAATTTAGGGTCGCAGTACACATGCTATGTGGAGGAGCAGCCCCCGAATGCAGTTGAGTCAGCCTCTTCACTGAACATTGCTGTACAGATTTGTCAACAAAACTGTATACAGTCACAGCAAACAAAGGTCTGTTCAGGTAATACCCACTTTAGAAGGAGTGTTGTCTGGTTCAGATGAGAAATAATTATATAATTAAGTAGTTACTTTAAATTTCTGTCTTAGGGTAATCATGTCCTTATCAGAGACTACTGTGTATCAGTGACCTCGGACCTGAGACTTCTCTGAGGCTATCCTGACACTGTACTGCTTTGCTGTGGCACTATAAATATTCATAGAAAATACACCTCACTAATAATCCTTAGCTTTACACATTTTTTTTTTCACTACAGAGCTAGTAAGATTGTTAGCATCTGCTGAGCTGAGGTTTGGTATCTTTCTGTTGACTCCTGGCTGATTGCCGGCATTAGACAGATGCTTCTCACAAACATTTGCTCCCTTACCTTAGTGGTAATAGTGTGTCAGAGGTGGGTGGGTGGAGGACTTCTAGCAAAGCAGGTGAGAACACACAGAGGTTAGTACAGACAGCTTACCTCAGTTTTTAGCTGATTTCTGGGTAGGTTTTGCAGCCTGGATGGTTTCTGGGGGAATGCCACTGCTATACTGCTTGGAGTAATTGACTTCACTATTTTAAAAATAGCTTTTATAATATAAGTATTTCGAGTCGTAAGATCAGCAGTATCTGTACTAAGTAGTCAGTTGTTACATTTAAGAGTGTGTAGCTAGGAATATTTGTATGAACTCAAAACAATGGTGGGGAATTTGGGTATGTCTTAGCCTCCTTACAAGGCAGGGAAGAAATCTGAGTACTTAATCAGAGTGTCACATAAAAGCTTAAGCTTTTAATTGAAATCTTGTTTTCAGAAAATGGTCACTGTGTCACATTTGATTTTTAAGGTCATGTAGAAAAGTGCCTCCATTTAGATTAGGAAGCTGCTTCTGCCTAGAAATTCAGAGTGTGACCAGTTAAACCTTAGCTGGCTTAGCAAAAGAGAGTGATCATAGCATCTCGTAGGTAATTCAGTTTGGGTTATGGAGTGAAGAACTGCTTTCTTGTAACTTATATTTGGCATGTTTAAAAGCTAGAAAATATGGCCCAGAAATTTGCAGGCCTAATTAAAAGCCTATTGAAAGCCAGGCTGGTGTTGCTTGAGATGGTCTGTGGCTGTGTCCCAGAAGTGTGGTTGGTGTTTTCAGAGTTGTATGAGGCTGGGTACTCAGATCACATAAAAATTGAGTGGAGTTGGATAACTGGCAGAGACTATTGTTTGTCCCCTTCTACTCTTTCAGTAGCTAAATTCTAGCAGAAAGTTTTGCATTTGATTTAATAATTTTATCTTTGCCTTCCAATTTATAACACCTGATTTTGTTTAAAATACAGGGTTAGAATGTCTAAATCAGTGTGTGTAAAAGCACTAAAGTAATTGATATATTGTACACATTCACAGTCATCAACTGGGAAACGAAATGTGTTTATCAGATTGTTGATCAGATTTTATACCTGCTGACTTAAGGGTTTTTTAACTCCTTTCATCTCCCTTGACAATTTGCTCTGACCTCACCTTTTTGTATCGGTTCTGATCTCTAAGCTTGCCTGCCCAGGAAGTTGTACTTCCTTTCCTTCTGACTAACACATGGCAAGCATTTTCCAAAAGTCGTTACTCATTTTGCTAGCGTATTTGGCAGCTCTGACATTGCAAAGTTTCATATAATGTGTCTGTTAGATTTTGGCCTTTCTCATCACAGAGAACTGCTTGTGTTCTTCTGCTTGTTTCATTAATCTTTATTAAGTAAAGATGTAAGCTGTCCTTAATTGAATGCTTTCTTTTGGCAGTAGAACAAGTCAAAAGGTGTTTCTCATTAATTTGTTATTCAGCAGGGATAGCCATCTATCTGGATTGAATTTGTGACAATGTTTAGTCCCTATTTGTAGAAATGCTATGTCAAACATATTTTTCTATGTTTTGCTCAGAATATCCTATACAGGCTGATTTTATAATGTCATTTGTCATGTGGGAATTGAGCTACAGGGAATTGGTCTGTGTTGACAGCATGTCTCCGTGTTGGTTTTTCCTCTCCTTTTAGTACAATGTGTTTTATATTTGGCATTATAAAGTTTTATCATGCTATCAAATAATGAAGAAGTGCAGAAATGATGGCTTTTGGTTTTCTCTAGCATGTGATACAAATATTTTGGACAAAAGTCATAGTAAGAAATGCTGACCTTTCTTTTTATGACACAGAAAATAATATTCAGACTTTCCTGTAGCAGTTAATTACAGGGCCATCATTAGCTTGAAAGCAAATTGTATTGAAGAAAAGAGAGAAGCAATTTCAGGTGTTGCATGAGTTTTTATCTCCCTTCCAGTTTCTATGCTTTTAGTAACTTTAAGATTTACTTCTTTCTGTGTGGTTTTGTGGAAGGTGCAAACTGTTTGTGACCTGCTGTCCTGGGGAAAGAGTTAAATTTCATCAAATACAAATCAAATGCACAATAACCTGAGAAATGAAGCACATTTTTGTGCTTTTTCTGAAAATCCAGAATGAATCTAAGGTAACCTACGTAAAAATATTGGTTTTAGTATTATTGTCCTTTAAGTGATGATATTGCAACACATTGGTGTCTGTTTATCCCACATGCTTTCAGGCAGCTCCTAGCCAAAATGAATTGTTTTTATACACGTTAGGAATCCTGTCATCGTATCATCAGTAACTCCTAAGCAAGCAAACAGGGTGTCCAAATGTGTGTTTAGTACACGTCTTGGAGTAGCACAGGATCTGCAGACACATGGAACTTTGTCTGGGACAAAGTTGTTGATTTGGTTTGCCTGCTTTCTTAAAATTTATGAAGAATGTCTGCCATAAATGTAGCTAAAAATCCTACTGTCATCTGGCAAAAATAAAATAAAGCTATGTTGTAGCTGACATGGTATTATAAAGCTAAACCTGGAAAGACACATTAGTCTGTTTTCCTAACAGAGTTCTTTTTGGAAACAGTTTTTGCTAGCATTTTTAAATTTACTATGACATTTTTGAGCATCTGGCATTTGGCAGCTTCACTAATAACACTTTTGTGCAGTCTAACAGCTTTTACTGTTATTACATTTTTCCTGATCTTCAGCCTGACCTTTCTCACTTCATAATATTTATTTCTGTCTCCCAGAACAGAATCATTTAGGGTGGATTCCAAAGCAAAGTATGTCTCTCTTTATGTGATAAATATATTGACCATTTTAAAGTGGATAAACTAGCAGTAGTTTGTTATGACATGTTATTCTTTCCAGAACTTTTGTCCCATATGATGCCTGCAAATACTATAATTTTTCCTGTGGTGTGTTCCAAAGCTTGAGTGCCATCCCATGGCACTTGTACAGTAAGCACAGAAATGATTAGCTTTATTATGTCAGAGGTGACTGCTGCATTTCAGACTAATTGGCCCCTTTCATCAAAGCAGGAATGTCACACCAACCCTAGAGAAGTAGCTAAGATTTTTTTTCCCATTGAAGAGTGTCTTTATTTTGCTAGTTGTCTGATCCAACTAGAGAAATCTGGGGAAAATAAATATTTTTCAGTTCTTCCCTTTGTCAGGAATTTTGATGTATTAATAATGGTGTACTTTAATTGGATAATAGCAGCAGCCTCACTCTTAGTTTTACTTTGATTGGATACGTATTGCCAATATTTACAGGAAATTTATTCGTTTTAATTCAGTTTACCAAATGAATCTTCAATCATTTGCATTTAGTCTCTTGCGTAAAGTTACTTCTGTTAATGCCTCTAGCTAGTCATGAGAATCTTAGTCCTATTATGATTTACTTCTCATCTCATGATTATCTTTCAATTTTGATAGATAAAGACATTTTTAGGGCATCTTGAGTCTTCTCTTGTTGCCCTGTGTCGAAGATTTGGCAGTCAAACAACAGGGGACTTTTTTAGAACAGCTATGAGCTGCATTATTCTATATTGGCTGCCTTATTTTATGAAACTGTAATTGTCATATTCCCCCAAGTATGAAAAAAATAGATATGGGAGCAGAGATATTAGTTTTTACATCACATTAAGCATGTCTGATTTTGAATATTCATACACTGTATGTTATGCTGCAGACTAATAGAGAGAGATAGTGGAGATCTTAGTTAAGAGTATTCTTTCAAAATTTTCAGCTGCAAATTTATCTTTAACCACTTGGAAAGTCCTGAAAAACAAGGGATGCTAAATATAGCCAGTAATGCCACTTTCTCCATTCTTGTCTGAGATAAGGATACAGGATTGCTGGTGGAAATTGTGAGGGATACAGGATTGCTGGTGGAAAGCTGTGACATTCAGTTTTGAAATGCCTGTGGTAAAGGTCTGTGTGTCCCTTAAGGTGTGATACAAGGTAGCCAGTGCAGCTTGTTCTTTCCTACTTGTCTCATACCCAGTTAATTCTTCTTGCTCAGAAGAAGGTAAAGACAATGAAGGTACACTTTCTTACATAGAAGATAGACTTGACTGCAGGGCCAGGACGGGAACAGGAAGATCTAGATCTAAGTGACTATGCTGAATAAGCAAATAGTCCTTTAGTGGACAGCTAGAATTAGTGTTTTCTGATGGTTTCAAATGCTATGCAGATTAGATATGTTTGACAATAACAATTTTCAGGAGACACTTGGAGATCTGACTGGAGGTTATTGTGTCTTGTAACCAGTTTGTTTGTGAAACTGATGTACTTTTTGTAGTAGAGTAAAACAACTCATACTGCAATAATTTAGAGATCCGAGTATGTGAGGATGTGGCAGGTATCAGAATAAATTGTGCCTTCCTAGCACAAGGTGTAGAATAGGGATTTGGGGAGTTGAATAGGGATTTTGAGGAGGTGAAACTTTCTTTCATTCTTTACATATTCCATTATATGAAAATATAAAGCTTTATATGAAGTTAGGCGTCTATGCAGCTACCTCTCCAACTGAAATTATTTAGAAAACTCTTAGTTTAACAAAACTAAGTTTTAAATTCTTTTATCTCCTCTGAATCATATTTCCCAAGATAAAAATGTATTCTCTGGATTTAAGGGACTAAAATAAATTCTCTACTCATAGAAGGAAACTATTTAAATATTGACTGTAGCCTAAGGAAGTAAACTCCAGTAGAAGGCAGTTCAGAGCAAGAGTGTAATCTGTTGCCTTGTTTCATCTTCAGAGACCATCACTGTGAAGTCTATTCTTTCTGTGTTCAACAGGGATTTTCTTTCTAGCATAAAGTATTTTCTGTTGTATCTAAACTTGATAAGCCACTAACTACATCATACTAAACAGGAACATACATTTAGGGTTGAGTGTGTGTAATTGCGAACCTATGCTTTTGCATGCTGAATTCAAGTGTAAGAGAACACAGGGTATTTGGACAAACATAAACTTTGGGTGGCATTCTATATCTTTAAGAAGTTGTTTTATATATTTATTCATATGTGTGTGTATATATATATATGTATGTGTATATAATACAATTACGGTGAGATCTGTGCACCAGACTGAAGATTTTCTGAATGTAATTTTCTGCTCTCCTTCAAACTTCTTGTATTTGTGTTTATAGTTATTTCTGAAACATCTGCACTGAGTTGCTCCATTGACCTGTGCGGTTTACTGGAATAATAATGATCAGCCTTTGATTTTTGTCTGGATAATGAGATCTTTCATTTTTAGAAATAGCTATCTGTCACTTAAGTCTTACAGTTAGATGGCTCTTCTTCCAGGCATTTCATATGCCCATAGTTCCTGCAGTAAACCATTTATAATGACAACAGATTTTGTCCCCACACTAGCTTTGTAAATTCAGAATTAAGATCAAAAGTAGAATTGTGTATTTTTTCTTTTTAATCTGTTGGGACGTGTGAAAACTAGTTAAGCACTCCTTAGAACCTCTAATTTTAACCAGAAAGCCATTAAATAATTTTTTTTTTTCCGAAACCAGGCTCTTACAATGTGCGAAAAGTCCTTAAAAATAGTATTTCTGAAGGACCACTAGAAAAATGTATGACTTATTACCTGTCACCTTTCCTGAATATAGTGTTTGAGGGATGAGTGTTTGTCCTTACTAGAAGAGCATTGCAAAGCATTTTATAGTTGTTGTGTCTACATACTAAATGCTTAATTTTCAGATGTTTTCTGTTTATGAAAACATTTGTGTGAGCACATGTGTTGAGATGTCTTTTCTTTGTTAATAATTGAGGCCAGTACATAATTTCTCACTTACTTCAATATGCTTTTCACTATTCAATTAAAGTTGTTTTGAGTATTTTCTTCATTGAGCAAGATTTTCTTTTTGAAGTGGGCCCACAGATTTACAGTTTCAGTGCTACAGTTCATTCCAATGAAATAACGATATATGCCTAGTTAGAGCCCTTCAGAGCATTTTTGGGTGGATCCACCATATTTTATTTTCTATTCCTTTTATGCTTAAAAATGAAAACACTGTTTCCACAAACTTAAGTGTGTAAATATGAATGGAAGTGTCATCAGTTGCTCTTTAGGGTCTCACAGTCAACTGTTGTCAGAGACATGATTTCGAATAAAACTGAGTAAACTCTTCTCTCTTGTGAGACTTGATGATCTTAGAGGTCTTTTGCAACCTTAAACATTCTATGGTTCTAGTGAAGTCAATAAAATTACAGATTTGACCATAAGAAAAGTGTTGAATCCTTTCTTCTGAAATGTCTGTTTTGAGGCTACATTGACAAAGTCAATGTGCTGGCTTAGTATCCTCATATTTTCTGTGACACTGAGTGTAGAAGTTGAGTTCCTCTTCAGCTTTGCACAATGTAGATCTGATGACTCCAGAAAAGTGTCAAATAGTTAAGGTAGTTTGTGGTATAATGGAGAAATCGGTATGGCTAGCAGATATTGTTTTGCATGGTATGATTTACTAAATATTAATTGGAGTAACAAAGTGCTTTAACTCCAGTTTGAAGTTGTCATTCTTCTTTTGCACTGTATGTTAGAAATAATTTATGAATTTTGTATGTAACATTGGTCCAACTGGAGGAACTGAGGAAGATTGCCCCAATGCGTAATGTTTTTTAATTGGATACTGTAATCAACAAAGTCAATGTTAAGACTTTCACATCTACCAAACAGTCTGTATGTAGAGAAGATTATTCTGGGAGAATAATTAAAAGGAATTTAGGACGTTCAGGAAGTTTTAATCTTGCAGTATATGATGATATATTTTTATTGTTAATGCTGTCCTCACAACTTAGAGTAATGCAGAAACATTGCCTTGAAAGTGCCAGCCAAACTAGGAATCTTGTCTGTGACAAGTATCCCCTAACTGTTTACTCCTGTGATTAGAGGATTTCTCCTAGAGGTACCTGAAGGGGGAAAAGAAAACATGAGAAGAATAGCTTTTGAATTTGCTACCTCTTTGAGGAGGAGAGACCCTTAAATCTGATTCTTAAGTGCTCTGGCTTCTATTAGAACTAACAATAGCAATCAAACATGTTGCTCCTTACCTGTTGACTTCTCCCCTCTGTGTTGGTGGTCACTGATTCCGTAAAAGAAAACCAGACTTGGCTCTTTGCCCACCTAAGGCCAGTACATTGTACAGGTGCAGTATATTAACTGCCTCCAATTTCAGCCCTAAATTACTAGATTACTGTGATTGACAGGCAGTAATCCCTGGCAGAGGAATAGGATTGATATTTTGATTTGTAACCTCTTCAGTTGGTCCTGCAAGACCCCCTCAACTGGCAGATTTTGTGGTTGTTTTTGGAAGAACATGATGAGTTAAAGCAGAGAACAGTAAGAGAACATCCTTCTGGCTACAGCTGTAATTCTAAGTTAATTCTATAGCTGAACAAAACTGTTTATGTAGTTCCATGAAAGTTTTTAGTATTTTCCATTTCATTGTTGCTGACTTGTGGCAAACAGATTGTGTGTACTTGCTAAAGGGCCAACCTTGAGCTCTATTGTAAACGGTGTTTTATTTTGAAGGTAGCTCTGTTTAGATATGGAATAAAGTAAGAGAAGTAAGGAGGGGACATTCATACGTCTAAACTATAGTGTCACAATTTTAGTATCACTTGTGGTATTCAAAGTATCTTTATGGCAGAGTGGAAATAAAACTCAAGCCCAAGCAACATGGGCCCTGTTGGACAGCAGTTGAAGGCCTGTAGAGATACCGTAGAGCCTCTGAGATGACATCTGAATCCCATGTCAGCTGACCCAGTAAATTAAAAAAGGAATTCTGTCCAAAGTGAATGAAACATAGCAGGGCCAGGAATCTGTCTAGACTTAAGATGAAACACGTCATCAACCCACACATGAAAAATCCAACTATTTACTCTTAAAAATGTGCAGGAATAAATAGAATACAATAGCATTCATTGGTTGTACAATCTGGACAACTTGTGAACAAAAGCTAATGGGAAATACTAATTGTTTCCTTTTTGTACTGAAATAGCAATATGTTTGTGTTGTCCTTGATTGAATTACTCATTGTTCTCTTTCTGTTCTAGGTTATGGTCAGACTGGTCCAATGGTTCAGAGAGGTGGATATGACTCCATTGCAGCTGCTGTTTCTGGTCTCATGCATATCACAGGGCATGAGGTATGGTGCTCAAGTAATAAAATTTATTAGAATATTTGTGCCAAATACTAAAACTTGAAGCTGCATGGAGCCAGTTAGCCTATGCTAACATATCTGTTATGCATGCCCTCCTGAGTCCAACAAGAGGTCTTATCTCTGGGAATCTAAGAAAATAATAGTGTTTAGATATTTCACTCCAGGCTCACAAAGCCAATGCCTGAGAAACACAAAATGGAAGAAAAATGGTATCCTAAATAGTGAATAAATTGACAATTTGTGCTAACATGTTAATTGCCACTTGTAGTCGCTTCAAGAGCTGTAATAGACACATTGACACTTGGATCATGGAACCATATATACGTGTGGAAACTCTCACCCATGCTTTGATATTGATATTTCCTCTTCAAAAGAGGGAATTGTGAAGCCATCAGGTATCTCTGACAAACTGTCTTTTCAATCATCCTGCCTGAAAGTAAGCGAAGAGTTTCCATTAGTGCTTCTGTGAAAGCTTTATGTGCTGCTATTCCTACTGATATCCAAGATAGTTGGTAGTTGCAGCAGCGCAGGAAGCATTACAGAGATAGCTTACTATCTGGGTTCCAGGGTTACATAGAATGTGTGTATTCACCTCAAAAAAATGCTGGTCAAATAGGCCTTTACTTAGGCTGTCTTGAATAGCCTACAGGTGCAGGGAATGTGGTCAGCAAATGTCACTTCCCAAATGAGGTAGTGTTACAAGTCTGTTCTATGCATCATAAACATTAGACAGTCTTCCGTTGTGGTGCTTCTGATACTCTGGAAGCAGTAATGACATTTGCATGCCCTAGATGAACAAGGACTTCACTGAGTTTCTGTACTTCGTGTCAGATACTCATGTTTGAGTAGGTTGTTGAAAGCTAACCATGCATTGTCTGGACATAACTCTATTGTAGGATTGATATTCTGCCAATAGACTTATTTTCTTCTGAAAACAATGGCAAACATCAGAACTCTGTGCTTGTGGAAATTACTGTTACCAGAGTCCTCCTTTCTATAAAAAAAAAGGGCGAACGTTATTTGACTGAGGACGCTAAAACATCTCATGCCTAGTGTCCTGAGACTGTCTGCCCATAGATACCATTTTAATGATACGTATTCATAGGATATCACATCTCAGAGCATGAGAAGACATGGAGTGCAGTTGCTGCAGTGCTTCTCTTGAAATGCGTAATGCAGATATAAACTAAGCAATGACTGATCACTGTAACTGTAGTGTAAGTAAATTTTACATTCTGACCCTAGTGTCTGTAGAGTGAAGGTTAGTATTTCCAATACAATGCTAGAAACTTCATGCAAGCCTCAAAATATACCAAACAAAATTTAGTGGGAGTATAAACTGATAGAAAGGGGCGAGTGTTGTTAGTACCACATGAGTAAAGGAAAGTATGTTGAAAAATTGAAAAATACCTGAACTCTTGTAAAGCCTTTCAATGATATGTAAATGACAGAAAGTACAAGTGCTATACTGAATAATTGCACTTAAGTTGTGTTATGAGAGTAATATTCCTCAGTGGCCATTATGAAGATGGATTTTATTTAAAAGATTGTGTTAAGATCTACACTGGAAATCCAGATGTTTGCATCACCTCACCAGGGCTTGAGGCAATGTAATCATAGGAATCATTTAATCATTGTTAGTAACAGTTCCATCTATTCACTGGGGGCTTTTAACAATTCATTCAAACTTAGTCATTTTCTTGCATGATTAAAATAAACATGCTAAAACTTGCTTCTTATTTTTCTTTATTTGAAGTTGGTCATATATTTCATTAGTTTTTCAAAACCATTTTCTGATGTATAGAGGGACAGTTTTGTTTCAAAGACTTAAGTGGTCAATGACTCCAAAGAAGCAAATGTCTCTTGTTGTTATAGTGAAAATTTACTGAAGTGGTGTATTGTATGCTTATTTGAAAGTGACTTTAATGTAACAATGTATTATTAATAATAAAATCTTCCATGTTCTACATTTATGTTCATGTGACTGTGTTGTATTTAAAATTCCACAAAAGTAGCTCTGAAAAAAGTAGAAAACCTTGTTTTAGTCAGCATGTATAAAAGTGACTAAAGACAAAAAAAAGGATCTTCACTTTTTTGTATTCTTTTTCTTTATTAAACTGTGAATTATTTGTTGACCAGATAAGATCAAATTCATACACCGAAAGCAGTACGATCATTTGAAATGCACCACAGTAAACTGAAGTATGATTCTTTTTCTTTTCTTAAATAAAATTGAAATGCCAGAACTGGAAAAAAAAAGTAACAGGTGATGCTGGTTTTGTAATGCAATCCAGTAGCTATAGATAATCAGCATAATAACATTAGTATAACAGTGCTTTGTGGAAACTTCCCTTCAGTAAACAAGGCATTGAATGTGCTTGCAAGATGGTCTTAGAGGTATCAGCTGATGCAGTAGAAAAATTACAATGAATTCAAGCAGCAGCAACAAAACATCTACATACATCACTGAGGTGTTTAATTTTGAGGTATGTTAATACATATTTACAGCTGCTCGCAAAGCATTTTAGTAATAGGATAGTAAAATTATGCCTTGTATCTGACATTTTTAAAATGGATAGAATTAAGAGCAATATATATTCCATTTTAGCTTAGAGAAATTTCATGTTTTGAATTTTAGTTTGTTTAAACCATCTGGCCGCTGATTTAATGTATCAGAAAACAGTTTACTGTTGCAGATCACATAACTTTATTGGGTATTGAGGCCATGCCTCTAGTCAGCAAAGTCTTAATATTAAGCCATGAAATAAATATGTTACCAGCACAGGATTTTGAGCAAAACTTAAACCTTCATTAAGTCTGTCACATATGTAACATTATTTTTCTTCAGTACTTTTCATTTCATGTAACACTACAATTTCTGAGGCAGTAAAGAGATCACAGTGGAAGAGATCGAAGTTTCTAACTAAAAGTGTGTATTTTATCCAAGTTATCTTTTATTAAGGAGATAAAGACAGTGTAATACAAATGTGTATCTTTGGTGCATTCCACAATAATATCACATTTGACACACAGATAAACCTCTTGAAAGGGAGACAAGATCATATGCTTCCTACATCTCATTTTTAAGATCTGCGAGAAGATTCCCGCAAAAAGAAATTCTAATGGCTTGCTTTTTTAGTTTTTTTTTTTTTTTGCTAGGAAATAGTTGTTACTGAAATGACTTAATGCTGATTACTTTGAAATGCTTCTAAACAAAGTTCTGAACCTTGAAATCAAATTATAACTTCTACAATATTGCAAAGTTACAGGCACAAACAACTGCATTTGTGCTAGAGTTTTTTTTTACTGATTGTACAAAACCAAACACATTCAGGGTACTGTAGGATGCTTTCTTTAAAACATGCTTTCATGTGCAGAAATGTGCATGGAATTCAAGCTTTTACACATGTATTTGATTATCTTTGTATTAGAAATATATGACACCTGTGAAATTTGAAATTCTTGTGTGTTTATGAAAATTTACAAGCAATAGTGGAGAATCTGTTTTGTGTAAATCTTTACCACAAACCCAGTTTGAGTGAAAGTAGATGCTTCAGGCCACATTCAATTTTTCTTTACATAAATTAAAATATGCTTAAAGGACAGAGTTTACACTGATGACACTTTTATTGTCCTGGAAGACATAATTTATAGATATTTCTTGGTTAAACACCACATTCAAGTTTCATATTTGATGAACAGAAAGCTTTTACTTAATATATTCAGATACATCAGTGCCATATGAATATTGCTTTCATGAAAATTTCTATGACTCATTAAGGCAATAACTTGAAATTAGTTAAATAAAAACCATTTTGAATACAAATCCCCTTCCATCTCCAACTGTATTAATGCACATAATTTTCAATATTCAGGGTATCTTTATGGTGGTGCAGTCTATTCAGTAAGCATTCTTTCTTACTGAAGAAATGTTTTTGTTTTACTGAACATGAGACAGCAAGACATGATTGGGATCTACAATACCAGAGGGGCCATTCTTAAAACCAAACAAACTGCAACAAAAGAGTACACATGGTATATAGCTCAGAGCTGTTGAAAAATACAGCCATTGCTGGTTCCTATTAGCTTCAGCAGCTATTTCCCATCTGTAAAGACTACTGAAGTTAGAATACTTTTATTAAGCATGTCATTTCAGAACAATTTCCATTTTTAATAGATAATTTTTATATTGCTGATGTAAATTTGGGAAGAGACTTGGGAAAGGAAGCTTCCAAAATATGTTGTGGCTATCTCTGGACTAGAATGTGTTGACAAATTGTAAGGAATTTAGCAAACAACAAAACTTGGGAATAAAAGTGTAAACTGGTGGTAGGATTGAGCAATAGCACAGCGCAGTGACACCAGAAAAGGTCTGCTCTGCTGGAGGGAATCTTCATCTTTACAAATGAGCAAAGGCCATGTCCTGATGCTGCCGCCAATTAGGGTTCAGCCAGCCCTTGAGCCTGGATAGCAGCTTTGTTTGCTTAAAGCACTTTCTCCCTGACGGGCTACATTATTAGGGAAGTTCTGAAACATGTGATGTAAAATGAGGATTCTTTCCTTGATGCCAGAAAACGGGATGGCATACTGAAAAAGGATATTTGAACCAACAACTTCCCAGTGATTATTTGTCAGAAGGTCACGAACTTGCATGTATTTACACGTGTAGTGTGTACATGTGTAAACAAAACCAAGTTCTTTTTGTTTTCCTGTTAGAAGCCTGGAGTGTGTATACTGCAAAATACAAAACTGAGATTTGGCTGAAGGAGGGTCAGAAGAGGAGGGAAAAAAAAAGAGCCTGAGAAGAGAAAAGCAATATGGTTCTGCCTTTCAAACAGACATTCACTTGGGTCAGCATACTGTGGAAATCGTTTACACCTTTGACTTCTAGGCATAACAAAATTCATTGTTCACTGGATTTTCTTGGCTCTAACAGTATCTCTTTTCTTTTTGCATTGGTGAGTTGAAGCATTTTGTTATTAGGGCAAAAAGTAGAATAAAAAAAGCATTCGTAATTTGCAACCTGCAGCATTGTGAAGCTACAGTATTGTGTAGATTCTGCAAGAATATATGTTTTTCAGTAGCAGTTTTTATTCTTCAGTTCGATCAAAGATATTTCTTGCAGTTTGCATTGCAGAAACATGTAAACACTGTTTCAGATGAATCTTGCTTAGAATGTACTATAATAGAAAGTAATGTTTTGTCTCCGCTTGTTTTCTTTTTCTTTTTTTTTTCTTTTTTTTTTTGGTCTTGTTTTGGGATGTTTTCTTCTTTTTCTTTAGGATGGTGAGCCAGTTAGAGCAGGAGTAGCCATGACAGATCTTGCTACTGGGTTGTATACATATGGAGCAATTATGGCTGGTTTGCTTCAGAGGCATAAGACGGGGAAAGGACTGCACATTGACTGCAATCTCTTGTCATCTCAGGTAGGAGTTTGAAAAAAATTGCTTTTAATTGTGTAGATGTTTGAACCTAAGAATACAATTTTGACATAAATTGATGCAAATTAGTACAACTAATGAGAACAATAATAGTGACAATAATGGCGTTAGTGACAGTTTCTATATTCTGCCACTCTGTTATGACCATTTTGTATGACGCTGTTATCGTTACAACTGCATTACATTTCATTTTCACAAAGGAATTTCATGTTCTTTGAAAACATGAGTTGATCAAGTTTTATATATCCCTGAGGTTGTAGGTAATAGTTGTAGTAGATAATTTGAGATAGACAAGCATAAACGTTGAAACCGCTGTTGGAAGGGAGGCCTTGGCACTGGGTAGTGTTACTACCAGAGTGACTGAATGATTTATGCAAAATCACGCAGAGTAATGAAGTATCAACCAAGTGTCAAAGTAGTGTAATCCAGGAGATCTGCTTTTTGGCTCTGGGAATTAAAGGATAAAGAAAGATTGAAGATGCAGCATTTTGTTTAGGCACGTTAAAGAGAAAACTCGTCAAAATTATAAAAACCAAGATGTTTTGATTGTGAAAGGTATACCATGGATAATGAAAACTTTAAATTATCTTTGAACATTTAAGTACCATTGGTGCGGTGATTTATAATTCACAAAAAGAAAGTGATGTTGGTATGAGCTGCATATGATTGGATGATACATTGCTTGCTGATGTAGATACCTGCTGGTAGCAACTGGGTATATTATACGGTGTGTAGGAATTTTTCTGTACATTTTAAAATGTACATCAAAACTATATGCAGTAGTAATCAAAGCTGCTACAGTGCTCCATTATTTTAATCTTTATTCAATTGTATTTTCTTCACATTATACTTGTCAGTACATTTGAGAGATTATCAATAGAGTGCCCATCGTACAAAAGGTTGGTCCTGGTGTGAGTAGGAGGTTGGACCAGGTGACCTCTAAAGATTCCTTCCCACCTATATCATTGAATTTTTCACTTATTTCAGAAATGTTTGTAAGGACTGAACTCTTCATCATACTTATGTATATTTGTAAATGTGTTTGTATTTGAAAAATGTAATAAGCAGTTTAGAAAAACATTTTAAATTTATGTTAAACTCTTATTAAATGTTTTGTATATTTATAGAAGGGCTTTTTTTTTTAAGTTATCATAGTGTTTTATATTACAGCAGCTTCTTCTTGATCTATTTCATTTCTAATTTTATTAAAAGGACTTCTTGTAATTTCTGTTAATTTCCAAATTTTTTTTATCAATTGTTCCACTGTTTTTTGACTTTTTAAAATACAGTCTTTTTTATTATTATTTGATATTTTGTCAAATGCTGAAAGTAAGAGGAGTTGAAGTTCAACGTTGCTGTAACTTTCTTATTTCTCCTTACTTTGTCACCTCATTTGTCTTTAGAATCTTTTTCCTTGGTTAGGATAGCTTTGGCTATGCATAAAAGTGTTCTTGTATTGCAAAATCTCCATCTTAAGTTCCACATCATCATCCTTTAGGCCACTCACTGACATACACAAGAAAAAGAATGAAGAGTCAGATAGATATTAGTGAACAAAGCATGATATGTAATGTTTGACTTCTGCATGCTTAGCTGAAGTAGTATTACATGGTGAAGGGACAGTTTAGTGGTTTTTTTTTTTTAAAACATAACTCATTCCATGCTTGTTATCAAATTATAGTTATCTAAAATTTATTATGAAGTAATTCCATATATGCAAACTTTTATTGCAAAATAAATATTTTTATTTACTTCAGTGCTGGGAAATTAAACTCGAATAATTTGGTATTTTGGAATAGAGTACGGGTGTAAGCTGTTATGCAGAAAACAGCTATTGTGTTTAAAATAACCTTATTACTTCAGTCCAAATTAACTGTAGGGTGTTGACCCAAGACTGTAATGAGAAGATCTTTTTAAATTGGGAAAAATATTTATGAATGAGGTGCTAGGGTACCAAAAATAAACCCATCAATCCCATTAAAAAACATGCTAAAATGGATTAAGAAAAATGTCACTGACAGCTGTGTTTGAGAACATCTAGTTTTCCTGATTCGTTTTGTTTCTTTTTGCGGAACTTGTGATTACTTGTAAGTCTTCAAGGGTGAGTGTACTAAGAAAGAGTAGCACAAATCTAAAAATTAATGTAAAAAAAGAAATTGCTCTTGCAGTACCTGTGTTAGTAATGTTTTTTCTAAAGGAAAGTGAGACAATTAACTGTGATACAATCAGCTTCTTGAAAGATCCATGCTTTCAAAGGGATTATGGTTTTACATACCAAGCTGAGATATCTAAAGCTAGTTCTTCCTCATATGATGAATGTTTAAAAAGAATGGCCTTTTGAAGTCTCTCACAGATACTGCCAAAACAATAAGGAACCTAAAGTTGTAGACTTTTAGTTTGTTAGGTTCTTGTTGCAGTTGATTAATGGTGGGATCTAGAGGTCAAACAGATGCATCATGGTAACTTTTCCTTCAGCATGAGTTTCACTCGAGTGTAGTAATTTATAATGAGAAAAAAAGGAATCTTTTCTTTCTGTGTGTAAAACAAAAGCGCTACTGAACCATCCTCCTATTAATAGTGTTATGACAGCAGAGACCTGTATGGAACTTTTGGCCTTTGTCGGTATTTAATGCACTGAGCTAATACAGCAGCATGCTTGCACCTTTTGTCCATCCCTTCATCTGAACTGAGAATTGTGAAGCTGGCCTCTACATAGGTCTTCATTGGGGCAGTGTTGATGAGTTTGGCTATGTCAGAAAGGAAAAAAAAAAAAACAACCCAGGGATTAAAGCATGTAAGTAATTAGTAATCCCTGAAAACCGCTTGGTTTATTTTGTAGCAAAAAAACATAGCATGCACGTGTCCATCTGTGTCTGTGCTATCATTTTTCTACATGCCTTATAGAAATACAAGAGGATTTTTTTCTTTTTTTTTGAGGGGGAGTGGAGGGCTGGAGGATGCTTTTTATATTAATTTCCTGCACAGATATGCTAATGACGAAGAGCATTGAACTGAATTCAGCTGCCAATGAAAATTATATGAAGCTTTTTAAAGAAATATCCCACTGACTGGCAAGTTGGTTTAATATTTAACTGGTCTGTGTAGAACCAAATGATAAGTGAAATCCTGTTCTCTAAAGAAGTGTCATTTTTAGAATATCTTAAAAAGAAGTCTGTCTTTCGAATTCTGTATATCAAACATTTTTTCCCTATAGCTTTATAGCAGCTTATTACTACCAAAGAGAATTTTGCCTCACAACAAAATAGAATTCTAGGATTTTATTGACGAGAGACACACGGTGACTGCTAGGATGTGGTTTTGCAGTGAGCACTAACTTTCTATATCTCCCATCTATAAACATTTAACCCATGTCATAAGATTCCTTTGAAATTTTTGACTTTTAGATGATTTACAGTTGTCAGCTCCAGACCTTTCAGCGTCAGCATCTAAATAGTGTCCTTTAGATGATGCTAGTAAGTAAGAAGGAAGTGGGTTTTGGATTTGGTTCCAATTATGCAATTGTGCCTTTTCTTCTGTTGTGGTTTAAAAAAAAAAAAATCTCTTGGAAGTTTTAAAATCCTTCCTGTATTTAATTACAAGCAGGCTCCAACAAATGCTGTAATAAGTTGGTTTCTCTTGGATTGAAAATCTGCAAGAAGTATTTTACATGTAGCATTTCTGCAATTTTGGAGTGTATTTTTTTTTTTTTTCCCAGATTCCACAGACAGGGTAATGTGGTTAATATTTTTTGTGTTATATGATTGTTCATCAGACACTTCTCTGCTTCTGATTACTATGTTTTAGTTTGTATTTGCTGTAGCAAACTTAATCTTCTCAAAATTTTGAAGTGACCCTAGAAAAACTTCACAAATCAGTATAAATTATTTTCTATATTCTGTCTTTGTGTTTTAATTTGGCAGTTAGTTTACTGTGATAATGGTAAGGTTTAGAAGCTATTAGTTTTTGTTTTCTGCATCACTTTTTCCCAAATGATTGTGTTTAAGACTTATCTATTTAAGGTAGTTTTAATGCTCTCTAATCAGGGCTTTTATGATGTGTCTTTTACAAATTACTGAGTATAGGTGAAACTGGTAACAACTACATACTGTCTGTAGGATATATATGGTGTCACAGGATCCCTAAGCAGTAAGTTTTGTGGAAATCTTGGAACTCAAATACTGTTCAGATGTTTTGACTTTATCTTGTTGCTTCTCTGCTTGCTAACTGAGTTGCGAGTTGACTGAATACAGAAAGAAAATCTGCTTTTTTAGAGTTTATTACTGCTGGTGATTTTGGAGGCCAGCTAGGAGGACTGTTACACAGTTGTTTCGTTTGGGGTATGGTTTGAATAAGGTGTTCTTTTTTACAAGCTTATAAAGCATCATCTTTGTTTTCTTAATCTCAGTCATGATAAAAAAATTGTGTATGTGCTGTATGGAGATGTTGTCTTTTTCACTGCATAGCTCTGATATGTGAAGATAATAAAATCTGAGTTAATGTGAACATTTCTTTAAATATATACTGGGGATTAAACTCTCTTCTTGGCTATTATTCTTGATAATTTCCATTGAGGACATTAGTATAACTAAGAACAGAACTTATCCCTCGGGGTTTTAAGTAGCCAGAATTTTATTGAATAGACCAGAAGACCACACTAACATGACAGTGACTCAATTTAATATTGGCCTCTGTGGAATGTGTGTTGTGATTTCTAATGATTAGTTATGCAAAAAGTCGTTGGTAGATCATACTCCAACTGGATCTTGGATTTATTTAGTGACTTTCTTTACTTTGTAAACAGAGTAGATACCCAGACTGCAAGGGAATTTCTTCTTTAGCTACTAGCTGACAGTAAATTCTGTGCCTTTTTGTCTTTGCTGCTATTGTTCTTGTGCTAATGCAACTAAGCCTGAATGTGTTGCAGCTTCATTTTCCTATGTTGAGCTACCTGTGTCATCAATTATAGAAAAACTAGGAAGGAGATAAAAAAAAAAAATAATGCTATCTGGAGTGGGTAGGGGGAGTGTTTGTAGACAAAGGAAGACATTTCTTTAAATGAGTTTATTATTTAGATGACCTTTGAATAAGGGTGTAATTCTGGAAACAGAATCGACATGTTTGTTGTAATTTATTACGAGAAGATCATATTTCGGGATCATGCTAAGTGTTAGGAGAAGAAGGATAACTTGGGTAGTTCAAAAGCAATGGAAAATTTTTAAGCAAATAGTAGCAGAATAAGCACTTTTAGCATACCTCAAAAGCTCACCCTTCCCTCTAAAACTCATGGAAGCCTTCAGGAGTCATTCTGTAAATTGGTCAAATTTGGATAAGGCCTTTCAACACCCTATGTGCTATTTATTTATGTAAATAGCAAGGAAAAGGGCTGTAACTTGATGGAAGAGGATCCAATTTTATGTCATGGAAAATTTTAAGTTAGCAAAACAACTGATTTCTGTGTGCTGTTGAACTTCTGGAAATCTAATAAACCTTAACAAGTATGTCATTTTTGGATATGCTGATGGAATGCTAGCTAAGATTTTAACACTGCTTGGTTTGAATACCTCAGCTCTGATGAAAAGTCTCTGTAGATTATAATTTATAAAAAAGATGAAGTAAAGGATAATGCTGAAACAAATTTGGACTAAAAACTTCTTTTTCGTCTGATGGAGTTCTGCTGCCATGATTCAGTGTTTTTTCCATGCTTGTATTATTCAGCACTGTGTTGTTTCTGGCTCATCAGTTAAGTTACAGGCTCTTCAGAGCAGTGACATAATTAGGCCAGAGGTCTTAATTTATTATTTATGTATTATATATATTATATATATTATAGTGAAAGCTATTAAAAAAAGTGTTCAGACTCTGGTTTAGGACTTCAAAAACAGGTATCCATTAATCTCTATCTAAAAGTCAGTGTTTGGTTATCTGTAAAAAACTTTGCCTTCTTTGGAATGTATATTTGTAGTACTAGATTCCTCTAATAAAAGATTATATGAACTTATTGTCATTCAAGCATACTCTGTAATATAACTTTTTTTTTTGGTGGTACTGTTTAAATATTTTTGTAGATCAGTTAAGGAAAAACTTCCTTCTTCAGAAAATTATTTACAAATTTGTTGTCACTATTCAAAATGCATTTTCAGGCAGAAGTGCCAAAGATTGACTCCAGACAGATTGGTAATACTAACCCATTTATTTCTGAAATCAAATAGAACTTTGGACCATGTTTCTCTGACTTGTATGCTGTTCAGCAGCTCAGTAAAAGAACAACATCTCATTGCAGACAGCATTTAAAATGCTCAAAAAACAAATGTGGACAACCCAATTGTGGGTGTTCATTAATGCTGCATAGGCACAGAAATACAAGCTTGTGCATTGTAAAACATCCTATTTCAAACATTTCATTCAATTGCATGGATTTTTTTTCTTGTGTCACCCCTGTAGTGCATTAGCACATAAGCACTTAATGGACATGTCTATCTTTCAGTGTTACAACTAATGCCAGTGTTGTTCTGCTGAGATAATACTGTTAAAACCAGAAGAGATTTGGCTGTGAATAACAGGGGTGGAATATTTGCATATTTCTCACCCAGACACATAGACATGGCTTGTTTCTGTACATGTTTCCCTATGTATCAAATTAAAAATCTAAAGATCTACCAGCTTGCACTGCTACAGCACAAGCTGCTGAAATTACTGCTATTTTTTGTGGAGGGGCAATTCTCCACAGATAAGATGAAAATGACATAATCAGGAGGAGATAAACACACTTAACATTCTTTTTTTTTCCTGTGCAAGTATTAATGCTGATAAATATGGAGACAAAAAGATGAGCTCTGTAAATGGTTAGGTGTACACATATTTTCATTGTAAATGACACTGTTTCTGTTCATAAGATCAAAAGTGAAAAGTGCCTTAATACGGCTTCTTTTGAATATTGGCAGCTTTCCATGGAAAAGCATCCTTACTACTGGTTAAATAAAACAATAGAATCCTTTACGAAGTGTATCTAGCATCCAAATTGGAGCCTCTGGATATCACCCTGTTACAAATAATAAGAAAAATTATTCTGATGCCTGTCCTCACAGGTAATGAATTTTTATATGACCAAAATCTGTTTGTCTGGATTTTATTTGTATGTTTTGCTCTTTTCATTTTTGGCTGTTAAGTATAGCTACTCTTTCTAAACTCAGATTATGTGTTTTGCAAGTGTGCTTGCAGTTCTTTGCCTGAATAGAAGCCACTCTGAGAACTTGCTCTGTGCTATTTTCTAAACAGTCAGTGAAATACAGACATACATCATTACATAGAATTAAAACCAGTTATGTTTTAATTAATATTAAATGCATAGGTTCTTGATGGGAAAGGCTGTAATTAGGGAATAATATAAGAAAATGTGTTATAGTATTAAAACCCTGTATAAAATGTAGCAGAATAAACTTTTTATAAGTTGAATTTTGGCTGGGCTTAGTGAAGCTGTGTGAAAATACAGAGCATAATGCTTTTAATATTTCAGTGAAAAATATATATTCTTTCTTCACAGAAGGTGGAGACTTGATGAAATAATTGTAGAAGTATCACTTATAGATAAGGTTGTCTGATATGTCT
Organism: Chlamydotis macqueenii; assembly: GCF_036417535.1. NCBI lineage: Eukaryota > Metazoa > Chordata > Aves > Otidiformes > Otididae > Chlamydotis > Chlamydotis macqueenii. The sequence continues at coordinate 55,495,307 of NC_141557.1, forward strand.
GTTATCAGAGTCCAATTTTATTTTTTATAGCTTTGCTACAGTTTTAACTGGTTTGGTTGAATTTTCCCTGTCCTGGAGTTGCCAAAAAGTGATTTGTTTTCAAAGTTACTATGAAAATGATTCATCTGTTTCCAGGAACAAGTTATGGGAAACTACGTTGATGGGCTTTTTTTTTTTCCCCCCTCTCCTGAGAAAATCAGAGCTTTCATTCTTTGGAGTGGAAACTTGAAAAATAGCAGATGAATCACCCTTCTTTCAGGGAAGTGTCTTTTGGAAGGAACTCAGGGTGGCCGAAGGTGCAATGTGTACAGCATGATGTGCATGAAGGCTGGTAGGGACTCTGTAGGAGATTCAGTGGAGTGTTTGGGCTGTGTGTTCCTGAGTAAGTTAGAAGTAAATATTCAATAACTACCTAATAATTAAATGAGTCAGAAATTTGATAGAAAAATAATTTAGGATGATATGATTAAGGTTTGTGTGTAAGTGCACCAAGATCTTACACAAAATGTACAGACTAACTTCAGAGTGCTTATTTTTTTAACCCGAATATTCTCTTTAGCATATATATATTTTTAAAGTGACTAATTCCTTAGAGCTGTTCTTGTGTTATTATGAAGCTGAAACAGGAATTTTTCAGTGGTAGAAGTAGTATGATTTTTTACACTTTCAGAAAAAGCTTATTGCTATTTTATTTTCATCAAGAAAATGTATTTTTCAGTTTAAAATGTTGCTTTCTTCAACCGGAGCTCATTTAAATTTTCTTTGGGTTTTTTTTTTTTTTTTTTTTCTTTTTCATGCCAGTACTGTCTAATAGATTATCTGGTCAGGATTTTTATTTCTAATTCTTCACATAAAATTCATCTGAGTGTGTGTAGGTTTGTTTTGGTTTTTTTTTGAAGTGGAGACTAAGGAGACATAGGAGTCCATTTAACATTTACTTTCTCTTGAAACTGTGTGCTGAATAATGTATATTTTTGAAATTTCAAGTCCTACATCTGCTACTTGCATCAATCTTTGCTATTATAATACTAATTGAATCTTAATCAGGAGATGACCTCCATTCTGTGGGAAGCACAGAAGCATTCATTCTGATGTTCGATAAGCTCTAAATAGGTCATTAAAAAAATAATTTGTAGATCAGTTCTTTTTGTTGTTGCATTTCACTGAACTCAGTTAGCAGTTCTCTGCTACGGAAATACCTTGTGTTTTTGAAGATGCCTCAGTTTCTCTGTATTTGTGTAGTCTAAACTTCAGGGTTTTTTTCTAAAGCAAAAGTTGTTCTCGGCCATCATTTTCACACTAAAAAAGTGTCTACACAATTGTGCACTTGAAAAGTCTGTTTTGCTCTCTTTAGCTTTCTTCTCCTCTGGGAATCCGTGTTCAAGGTGGGATTTTCAAACACATTACCTTTGTTTTTTTCATTGCATGTGTTTTTTGTTGTTTTTCATTCATGAAGTGCCTCCTAGCACATAATTTCCGTAACTGCGTGATTTGCTGTGTACTGTTTGATCAAGTGGCTAACTTTAATCAGCAGGTCCCAGAAGCTGCATGTGATTAACTGGCACAGCGTTGGATACCTGCTGAAGTGTCTGGTTGGCAGGCCCTAAAACAAGACCTAATACGAGACCTGTTCTAAAAGTGTAGTTATTTGTCATTAAGAATTTGATTTTATCTTTACAAGATTGTTTTGGTGGCTGGGATTATTCCATTTGCTGATGCTTCAATGCCAGGAGTTTTCTTTTGTGAAGGGTGAATTAATGATCGCTTCCTGGAGGTCTACATTGAAAGAAATCAGTGTCGCTGGGAAGAAAACACTTTTTACCCAGAGCACAGTGTTTGTAAAATGACCACAGACATATTCTAAAGTGAATGTAGACTCTTCAATAGTAAGCCTTGGCCTACGTGATAGTGATTTTGCTTTTTTAGTTAGGTTTTACAGACCTCTTCAAAGTAATTAATGGAATTTGCTGGTCTGCAGAGCGGTGCTTGAAAGAAGCTACAGTTCTACTGGTTCTTGAATGGGAAGGAAAAAAATATGTGGGGAGGGATTATGGGGCAACAATTGTGAACTCAGAGAAGGTCAGATTTGCTGCCTTACACAGATGTAGGGCCACCACTGATAAATCTGTAAAATCTTGCTCCTTTGTAGGCAGTGGCTTTGCTGTGTAGGATGCTGGTGGCAATGTCTGTCTGGCCTATGGGTGTATGGCACTCCTCAGCTGATTTTAACTCCTGCAGAGCTCTCAGCTCCGGGCTAAATGGGAGGCACTTACACACCCAGATATAAGGTGATGTTTGTTGACAGCTCCTGGGGAGGCTGTGGCTTCCTACTGGGCACCTGTGGAATGGGCTGCCTTGAATTGTGGCACCTTTCTTGTCTCTGTGCAAGGCTGCGGTTCCTACTACCCAGTTCATTCTTGCAGGAGTTTGAAACACAGTTGCCTGCCTAAAAACTGATAGAACGGCACAGTGCCATGTCCTGAATCAGTTGGATCAATGCTTAGGATGTAACATAAAACATATATGCGCTGTCTCTGGCAGCAACGAGGTGATTACAGACTAGTAAGAACTTATTTCTACTCTCATTAAGCCTTGTGGCTAAACGTAATTAAACTTCAACTGGAAGAGGGATTTTCTTCTTAAATGGAGTGTGATTTTCTTGGTAGAGATACAGGTTTTTAATTTTCATGGATTTTTTTTTTTTTTAATGAAAAAAACACTCAAGAAGGAAGAGACCAGGGTCACCTCATGCATCTATCCATGGAAGCAACTTCAATAGCAATACATAAATGAGAAGTGTGATGGGGAGTAACTGCAAAAACAAAATTAATGAAACTTGGATGTTCATTTATTAGTGTCAAACTATTTATTGCAACATGGAAAGGGAAAAACATGTAAAACAGTAAAATTGGTCATTAGGTGAATACCAGCATAGGATCAGTGATTTTAAGAGGGCTTTGTTAGTGTTCACCAAATGAGGACTGTGGTCTTATGTTCAAATTTTTCTCACATAAAGATCTTTTTGCCATGTCACCAGAAATAAAAAAAAAAAAGGTGTAAATGGCAGATTATTGCCCTTTGCACAACAGAAGGCATGGAAATTTTCTGGGATGATTTTTTTTTCTACAAAGTTATAAATTAATATTTGGGTTACTAGTTCAGTAGTATAGTGTAAAATAAGTTGTCTGTGCTGCTGTAAAATGCCTGGGTCTCAAAGTTCCTAAAAGACAGTCTACATGCCTACTTTAAGAAAGAGTAAATAAAGAATGAGAGAAAAAAATTAACTTGGCTAAGAGTCAAAGCCTTGTTAAGGTATGTGGCAGGAAAGCAGACACAAAATTGGAGGGAGAAGAAAGTAAAGAATACAATTAAAATGTTATTTTCTCCTCTTCCCACTTACCTGTCTTCTTTTATTATTCATGTACACTTGTTGAACTTGCATGTAGATGATTGATTGACTCAATGAATTCATTGTAATGAATTATGTTTGATGTGCTATCTTGAAAAAAATCTTTTGAAATTCTGTCTGCTTTCTTTGTCTACTCACCTTGTGGCTTTTAATATCTTGTTTCCCATCTGTCTGATTCCGTCATAAGCTGAGCATAACTTTTCAGATCTTAATGCATCTCTCTTTTTGTTCTGGTTAAGTAAGTATTTAGTGCAAATATGTGATTTGGCCGTCAACAGTAATATCAGAAAGGAATGTTGAAGTGTGTGTTCCCTTTATTGAGGTGAAATAAAGAAATGCTTATTTGTAGATATTTGATAATACATAGTAACAGTGCATAGATGTATCTCTGCAAGCAAATGAATACAGAGATGTCTGTATCATTGTATTACATCTGCTTTAATGTTACAAGTCCAAAGGCTACTTTTAAGGATTAGTTCTTAATTAAAGGAGAAAAGAAATGGGTCTATAAGATTTCAGGAAAGCAGTTTTAGATATAGATTTAAAAATACTTAACTGAATATGTAATACAGATGTACCCAAACATAATTTTGAGAGATTGATTGTACTGTAGATATTCCTACTGCAAGAAGTGTCTCTAGCAGTGCGGCCCTAACTGAGTCTTGAATTACAGGGGAATTTGGAGAAATAGACTTATTTTGTTAAAAACTTTTTTTTCTAGGGGATATGATATTTGCAGAAATGTTGAGTTGTGATATCTTTTTTTATGCTTATAGTTCATCAGTTTGCTTAACAAAGTAAGGTATAGGTAGATAAATTCTTTATGTTTTTTGTTAAGGACGTAAAATGTGTATACTGAAAGATTTTTATTTTTTTGATAGCTCCTTTTTAGTGAGAGTAGATCTTGGGAGAGACCGGAGAGAATGAACTGAGCCAGGAAGAGAGGAAAGGGAAAATCACAGTAGTCCTGGGACTGTCTGTAACGGTTTCATGGCACAGTAGAAATAGAATAATCTCTTAAGTCTGCTCAATTAATCAGAGTTATGAAAGGGGTAAAAGGCCACCTCAACTAAGTGTATTTATACATGAAACACAAAGCACTGAAATATTTACTTTGATGTGGTCAATATAAGTTTATTTGTATGAAGATGATACTATTACTACTACTAAAAATAATAATTCCTTTTGGCTGCGAACAAGTTACCCAACTCAGAAGGAAGTCAAAGGGAACCAAAAGCCTTTTTCCTGCATGATTGATTGAAAAAAACCAATAATATGTAAACCAGTTTCAGCAGGAAACACGGGCATACTCATTCAAGCAAGTGATCGATATTCTTCTCTGTAACAACAGTCTGTTTCATTCTGTGCTGCTGAGGAAAGTTGGAAACCAGAAGGAAAAAGTAATTTCTAAATACTCCCAGATCCATTTCCGTAATTGCTAAGATTTTCCTGGGGACTGAAGGACAGCCTAGACGTTGCTCAACATTTTAGCTGAATGAAGTGACACTGGTCTATAATAAGCTGCAGCTGAAATCCAACTACAAAGTGTTTTTCAACAGTACTCAGGAATAAGGCATTGTATTTGTAGTTAGTATATAAGGATATAGGTTTTGGTAGCAGTTGAATTCTTATTTACTGTATAATTTCCTAGGTTTTCTGCTGGACTAAATCACTGTATCTATGATTTACAGTTAAATATTTGCTTTAAATGTGAGAGTGACACATTCACATTACCTTTTCAGCGTATATGGAGAAAGGAGAAGAAAATGAAATGGCATTATTTTTCTAGATATTCTGATATAATTCACATATTGGAATGTGAATGATGGACTCTGAATTATTTACTGCATATTTTAACGTAGATTAGACTGATTAGTAGGCACAGAATAGTGTAAAGAGTTGGGTCGTCATAGTAAATTTCTTCTCTCTAGGGGAGAAATATGAAGAAAATAATGTTTTTTGGAAAAAAATGGTCACATGGCCTATTTGTTAGACAAGCAGTTGCACTTATGGGCACAACTAGTTAATAGCGTAAAACAAATATATTGTGTCTGGTGAATTCTGATAATCTTGCATGCTAACTGTAATGCTTTATTGCATTACTTGGCCTCAGCTATAGTCACACACTGTATTCTCTCGAAGAAATAAGAATAAAGAATCTGCCATTGATTATAACAGAACCACTGGTTTTCATGCATTACTGCATCATACATGTTCACTTCTTTTTCCTAAGATGTATTCATGCTTGCAAAGTATATATTTATCCCCTCAAATTATGGTTACTAAATTAGCATGCCATATTTTTCTCAAAATTAATCTTTTTCCACTTTTGTCTGACTGACTAATAACTTGATAAATCTCCCCTTATCGTCTAATGGCAGATGATTTATCAAGGCCTACCACTTAATTAATATTACAGAACATGTAGGGAGCTGAAGAATTCAAAAATATTTTCCATAGGTTGGACATGTAAAATGAGAAGCATAGGAGAAAACGGAAAGATAATCTTGTAACTGAGAAAAAGCCTTTGTGTTTTAAGCATGGAATTGAGATTCAGGAAATGGTGAGTTCTGTCCCACAAATCCATTATGCTTCCCACTGGACTTTGAACAAGACACTGATATTTTCTTTGCTGCAAATGAGCATTCTGCAAAATATTTAGTGCAATACTGTCTTATCTCTTAGGGTGGTTTAATGCTATATTTGTCTAGCATTACTAGTGTTATAGGACACATATTATTTTTTGAATTTATTGAGTTGTACTTATAGAAGCACTTCCATGATATAGATGTAGCCTGATTTTTTTTTTTTTTGTATTGTAAAAATGTACATAATATGTAATATATAAATGATACTTTTGTGACATAAAATATTTTAACTTGGGTATCTGAAGCATATATAAACAGAAATCTCAGAGAAGTTGTCATTGAAGTTTTGGCTCTCCTGAATAATTTACTTTTTCTCTATTTCCAGGTTGCATGTCTCACTCATGTAGCAGCTAGTTACCTTAATTGCAAAATTGAAGCAAAACGCTGGGGTACTGCTCACGGGAGTATTGTTCCATATCAGGTAAGCGGAAAGCATTAGGTTTTTTTGCTCTTGGAATTCATGATTTTGTGTATTATGAGATTTAGAATTGGCTGACTTTTCCCATGACCTGCTATAGCCTATAATGCGTCTGTGTCTCTGTAGGACAAGGTTCTGTTGTTCATTGTCATTTCTGCGTTTTGCATATTTCTTCATCAGCAGTGGATTAGTAACAGAACACTGAAGTAGATCAAAGATGTTTGCTGAAATTGGATGACTTTAAAGCTAGCATGATGACTTGATTGGTTTTCACCTGACAGAGAAACTTTTTTTTAAGGGTTACCTGACTTACATACAAGTTATAAACTGAAATGTTTTGCCTCTGAATTTTGGTATTTTTATCTTGTAAGTCTACAGGAACAATCTAAATAACCATGAAGATCTAGGAGTGCTACATTCTGGGAGTTCTATTTGCTGTTTTCTGTTGATGTTGCTACAAAGTACTGTGGCTCAGTGAGACAACAGGTTGGCAAAAGGAATTGACCAGACCTCAAGTGTCCCCAGTGGAATTCATAGTCTGCTACATCTAAGAGTTGAAATTCCTTAAAATAACATGACCTTCATCGTATAAACAAGCACAGGAGAAAAAAAAAAGTACTGCAAGTTTTATCTTACTTCTGGCTACTATGGGAAATTCTTCCAGTAAACAATGAAAATTTTCTTCTTTTTTTAGCTGATCATTCTGTGTTGTTGATGTAAGTCATGCTAACTTATGGAGACTTAAGCATATATTTAATGTAAAAAAATATATTCTTTATTTCATATTTTTTGGCACTTCTCATCAAATAGTGATGTTCACGACTAGCTGGGCAGAGCCTGGATTTCTTATTTTCTGGCCAGAGTCCTTTAAATCCTGAGAGGGACAGTTCCCGGCATTCGTCGGGGAGAACTGCACCTAAACACCACTCAGTTTCTTTACCATCTCTTTTCTTTTTAGAGAAAGTGAAGGAAACTTGATGTATTGTCTTTTTCCCAGTGGTGAAAATGGTGGGGATCATAACATTAAAAGATTTGCTGCTTGTGGCCATAGAAACACTGACACAAAAGTCTTGAATCATTACGCAGAACACTGTCACTGGCTAGTGTCACGGCCAGGCCTCCTCAGGTCTAAAACCAAAATCCGTTGGTTTTGCAAGAGCTTACGTCTTACTTGAGCTAGGAGACTTTTTCCCAAACATACCACTGCATAGTCTTATTATGAATTAGCTAGAACAGATTGCAAATTATTTCAGACCGATGGGGAGATGTTGGAGCTCTTTCTGCAAGGATGAGTTTGGTCCTGCAGTATTCTTGTCTCGGCTGTGCTGTTCTCTGGTTGGCACAGTGTAGCAGTGTGGCCGTATTTTCTACAACCAGCTTTGCATGACCCAATATAACCAGACATCCACTACACAAGTAGTTACATTCCGCTGTGTTTTTGTAATATGACCTTTTGGTGCAACCCTTTTTGAACTTTGGTATGTTGAAAGTACAAGACAGATCTCAAGTGTCTGAAGTTTGTATAAGCAAAACCAAAAACCTGACTAAACAAAACATTTTATCTTCACCATACCACATTTGGCTGAATAAATGAAACTTAGGTTCTTTTATCTCCCTTTGCCTTTGTTTTTCCACAGTCGAAAATAAAAAGTATACATTGAGTATCCTTTGTTTCTTTTTTTTTAATAGACAGCTCTCTAAATATACAAAATTTGAGGAAACTATTTTAGCTATTTTCTGGTTTAATCTAGATTAGTCAATATGTAAATAACTATTATGAAAAATATCCTATCTAAACTATGGTTCCTGTACTTCTGTAGTAGATATTAGAAATACTACCTTAATATTATAAACAATTTTAATCTGAATTTTCTTGTTCATAAACCAGTAATTAGGGTGGAGTTTTGTGTGTGTGGGTCTGTGTGCTTATGGCTCATCTGTTAACATTCCACGGACTAGCATGGTTATAATTCTGGTTGTAACCATATGTATATTATACTTTCTAGAGTTTATTTTTTGCTTTACTAGCATAAGCTGTACTTAGCTCTTCAGAAACTTGAATTAACCCTCACTGTTGCTATTGTACTGCTTTTGTAGTTACTTCCATAGCTCATTTGTAATATAGTTTAGAACAGAACTCTGAAACCAGATTTCCCTCTTAGTTGTTGAATACAATGTCTTTTGCTTACTGAACTTACTAATATGTGACTATCACAGTGCTATTTTTTGCAAATAAATGTGGGGTTTTTTTGTTTCAAGATATTTTGTGCAAGTGAACTATAATTTGTTCACATAATAAAAAACACATTTCAGCAAATTTAATTTCTGTATAGTTCAGAACACGCATGTGGCAAACTTTTTTTTTCCTTATGTCTTCAACTTTATTTTGTTTTAATTTGCTGTATTTTTGAGTTTTCACACAGGTAGTAAATTTGAACTTTGAAGTAATACAGAGCCTGCAATCCTGCTGAAAATTGTCGGACTATGTTAAGTCATGAAAGACTGGGTAAACATGAGAGATCCTTTTATAGATATTAAAAAGGCCAAATCTAAATAATTTACATCATATTTTGGTGTGACAGAAGTCTGGTCAGAGTCACGCTGAAGTACTGACCAAAATTTAATAAAAAATATATGTAAAAAGCATCTTAAATATGTACATAAATAGCACCTTTTTTGCTTACAATTGTTATAGTAAATGTTCTAGTCATCTGTTTGACACATTCAGTAGTGTTAACTGAATGGTATTGTAGCTTTTATTTCATTGAGCTTATATTAAATAACTTTGTTCAGAATATCTTTGCAAATGACTCTATTTTTTCTATTTATGAGGCCAAATTTAGCTTAGTATTTAGTATCTCTCTAATTTCACTGAATTTCTTGTTGCTTCTTGACTAAAAAACTAGCAGCATAATTTGTCTTTGACGTGTTCTGTAGGTTGACCTGTCTTACTTTTGCTTACATTTAAAAACATAAAAATTGAGCATTAAAGGACAGTTTCTTTCCTGAAACTGCCAAGATGTGTATCCCCTTTGAAAATCTATTTCTGATCTGAGCAACAAGCTCTTAATAAGAGATGTAAAGTTTGGTGTACAAGGACTTTTGTACTCTTTTAAGGTTTTTCTCATTTGCTGATAATGTGCTGACTCCGTGATGTGATCATCTGAAACAACTGAGTTTTTGGTTCGGTGTGCTCATCACCAGTACCCAAAGGAAAGGTATTGAACTTCTTTCGAGTGTACAATGTCTTTCAGGGTTCTTATAAAGCTGTCTGTAAATGTTTGCCATAGATTTTCAATGGAGGTGAACTTTCCAGTGTGCCACGAAGATGAAGAACTCTAGATTCTAATCAAACAGAATCAGAAATAGATTTTTGAGTGCTGAACCGTTAATGAGAAATTCTCTACTTTGAGCATATCTGCTTTTTAATCAAAGCAATGTAGTGTGAGTAGGTCATTTCTGTGATAGTGTGTGTAAAAGGTCAAAATTTGCTTGGTTTCAAGTGTTAAAACACAAATTTGGAGTTCTGGGCTGTATCTTAAATGTAATTAGTGCAATTCTTTTAAACAAGTTTCTGTAATGAGACACTTTGTTTAGCTATAGCTGCTCTATAATTATCCAGAGGAAATCAGGGACTTAAAAGCATCCAGTTTACGTAATTGTGCTGAAAAGTAAAGTTGTATTACTGTCTTGCATTCGAGGTGATAAGGTCTTCTCTCATTCTTATGGTTTCAGCAATGCAGCTGTCTTGCCTGTACCACACGTGAGATCTAGACATTCACTTTTTCATCTTCCCGTTGGCCCACTCAGAATGGGTATTCATTCTCCTGAGAAAGTCTGTCATAACCTGTGTGTTTACAGGGTGTTTCCTGTGGGAGCTTATAACCCTGCCATCAGGCACCTGGGCAGCAAACTTTCAGGAAGAGGTGTAGGACTGTTTTCTCTTGGACCATAATGATGAAAGTCTCTTTAAAAACCGAGAAACTAAGCTCTTACAGGTAACCCCTCCCCACCCCCCCAAAGGAACATGATACTGATTCTGTTCCAGATTTGGTTCTAGGATTCACAGGGTCTTCTCAAGTATACTTCAATATATTTTCAGAATATGCAAAGGGAACAACCATTCCACACAGAAGTTGAAACCACAAGACAGGAACAAAATGGTTATTTTAACCAATTATCTTTTCTGTTAACTGACTTGGGCATTGTCATAACTTATTAGGTCCAACATTAATGTTTTTATATTAAAGCATCACTTAATTCTTTAAGCATCAAATTCTTGTTGTGCTAGGCAAATATTTCCTTCATATGAGGAAACTGTCCCTGTGTCAAAGGCCTTGCAGTTGAAATGTCTTATGAAAACCAAAGTATAAGCTCACAAGGAAGTGAAAGGTATGAGGTAGTAGAAAGATGAGTATAGTCATAGATATAAATATTTCTGCATTATTTTTGGCATCTGCATCTCATACTTCTTGCTTGTGGAATTTCATCCTGTGCAGGAGTCTTACAAAGAAAATCCCACTCATGCCATTGTGTCTCTTCAAAGGAACAGAGAAATTCAGTAAGTTGTTACATACCCGATTCATCTGTCAGAGATGCTTTCCATACAAAGGTGTAATGAATCATAGAACAGTTTGTTGAGAGCCTCACCCAACCTGGCCTTGAATGTTTCCAGGGATGGGGCATCAACCACCTCTCTGGGCAACCTGTTCCAGTGTTCCACCGCCCTCATTGTGAAAATTTTTTTCCTTATATCTAGTCTGAATCTGCTTCCTTCTAGTTTAAAAGCATTACCCCTCGTCCTATCACAACAGGCCCTGCTAAAGTATTTCTCCCTGTCATAAGCCCCCCTTAAATATTGAAAGGCTGCAATAAGGTCTCCCTGGAGCCTTCTCTGGGTTGAAAAACCCCAGCTCTCTCAGCCTGTCCTCACTGGAGAGGTGCTGCAGCTTTCTGATAATTTTTGTGGTGCTCCCCTGGACTCGCTCCAACAGATCCGTATCCTTCTTATGTTGGGGGCCTCAGAGCTGGATGCAGTACTGCAGACAGCGTCTCACAAAAGCAGAATAGAGGGGCAGAATTACCTCCCTTGACCTGCTGGCCATACTGAGAAACTCTCCTTCTTAAATAAGTCAAAATGGATGTAATTTAAGAAAATCTTTCTGCCCTGTAATGACTCAATCTAGGAGAAGACAGAAAGTAAGAACAGGAAAGAAATAAAATACAGATTTTTGGGAGGGAGTTCTGGATTCAGGAATTGCAAAATAATCCTTCTTACGTTGTGAACCTTATGTATGTAATATTCACCTGGATTATTTAAGCTGCCTTGGGGACCCATTGTCCTATATTGTTGTTCTGAGCAGTGAAATACCACTGCTTGAAAGTATTGCCCATTTGACATGAAAATTAAGTGTATTCATATGTCAATCAACTGAATAGAAGCTGTGTGCTCTCTCACACTGTACCGTTCAGTTTTCAAAGAACAGTTTGGCCATCCTCAAGATACCTGTCTTGACTCGTATGATGAATAACCAATCGCCCAGATACTTTAGTGACCTAGTGTATCTCCTTGAACTACTTGCAAGTTTGGGTTTTTTTAACTAGCTGCTTCCTTTCTGTCCTTATTGTACAAGGTACAGGAAAGAGAGAAGCCAGAAAGGCCTGTGTCATCCTGGATTCTGTAAAACAAGAAAACAAGGATATCATTAGCAGGACTTTGTTCTCCTCCTTTCTTTTTGGACAAGTTTCTATTGGTAGATTTCCATACTAGAATCTTCAGAAGTATCTTACTGTGGTATGACTAGGTTAACTACTGACTGCACAAATATTTTGGTGTTAGTGTGATTACAAGGGACCACAGTTGGGGCTCTGCTGGGTAAGAAGTGCTGGAGTAGGGATTCTGTTTCCTTGCCGTTTTGGTTGATAAAAAGGTAATTACCTGTGGGAAACTCTGCAGAAAGCTACCCAATTATGAGGAATGAATTCTGGTTGTTCAAACCTGACAACATTATATGGATACCTTTCTGGTGATCGTCCTTCAGTGGGTTGTCAAGCCTCTCTCCTCGGCAGAGCAGCTGTCTGGAAACCAAATCAGTAGGTTTGCCTTAGGCAGTTTTAAATACGTGCTCAGTGTATAATGTGAGATGTAGTTATAACTTCATTCATATATATCTTGTTACAGAGACAGCACTTTAAAGAAGCTGACTTTGTATTCACATAGACAGTTTCTTACCTGTACACAGGAACTTTTCAGATGGAAATGAAATGCATTTTTAATTTAAAACTTGATACTTCTTTTTTTCCTGAAGGAAATCCTCCTGCACCTTTCTACTTTAAGTAATGCCTGCAAGATATTTTTTTGAGTCTTATATTTTCAGTTTGCAAAATAGAGATGGATAATTGCAATTATTTGTAAGGAATGATAGCTGATAATTGAGACTGTCTCATTTTTTTATCTCCTCCTGGGAAACGTCACAGACTATTTTGTGTCCATCATAAAACATTCTTCCACAGGTACTTATATATGTATTTGAACTTACATATGTATTTACACTCATTTAAACTGGGCGTGCATTAAGATTATTAGTCTGTCACATGAGAAGAACTGTAATGAAACTAGGATCGGAACATAGGTGTACTGATGTTCAGTGTAATTTAATGGATATATTTGTCTTTTATCATAGAATGGTTTGAGTTGGAAGGGACCTTTAAAGGCCGTCTAGTCCAATCCTCCTGCAGTGAGCAGGAACATCGCCAGCCTGATCATGTTGCTCAGAGCTCTGTCCCACCTGACCTTGAACGTCTCCAGGGATGGGGCAACTACCACCTCTCTGGGCAACCTGTTCCAGTGCTTCACCACCTTCATTGTAAAAAAATTCTTCCTTATATTTATCTAAATCTACTTTCTTTTAGTTTAAAACCATTACCCCTTGTCCTATCACTACAGACCCCACTAAAAATCTTGTCTCCATCTTTCATATAGGCCCGCTTGAGGTACTGAAAGGCTGCTTCCTCCACATTTGTTCATTGCTGGTGTGAAGGATGTAGTTTCTATTATTTACAGCAGCATGATTAGCCTCCAAACATGTTGCAGGGTTACTGAACATTACAAATTCATATATCCATGTCAAATTGTAATTCTTAGGAAGGGCAGCATAACAGAGACCTGATCAGTAGATTGCTTTTCAAATTGTAACTGATTGGAAGAGGTAAAAGTGGGGTCTTGTGGGCTTGTAGAAAAGATATTGACTGCAACTGGATCACTGCTTTCCTCTAATCTGCTTATTGGATCCATGGCAGGAGAATAAAATGGTAGTTGTGTAACTATACAGTGCAGCCACTCAAAAGCTGAAACATGTTTAGGCAGTCTGAAAGAGAATTCTGAACACCACAGTCCCTTGTGCAAGGTATTGTACAAGGAGGAAAAATCATCTCTTTCTTGTCAGTAATGGGGACTGGAACACAAAGGAATTTGTTTAAATGACTGAAATGACTAAGGACTTTGGCAATGTTCACAATCTTTTAAAGCTATATTTTCTTAAGAATTTGAGGATCTGGTGTTTTATGGTGAATCATAGTCACTCTTGATGTACAGGAGAGATTAAGGAATGTCCACATCATGATATTAACATTACGAAGACAGAAAAATGCATAAATTAAAAAAAAACAAGGAAAATTCTTCCCATTGCTTAATTGATGTTCAGGTGCTTGCTTTAACTATGTGAAGCTTTTGAGTGTTTCGGTTGAAAAATGTTGATTGTTATGGAAGGGTATGTCCACTAGATGTCAATCATGTAATCTAGTTTTTGTTGCAGCATGTATTTCTAAGGAGCTATGTAGAATGGTAAATACAAATTATCAGCATTTTCAGCTGCTTTTGTATATGCAGTGCTTTTGAATTTATGTATGTGTGGCATGTTACAAAATAATATTCTGATTGTCACAGTGGTGGGTTTGACATACCATTTATTCTAGAACATCTGTCTTTACATGTTTTTGCCTACAGTTAAATTGTGGCATGAGTAGATCTGTTATACAGCTCACCTGGGTTCTCTTACATGTAATCTGTAACTGTTCTGCAAGGAGAGACATGAGTATAAAGATAAGGATGTTATGCCCCAAAGGAAAACAAAAATATCCTGTAACTAATGTAATTCCACTTAAAATGTAATATTCTCTAAGCTCTTTACACCTCACAGGGCAGTTCTTTAGAAAAGTGCATATCTAATTAGGAAAGGAGGCTCAAATTTCATAAACTTACACAAGTGGATTTATGTACTCACAGATCTTAGCTGTAGAACTGTGCTTACAGTGCTTGATTTGTGTTAATTTATTGATATTGGAGGCATTTCAAGTAGAATCACTTTAATCAAGCTTAAATTAAATACTGTGTGTGAACAGATCAAAGATGCCTGTGACCATTCAGTGGCACAGGTTGGTAGGATCTGTACAGATATGTGTTCACTTGCATCCCTGCCTTTTCCCCCCTCTCTTTGTAGTATGATATGTGTTACTAATTGATAGACAGCTTCTGGGAAGCTATATCTATACTCGCATTGAAGGGGTCTGCTGCAAGATTGGCCTGTGCTCCTTCCCACTTTCAACTTGGAGTAGCTACAGCAAAACTGGAAGCTGGAGATCACAGCTTCCTCCAACCTCCCTCTCCCCTTCCATATGGAATAAAGTATTTCTCTGCCCTGTATAGTCAGCCAGAGGGCAGGATGGGGAAGTGATAATCCTCTTGGAATGAGCACTTGCATGAAAAATGATAAATGCTACATTGCATGGGGATTAACACTTGCTTATGAACTTGCTTTTAATGGAGTGATGCTTCTCTTTCAGCAATGTGAAGGTTCACTGTACTTGTAGACCTGATTAAGAACCTTTACCACTGTTCAGCCAAAAGGGAACCATCTGCCATCAGAAACATAATGGTGTTCAAAATGACAGAATCATAGAATAGAATCATAGAATGGTTAGGGTTGGAAGGGACCTTCAAAGGTCAGCTAGTCCAACCCCCCTGCAAGGAGCAGGGACATCCCTGACTAGATCAGGTTGCTCAGAGCCTCATCCAGCCTGGCCTTGAACATTTCCAGGGATGGGGCTTCCACCACCTTTCTGGGCAACCTGTTCCAGTGTTCTATAACTCGCATCGTAAAAAATTTTTTCCTAATTTCTAATCTAAATCTACCCCCCTCTGTTTTAAAACCATTACCCCTCGTCCTATTGCAACAGGCCCTACTAAACAGCCTCTCTCCGTCTTTCTTGTAGGCCCCCTTGAGGTACTGGAAGACCGCTATCAGGTCTCCCCGGAGCCTTCTCTTCTGCAGGCTGAACAGCCCCAACTCTCTCAGCCTGTCCTCATAAGAGAGGTGCTCCAGCCCTTTTATCATCTTCGTGGCCCTCCTCTGGACCTTCTCCAACTGGTCCATGTCCTTCTTGTGTTGGGGGCTCCAGAACTGGACACAGTACTCCAGGTGGGGTCTCACCAGGGCAGAGTAGAGGGGGAGAATCACCTCCCTCGACCTGCTGGCCATACTCCTCTTGATGCAGCCCAGGATTCGGTTGGCCTTCTGGGCCACAAGGGCGCATTGCCTGCTCATGTTAAGCTTCTCGTCCCCCAGCACTCCCAAGTCCTTCTCCTCAGGGCTGCTCTCAATCCATTCCCCGCCCAGCCTGTGTTTGTGCCTGGGATTGCCATGACCCAGGTGCAGGACCTTACACTTGGCCTGGTTGAACTTCATGAGGCTAGCACGGGCCCACCTCTCCAGCCTGTCAAGCTCCCTCTGGATGGCATCCCTCCCTTCCAGCGTGTCGACGGCACCACACAACTTGGTGTCATTGGCGAACTTGCTGAGAGTGCACTCTATCCCACTGTCCATGTCACCGACAAAGATGTTGAACAGGGCCGGGCCCAGCACGGACCCCTGAGGGACGCCACTCGTGACCGGTCTCCACCTGGACATTGAGCCGTTGACCACCACTCTCTGAGTGCGGCCATCCAGCCAACTCCTTATCCACCGAGTGGTCTGTCCATCAAACCCATGTCTCTCTAGTTTAGAGAGAAGGATGTCATGCGGGACAGTGTCAAAAGCTTTGCACAAGTCCAGGTAGATGATGTCAGTTGCTTGTTCCTTGTCCACCGATGCCATCACCCCGTCATAGAAGGCCACCAAGTTGGTGGACTCTTTTGCATACTGTCCTCAAGGATGTAAAAGACACATAGCATTTGCTTCCCTAGAAAAATGCCTGTTCCACACATCTCATTGCAGCATTCTTCCTTCTCTCATCCTGAGAATTGCATTTCTGCTTGCATTTAATGCATCTGTTTGAGGTCTGTGCTTTGTCACCATGAAACTCTGAAACATGACTATCCAGAGCTAGTTTAATGAACTGAGTTGCTGTATAAATCACATCTATTATAATGTTTTTTGATTGGAGAGCTTATGAAATCCTGTGAGGATGTTCATGGCGTGGGTCAATCTGTGAATCATTGTGGAGTTTATGAAGCTTGTTTGACACCTCTAAATGTATTTGGTATTGAGCACTAGTCAGTTTAGTGTAGAACCTGATTGCCACTTTGCAGGATGACCCCTTCTTTTCACAGTTAGCTGACATGTCATGAAAATTTGGTCATTAATTTAATTTCCAAGTACTGATGTATACTAATAAATTTGTCAGGGACTATATTGTTTCCTCTAAAAATACTGCATTACAGCTGCAATAAGGTTAGCTCCACTGGAATAACAGCTATGGTCCTGTGGTACGCAGGCAGCTTCTGGGAATTTAATTGGAAGGGCAGCATTTTTGAGAGAACTTTGCTGTTTTCAGAAGTGGTGTCTGCACTCAAGAAGTCTCAGTCCCATTGTCTTACTAAAGCATTGAAGTTTTAAATGCTAAATCTACTTACAAAAATAAGCTTTACATTACAGTGCTTTTTAATATTGTTTCTCATGTCCTTTGCTACATTCAGATATAATGTTGCATGATGCTTAAACAGGTGTTATTGCCAGTACTCTCACTAATAAAACTTGATGGTAAAAAGACTAAGAAATTGTAATCTAAGGCTGTGTCTATTACTCAACCTTTATTATTAACAAAGTTGTTTTGATTTGCTCACTTTTTAACATAAGCAGGACTTCTGCTTACAAGACTTGTATTCAATTGTATTGAGTGGTAAGGGTGAAGGTGAGAGATAAATTTTTTTAAAGGTAGTTCTCTGTTTTGACAAAACCGTACTACTTGACCATCACTTAAAACACACAATATTCACTGACTGGAGATTAGTCTTTTAATATGAATTAAGCTAGAGAAATTGATTTTCTATCTATATCCCCAAGGGAATCACAACCAGTTTTATCTTGTCCACACCCTCACTTTTGTTCACTTATATCTAGGATACTTTTGATGAATGTTTGTCCCAATTGTTCTTTACCAGAAGTTTTGAAATACTTGGTACGTCTTGCTAAGTAGTTCTCCATGCTCACCGAGAGGAGGAAAGAAATAATTCCATTTTCAACACAGAAGATAGAGCCTGGATTTAGAGAAAGGTTTTGGGGTCTATAGTTAGTGATACGTATGGCACTAGATCACCATGTTGTCTATAGCAAGTTTTTACATATGAAAAATATACGTAGAGCTCATCTACAGTGTTCTCTTTCTTGGTTTGTGTGAGGGCAGCTCATTCATGTTTTCCCCACGGTTATATTTCTTAAACCTCCTGTATTTATTTATTTATTTTTTCTCTCTCTGGCATGATTTCCACTTTGTTCACCTCTTCAAATGGTGTGTCCAGATCTGGCAAGTGACTTAGGTGAGTTCTTCATGTTTCTGAGTAACATGAAGAGCTTTCGCATGCTGTTAAGACGCCTGAGAATAGTTTGCTTTGTATTTTAACAGCACCACATGGCTGTATCTCCTTCTCAGGTGTTCAGCTGCCAGGGTAGGAGAACAGCACGTGAACTTTACTAATTAGTTACCAGTTACAAGTTCTGTTTTATTTACTATTAAAAGGTTCTTGGGGTTTCTTTGTCTGTGTTCCATGATTTTTGTTTTGTTTCACCATGGATCATTTTACAGAATGATTCCCAGTCCAGGGAAACCTGCAGAGGTGAGGTGACTGAATGTGGGAGTGACTTCTGAGTCTGAGGTAGCAGCAGCACTTGCCTGACTGTGATCTTGGTTTATGTCAGCTACAGTAAGTTTAAGGCACTCAAATTTTGAATGAGCGTGTCCGTGTGTGGGTTTAATGAGCTCTTCAAACTTTTGCACATTTGCACATTAGTTTTAAATCATTAGTCGTCTTTCATTTCCTGGATGTTTCTAGGTAGATGAAGTCTGAGATTCCAAAAAGTTGTCTTGTAAGGATATGGAAGACCCAACTTACATTCCATATTTTGTATTTTATATTTTATATACTTTACATTTTAGAAAGCTGCCAGGGTAAAGAGTACAAGTTATATTATCTTAGTAGAGAGGCTATTCCTTGCTAGATAAAAGTAAAAAATAGACACAAGGTTAACCTTTAATTTGCTGTCCAACTGATATGCAGTCAGTTAATATCAGTTGTGATTCTTCATTGGAACAATCCATTGTCATGTGGAATGGCCATAATAATAAACAAATAGGAAGCTGATGTGAGTTCAAGTAGAGAACCATTAGCTGAGTCTATGTAACATATTTAAAACGTAACATAAAGACAAGGAATATAAAATATTATAAATACCAGAGTTGGTCTGTATGATAATGTCTCTTCTAAACAGAGACAATTTTTGACCTTGTCAAATTTATCCTTGGCATATGTAGTTATGATAGTGGCTAGAGACTTTTGACCATGAATAATAGTTGTAACAATGCAACAAAGCCTTTTGTAGTACACATAAGTTATTAACTTAGCTCATTGGGACAGAGATTGCATTTTAATTTAACTTGAGGCTTAGAACAATAGACCCTGAGTCTTATTTTGGTGCTTCCACAAAACCACGAATAATTTCTTCCTCTTTTGTGTACAAGCTTACAATATTTTATTTTATTTGAGAGTTTTAAATGTAGGAGTGAATGTTTTGAAGTAATTCTAGGATTTCACTTGATTTTCCTGATGTCACCCATTTTTACATACTCAGTTTACATTTACCAGTTTGTCAAAGTTGGAGGATAAATGAGAAGTAAAAATGGCCATCATATAACTGTCATAATCACAAAAAAAAGTCTGATATTTGTTTAATACATACAATGTTTACTGATGTATTTAATCCACAAACGAGGAAGGTGGCCTTGGGCAGGAAGAGAATTCTATGTATTAAGAATCTGATCAGGTAGCTCATTTAAGAGAATGTTATTAATGATAACTCTTAGCACTCATGCGTAATTATGCTATCTTTTCACTGTTACCTTTTCAAACCCCTCAGAGATTCTTAAGTAATTTTATTTCCTGCCATTTAACAATTTTGAGTAATAATGAGGAGGATAAAACAGTTAAATAGTTTCTTTTCTCAAGTACCAGGTGCTGAAAGCAACTGAGAATATTGGTGATTTTTATAGTGGTTTCCTGTGCATGAGCTTTTTTTAAACTTTCATCGTATAAGCCTTTGTCAGTTTTAAATATAAATGACTTGTGATCAAGAGATTGGACTGAAACTCAGAAATGTAGCTCTACATTTACCTGTAAAATAGCTCTGTTATTTGTGGTTTCTAACAGAGAAACCAGACTTCTTCCTCTTTTCAGTAGTCTTTTATGACCTTATGGACTGGTGAGTCTCAGCCTTCTCTAGGCCAAACATTCCCAGTTTGCTTAGTCTTTCCCCTGAGATCACGCTTTCCAGATCTTACTGCTATTCTCTGTGCTTTCTTTTTGGAACACATGGTTTTTGTGGCGTCCAGAACCACATGCAGTACATTACTCCAGCTCCAGTTTTATCATCTTGAAGTACAACAGCAAATTACTTCATGGATCTTGTGGATTCTGAAATGCCACTTTAATGTTGCTCTGCTGTTGCAAAGGAGCCTTTATTTAATTCATATTCAGTTTGTGAAACATGTAAATTCTTGATCCTTTTCTTTTGTATGTTAATTGTTCACGTGAGTGAATTACTCATGCCTAATTCTAGAACCTCTGAGTTGATTTTCTGTGCTGAATTTCACCCCCTTGCTTTCAGATTTCATGTCCCAGTTATTTGCAAACGTTTTCAGTTCTATCCAGTCTGTGCAGTATTTGCAGTGCCTTCTGGTTTTATGGCATCTTCAAGTTTGATGTATATACTTTCTTCTTTCAGTATCTGGGTTATTAATGAGGGTATTCAAATGATCCATGAGCAGTTAATAGTGTTCTTTCATGTTGACACATTGTTCATAACTCCTTTGGGTGATATCCAACCACTTGGTAACCCTGTTACTCATATGACCTTATTTAAGTTGGTACGGCCCTTCACTGTAGTCTGGTGAGCAAAGACAGACATCTAAATCAATGTATTTGTACTTTGCAAGTCAATATTGTCTGCTACCCATTCTCTAATTGTTTTGCAGGGATATGTGTGTGTGTCTTTCTGGGAGGTAAGTGCTGACACATAATTTGCTTGATTTTATTTGTTTATTTTTTTTTAATCCTGTCATTGTGTGCACATTTCTAAGCTCTAGTGTCTCACTTCTGTCCCCAAGCTGCTAGTGTCCAGCTTCCTCAAACTCTTCCACAAGGATTCTAAAAAATCATGACACTTTAAACCACTGATTTTTTAGAATTATGCTCTCCACAGAGCTTTTTCTGTTTCATCTACATATTGCCACATCAATGTGCTACTGTGCCTTTGCTAATGAATTCACTATGTTTGGGTAGTGCGTAAGAGTTAGTAGATATTATTTAAATCTAAATAATAAGCAGTGCTTGTGGTAACACAGTACTTACTGTAAACACTAGGTAGATGGGCTGCGCTTGGAGATTGCAGATGTTCATAGAATCATAGAATCTTAAGGTTGGAAGAGACCGCCAAGATCATCAATCAAGTCCAACTGTCAACCTACACCACCATGCCTACTAAACCATGTCCTGGAATGCCACATCTACACATTCTTTGAACACCTCCAGGGCTCCAGGGTTGGTGACTCCACCACTTCCTTGGGCAGCCTGTTCCAGTGCTTGATCACTCTCTCAGTAAAGAAATTTTTCCTAATATCCAATCTAAATCTCCCCTCCCCTCCTCTTGTCCTGCCTCTAGTTACCTGGGAGAAGAGACCGACACCTGCCTCCCTACAACCTCCTTTCAGGTAGTTGTAGAGAGTGATGGGGTCTCCTGTCAGTTTCCTCGTTTCTAGACTAAAGAATCCCAGTTCCCTCAGCTGCCTGTCATAAGACTTGTTCTCCAGACCTTTCACCAGCTTTGCCCTTCTCTGGATGCACTGTTCTTGTACTGAGGGGCCCAAAACTGAACACAGTATTTGAGGTGTGGCCTCTCCAGTGGAGAGTACAGGGGCATGATCACTTCCCTACTCCTGCTGGCCACACTGTTCCTGATACAAGCCAGGATGCTGTTGTACTTGGGCACACTGCTGGCTCATGTTCAGCCGGTTGTCAGCCAGCACCCCCAGGTCCTTTTCCACCAGGCAGCTTTTCAGCCACTCTTCCCCAAGCCTGTAGCATTGTGTGGGGTGGTTGTGACCAAAGTGCAGAACTTGGCACTTGGCTTTGGTGAACCGCATACAGTTCACCTCAGCCCATTGATCCAGCCTGTCCAGATCCCTCTGCAGAGCCTTCCTACCCTTGAGCAGATTGACACTCCCACCCAATTTGGCGTCATCTGCAAGCTTACTGCGGGAGCGCTCAATCCCCTCATCTAGATCATTAATGAAAATGTTAAATAAGACTAGCCCCAAAAACTGAGCCCTGGGGAACACTGCTTGTGACTGGCTGCCAACTGGATTTAACTCCATTCAGCACAACTCTCTGGCCTCAGCTCTCCAGCCAGTTTTTAACCCATCGCAGAGTACACCTGTCCAAGCCATGAGCCACCGGCTTCTCTAGGAGAATACTGTGAGAGAAAGTACCAAAGGCTTTGCTAAAGTTCAGGTAGATAACATCCACAGCCATTCTGTCATCCACTAGGCAGGTCACCTGGTCATAGACTCAGAATAGTTAGGGTTGGAAGGGATCTTTAAAGGTCATCTAGTCCAAACTCCTACAAGAAGCAGGGACATCTCCAACCAGATCAGGTTGCTCAGAGCCCTGTCCAACCTGGTCTTGAATGTTTTCAGGAATGGGGCATCAACCACCTCTCTGGCCAAGCTGTTTCAGTCTTCTACAACCCTCATTGTAAAAAAGTTTTTCCTAATGTCTAATCTGAATCTGCCTCCCTCTATTTTAAAACCATTACCCCTTGTCCTGTCACAACAGGCCCTACTGAAGAGTATCTCCCCATCTTTCCTGTAGGCCCCCTTTAGGTATTGGAAGACCGCTATAAGGTCTCCCTGAAGCCTTTTTTTCTCCAGGCTGAACAGCCCCAACTCTCTCAGCCTGTCCTCATAGGAGAAATGCTCCAGCCCTCTGATCCTCTTTGTGGCCCTCCTCTGGACTCTCTCCAACAGGTCCATGTCCTTCTTACGTTGGGGGCTCCAGAACTGGAGGCAGTACTCCAGGTGGGGTACGTCGACCTCCTGGCCACACTCCTTTTGATGTAGCCCAGGATGCTGTTTCCTTTCTGGGCTGCAAGGGCGCATTGCTGGCTCATGTTGAGCTTTTCATCCACTAGCACACTTAAGTCCTTCTCCTCAGGGCTACTCTCAATCCATTATCCGCCTAGCCTGTGTTTGTGCCTGGAATTGCCCCAACCCATGTGCAGGACCTTGCACTTGGCTTGGTTGAACTTCATAAGATTTGCACCTCTCCAGCCTGTCAAGGTCCCTCTGGATGGCATCATTCCCCTCCAGCATGTCAATGGCACCACACAGCTTGGTGTCATTGGCCAACTTGCTAAGGGTACACTCTATCCCACTGTCCATGTCACCAACAGTGCCAGGCCCAGCATGGACCCCTGAGGAACACCACTAGTCACTGGTCTCCACTTGGACTTTGAGCCATTGACCACCACTGTCTGAGTGCAGCCATCCAGCCAATTCCTTATCCACTGAGTGGTCTGTCTATCAAATGTCTTTTCCAGTTGAGAGAGAAGGATGTCATGCGGGACAGTGTCAAATGCCTTGCACCAGTCCAGGTAGATGACATCAGTTGCTCGTCCTTTGTCCACCAATGCTGTAACCCTATCATAGAAGGCCACCAAATTATCCAGGCACAATCTGCCCTCAGTGAAGCCATGCTGGCTGTCAGCAATCACCTCCTTGCATTCCGTGTGCCTTAAAATGGTTTCAAGGAGAATCTGCTCCATGACCTTACCAGGCACAGAGGTGAGGCTGATTGGCCTGTAGTTCCCCGAGTCTTCGTTGTTCCTCTTTTTAAAAATGGTCCTAGGAGGAGATCAGATTGGTCAAGCAGGACCTGTCCTTCATGAACTGATGCTGGCTAGGCCTGATCCCCTGGTTGTCCTGCACATGCCTGGTGAGCTCACTCAAGATGAACTGGTATGTAATCTTCCCTGGTACAGAGGTCAGGCTGACCAGCCTGTAGTTCCTCGGATCTCATAGATCTGGTAGATCCCCGGATTTTATGTAAGATACTAATCAATAATGTGATGAATTTAAGCAAGGAGACACTGGATAGACAGCATGTTTACTATGAAAGAGAACTTTGTGGAAATGGGGTTCTGCTATTGAAGTATTGACAGATGTACGAGTTATCTCCTTACCTAGCATTAGTGTACCAGGTCCTGAAAATCATGAGTGGCATAATAATAATCTTGAGATTTGTAAGAAATTTATGCCTTTGGTGTCCATTTACCAGTGTTCTGATTCCCTCCTCCCCCCCTCTTTTTTTCCTATATTATGAGTTCCAAAAATTGCTTTGGTGAAAAAAGGAAGACAGCTGCCTCCTTCATATAATCACTCAAGTTGACTTGGCAACATGCTAGACTTTGTGCTTTTCTGCCTGCCATTTTGATGAAAACCTACTCAGTTATTTGTTTTTTGCATCTTTCATTTCAGCTCCTTAAGGGAATCAACACTCTGTTCTTGATTCAGTGAGACTTTACCGTCTGGATGTAAATGGTATTTTTTCCGTAATGTGTATCGGACTCACCAGACTCATCAGTAATGTATCCACTCATCAGGACTTCTCCCTGAAGCTCCAGAAGTCCTGAATAAGAAAAATATTGATAGGCTTTGGTTTAGAGCATCTCGTGGCTTTTAAGCCAACCTTACAATTTTTGGGAGGTCTGAATGATTTCGAGTACGTGGCTTGGAATAATGTAATCATTCACTGTGCCATCTCCTGTAATTCCAGCAAGAGATGCTCACCTTGACATCCCTATCCCAGAAACATTTCTGATAACCCTGCTTTCAGACTCTGTACTCGTGCCTTCTAGTGGATTTTAACATGTCCGAAAGGCCGTCAGAGACAAACCTCATATCCACTATATTTGAAATGCTATTCTAATCCATTGTAATTGTTGTTCTGATGTCTCACTCCAAGAATGTCTTAAAACATATATGTGTCATAGTTCAGCCCCGATCGGACCAGACTACGCAGTCTCTCTCACTCCCCCCACCTTCCGAGAAAACAGGGAGAGAAAATATAAGGAAAAACGGCTCGAGGTTTGAGATAAGGACAGGGAGAAATCCTTAAAGTTACCATCACGGGCAAAACAGACTCGACTTGGGGAAAACTATTCATTGATTACTACAAACAGCAGGATAATGAGACAGAGAACAAGATAACCTCCCCCCACCCCTCCCTCTTCCCAAGCTTAACATTATCTCTACCACCTTCCCCTCCCGAGTGGCACAGGGGGGAAGAGGGAATGGGGGTTGCAGTCAGTTCATCTTACGTTGTTTCACACCGCTGCTTCATGGCTGGGGGAAGAACTCCTCACATTCCTCCCCTGCTCCAGCGTGGGGTCCCTCCCACGGGCCACAGTCCTTTGTGGAACTGCTCCAGCGTGCGTCATCTCTTCCACGGTGTTCAGTCCCTTCAGAACAGCTGTCCCAGCGGGCCCTCCACGGGCCACAGCTGCCTTCAGGCATCCACCTCCCCCAGTACGGGGTCCTTCATGGGCTCCAAGTGGATCTCTGCTCCTCCGTGGACCTCCATGGGCTGCAGGGGGACAACCTGCTCCACCATGGTCGTCACCACAGGCTGCAGGGGAATCTTGGCCAGGAGCCGCATTACTCCTCCCCCTCCTTCTGAACTGACCTTGGCGTCTGCAGCCGTTCCTCACAACAGGCTGGTAGATGTCTCTCAGGATCTTTTTTACATCTTATTCACTTCTCATCTCCTCTCCACTTCTTGCAGCTGGGCTGGACCGAGTCGGGCCCAGTCGGCTGCCTGGCGAGAGGCCAGAGGGTGAGGCCTGCAAGGCCCATGAGGCCTGCGCCTCCCCCTCTGCGCCTCTGCCCCCACTCAGCTTCTTCACATCTTCTCTTCTCTCTTTTTTTTTTTTTCTGTTTTCCCCTTCTTAAATACGTTATCGCAGAGGCGTTATCACGGGACATTCTGCTACCAGTCGGCTCGGCCTTGGCCAGCAGTGGGTCCGCCCTAGGCCTGGCCAAGTCCACTGAACAAAGGGGAGCAACTTCTAGCAGTTTCCTACAGAAGCTACCACCTTAGGCCCCCCCCTCACTAACAAAACCACAACAATATGTAAAAGAGTTGTAATGAGAATTAAAAATACCGCAGACTGAATGTCTTCGGAACCATTATGAAAGTGGCTGCAGTGGAACTGGCAACAATTGGTGATTGAGTAATGGTATGATGGCAGTTTCACTTCAGGCAGGGAAGATGCTGTGTTTGCCACATGTGAATTAATATGGCGCTGCTTTTTACTGTTGAGGGATTAGCATGGTTGGTTTTTTTTGGTTTTTTTTTTTTTGTTTTTTTTTTTTTTAAAAAAAGAAGAATATTTGAAGTGGAAGAGACTAGGAAGATAGATGAACCCATATTGCAGACAGCTGCTTTTTTGAGCTGATGAGCTGAATATCTGCTGTAGCTGGGAAGCATCAAATCTGAAATTATAAGACTGCCAATGCATGTGATAGGACTTTTAAAATACCAGGTAAGAGCTATGCCCTTCAGACAAGTAACCAGAAAAAGAATAGAAGGCAAGAATGTCTGCATGCTAATTGGACTAGGCTTTCCTGCTCGCCAGCAATTTGTATTGTAACAATTATTTTTCAGTGTAATTCTCTTATGAATATCAATTACCCTTAGAAAATAAAATTGGATAAATGTATTAAAGAAAAATAGATGCTGGAAGTGATAATCTGAGTGCTAGAGGTTAAGAATTTCTTTTTTACCATTCTAGTTCTCTTTTTCCAAATATGTCTACTGAAAACTAAGAATAAACCCAGAGGCAAACGATGTATTTTTTCTTAAATTCTGTAACATCCATAAGACAAATATTTGATATTCACAGACATATCCTGCTGCAAATGCAAGTTAAGCATTAAAAACTAGCGGATTGATTGTAAAAGCCTCTTTTCAGTATGTAGAAAATATACTTTATAAGAAATCAGATTCTTTATCATTGTTCATGAAACTTCATGTAACTGTGATTTTATCAATTGTCATCATACTGCACTGAGATGTATCACACTACATTGCATGTAAGTAGTAAGGGAAACGTTCTGAGGCCAATATTGCCCTTTCAGATTAGTTTGTTAATAAAGTTAAGAATACCAGGTTCCTAAAATGAGAAGGACTATATGGACTGCAGCATCCTACTCAGTTCTCTTGGAAATGAAGCATGTGGAGAAGCAGCCGTAAAAAATTGCCTAGCTAGGATGTAGCTCAAACACATTGAGTCTACAGTGATCGGAAATCGGAATATTGTGCGGCTATAATCTATTGTTTGACATCCAGTGCCCGCTCCTATGTAATTTACTTGCCTCTTTTGGTCACCTGACTGAAGACATTAAATGGGCCACAGGGTGAGCCAGGAAATTCAGCTTTCCAAGTCCAAAGCTCAGTTGTTTCCCCTTTCCCCTTCCCCCTCCCTCTTTCTTCACAGCTGGTCAGCACATGCACAGTAATTGTTTAGGCCAGGTAGGGCAGATATGAAAAGATACATATGGAGCACATGCAAATCTGCACTAAATTTCTGGAATGCAGCAACAGGGTGAAGTTAATGTAAAGCAAGATTTCTTTTATGTTTAAAGTTTCTGAAAGTAATAAAAAAAAAAGAGACAACAAATTCACTTTATAGCCTTTCCTTTTCTCTACTACTACTAACTGAGTGGGTTTGGGATTTTGCCAAAATATTACACATTGCTCAAGAAGATTACAAAGAAATCCCAGACATGCACTAGAGAGCTATTAAATTTAACATTTCTAAAAGATATTTTCAACAGCTAAATACTTGTTAGAGCATTGTTTTCCCCAACTTTCAAAAGTTGCCACAACTCAGTCACAGATAAGAACTTCCAGCTTTTTAATTGATATATAAATTGAGTTTAAAACCAAATCCACTACATTTCCTGTGGTAAAGGAAACAGAGACTCTTCAGTTTGGTTTGTCCCTAATTTGAAAATCATGGTCTCAGGAAATCCTGCATAATTATTTTACGTAAACAGGAAAAGTAATTATTTGCTTGGGGCTCTGTTTGTGTGGATGTGGGGGTGTGCAGAAATAGTGTAGATTCTGGAAATCACTGTGTTAATTAAAATACTTTGGAATAAAGGAAGGCGTGTTCCAAATGAAATGATTTTCTTTCTGGTCATAGATGGGCTAGTATGAGAGGGTTAAAACACTTGATTTTTTTTTTTTTTTCCTCCTTAACATTTTCTTACTGTTTCTCTGAAGTTCAGTAATGGGAGCAAGAAAAGATGAAAAGATGACAAATCTGTAGTGAGGATGTCTTTTTACTGCTCTTCAGGTGTTCTTGCCTTATCTACAAAGTTGCTGTTAGTCATCTGGATATGAATGAATTATAAAAAGCTGTTGTAAAAATGCTGCAGGATTTCAACCCTCACACCCTCTTCTCCTCTTACCCCCTCAAGGCCCTAAATTTACTTTTGCCATTTGTAATAGTTCAGTTAAAGGTTGAACTTCCCCTTCTGCTCCTTGTGAGCTTTTCTGATTTCACTTACTGTTTGGACAAGATATATTGGACTTCGTTTTCTCTAGAGTTAGTATGAACTCCACACTTCTTCACACTGTTGATTTTGGTTTCAGTTGGAAAATAGTGTTACACGTTTCAAGTATAAATTGTACAGTAAGTACGCTGGGATTTTTTTTTGTGTGGGTGGAAACAATCTGTAGAGTTATTGCAGGAGTTGAACCCTGTTTAGTTATAAAACTTTTGAAATAAAAATCCAGAGATTTTTGAGGAACTATTTGTGGATTATTTTTTTAAACCAGGATGCGATTCAGACTATTATTTAATAAGAGGACTCGACAACCTAACCAAATATAAAGAAGAATTAAGTATGGGAGCAGGTGCATGCTTACTTTATTTGAATTTGTTTGTGGCATTTTCTTAAAAGTTTAAAGTTCAGTATATCACTCTAACAAACTGTGGTCATGAACGGTCATAGCTTCAGGGGAAAATTGGAAGCAATGATTGTCTTAGCAGAAATTTTAACACTAAAGTTGCTCAGAGAACATAGTTTAAAGTGGAAAATCAGGTTGATTTCCTCTTCTGTTTTCTCAGGGGAAAACTGTGAGTTAATATAGTAACAGTGAAATGATAGGTATTTCTTTGTAGATTTTTAAAAATCCAGTTGGAACAGATTTATTCAGTAATCGCTTTAAAAGGTATTTTAAGCATTTAAAACAAAATGGTAATTACTAAGTGACTGTGTGTTGCAGTGAGAAATACCTTATGTGTGTTACATAGGTACACGTAGGAGGACTTGCGGTGGAAGGGTATTCTCAGGAGCAGAGAATATGATTTGAAATGTACACTTGGTGAAGTCATACTTACATTAGATTAATAACATATTTTTACCTTTGCTAGGTAATCTTTGAGGGGTAAGCAGGTTAAGCTACTACAGAGCAGTTCCCCCCTTGCCTTGCTTTTTTTCCC
Organism: Chlamydotis macqueenii; assembly: GCF_036417535.1. Classification (NCBI taxonomy): domain Eukaryota; kingdom Metazoa; phylum Chordata; class Aves; order Otidiformes; family Otididae; genus Chlamydotis; species Chlamydotis macqueenii. The sequence goes on from NC_141557.1 coordinate 55,524,896, forward strand.
CCAATTGTATTCATTTTATAAGTACATATTCCTGAAAACTCCCATTGCATGTTCCCATTTCTCCTGTCTGATTCAGGAGTGGGATGTGAATTCTTGAGATGCTGATTTGATGGAAGTAGTAGTCATTTTTTTCCATATAAAAGGTCAGGTTAACCTTTTTTTCCCCTTTCAAACAATTCTTTTCAGTGCTCCGTACTCTAATTTTTGTAGCGATTTCTATTATTTTTGAAGCCAATAGTTATTTTGGTGGATAATCTCAGGGGAAGCAGGTTTATACAGAAACATTAGTATTATTCAGAACTCTTGGATATAATTCTAAAAGGAAAAATCATAGAATCATAGAATCATGGAATGGTTAGGGTTGGAAGGGACCTTCAAAGGTCAGCTAGTCCAAACCCCCTGCAAGGAGCAGGGACATCCCTGACTAGGTCAGGTTGCTGAGAGCCTCATCCAGCCTGACCTTGAACGCTTCCAGAGATGGGGCCTCCACCACCTTTCTGGGCAACCTGTTCCAGTGTTCTATAACCCGCATCGTAAAAAATTTTTTCCTAATTTCTAATCTAAATCTACCCCCCTCTATTTTAAAACCATTACCTCTCGTCCTATCGCAACAGGCCCTACTAAACAGCCTATCCCCATCTTTCTTGTAGGCCCCCTTGAGATACTGGAAGACCGCTATCAGGTCTCCCCGGAGCCTCCTCTTCTGCAGGCTGAACAGCCCCAACTCTCTCAGCCTGTCCTCATAAGAGAGGTGCTGCAGCCCTTTTATCATCTTCATGGCCCTCCTCTGGACCTTCTCCAACTGGTCCATGTCCTTCTTGTGTTGGGGGCTCCAGAACTGGACACAGTACTCCAGGTGGGGTCTCACCAGGGCAGAGTAGAGGGGGAGAATCACCTCCCTCGACCTGCTGGCCACGCTTCTCTGGATGCGGTTGGCCTTCTGGGCCACAAGGGCGCATTGCCTGCTCATGTTAAGCTTCTCATCCACCAGCACTCCCAAGTCCTTCTCCTCAGGGCTGCTCTCAATCCATTCCCCGCCCAGCCTGTATTTGTGCCTGGGAATGCCAAGACCCAGGTGCAGGACCTTACACTTGGCCTGGTTGAACTTCATGAGGTTGGCACAGGCCCACCTCTCCAGCCTGTCCAGGTCCCTCTGGATGGCATCCCTCCCTTCCAGCGTGTCGACGGCACCACACAACTTGGTGTCGTCGGCGAACTTGCTGAGAGTGCACTCTATCCCACTGTCCATGTCACCGACAAAGATGTTGAACAGGGCCAGGCCCAGCACGGACCCCTGAGGGACACCACTCGTGACCGGTCTCCACCTGGACATCGAGCCGTTGACCACCACTCTCTGAGTGCGGCCATCCAGCCAACTCCTTATCCACCGAGTGGTCCGTCCATCAAACCCATGTCTCTCTGGTTTAGAGAGAAGGATGTCATGCGGGACAGTGTCAAAAGCTTTGCACAAGTCCAGGTAGATGATGTCAGTTGCTCGTCCCTTGTCCACCGATGCCGTCACTCTGTCATAGAAGGCCACCAAATTGGTCAGGCACGATCTGCCCTTGGTGAAGCCATGTTGGCTGTCACCAACCACCTCCTTGCTCTCCATGTGCCTTAGCATGGTTTCCAGGAGAATCTGCTCCATGACCTTGCCAGGCACAGAGGTGAGGCTGACCGGCCTGTAGTTACCCGGGTCTTCCTTATTCCCCTTTTTAAAAATTGGGGTTATGTTCCCCCTCTTCCAGTCATCGGGGACCTCACCAGACCGCCACGACTTCTCAAATATGATGGCCAGTGGCTTGGCAACTTCATCCGCCAGTTCCCTCAGGACCCGCGGATGGATCTCATCAGGACCCATGGACTTGTGCACCTTCAGATTCCTCAGATGATCCCGAACCTGCTCTTCGAGTACAATGGGCGGTTCTTCATTCTCGCAGTCCCTGCTTGCACCTTCTACAGCTTGGGCGGTGGGACAGGAACTCTTGTCGGTGAAGACTGAGGCAAAAAAGTCATTGAGAACCTCAGCCTTCTCCATGTCCTGGGTAACCAGGACACCAGTTCCCTTCTGGAGGGGGCCTACATTTACCCTGGACTTTCTTTTGTCCCCTACGTACCTATAAAAGCTCCTCCTGTTACATTTTATATCCCTGGCCAGATTCAGTTCTGCCAGGGCTTTGGCCTTCCTTACCTTATCCCTGGCCACTCGTGCAGCCTCTTTGTAGTCCTCCCAGGCTACCTGTCCCCACTTCCACCCTCTATAGGCTTCCTTTTTCACTTTCAGTTGGTCCAGGAGCTCCTTGCTCATCCACGCCGGCCTCCTGGCCTTTTTGCCCGACTTGTTTTTCATCGGGATGCACTTCTGCTGAGCTTGGAGGAGGTGCTCCTTGAATATGGACCAATAAATAAATAAATAAATACTTACCTTCTGGGTATATATTACATGTTTTTAAGCCTTGTGGGAAAATTTGGGCTATACACTTTTTGCCTTTTTATAAGGAAATGTTAGGACTCGCGGGGAGAAAAGGAAAAAGCAAATGTCCAAATAACTTGTTATAAAGAGATGAAAAATCTTTACAATTCTTTTAATCAAAAGCTTCAGCTGAGGGAAGAAATTTGTAGGCTAGCGTTGCTATTACAGGTGTGCATCTAGCATAGGCGTTGTTTAAGTACGTTTTCCAGGAAATAAGGGAGTAGAATCCCTCAAACTCTTCTGAGTTTATGCTTTTTCATTCATTTTTTGTGGGCATTTTTAACAACTTACCTATGCAGTTCTTTATCACTAACAGTATTGCTCTACCAGCAAAATCTGTTCTTGATGAATTCTGGAATACTGACTTTTTAGATGGGGTAACAAACCATGTTTGAGTCTCACCTTTTGGCCACTGATAATTGTCTTTCTTGTGCAAATTATCTAAGCCATAGCCATAGAACAGCAGCCGTTTTCTGCCTTAGCCTTAGATCAGGCGCAGGAAGGCTGTGAATTGTGATGTTATAAATTGTTTAGAGTTGCTGTGTTTTTAATAGTATGTTTATAAAGGTCTTAATAGATCTAAGGAACATACTTTACAAGGATTTCATTCTGTTTATAAATAGATTTCTCTTTTATATTCCTCCTTCTTCTCTTCTATTTCTTTTCCTATTTTTTAGGAAACATTAAAAAATAACAACCTTTATCAGGTATTGCCAAGTATGTGGTTTCTTCCAAACAAGGGGAAGCTGATGATTTGTGAGAAGCAACAGTTAAATCCACCTCTCAAAATTTGATGTAAATCTTTGTGTAGACTTCTCATGGTGCTGCAGCAAGCCTAGGACCCTAATTCTTGCAAGCACTGTAGAGCTTCCTAGCTTGGAAAACTCTACTGAGGTGAAACTTCTTTTTGTATTCATTCCACCCATCATCATGCTCTTTCAATTTATGAATCTGCCCAGTAAATGCAGTATCAGCTACTTGAAGTAGCAAGTCTTCTATGTCTTTTCCAAGTTTTACACTTCATATTTCAGCAAAGGAAGAGAAACCAAACTCTCACATTTATTTTACATTTTAAATGTAATTTTCTTTGTTGTATCTACTTTGATTAACTTGTAGCCTAGAACTATAGGTGGAAAAACAAACTTGAAAGAAAAAAAAGTGCAAATAAAATTAATTTCTGCAGTGATAAAAGCATTATGGTATCACATTTTCGCTGGCAAAAGTCTGTTTTTTTTTTTTTTACTTGCAGCAAAATTGGCAGAAACAGCTGCAGACAATTAGAGGCTTCAATTCATCAAGGTACTTAAGCATATGCCTAACTTTAATTGAGTGAGCAGTCATTTGACTTCAGGGGATTATTCATGTTCTTAAAATTAGATATGTGCTTAAGTAACTTAGTGAATCAAAGCAATAGTGACTATTTTATTAGAATGGTGGAGACAGAACAAGCAAGTGTAACCTACACTGTAGATGTTCTTTGATTGCTCTGTTTTTTAAATAATAGTTTTTAGTGGGTGTATTATTCCTTAATAAAATATCAAGGCTTAGTAAATGTATACTTTTGTGTTCATCTTCTATGGGAAATGCTTGTTCTATACCCAAAGAACAAACATTTTAAAAAAGTGGATTGAACCTGTGGATGACTGTTATGACTGCTCTCATGTAGGTTAAATGTGTATAAATCATTGTTTTATTTTACAAGACAGCAGCCCAGGGGCAGGGGTACTGTACATTTCCTGCCAACTGTTGTTTGTTAAATTTGCTAATTTGATTTACAGGCATGGTATATACCATGACCAGTTTGCATCAAGAGACATACAGATTTTTAATCTGAACAGCTTTCTTAGCCATGTGTGCTTGTAAGAGATTTTGTATTTTAAGGATGCATTGCATAAGGTAATTCTGCCTCAGTGTCTCCTTCAAGCCTTCTATGTGAAGGCTTAACAATCAGTGTGATATAGATTTGATTTGGAGGTGCAGTGTGATAGTATTCTGAAGAGTAAGTGTTGACCAGAAAGAAATACAGGAACATGCAGCAGAGGGTAGCTAAGAATTTCTAGCTTGGATTACTTGTGATTTAAAAGTGGAATATCATTTTAGGCAAGGGTTTGCAGTAGGGACATTTATGTATCTTGAAAACCTAGGCTTTTGTCCTGATGTGCAAGAAGGATGTGTTTTTGCTCAGTCAAGTTAGTTTATATCAAAATAAAAGAACTGATGAAGAATGAAACTAAATTAAACTGCTGTTGTAATTGTTGATGTTGAACTGTTTAAGCAGAAGCACCTTTTGTCCTACAAAGAGAAGTATGTACTCCTATGTGTAGTCAAAATAAAGGTGATTAGCCCCTTTTTTATTCATTCAAATTTGCCTTATTCTTCTGTTTTTTCTTTCAGTACATTCTGACTTTTTCCTCAATAAAATTGCAGTCAAGTACCTGGTATTACTAGAGTATATTAGAAGTAATCATTTAAGTTATATTTGTTTTGGTACCTAAGGAACTGCATTGCAGGCTAGTGCTAGGAAAGTTATTTTTTTGTCATGCGATTCTAGCACCTGAACTTACAAATCAATTCCCTTTCCTCCTCCCTTCAGACTAAAATACCTTTTCAGGCACTTGACTAAGTGTATGATTTTTTTTTTATCATTATAGATAAGTTTTAAAATGGAAAATTACATTGCTAGGATTTGCCAGATTTCTATGACATCCTGCAAAAATCTGTGTATTTATAAAAACCAGAAAAATGAAGGAGTTAGGTTCTTTCCACTGCTTTTGAGAACTCATTGTAGAAGAATCAATAAAAGATACACAGAGTAGACTTAGAAGACGTTAATGAAAATTGGCTATGTGAAAAGGATTTTTGTTATGCTAAAAAAGACAAGTAGAAAGCAAGAAATATCTGTAAGTGGAAGTGAGTATATCCAGTTTGTCAGCTGATATCTGATGAGCTCATCAAAGTGAAGAATTTGGCACTTCTAGTTCTGTTTATTGGGTAATGGGAACATATAACTAGGGTTTTTTTTTTCTGTTAAAGAAGGGAATGTGACCCAGGTGTACAGGAAGGAGCAAATGAATGGAAAAGAAATGAGGTTTACATATCTGATCTAGATAAAGTATGTATGGTAACTCTTATTACATCAGTTCTTTTCACTTATGAAATCTTGCTGCCTTTTGTACTGCCAAAAAACAACTGGACAGAATGCTGTAGAGCTGCACAATGGGCATATAATTAAGTAGCTGTGGTTTTTGTGAGAAATAAAAAATGAACAAACAAAAGACATAATCAATTTTATTTATTACAACACACTTAAGATATTTATGCTTTTTTTATATATAGCCAAAATATTTTCTCAGAAATCTATGCATAACTAGGACAAATTGAAGTAACTGCCTGATTGGAAATTATTTTATTATCCTGTTGACATAGTAGGACACAATTAAGAGATGGTTAGTGAGAGCTTAATATGTAGCCTATTAGAATCTTGCAGCAGGTATGTGATTATAAAATAGCTGTGAAGCTGCTGATTGCATGTATGAATGAGACTTTTAAACCAGAAAAAATTATTTTTCCCTTGCCCTACCTTATCTAATACCCTGCTCCATTTCAGATGAAGTCTTGCTGTCACATTAGTAGAGTGGTAGTTATGTATTATATGCTGTTATACCACTCATTTAAGATACTGAGGGATACTCTGCAAGACCAACACTGCCTTGTTAAAGGAACTGAAATGAGGCTTGCAAGTTGCCCTTTGAAGCATACTGGTAAATCCATATGTTGGCTATTTATAGTGATGTATAAACCAGAATTCCACATAGAGAAAATCTGCTGGAAAGTTTGTTTGCCGTGTAGGGTCCATGAGGAGCAACACTAAGTTGGGTTCATTTCTTCTTGAGTTGCAGTAACGTGAAAGTTGATGGAAATGGGTTTCTTCCTCATATTCATAAATCCAGAGCTGAACGAGGGCAAGTCTAAGTGGAATGAAATACTGAAATACAAGCAAAATTACAAATAGTGTAAGTGATAAATAGTTCTTACTCACTGGGGGAAGACTTAAAGGGAGCCAAACTTCCCTTCTGGAAGATGTGAGAAAATAAATCATGTTCTCTAGTTGTGAGTGTGTTTTATAACACACGTTTTTTGGATATACAGAGAAAGAAGAAAAGAAAAAAAATCAGCAAAAATAGGTAAAAAGAAAGAAAAAAATAGGCAAATCTGAATGACAAGAGTACCACTTTTAATAGTATAGAATCATAAAGTCATTACAGTTGGAAAAAACCTCTGAGATCATTAAGTCCAACCATCAACCCAACACCACCCTGCCTACTAAACCATGTCCTGAAGTGCCATGTCTACATGTTTTCTGAACACCTCTGGGAATGGTGACTCCATCACTTCCTTCGGCAGCCTGTTCCAGTGCCTCACCACTCTTTCAGTAAATAAATTTTTCCTAATATCCAATCTAAACCTTCCCTAATTCAGCTTGAGGCCATTTCTTCTCATCCTATCACTAGTTACTTGGGAGAAGAGATCAACACCCACCTCACCACAGCATCCTTTCAAGTAGTTGTAGAGAGCGATAAGGTCTCTCCTCAGCCTCTTTTTCTCCAGACTAAACAATCCCAGTTCCCTCAGCCACTCCTCATAAGACTTGTTCTCCAGACCCTTCACCAGCTTTGTTGCCCTTTTCTGTATAATCATAAGAACAAACCTTCAGTACACAGAATAAGAATTCCTTCAGTACATGAAAGGCCTCTTGAATAATTTATGGTTTTGCTATGTGACTATTGTTTTTTAACTTTCAGTTGTTCTTGCAAGGAGTAATTTAAATGGTTCTGAATTATAGTGTATATCCTAATGGGAAGAAAGCTGAAATTCTTCTAGGGCTATGAAAGTGCCACAATTAGTCAAGCTTTTCTTTTAATGCCAGGAATAAAAAACCAGTATGTTAGATAGATCCCTTTGAAAACAGGTGCTTCCTCAAGTTTTATTAACTACATAAGCAAAAGTAAAAAGAACAGTTGAAGTTAAGCAGTATTGATAGATTTCCAACCATAGAGATTTCTGAAGGAAAAGATTGTTTCTATGTGATGTAGAGTACGTATTAATTTTTGTTTGACTGGCAAAATGAGGTGACTCATTGGGTAATGCATTAAAGCATTCTAGCATGCGCCAGCTGAAGCATTCCACACATAAACCTGGGCTGCTTAGTCAGAGCTGTGTGTCAAGTACAGAATAATGACTTTTGTAACTTCAGATGTGATTCTTGTATTACATATTCTGTAAGAATTGTAGAAAATTCTCTGTCTAGTTGGAGCTGGGGCTCCAAGTCATAAAGAGTTCATTTGATCTTCGGAGTAAGATAACATAATGGTTTCGGACAACATGAATTTCCATGGTGGACTTGTTGGTTGACCACATACAGTATGACTGACGGGTACATGGAAGCGATGTCAGGGCAGAAATAGCCACTGTCCATTGGAATTGAAGAAAGAAAATGGAGGAGACTGCTGAGGTGAAGAAAAGAAATGGAATAATATATCTATATACAACAATATTGGACATCTTTATGAAAGAGTGGTAAGTATACATGTTTAACAGTATTAGTTTCTTAATCTAAGACTTCAGACAGCGTTTGTCATTGACTTGTATAGCCTGGTTTCATTTTACTGAGAGTGCTTGAGGGGTAAATTAACATAAAATATCAAATTAGATTTAGTTATATTAATTCACTTAAAAATCAAATAGAGTAGTGAAATTCAAAGCTATTTTTCAGTAACAACATTTTTCTAAAAAGTAAAACCATAGAGCTTTTTTTTTGGCAATTGTAGAACTTGAAAATACTCTAGTTTGAACAAAACTAACCTGAAAGAATTCTTGTGGACAAGAACTTCTGAATGTGAGGTTTCAGCCTGGAGTGTATTTTTTTAATGGCTGAATTACAGACTTCTGAAAAATGAGTTTTGAAGTAAGGTTATTGAAGGCCTTCAAGGCAGTGATAGCAGAGTTTTTCATTAGACGGTATCTGTTAGTGTATTTGGTTAATAAAAAAATGAATCTTGCGTGGAGCTAGCATCGAAAAACATAAAATTCCTAAATTTTTGATTAATGATTTATAGCATTTTTAATTTAAAATTAATTTTCAAGTCAAATGTCTTTGGTAACAGTGTTAAACAAAAGTGCTTTGATGTTGGATTTTTTAAATACTGCTTGGTCCTTAAGCCAGACTGACTTGGTCCAAAGTAGTACAAACTTTTCTGAAAGTCCTGTACCTCTTTTCTGGATGTCTGATTGGTGTTGTCAGTCCCAGAGTGTGCACACATCAGTTATGGAAATATTCATGTCTTTACACTTACACATGTGTTATACTGCCTTAATATTGGGAAGTATTAACATGTAGGTAAGATTATCCATGTGCCTGTTTGCTTGGTGTACCAAAAGTTAAGTGTAAAACTGACAGAGATGCTACTCTTAGTGAGAGTGCGTTCTCAAGAGTTACAAATTGTTTTTTGGATGCCTCTATTTCCTGTTTGGCCACTGTAATTCTAAAAATGAGTAGCTGAAAAAATTATCAGGTTTATTTAAGTTTATGGACAGAGAAGATTATTTCTGACCTCTTTTCCTAAATCGCTTGACATGTAAAGGACAGAAGGACTGTGTGTATGTTTTCCCTGCACTCGGTGCATAAAGCCATTAGAAAATCTGATGGTGTCAAGATATAAAAGAAGATGTTCTTGCAGTCAAGTAGTGTTTGAAAGTGGTAACATTTCAACCCTGATGTAGAAAAGATTCAGATAAATTGAAGGATGTACTTAATTTGATTCATGTACATTCTTACATTCTTGGAGACCATGAGACTTAAAATAGAATATTTTCAGCTGGAAGGGACCTATGTTGATTTAAGTATCGCACAGAACAGAAATAGATCGAAGAATATATTTAAGTGCTTTTTTAAGTGCAGATAATGGGTTGGGATTCATACTCATTATCTTGTTAAGACAGGTAAAATGCATTAGAATTCAGTAAAGATCTAAGATCAGATTCACCTGAAATGTTCCAATATCAATAAACAGAAATATGAAAGAAATATGTTTATAAAGTTAGATGATGCTTATCAACAAAGAAATAACCCTTGTTTCTAAGGGCAAAGAAATTTTGCTTTCAGCCTATAGGATTTGAGAGTTTACTCATGATTTTCAGATGTTAAGACAAGTTACTCCAGTTGTTGGTATCGCTGTAGCACTAGGGAATGTTCATGTAGTGGCAGCTAGACTAGAGTCAGTACTTCCGCTGAAAGCTAACTCAGGTTCTCTGTAGTCAATCTCCGGTTTGTTCTGTAATTGCATTATCTTTCTTTTATCCTAGTTATAGTTCTTTAGTTACAGGAAGAAGGACAGAATAAATTTAGGCCTGAATGAGTGGAGATTCACATTTCTGCTGTGGTAACTGTAAGACACCTGCTTGCTCCCAAGAAATACTTGTGGCAAGCTGCTCTCGTTTTACTTCTGTATCTTTCTTCTTAGCTGATGTATAGTCATCTCTTGTAGAAAGTTGATCTGATCTTATAATAGGTTGTTGAGATTCCTATTTTAAAGAAACATAGTTTATGTTGGAGTTGTTGAAGTAATTAGACTTAGAAAGTGGTGCTTGGAGAGTTCTCTGGAAGGATGACTCAGCATAATTCACAACCTGGTCAACATCTCTTTCTTTCACTGTGTCATTTGGTTAAGTATATGAAAAATGTCCCATCTTATTTAGATGTGGTATCTGGGGTTTAACAGGTTGGCATGGACCCAAAAGGGCAACTTGAGTAATGAGTGAAAAGAGTTATTGTGAATTTTGCTTAAACTTGATGTTTCCAAACTTAAAAAAATATTATTGCAAATAAGGTTATTTTACATTACTCTTTTATTTTTTTTTTTATGCTGATAGGATTAGTAGCTGAACTCTATCTCTGAAGTTGAATGTAAATGCATTTCTGTGCTGCGGAGCCATAAACAGCCATTAGTACCCTGTATTTATCTTTATTATGTAACACTTGATTAGAATCTGCCATTGTACCTCTAATACTCAATTTTTTATGGAGTGGCATGCAAGGTACCTTTTGTGACAAAAAACGGGGAAGGTAGCATGTTGCTTTCTGAGTCCTTAGTGGGATTATGGCAAACAGTAGCTGCAGTATACATCCAGCCTTTGTGGCACACAGTCTCTCCAGTGTCAGTAACTCATGGCCCCTGTACCACCCCAGATATCATGTCTGCATCTCACAGCACTTGTATATAGGCAGCAGAATCCAAATTGCCCATGTGTATGAACACTAGAAGAAGCAAAGATGTATTTCTCATACTGTAATACTTTGAGTACACTGGTAGGATACTTGCCCAAAGAGCTTCCTTTAGATCAACAAATTTAACTCATTTTTTGAGCCTCTTTTGGTAACATATGTGTTTGAAAACTGGAATCCTTCTTACGAAGCCATTTTTGGAGAGTTCTCTGGAAGAGTGACTTGGCTTCATTCACATCCTGGTCAGCATCTCTTTTCCCTGCTATGACATTTGCCTGAGTGTATGAAAAATACCCCGTTTTATTTGGTTGCATAATGTGAGTCCAAATTTAGTACTGATTTGAACTTTCTATATGTAGCCCTTTTTGGCTCATTTTTCTTCCTGGAAAGCTAAAGCCTGGGCCAGGTATGCCAGTTTTACAGTCCTTTGCAGCAGCTCTTACTCCAGTCATAATATACCAGTACCATGACAGTTAAACACGGGTCACAATTCTCTAGGCATTTCAAGCATTTTTCCTCGGACACCTGTGCATCTTTCTCAGTCTGTACCCTTAAAATGGCCTGCTGCCATCCTGTCAGGGAAGAGCTGCCTGCTTTTAAGATAAGATCTTTCTAGCACTTCATGTCTTCCATTGATTGGTCTTAGGATCCACAAAGGACACACTGTATTGACTGAAGTCCAAAGACTGTATTCACATATGTGTATTTTCCTTCTTGCTGTGATTTTAAGGAAGATCTGTCTACAAATGATGAATAGCCTGGAAATTTTTTTACATTATTTCTTGTTGTGGACTTTGGATTGGGAACTTTTCATGTAGGGTTGATAGATAAGTAGCAATTAAGTATTTTGCTGTTTTGTGTAGTCCCTGTTGAATGTAGATGAGAGAGTTATTGGGACCACTGAGCAGCCCACAGGTGCTGTTCGACCTTACTCTGTGCATTCATAGCATGAAATAAATTACATACCTAGTATTGACCCACCCAGTGTATGTGGGACATGTAACTTAGAGGATTTTGTTCTTTTACTGATTTTGTCACGTTAATGAAGGGATTGGTGGGAGTGACCATTTTGACTTGTGATTTGTTTTTGTTATCCTTTGAAGACAAAAATTTTCACATTATGGTTTTCATTACTTAGTGTAAGCACATTCAGTAGATTTGGTCTTGAAGCAGATATTGCTTTCTTTTGATGCTAAAAGTCTTTGTCTGCTTTTTACTATATAAAAGATTCAATTAGAATGTATTTCTGCAGTTTTTAAATTTATGAGTTCTAAGGTCATTTGCAAGCAAAGAAAAAAACTTTAATACAATGAGAAAATTCCATTCTTTTTATTTGTTTTGTAACCTCAGAAACACCCATATGTATGAAAATACATGATTTTTAATCCTTTTTCAAATTGGTGTTCACTGAGAAAAAACTACAACTCTGAACATCAGTCAAATAGTGACACACAAAGAAAGTGCTGTAGGGTGATACTGCAGAGCAGATTGTGGTTCTTGTAAACCTCTTTTTCATTTTTTTCCTATTTTCCTTCCCTCTCTTTTGTATAACCTGTCATTGTTATTTATACTAAGAAATGAGTGATATTTTTATCGTTGTAATAAAAAGTGTGTTATTACTACATTGTTGAAATAAAATTCTTATTGCAGAACGGCACATTATTTTCTGCAGAGGGATGACATACAGTGTACAAGGGACACACCACAAAGAATGTTCAGTTTTACAATATACACAGTGATGCTCTCAGTTGCTTGAATTTTTTGGGGCATAGTGTAGTAAATGTCAAGAGCCTTTGAAACATTTGAAGCAGATGTTCTACTGCCAAACTGAAGCATTTGAACTCAAAATGAAACAGTTCCCTTAAACCTTGACATTAAGTCTTAACAGTTTCACTTCCCAATTGGATGTGGTATGAAGAAGATAAATAATAGAACTGTAGCAGGATAAAATATTTATTCTCCCATGAGGTGGGGAAGAAAAACATGTTTAGCATTTGCTTTGCAATTTTATTTGTTCTGGCTCATTTCCCTCTTATACTCACATATATACAGTTCCAGGCACATGTTAAAAGCAGTAACTAGGGCTTGGCTGGGGCCCGGTGTCCTTCCTCTCCCCTTCTGAGTTTCTCTCGTAACTTCCCTTAAACTCCTTCTTTGTCCCCACGTTCCTTTTCATAAGCATTCATCAAAACGTTCTCACTTGTCCAAAATCTGTCTACTTAATCAAACACATCAATTCCTATGAAAGTCAGTGTTAACTGACTTTTTAAACACCTCGATAAAAATGGCTTGACTTTCCCAGGCTCTCAGTACCTGCTGCTCCCGCTGATGTTAGGAACAGTGTGGGTGCTAAGAGGTCACAGCAATGAAAATATTTTAATTAGGTGTCCACCTTCACTTTGGAAATGTCAGGCTCTATTTCCTATTTGTCTTGTGAACATATTCTCATAATGAGAGGTTCTGTCTGACAATTTGCTTATTCCACTGGCTCAATCCAAGTGTCTCATCCTACATACATTAGCTTTATGTGCTTTCCTACCTGACTGTGTCGTGTTATAAACACTCAGAACCAAATAACAAGCTTTTTAGGTTCTGTCACTCAGCTCACTATTATGAAACCTATGACACTAGTTTTAGACCCTTCTCCACACTTTATACTCTGCTGTACTCTGTGCTTTTAGATCAGAGCTGCTTTTCTCCCACACCTTCCCCAAGGTGAGTCCGTGCTATCTGCAGGCCCCTTGCTTGAGCAATGCTGGGGAAAGATCTACAAGTGGGCAGCAATCCCTTTTCTCTTAGCTGACAGTGGTCCTGCCGCCTGTGGCCACTTGTCTTTCTGTGAATCCTTCCGGTTGAGAAGCATGCAGGTTTGGGAAAGCAGAAGAGAAATCCAATGGGTAGTGCTTTCTTCTTTTCCTACAGTGTTGGGAAAAGGTGGCATGGAGAAATTGTCCCTGTCATGATGAAGCAATAACCTTTAAGAAAAAATTGAATTTCAGTCAATAAGCACGTCCTTTTTTATATATGTGTGTGTGTGTATATATAGTGTTAAGTCTACACTAATAGGTAAATGATCTGTACTTATTAAATTTTCCCCGTCATTCCAGTTACACACCAGAAAATACTCCTTGTCTCTCTTGGGGAAAAAGTTAATAAAAGGTAGATGTGCAGCATCCAATTTCATGTGTAAATTAACAGTTAAAAGTGTGATCACTCCATAAGCTTTATACAAATACGTGTTCTTGAAAGCAACATGTACTCTTTTAAGGAAAATTCAGCATGAACATACATCATTAGCATGGTACAGCATGTCTAGTATTTGTTGATTATGAGTAGGGTATTTTTGTTCTATAATAAGGTCTGTGTAGCAAAATTGGCAAGAAAACTGTACTGTGTGCTTGACTAGATCTTGGAGCCAGAATGTACAAGCTGACTTTCAGTGGTAACCTTATAAAGCAATGCTTATAAGTGAGGGAGCAGTATTTAACATGGCCTTTATAACATCTTGTCCTGTGATTCTGTATTGCTGGTGAATTAGAGTTTCAACTGCTCTGTTCGATCTCTTAATAATTTGGCTGCTTCATTTGACTTCCTACTGCAACCTTGTTGTAGGGAAGCAAATGTTTTCAGTACAGGCTGCAAATCAGCTAATGTTTTCTCCAGATCATCCTCTGTTTAACCCCTCATAGAATAAAAGCTTCCAGTAAGCTTTATATGTTCATCCTTCCGAAGGCTTAGTTTGTCTGATATTTTATGATAGCTATCTAGAAAGGTCTTTCATGGAGTAAGTGTGAAAGATCTATTCAACACACACCTTTATAAGAGCGGAGTAGTGCTGTGGAATTCTGATCAAACTGCTCAGTTTCTGTATCTTCAGTAGCTGTGGAAACAAAAAAAAAAAATAACAGCAATTGTAGAACTTTTTTTTTCTTTCCTGAGAATGTAAACAAATTTGATTTGCATCTTATGGATGAGCAACTTTATTCCTAGGACCATCACAGTTTGAAGATAGAAGTTAAGTTAGAAGATAGATATATATATATATATATATATACACACACGCTCATGCAACATAATAATTTTTTATATGTATATGCTTTCATATATGTATACATACATATATATTTGTAAAAATTGTACATTTATAGGATTTATATATTGTCTACCTAGAGATTAATTCAGAGGCAGTTACTATTAGGGATGATTATATCTATTCTAGGATCTACACATTTATATACACATGTAGATGTACATAGATATGTATATTTAGATATTTTGCTTTAGCAATAATAGATACTTATATCAATATTATCACCATCATTATCAAACATACCTTTTTCTATCACTTTTTTTTTAATTGACATCAAAAGATTCTACAGGGTAAGTAAATCTCATTATACTTACTGTGTAAATGAGGAAACTGAGACAGTCCAAAGTCAGTCATCAGGCTAGCAAAAGTCCTGTTAGAAAAGTCACTAGCCTATTTTATGGTTTTCGCCGTTAGGCAGCACTGCATCTCGTTTGGTAAGGTCAACTGCATGATGTTTAAAGAGGAAGTGTCTATGATTTCTTATTCTTATTACGGGGATTGTTGAGCCTAAGGGTGTGGTCCAGTAAGAACATATTCAAATACAATTGTGTTTTCACCATGGGGACAATCAGTAAAATGGGTTGCCTGGAGAGGCTGTGCAGCCTCCATCCTTGGAGATTTTTAGAAAGTGATTCAATAAAACCCCAAGTAACCCATTCTGATGTCATAGGTGACACTGCAGGAGGATGGATTGGAGACTTCCTCAAGCCCCTTCCACCCAGATTTATCCAATCATCCTATGATCAGAGTTGTAGATAAATAAAATGTCTCTCTCAGTTCTGTTGTTTTGTGGAACAACAGGAGAAGGGAATAATCACTGCAGAGCCAGCACTGTGTTTATTCTGATCATATTATTTTATAGGGAAGGCAATGCCAGCAGCAGTGGCTGATGGTAGTGGTGTTTTACAAATTGGTGCTGAGTGGTGAAGGCAGCAAAATGATGTGCACCATCAAAGGAGTTGTTAGGAAGGATATTGGACAATTGGGGAAAAGGAGGCAGGAAGACAAAAAAGTCTCCTCACCCTTCTGTAGTATAAAGAGTCACCATACATCTTGTATAAAAAAAAACGTTTGGAGATTGTCTTTAATCACCAGTGACGTCTGTTATGGCTCTGCATGAAAACATAGCAACTATGGTCTGAGAAGAAGTGCCTAAAACTCTTCAAGATTGTTTTTAAAGTAAAGTTTTAGCCTTTACTGTTTCCATGACAATGCTTCAGTAATACATTTTTGAATGGAGACTTTATAGGGAACAAATGGGAAATAAGAATGTGACTCCAGACCTTTGGAAAAAAAAGTGCAATAAAGATCAGGAGTTCCTTGAGGTGTGAGCCAAACCCCTGCTCCAGCATAGTTGTGATTCAGTTGTGCATCTTGGCTCAGCGTACGATGGTGTGAAAGCCATTAGTATGGCAGAGGCAGATGCTGCTGATCTGCTGTGCTTCTACCGTGCAATGAGGAAAGGTGTACAATGTAATGCTGCGGTTTATATGTGACAGAGCTCTGTTTTTTCATAGCTTTAAACTACAGGTAGGGAAGCGTGGTGGGGTACAGAGAAGAGAATTGCAAACAGCACTGTCACTGTAAATAGAGGTTCTTCGGAGGCTGTGCGCTTGCCCAGCATTCAACCTGTTGGAAGGTGGGTACGCCCTCAGGTTCTCCAATGTGCTTTGCTACTATGTTGATTTATGCTGGCTATGTGCCAGGGTTGATTGTTTCAGTGTTTTATCTGCAGCAGTTTATCACCTAAATATGTGCAGTTGTACAGAAACGGAATCCTTTCATGTGGTGAGAATCTTGCAATTTCAAAATTTCTTTTGTCTCAGCACAAATAAGACCCACCTCCTCTCCTCTGCCCCTTACCCCCAAACAAAAAACTGTTTTCCACAAGCTAAAACTACTGAAATAATGTTTCACTTTGATTCTACTTTTTCCATTACATTTTGCCATAAAATATGCAGGAAATTAAAATGGAAGTTTGTTTCAAAATGAAAACATTTAACTCTAAAAAAGTCAAAATAATGCTTTTAAATTACTGCAACTTTTGATTTAAATTTTCAATTTAAATTTATCTTGTTTTTTGACAGTATGTGTTATAGTGAGTTTTACTGTTGATAGATAAACATTTTCTCTAGGAAAAAAATTCAGTGTTAGGAGTTCCCGGCAGTTCTACTTTTGAATACATGTAGGACATGAAAGCTGCTGTAGCCATAAGCATATGTGCAGAAATAGGAAATAAACTAGAATTAGCAGAAAAAAATATACCCAGCTGGATCAACATAGCTCCTGATAATGATGTTAAAAAAAAAAAAAAAAAAACCCGCCAAAAAACCAACTGCTTTTCAACCATTGCAGCAGTATGCATTTTTCTCTCAGATTGATATCTCATATGTTCAAATGTATTTTGATTTTCAGTTTAAGTACTATTTTACAAGTGTAACTGGCTTTTCTAGTTTAGCTTATTGTATTTCAAACAGAATAAGTATATAACTCTACTAGTATAGATCAAATTTCTGAACAGTTATGGTGAACGTTTGTGGAAAAGAAAGAAGGTAGAGCCTGAAAGCCTAAGTCTATTTCTTAAAAAACTGACAACCTCTGGACATTGTCCACGTTGATTCACCTGGGCTCAACAGGATGCACGCAGTTCAAGGTGAGAGGAAGTTCAGTTCCCAAACATCTCAAGTCCTAGACTTCCCTGAACAAGAATGGCCAATTTTCTGAACTGTATGTTGTTTTAATGTTGAGGACCACTGTCTTCTAGGGACTGAGATGGGAATACCACAGGGTACTATGGACACCAGCTTTTCTGTCAGTTAGAGGTGGCTGTATAAAGCTGCAGCTGAAAAATGATTGTTCTCAAAGTGGTTATATTTTCTCTCTGTGTAACTTGCTTGGTATTTTTTCCCAATATACTTTCTTATTTCCAGTAGACTTTTTTATCTTGTTCCTCATAGCCTGCCCCTTTTCTTACATACATTTTCTCATTTTCTTTTTTCCCTTTTGGACTGTATAATCTTTTAAAATACATTTAAGATGCATTAATTTTCTCTTCGCTGTCATTTTCCATAATTTTATCAGATTTCATACAAAAGTGCAAGGCCTTCAGTTGCTGACCTGGCAGAAAATGCAAAGATGTAGATGAGCCGAACGTCATTCAAGTCCTTCTGTCTAAAATTAAGGAGTCCCATGCAAGTTTTGTACTCTCATAAATAAAATAGGACCTGTCAGTTTGGGGAAAAAAAAAAAAAATCATGTAGACTTCATCTGGACTATGCAGCATGGTGCAATTTATTAAAGGTACTGTATCGCAAGATGAAATAAAATGTGAACAGGAACTTTGATTTTATCTGTTAGAATTGCATTACTTAGGTGTTTTAGGAACAGCTAAATTTTTAATCAGTCAAGCCAGAAATGTTGTCTGGTGACATCTCTGAAGTTACAGCAGACAACAGAATGAATTTCAGAAGTGTGAATTTCAGAATGAATGTTAGAAGCTTGGATATGAAAACATTAAATTTAAACTGGAATATTTATTGAAGGGTATAGAAACTATACTGTTTGAACAGGAAGGGAAAAGATAAACATTTATCAGGTTCTTCAGAGAGTATTATTTTGTGGGAGAACATTCTATCACTGTACTGTAAAATCCTTAGGACTGCAGAGGGGTCATCTGGGTCCTTGGAACTGTTTCCACATAATAGCATAGCGTAATTCTGTACACTGAAAATGTTGGTAAGTCCTTTCTCTAAAATGATAATACAAAACACTAAAACTTACAGTTTTGATAGTGCATAGGAGTGACTACTGCAGTGGATTTTTGATTGCTTATGTAAGGGAGTATGCTTTTCTTAAAATTCATCTCATTACGTATTTGTATTCTCAGTATCCAGGTAAACCTATAAATATAACTCATAAACAAATGATTTCATCTGAAGTTGAAATGTCATTGTCACAGTCCTGATTGAATTGATTTAGACAGGCAATCAAGTCTGACCTTTTAATCTCAGAGCCAGCTTTATGTTCTACCAGGAGAGAAGTATACAGTGGTGAAATCATTCATGGTGCTCTTTTCAGCCTTGTGGGAAGAGTACGCATATAGGTTTCCAGTCCATGCTGAAGTTACAGTCATAAATAGTGTTTCATGATACAGGAAGGAATTCATAAAATGATGTAGATATTTTTGTAATTCATTAAATGTGTGTATCAAAGCTGATTCATTATTAGATGTGACGGGTAAACTTTTATTAAGATGGTGAGTATGTGTCATCATTGGATCCAGTGGCTAACTACATTCCAAAAAACATTTGAATCTTCACAAAAGTTTTGACAAAAATCACTGTTGTGGAAGTATTTATTATCAAGATTTGATTATAATCTACAGATATAAAAATAACTCAGGACATGAAATGGCCTGGGTTCTGTGGCAGTTTTGGGTCTTGCTTATGAGTTGTATTATGTTCTGATTGTGTGAGTTACTGGGCACCTGACCAATTTGTTTATCAGAGCAAATAATGAGAAAAGAATGTGTAAAGGGTGTTTCAAACTCAAATTTATATGTCTAGGGTTTTGTTTATTTAAGAACTGTAATGTTTTACTCTGACAGTTTTCAATTGATTTAATTTACTACTGGGTTTTCTCCAGTGATACAAGAACTAGGCTAAAAGCAGGCCTGACTTTCTCGTGAAACACAGTCATGAGACTGTTTTGTAACCACCATGGTACTGGGAACCATGGAAGCAGCATGTGTGTGAAGCCAATGGAATTATGCACAGGAAAGATCCATGCACATAGATACATTTTGCTAGTAAATTTTGCTAGTCTGTGATTTTTCTGTATTAATTGCAGACTACAGCTGCATAGAATGGTTTTGTTTTGCTTTTCTATCAAGCAATTCACATTTGTTCTGTATCTTCCATATCCAACATTATCCCTTAGGGGAAAAAAAAAACCATTCAGAAGATTTTTCCATCAAGGTTGGTGTATATGTAAATCCAAGTGGTCCCAAAGTTAGCTGGTACTTCCTTCATGAATAAAGAGGATCAGAAAATCCAACTCTGTAACACTCCCTACTGAAGTCAGTCTGTCTTTTTTTTTTTTTGACTGCAGCTCAAAATGACAAGCTTTTTGAATTCTGAAGAGTAGTTATTATATGAGAACAAAGTGTAATGGAATACAATCAAATGAAACAGATTGTAGCTCTTAATTTACTAAGATTAAAACTGTCCCAATATGAAACACACAAAAATGTGTTGTAAATTCAGGATAATTTGAATCATGAAATTAATCCAAGCCAGGAACAGTTGACTCGAATGTTTCTTGTAATTAATGCAAGCAAGACACTGTTAATTTTAATAAAAATTAAAATAAAAAATACTGCACACCCCTTAATCCTTCTTCATATGATGAAAATGCGGCAACATTTTCCTTTGACTATTGTTCTGTGTATCTTTTGTGGTGTTTTCTTCCAGTTGAAAAACAGGGCATTTGGGTTGACAGATTTTTAATAACCTTTCCATCTCACATAAAACTCGTATCACATGGAGACATGGAAAAAGATGATCTTTGCAATTGCTTCACATGCTAAGCTTGGCTATACTTGAAAGCCTTGCCGGCATAGTTATATTGGTTAGACGTGTGGGAAAAATCACAGTTCAACTGACATCGCCATATTGGCAGAAACTCTACTGTAAACAGTTGTACTGGAAGTGGAATTACTTTCCTGGCATGTAACTATTTCAGGAACTCAAATGGGTTATACCAGCAAAATAACTTTTTTCCCACCAGGAAAATTACCTGCGTAGGTCTACCATAGCTCCACTTTCGGGAAGGTCTTGGATTTGTTTCTTAAGCTGTAGGTAGAAGTGTTACGATATACATACCTTGCTTGGCTTCTCAGGAAAAACAAGACAAGAGAGTGAGTGAGTGAGTGTGCTTTCAGTGATATTGCTGCTTTATGGTGTGGCAGTGCCAGACACTCCTCTCATATATGGGCAGCAGACAGGACCTGCTCCAAGAGGACAGAGATTCACAGTCTAAACAGGAGCAATATTCTTTTTGAAAAAGAAACAACAAGTCTAATTACACCTTTAGCCATTCTAGGTTATGGTTAATTTCTTTAAATAATTATTCAGTGGAAACGTCCTTTTAATTAAGACACATATTCTTGTACAAAATCTAAAAGTATTAGCAGAAACATATTTTAAAATAATTTTGAAGTGAGTTTTCCTCTAGATTTTTTTGTCATCTTCACCACCAAGTGTTCGTAGCTCCATTTATCTTAATAAAAAGAAATAGTTCTAGGCTTTCCTGCCAATTTGGATTACCACATAAAGTGTTGGTTGTGCTTGCTAAAATAAAAAGGACTGTACAAATTTTATTCTGAAGCAGATGAGAGAAGCTGTGTTAGATTAGAATTCTTTTGCTTAGCTGCTGATCAGCCATTTGCTTAAATATCTTTTGTTTAACATAGCTTGAAAGAGTGGTTCAGATAGCAAATGAAACAACAAAAACATTTATTTATTAAAATAAAGTATTAACATCTTACATTCGTGTAAATAAGACAAAACCAGAAAGGGGCTAGAGCATTAATCTTTAAATCAGTCTTTCCCATCCAAGTTAGGTCAATTCTTACTATCCAACAACTATTAGTGCTCCAGATTAACAACAAATAAATAAAAAAAGCTTGGGTTGTTTTTCAGGAGGGTTCCTAAATAGTGAGATTACATGATTCCCTGTGGCCATTGGTATTCTGACAGTAGGCTGGCCAAAGAGAGCAGATTTATACCACCATCCTGGAAGTATAGTATCTCCAGACCTGGGTTGACCGTGACAAATCTGTGTGGGAAGGCCTTACTTTTCTGAAGTCTCCTCTGTAGACAGAAAGCACACTTTAATTTTAATGCCAGATTTAGCTTCCTTCATAAATAGTTACTTAAAAAAAATAGATTGTGTTTCACATTGCACAATAATATTATGCATTATGGAAAGCAAACCAATATGAATGTAGTCTTTTCTCTATTGAAAAGAAAGATGCAGGCAAGATAAGTGTTTTTTAGATGAGAGTGTCAAATTCATTCTGATTAGAAAGTCTATTTTTCCAGTAAGAATGCAAATACAGTAGAACTTGGTTATGTAGATTATTTTACACCTCAGCTTATTCCTCCAGCATTATTAATTTATGGGACTTAGACATTTAAAGACAGTACGTATGTTCTATGCAGCAATACTGTATTTTTTTTTTTTACTGTTTCTTTTATTGGATGTTTACCCTTTTATTTTAAACATTTGAAATCAAAAGCAACATATATAGAGAAATAAATAAAAGTTATTGACAGGTGGGAAGAAATCTAAAATACAGAATATTTTTCAGGTCTTAATATTCTTTTATTTATTTAATGTTTAGACATTTCTTTTTGCCATTTTTTTTAAACGTTTTTAAAAACTTTGTCTGATTGTTCTGGTATTAGGAATATGCAAGACTGTGGCATCTGTGAGGAAGCTACAGATGATCAGAAAATAGTAATGAAATCAAGTGAAAGCCAAGTGTGGCAAAAACAAGAGATCAGGTAGTCCTCTGAAAATATAAGTTACCATGCGGCACTGTATCAGTAACTGCAGAGGAACCAGTCCTGCCTTAGACTGAGTGTCCTCTGTTGACCTATCAGGAGGTAGGTGTTACCTCTCAGAGACAAAACCTGTTAGAGGGAATGGCTACAATCCCTGTGTGTTGTAAATAAGGGTTAAAGATTATATTAGGAAAAGTCCAACCCCATTAAAAAACCCCTCAAACTATTTAATCCTAATTTAAGGGGTTTTTTTTTGTCTGTTTGTTTTTTGGTGTTTTTTTTTTTATTGTACATCCTTCTGTGAATTCTCAAAAGCACTGAGTGTGTCTCACATCCATATAGATTATCTGTCTGTTTTGGCAGGTGCACCCAGAGCTGAATGAAGCTCCCTGATATATTTGGGTCTGCCACAGAGCACGCTGTCCAACTCTGCTGGGACTTGCACTTGCAGGCAGTCTCTCTGTAGTGACAATGTTAACATTTGTAACATAAAGTTCTGTTTTTACCAGGCTGTTCCTTTATCTCTCTGAGGTGAAATCAGGCATGTTTGAAGGAGGGAGTTGTTTTCATCTTCCTGCCCAACTAGCAAAAAAAAAGTCTCTCTTCTATCTTATTTAGTAAAAGCTAACAGTTTTGTTCAAGTTCCTTTGGAAAATGTGAAGTTCTCAAACCTGTATTGTAGAATTTCTCACTAATAACTCATGAGTTTATTAATCATCTTCATAATTTTCTTTTTTGTGTGCCTGTATTTTATATGGCCAGTATTGTAATAAAAAAAAAAAAGAGATTGAGGAGGTAATTAGCTTCTGAAAATTGGTTTTATTTCATGAAATGATGTCTTTTTATTGTTTGTTGACTGTAGTAAAGTCAAGTTTGCAATGGCTGAAGAGAGTCTGATGCAGAAGTCCAGTCATGTAGTCTTTATAAAATGCGAAGAACAAAGGGACTTGGTAATGCTGATGAAGGTTCTTTCCAGATATCTTTTTCTCTTTCCATTTGCAAATAATTTAGACTAAGTTTGAGGAATCATCATATTGCAGCCTTTAATCATAAGCATGTCATCTGATGCAGACGTGGGTGAATGACATAAAAAAAAATCCACTTCTTTGTTATGAATCCATTATCATTCCATGGGAAAAAAAAAATTGATTCGTTCAGCCTTGAATGATATCATAGCATATGTGGTAAACAGCTAGATTTGGATGATGTGTTACTTTGTGGCATCACTCAGGGCTGTATCGTTGTATGTAAACACTTGAAAGAAAAGACCAAGAAAATTCACAAAAGGCAAGATTAAAACATAGCTATTGTTCTCTGGCTTAAGATCATAAAAGGAAGGAAATTCATAGTTAAGGACCCAGACCTCAAGTATCTGGGCACAATGCAGTGCCAGCCTTAATTTTACATAACTGTACACTGTTATGAGTAGCCATTGGTGGCTTGATCCTGAATGATGAGTTACATTGCTCTTAGCAGCTGAAATGAGAAAAATATTTTTATTTTAATGCTTGTCTTTTGTGAATAGACTTTTTTGAATAGTTGTAATTGTTTTCTTGGCAATTGAAATAAAACGAATCCCTAATAAATAGTATTTTTTTCAAAAGCTATCCTTAAAACTCTGCTACACAACATTCTGTTAAAACGGAAATGGGAAATTGTGAAGAGAAGCCAGCATCATTCATTTCAAGAATGTTAAAAAATTTGCAGAAAGTTATAATGGCTATAATCCGCAGGAGCTTGATTTAAAAAAAAAAAAAATCCACTTAACTGGTGAAGGAAGTAGTTAATAGTACTATTAACACAGAATGATCAAAGTATTACAGAGTTTTTAAAGTGTCTGCAATTAATTGAATTTCTGCCCTTCTTTTCTTAAAAAGTTTCCCTCCAGTTCTTAGAAATTGTAATGAGGGTAGCAGAAACTGTGTTTTATAGGATGCCAGACTGTGGATGTAAAATGCAGAGGACAACAAGCAATGACATGAAATCTTATCTTGACATTTTAGCCTAAGAACATTGCTTCAAGGATTCCAAATAGGAGGATCAGCAATTCTTTAACGATCTCCAGTCACATTAGGAAAAAGCCCTTAGCACTTTAAAAGCCAGAGATGACTTGCCAAGCAGTTGAAGAGTAAAATCTAGTCTCTGATAAAGGTGAGGTTGACTTGAGAGAAGGATGGTTGTAGTTTTCTCAGAGGGATTTTGATTCTTTCACTGCTGGAAACAACAGTGTCCAAGTCATTTGTACCCTTTCTGTCTTTATTTGACATTTGGAGGGATGCAGTGCACAAGAGCTGGGAGGTGAAGCGACAGAAGTCTAAGATAATGTAGCTTTTTGGCAACAGATGGAGCTCTAGTCAGTTTTGAATGGTAGTTTAAATTTTCTCTTGAGTAGAAATTACTGAAGGTACGGGAAATTCACATTCCAGATAAACTAGTCTCATGGGTGTTGCAGTGAAATGGAAAGGTCCCTGACTCACAGTCTGAAAAATTACAGCCCATGAGACAAGAGACCTGAAGTGCTCGGTGATAAATCTTTTGCTCTTTGCGTATCGCTAAAAAAGATTTACACATGAAAAAGAAGTCTGGAGACAGAGGGAGGAGGAAAACTGCTTTGTGAATGTGAATGATAGTGCTGTGCTGGACAGCATGGATAATAGCTATGTAGAATGATAGTACCATGGTAGACCCGCAGTACAGTTCGACCATCAAGATGTAGCTTCAGAGAATTGCTGAATATCGGAGTTTCATGACTGGGGATTTGGCAGCCACTTTTCTATTCTAGTTTTCCTGTAATCTCTTTAGTGGAGCATTGACTGGGGTTGTCTCTTAGTGAAAGGAAACCACCCCCTTTCCTATCTCAGCGCCCATTCTTGGGTTCCTCAGATACTCCCTCACCTACATATGTGAACTTTTGATTTCCCCTCTCTGTCCATGAGACTGCAAGTTCCAGGACTGGGGATTCCCCTCTAATTTTCTGATGCAATTCATATTAGAGTATTCTCTTCTCTGTCGCTAAGACAGGCCTGCCTGTGATGGTATCTTTTTTCATATGCTCCATGTGTTGGGTTTTTTTGGGAGTTGATGTGGGTTTGCATTTTGTTTGTTTGTTTGTTTGTGGGATTTTTTGTTGTTGGTTGGTTGGTTTTTTGGTTTGTTTTTTTTTTTTTGCATAGCTGCTTTAAACAGTTTTTACCCTGGAGCACCTACTTCTAAATCCATATGCAAGTCAGATCAGGGCACTGTGTCTACCCTGGCACTCGGTTAAAGCACAGAAAGCTCTACAGGTACTTCACTAAGGTACACCACTGTACAATTTGATTTTGTGGTGTATTGTGGGAAAACTTTTCATCCACAGACCACTACACAAAAATGTTTTTAACTCAACTAACTAAAGTTCTTCTATGGCTTTTGTTCCAGCCAGTAGGAAGGCATGGATCCAACTCTAGATGATGATGTTTTCCATCTGTTGGCATGAATGCAACTCTCATTTTAGGAAGAACAGAAAATTCTGGGCATGAAATGCAGTGCAAAAGCATTTCTAGAGTAGCTTGTTGCCCTAAGAAGTCAGCAGCATGTTTTGCCAGGTCTCTTGTGTAGGTGTATAGAATCATAGAATCATAGAATCATAGAATGGTTAGGGTTGGAAGGGACCTTCAAAGGTCAGCTAGTCCAACCCCCCTGCAAGGAGCAGGGACATCCCCGACTAAATCAGGTTGCTCAGAGCCTCATCCAGCCTGGCCTTGAACATTTCCAGGGATGGGGCTTCCACCACCTTTCTGGGCAACCTGTTCCAGTGTTCTATAACTCGCATTGTAAAAAATTTTTTCCTAATTTCCAATCTAAATCTACCCCCCACTATTTTAAAACCATTACTCCTTGTCCTATTGCAACAGGCCCTACTAAACAGCCTCTCCCCATCTTTCTTATAGGCCCTCTTGAGGTACTGGAAGACCGCTATCAGGTCTCCCTGGAGCCTCCTCTTCTGCAGGCTGAACAGCCCCAACTCTCTCAGCCTGTCCTCATAAGAGAGGTGCTCCAGCCCTTTTTGTCATCTTTGTGGCCCTCCTCTGGACCTTCTCCAACTGGTCCATGTCCTTCTTGTGTTGGGGGCTCCAGAACTGGACACAGTACTCCAGGTGGGGTCTCACCAGGGCAGAGTAGAGGGGGGAGAATCACCTCCCTCGACCTGCTGGCCACGCTTCTCTTGATGCAGCCCAGGATGCGGTTGGCCTTCTGGGCCACAAGGGCGCATTGCCTGCTCATGTTAAGCTTCTCGTCCACCAGCACTCCCAAGTCCTTCTCCTCAGGGCTGCTCTCAATCCATTCCCCGCCCAGGCTGTATTTGTGCCTGGGATTGCCATGACCCAGGTGCAGGACCTTACACTTGGCCTGGTTGAACTTCATGAGGTTGACATGGGCCCACCTCTCCAGCCTGTCAAGGTCCCTCTGGATGGCATCCCTCCCTTCCAGCGTGTCGACGGCACCACACAACTTGGTGTCGTCAGCAAACTTGCTGAGAGTGCACTCTATCCCACTGTCCATGTCACCGACAAAGATGTTGAACAGGGCCGGGCCCAGCACGGACCCCTGAGGGATGCCACTTGTGACCGTTCTCCACATGGACATTGAGCCGTTGACCACCACTCTCTGAGTGTGGCCATCCAGCCAACTCCTTATCCACCGAGTGGTCCGTCCATCAAACCCATGTCTCTCTAGTTTAGAGAGAAGGATGTTGTGCGGGATAGATATGGAGACATATCTATGTGTAGATATGGAGACAGCTGATGCAGGTTGAATAGCTGCAGATATGCAGCAATTGAATAGCTGCAGATATGGAGACAGCTGATGCAGGTTGAATAGCTCAGAATCCCCATACATCTACTTGCGTATCTGGCATGGCTTCTTCTCCAACATGGAGGACACCCTCTTAGACCTTTTTAAAGACCTTGCTATGCCTGTGCATAACTAGGATTTACCGATGAAGGGGGTGCTTACCCATACCTAAGCTTACTGCAATCCTTTTCTGCTGCTTTACTGTGATTTGGTTTTTGGCCAGTCCTTTGCTGGTGCCCAGATGTCGTAGTTTAGCCCTACTCAGGACCAGGCTATGCAGTTTTTCACGCAGTCTCCCCACCCTCTGAGGGAATGGGAGAGAGATAATATAACAAAGAGCTCGAGGTTTGAGATAAGGAGAGGGAGAGATCATTCAAGTTACCATTACAGGCAAAACAAACTCAACTTGGGGAAAACTATTTCAATTTGTTTATTATTAAAACCAAAGCAGGATAATGAGAGAGAACAAAAACAACCTCCCCCCACCCCGCTCTCTTCCCAGGCTTAACTTCATTTTCAATTATCCCTACCTCCTTCCCCCAGTCCCGAGCAGCATAGAGGGGAATAGGGAATGGGAGTTGTGGGCAGCTCATCACATGTCATTTTCCGCCACTCCTTCCTCCTCGGGGGAAGAACTCCTCACATTCCTTCCCTGCTCCATCATGGGGTCCCTCCCACAGTCTACAGTCCTTCACAGACTGCTCCAGCATGGGTTCCTTTTCCACAGAGTACAGACCCTCAGGAACTGGCTGACCAAGCGCAGGCCCTCTATGGGCCACAGCCTCCTTCAGGCATCCACCTGCCCTGACGTGGGGTCCTCCACGGGCTGCAGGTGGATCTCTGGTCCTCTGTAGACCTCCATGGGCTGCAGGGGGACAACCTGCTCCACCATGGGCTGCAGGGGAATCTTGTCAGGAGCAACTTTACTCCTCCTCCTCCTCCTTCACTGACCTTGGCATCCGCAGCTGTTTCTCTCACAAGAAATTCTTCACAATCAGATTCAGGCAGACACCTCTGAGGTTTTCTTCACATCTCCTCTCTTCACTTCTCTTGGCCAGGCTTGCCTCAAAAAGAAGCAAAACATGAAAACACCTGGCAGCAGAAAATATGTGTTCTTAGGAGTATATAATTACATGCTGTTGGTATGATTTGGCCAACTGAGGAAAAATGACATGGCCAACAAAATTTTTGGACAACAAAGTCTGTGTATTTCTGCTTGCTTTTGAAACATGCAAACTTTGTGACCTATCTGAGAGGGAGCAGTGATGGATTTCATTAGGAGTGGATTGGTGCCTGTAATCTGGCTACAGGCTGTTTATGGCTACATCCATACTAAAAAATAAGTAGTATTAGAGCTTGTGTTTTATTTCAGTCTAAATACCAGCTGGGCCAAGAAAGCAAACTGATCTCCAGAACACTTATCAAAACCTTTTATCCAAGTTTATGATTAGAGCCACATTTAGCTCTGTAATGATGATACACTTTTTCCTGTGTTCCTTTTTGGTACTTGCCACCCCTGTGCTCCTTTAGACAACAAAAGCACTTGCATTCAAATTCTTCCCAACAGGAACAAGCTTTGTTCTTCTACTCCTCAATTCACACTTCATATTGCATTTTAAGAGCTTTGGTTCCCTAGCTCTTTTCTGTAGACTCTGTATTAATCTGTTTTAGCCAGTAGGGTACAGAACACAGACATTGAAAAGCATGGAGAGATTGTTTCAGCGTGGAGAGTCAGGCATTGTGTTCTTGCTTGGGAAAGTTAAAGAAATGCAGTGTTAGGATGGAGATACCAGGCAGAATTAGTTACATGGTTTTTGTTTTGATGATATAACATGGAACAATGGTGATGATCTATCTGTAGGTGATTTTTAGGCTACTGATATGCGGTAACTCTCTAATTTTCCTTTAAGCTAAACTTATTAGCATTCAGGGTTAAAATGTTCCCTAAATGCTAATAGCTAAAACAATGACCCATCAAATCATTGCTGCCACTAATTCTACAGCTATTGCTATGGATGTTAATTGGAGAAGTGTTGGATACTTTAAATCACAACTGTAATGTTCAGAACAACAAATCATATTACAGTTCTTCAGAATGTAAAACAACAGTTTATCAGATTAGGTTGTCCTAGCTTGAGAGTTTCATCTAAATCACTACACACTTTCTTTTTTTCACCAACTAAGTTCTTTCCTTTTTCTTCCAAACTATCCACCTCGAACTCTTAAATCAATTGGTAGGTTTAGAAAGAGTACATCCTTTTTGAATCAAGTGTTTGCTCATTTCTGTGAACATAATGAGATTTAGGGACTTCTGTGTCTGTCATTATTGAAGGTGACGCTGGTCCACATCCACAAAATACTTCTCTGCTGAACCCCCATCTTGGACATCTGGCCGTGGACACTTGCATGGAAAGTGCAGCCTGCAGAGCAGTTAGCGGAATGACTGACAGCTGCAGTTGTTACTGTTCGCAGAATTACCATCTCTTTCTTCCTTCCCTTCCTTATGGAAGAGGTGTTTTGGATAGAAAAGTTGTCCAGGAAAATGTTCAAGTCCTTGTACTTTTCCTATTTGCTATTTCTGTTGTTGTCTGGATGGGAGCAAAGATGATCTCAGATACATCATAATAATAATGCTTTTTCTTTCTTTTCTCCTGATATGCCCGTGCATTTCCTGCCTCATACACAAGCCTTGTTTTAACACACATTTGTGACATAGCTGCTTTCTGATCTTTAAGATTACATTCTGGTAACGGGTGTGAGAATGGAAAGAGAAAACCTGTCTGTGCCTCCTGAAGCTGTCTTTCTGCAAACTGTGTTTTTGTAGGTGGCATTTTAACAGTGTAAGTGTAATAATAATCAGTGTAAATCTTGATTCCATTGAATTCCTTCTCCTTGCTGTCTAAGTTCATAATTCTTGATGTCAACAGCAGACTAACAGCGTGAGGGTTTCATAGCCAACTCCAGGGAACACTGGGCAGGCAGCACTTCAGGCTGTTATTGGGGGTGCAAGAACAGGCAGAGCTGCTGCCGGCAGCCCATTTTAGTCCTTCCCAGCACAATGGCAGGTCTGTGTGCGGGGCTTGGTGCTGCCCATTTGATGCCAACCCCAGTGTCACCAAAAGGCCATCTGGATCATTAGGAGACCAGCCCTTTGACTTCACCAGCTCAACAAAGAGGGAGGCGAAAGCGTGACAGGCTGCTCCTCCAGATTTGCTGGCACCATCCCCCAGCCATAGCCAGGCTGAGTCCTTCAATAGCTGGGATCATTTCTGTAACAAGGGTTATCTGCTCTTTGTGAGATGTTCACTC
Organism: Chlamydotis macqueenii; assembly: GCF_036417535.1. Lineage (NCBI taxonomy): Eukaryota > Metazoa > Chordata > Aves > Otidiformes > Otididae > Chlamydotis > Chlamydotis macqueenii. Next base: position 55,555,450 of record NC_141557.1, read on the forward strand.
TTACTGGAGATCTTTGCTGTTAGTGTCTAGACTGTAACATGGCTGGGAGATGGTATATGGATAACAGCAGCTGAGTAGCTTTGAACTTATTTGACTACATGTGACTGCCATCTAATTTAATTGCAGTGCTGTGTGTACTTGGTTTGGTTCAGTTTCTTTAAATTATTATGAAAATATGTAAAACAATATTTGGGGTTTTTTTGCAAAAGACTAGTGGAAGCAGTATATGTTCATGCTCACTTGTCAGTTGATACAATGACACTGGTACAGTGTTCAGTATCAACTTATAGCAATTACCTTTGGCAAAAATGCAGTAATTTTGTAGTTTTTCTGATGCCACAGTGTTCAGCAGAGGTGAATATAGTCATGGTTCTTATACTTTTAAATTGTCACTATGGTTTGCAATTGGGTATTTATTTAAGAAAGTGAGAAGTAAGGGTTTAGATTGACAGTGGAGTAAATTGGCTGATCGTGCCAAGAAATTAAAACTCTGCAGCATTGGGTGATCTTCAGAGTCAGAATCTTGCCCTAAATAAGCCCAGACTCCTATGATTCTCCCATTATTTAGTCAGAATTGTCATTTGGGTGTTCATACTCTCTTGTATGACAAAGGGGCTGTCCCTTGGCCACCCAGAGCGAAAAAAAAATTGTGATAGCATAAGACAAGATGAAACCTCAAAATAAACCTAACAATTAATAAGAATCAAACATTTTGGTTAAAGAACAGCATCATGTACCTGTGAGTGAAAACTAAGTTTTTTTTTCCTTTCGAATCTGCAGGGGGAAAAATATGGGATTTTTTTTGAAAGCTAGGATTTCCTGCTTCTCCTTTTGTCATCTCCTGTCTCCTTCTCGGACCATTTTACTGGCATAGCTGTGTCCATCAGACTTTGAGGGGGGCGAGGGGTACAAGGAGATCCTGTTGTACAAATGTGGATAAAATCTAATGTAGATTTTAGGCTGTGAATCACCACTTTTACTGTGGAGATTCTTCAGAACAAGTTCTTTTGTAAAAGTTAGTTATGTTTATTATGCAAGAAAACTCCACAAGCCGTAGATGTAAAGATCTTTGTTAAAAATAAAACAGTAGCTACTACCATGGAGATGTCCTCAGCTCTTTCTCAGGAGGTAACTTGACTTACTAGTTGCTAGGATGAAAAAGTGGTTAAATATTAGCCAACACAGTTTTAAATTGACAAAAGGTGTAATGCTTTCATTTCTAATTGTAGTGATTTTCAAACTTTAACAGTTGAAATAATGCTAAATTTGAGGTAGATAAAAGATTGTAATTGCAGTAATGTGATATTATATTTCAGTACTCAAACTGATTCATTTCTCAAACTGATGGGGAACAATAAAAAAGAACATTAGAGAAAAACAGAAGTCTGAATTTTATAGTTTTAGGGAAACCTAATAGAAATTTACAAGAAAGTGAAACGGAAAGAGACTTCTGATTTTTTTTTGAGACATATGTGTTTGTTCCACTCATCAAGCATTATTTTTGAGGGTTTTTTTTGTAATAGATTTCACTAGCTTTATTCCTATGGCCTGGCAATGGTAGGGTTTTTTTTTTTTTCATAAATTCAGTACTTTAAATAGTGTGCATCCTGGATGTCTGGCCAGTTCAATTTTTAAATCCTTGATTAGAGATAAAGTTGTGTTTTAAACCATAACAAGCTGCATGCAATGAACCTTAATGACTCTGACTTAAAACCACAAATCAAGGATACTGAGGAGTCAAGGTTGAAATATTTGAAATCCATCCTTAGTTCACCATACCGTGTATACTGAATAGTATATAGGATTGCATACTATTTGAGAGATCTATCAGTTGAAAAAAATCTCTGAAACAGGGCAAAACAGGGCACATTGGCAGAATGGAGTGGTTTATCCTGCCTTTGTCTGTCCTGTTGTGCAGCTAAATGGCAGATTTCAAATATGAGTGCTGTTTATTTTAAGTTGTGAAAGTGCCAAATTGTGAAACACAGCGAATTTTGCACCGTTGTAATTGTTATGTCCTCATTGGTGTTTTTTGGTGATTTTCATCAGCATCAGTGCTAATTTGACCCCTTGCTCTTCTTGGTTAGCTGGTTGTCAGAGACACTCACAAATGATTCAGCTCAGCTTTTTGAAGAGCCTTCTTTATAGCAGGACATTAAGTTATTAAGACCTTTAAACTAATAGCACTGCCTGCCCAGTCTGAGTTCTAGTTTCCTTGCACTGGGTCATCTGCCTGCTGCTTGAAATGCCAGGCTGATTGGCTCAATATGAGTTACCAAAAAGGTAGCCACTATTACAGAGCTCGCCTTCGGAAATTGTACCACTCCATCACTTACAGCCAAAGAGTAGAGAGGGAAAAAGGACAGAAATAATGAGACAAATCCTGCTGCTCTGATGATTTCTACTGAAAATGGAAATAGGACCTCATTTAGAATTAAATTCTAAATAGCACTCTTAAAACCTCATATTTGAGTACTCAGATTTTCCAGACAACTATATCTGATGATTTTTGCAAGGTGTAAGAACTATGTGTCATTTCTGCTTCAGTAATGCCTGGAGGCCTGTATCAGGATCAGACTGTGGTAGTGTGCGTTGTTTTTCAAAATAAATGTTTCATTGCATTCTTTTACTTTAAAAGTGAAACAAAAAAACCCAATGCTTACAATCCCAAAATTGGAAGAAATTGTGTGAACTATTGTGTAAGAAGAAAAAAGGGTAAGGAAATATAGCTTGGATTCAGGCTTTTGAGAGATTATTATAAATGTTGAGAAAAATATTGTTTAAAGAATAGCTCTGCAGTGCCCTTTAAAATCAGTAAGCGTCTATTTTAATTCCCGTATAAGTAGTAAATGGCTGCTGTCTGTATATATACTTAAATGTTACTTGCTGTATAAGACCTTGTTTGCTTAATTTCAACCTAACTGAATTTTTATGGCTATGCTATAAACCTCTTGAAAATAGTGGCTTAAATGGAAATGCTGACACAACATTAATTACACTGGCTCCAGTGTGATACTCTGATTAAAGTTTATTTATTTTGTGTGTGCGTGTCTGTGTGTGTGTAATTTCATTGTTGAAAAACTAATGGAAAACTAATGTGGCAACGGAGAATGTGATTCTGTGCCTGATATTTTATTTTTCAACAGCCAGGAACAGTTTTAATGCCAGTTTACAATATCAGAGAATTTGTTTTTAATTGAGGTACAGTTTAGGTATTTAAAAATTTAGAAATTTGGGAAAGGGACAAGTTTCCCACTTTAAAGCTGTTCACTGCTCTTCCAGGAGTTTTTAAATGGCTTTTTGGGTGGTGAGGCTAGACTTATATTGCATTCACATTAGAAAACAAAGAAAATTGTTTTATTTCCTTGCATCATATATTAGAATCATAGAATCATAGAATGGTTAGAGTTGGAAGGGACCTTCAAAGGTCATCTAGTCCAGCCCCCTGCAAGGAGCAGGGACATCTCCAACCAGATCAGGTTGCTCAGAGCCTCATCCAGCCTGGCCTTGAACGTTTCCAGGGATGGGGCATCCACCACCTCTCTGGGCAACCTGTTCCAGTGTTCTACCACCCTCATTGTAAAAATTTTTTTCCTAATATCTAATCTGAATCTACCTCACTCTATTTTAAAATCATTACCCCTTGTCCTATCACAACAGGCCTTACTGAAGAGTTTTTCCTTGGAGAGTAATACACTATAATATCAAATGTAGGTATCCCTGTTTGATGCTGTGATTTTGTGTTAACTTTGCCACCCCTTTCAGTGAGAGGCATTCAGAGCACATTTAATGCCTCTCATCTGCTTTGCTCCTGGATCAGTTAGGCAAAGGAATTTTTTCTGTACTCACACATATATGGAACTTGAAGGTTGATCAGAGAAAGCGTCTAATGGATTGTGGGTTGTGTAGAAGTGAATGGTCTCCCTGGCTGGTAGTCCGTGGTGTGCTTTCCTTGACGTCAGTGCTGGTGTTCTGCCTCATCTCAGATACCAAAGTAATCATTTGCAGTCTTACCATAAACACCTTTCTCACAAGCTCAGGGCATCCAGCCAAACTTCTCTTATCTGCAAGAGAATTATTGCAGATATTCTTAATACGGGTCTGTCTGCTAGACTGGGATAGGTGTGAAGTTGCAGGATAGTATGTCCTGCAACATGGCAGTGAAGAGAGAGACAAGTAGTGTGAGTTGAGAAGACCAGAGGAAAAAAGTGAAATCTTTGTGTGGAATGCCCTTCTTCAGTTTGCTTAGTGAGAGCAATCAGCATACATTAATCCAGTCCATGAAATATACATTTTTTTAAAATTTTACTGTTTGCTTTCACTGAAAGAGTGCAATGTAGGCAAATAGTTTCAAAGTGTGTGGTCTTCATGATTTATATGTTTTGCTCAGAACTACCGCTGGCCAAACTTCTTGGTCTTGTTCCCATTTGTTACTGTAATTAAATATTAAATTTTTATGAAAGGATTGTGCCCTTCCCTTGAAAGAAAAAAATAATGTGTCTACTCTGATTCTGTGGCACAGCTGGTGTTTTATCAAACTGATGTGTAAAGGTAGAGAAACAACATCCCAAGTTTATCCCATCTGGAGGGAATGTAACTGTTCTGGATCCGAAGCAAAACTGAGGATTTCCTACTCTTCAATGTATTTGGAAACCAGCGTTTGATAGGGTTGGAGAGAGAAAAAAATCAACATATGCTGTAGATACATTTGGTTGGCAGGACAAGAGAGCCTGTGTACAAGTTGGTCAAATCTTGAATACATCACCTTTTTAATTGCAGCATTTAACCTACATTAAGCCTAGAGAATGCTTGTCCTTAAATGGCCTTTGCATTGAATTAAATATCAAACTGGAAACTTGAAAGGGTAATTGAAGACAAATTATGCAATAAATTAAAAGTAACATTGCAATTTTTCTGTGGCTCCAAGTCTGCAAGAGACCAAGTTTTCTCTTTGACCACACCCGTTAGTAGCAGGGAAGTACTTCAAGCACATCAGCAGAGACCTACGTGTGGTCACATAGTGTTCTACTGAGTAATTATTCGCTGATTCTGTGAGTGAGTGAAGAGACTGCTGTAGATGGGAAGATGGGAGGGGAAGATGATATGTGAAAATTAATCTCTTTTTAAAGAATGTTGGAGATAGCTTTTAAAGCTTTGTTTGGAAATGCTGGTTTAGCTTTTTCTGGTTTTATGTTTACAGAATTCTCAAGTAGGTGTCTTTGTTCTGCACTGTCCCCTCCTGGTCCTAAGGATTCATTCAGCCTTCACACAAAGCTGCTTCTCCTGTGCCAACCTTGGGAAGGAGCTCAGAGGAGGGTTCTGCTTGATGCCACCTGAGAGCCCTCCTGGTTGTGCTGACAAACATGTACCTTACAGAAATGCTGTATCTAGCCTTTATAAAAGGATGGCATCTTTCCAAAATCTTAAGCAAGCTGCTTCATGATGCCAGTTTGAGCAATCAGCCTGTCGCTCTGTAAAACCAACAGCAATGAGAAGGCATTCAAAAGTTACTGCACTTTGAGCCCTGCTCCAGAACTCACCAATACATAGTAACTATCTGCGGACCCTCAGCTGTTCCCCTCATGATCCATTGTTGGATGCTTTTAGGGATGCTAATGTTCAATTTTATGAATCAAAAGGCAGTGTTGTTTTGCAAGATACTTCAAATCTGAGGGTGTCTAACATCAGCTAATGCTGATGAAAAGGGGTTGTAAGTATCTTTACAGATCCCAACTGTTATTCACATAGGAACAGCAGATATGAAAACTCATAAAGATGAGTAATACAGCCCTTCACCATACCTGATGTAGAACACATCTTTCTCCAAGAGGAGGCCTGCAAGCTTTCAAATATTTCCAGTATTGACTGCCATTATCAGTAAAGAGGCCAATATGGTAACTGGGAATGAAAGGAATCAGTAGCTTGTTCAGATAATTAAAGCTATTAACCTCTCCTAAACAGGGAATGGTCTTCCAGTTTCCAAAACTCAATGCTTTGTTCTGTTTGCCTCTACAAATACTGTTTGGCCTCAAAATTCTTCTTTCTGAGAAGTCTCTGAAGAAATGACATCCAGTTTCTGCCTGGATGGTACTTGCATCCTTTGGATTTGACCTTGACAGTCCTTGTGGCACTGCGAAACTGCCTACTAATGGTGATGGCTGGAGGCTTTATTTTAGTGTGCGCTGGATTCAAACTGCCAGTAGCTTTTGAGACTAGATCATGAAGTGCCCTTGTGGTGCCCTACCTGAACAGTGCTAGACCTAGATTTTTGACCTGGAATTAAAACTATCTGACCTGTCATGCTCAAAGGGTCGTGATCAGTGGCATGAAGTCCAGCTGGAGGCCAATCGCTAGTGGCATCCCCAGGGACACAATGGGAAGGTACTGATTAACATGGTCATTAGTGACCGGGATGATGGACACAGTGCACCTTCAGCAAGTTTGCAGAATATACAAAACTGGGAAGAGTGGCTGATACACCAGGTGGTTGTTCTACATTTCAGAGGGACCTTGGCAGGCTGGAGAAATGAGCCAACAGGAACCTAATGAAATTCAACAAAGGGAAATAAGAAGTCTTACACATGGTAGAGAGTAGCCTCATGCATCACTGCAGACTGGGGCTGACTGGCTGGAAAGGAGCTTTGCAGAAAAGGATGTGGAGATCTTGGTGGACAAAAAATGGAACATGACCCAGCAGTGTGCCCCTGTGACTCCTAGTCTGTATTAGGAGGAGTATTGCCAGCACACTAGGGAAGATGATCCTTCCCCTCTGCTCAGCAACAGTGAGGATGAATAACCAGTGAATCCAGTTATGGGTCCACAACTGGGTCATCTTCTGGGGTTTGTAGGACAAGGATGTGCTCATACTGGAGCAGGTCCAGCAAAGGGCTATGAAAATAATTAAGGGCTTGGAGCATCTCTCATATGAGGAGAGGCTGAGAGAGCTGGGACTTTTTGTCCTGAAGGAGTGGAGAGGAGGTTCAAGAATATCTTATGAATGTGTATAAATACCTGATGAAGAGGAGAAAAGCATCACCATACGCAGCAGCAGATGTTCTGGTTGTTTTGATTTCTATGTTCTGGATTCAAATACGGAAAATTGACCTGGACTTTTGATCAATTAATTGGAATTGGCATATCTTTTAATCGATCTCTTATATTTTAAAGTTTTTGGAATCAACATGCAAAGGGAAACATATGCAAAGATATATTTATGTGTGGTTGATGATTGCCATAGGATATATAGGCTTAGCATTCATAAAGCAGGCAATAAATGCAAGAGATTGACTGTCTTTTATTGACACCATCAAAGCTGGCAAATTTTGAAAGTCTGTTGACTTAGAGCAATACAAAGACTGGCTAGTTTGGCCTCATGTTATCTCAGCAAGTCTTTGTCCTCTTTGATAATAAACTAAGATTAAGTTTGGGCTACATCTTTATTGTACAGTCTATATAGCGTTTTTGGGGAATACTTGTAAACCACTTAAAATGTTTCTGAAGGTGGATAGAGTTTATATTCCTGTTTAAGGAGGTTAAAATGTTTCAGTACACAAAGTATCTCAGGTATACACAATGTTCTAGGATCAAATTTGAAGAAGTGCTGAGTCTTCGTGAGGTCCTGTGACACTGAGTAGTCAGTGTGAGGTGTTGATGCATGCACACTGCACCTTGAGATCTGCCTTTGAACACGTGTGTGTTGATATCATGCACTTTATATCATGCAATTTGGATTTACAGATTATCTTCCTAGAAAAACCTCTTTGCAACATACTGAAATGCTACACCTTTGGATGCTACGCAGTCTGTGCGTTTTCCATTAATAAGATGTGGGTTAATTTTTTTTTGTCTGTTTTTTTTTTGTTTCTTGTATTGACTGAGCAATGTCCTGTTGCTCCGGATTCCACATGGGAGTAGCAGGTTAAGTCATGCTCGTGCTCTCGAGAATCTTATCAAAAGACCTCATTCTTCAGAAAAAGGAGAAGACTTTTGCCTTGTGTGTGTAGTGCCTTTTATTACACTAATGTGAAATGATTCGATGTGATGGAAAGCAGTTTATCAAAACAAAATCTCATTAAAATCTGTCTGCACTTTGCCCTTACTCTCCTTTGTATAATAAGATGGTGAAGCTTTCTGTGACCAGACAGTAACCTGTGGTAACCTGTAGTGTCCGTACATTTATGGGTGATGAATAAAACCATTGTTTTCACACTTACATGTTGGCATCAATATTGTGCTAATAACATTTGGAAGTTTCTGCTTTTTCAGCAGCGATGACTGGGAAATAATCAGCTGTTTTGTAATGGGAAGCTTAAAATAGCAGCCGAAGACATTTGAATTAAGCTTCATGGAAAAAGACACTGTTGCATTTATTATGATACCATTTTTGTTGTGTAAGGATGACATGATTGTTGCTTTAGCTTTTTAGACGTACAATGCAATTAAGAATAATCAGTTTTCCCACACATTCCGCAAAGCAACTGAAGCACAAATGCTAATAACCAGGCCCTTAAATTTAGAGTGACTTCCACTGCTGTATGGGCAGCCCACGGGTACAGATTCGTGTTTCATAGTGGTATGCAGCTATTGTGTGATTGCAGTCTTCTTACAGAGATGTGAATCTCAAAAGAAGTTCCTGATAAATAGTAAACTCTTTAAGATTTGCCCATACTACCAATTTAAGTGTATTTTTGTGCGCAGAGGAAGGGCATCTGTATATAAGTACATATGAAGTATATTGTAGGCTTTGCAATCTGTAAAAGGCATTCAGACTAGAAATTGAAAAGAATGTGTAAAAGAATTTCTAATTTTTGTTTACTGGAAGTAGTAGATGGTCACGCCAACAAAAACTATATTGTACTACATATGCACTCAGACACATGTAGTGTTTAGCCCATAATTTGTGTGAAATGTGCGTGGCTGGTTTTAGGATTCAGAGCATCAGCAAAGACAGGTTGGGATTTGGGCAGGGTGTTCAGAAAACAGATCTTGCCTGTAACTAAAGTTAGTAAGTTTGTACTGACAGTTTTAGTTCATCACTATTCTTACTGAAAGCCATTTATATTGGCGAGGTGGGGGGTGTATTGACGTGGAAGTAACGGACACTGCTGACGACCAATATGATCAAGCAAATGCCGATTTATTGTTGATACATCCCAGTTAATATAGCCCTTCTAATTCCGTATCATGCGCAAGCTCTCTACTAATTGGTTAACTATATCATGCACGCGCTCCTAGCTAAAATATGATTCGTTAAGTCTCTTTGTTCACGCGCACGGCTCTCTCCACCTGCACCTCACGTTCAGCCCCCAGTCACGTATGCCAGCTGTTTTCCTTCTTCTCAAGGTTGCTTCGTTTACTTTCTCACAGGGAGCTTCATTACTTTCTCACAGGCGGCCTCATTATTTTCTCACAGGTGGCTTCAGTATTTTTCTTACAGGCAGCTTCAGTACTTTCTCACAAGCGGCCTTATCGATGTCCTTGAGGCCTGCTACTCAAAAACAAAACAATTCTATTCGGTCTGGATTGTTCACTAAGTGCCCCTGGCTCTCCAGGTATCCAACAAATCCCCTTTTTTGTTTTTGAACAATCCAGACCCCAGTCATCATACGTTCCATAACTTTCACAAAGCATTTTAAAATACACCCCAATATCATTAGTGCCAACAGCAAAGCCACTAATATTACCAGCCCATGTACTGTCAAATCTTTTAGCCAACCTGTGACCCCCAATGATTTCAGCCAGTCCGAAAGTCCATTTTCCACTTGTATTGCATGCATGTTCCGGCGTAACTCTGCCAACTGATAGTGTATTGATTTAGAGTGATCAGAAATATTCATGCAACACATACCTTCAAAATCTTCACATCCATGTCCATGCGCTAATAACAAAAAATCAACGGCTGCCTGATTCTGCAAAATAGCATGACGCATACTATCCATGTCTTCTAACAATCCCGATAACATGCTAGAGGTTAAATTCATTTGCTTTTGTGCCCAACAAGCTAATCTATTTAAGCTAGCTAAAGCTTTTGCAGATGCCGCCCAAGGAACAAATATAGATAATGCTATACGCTCAGCTGTACCCAATAGGGTTAAATTGCCGTCACAGTTGGGAGCTAATACTTTTAGTGATCTCCTTGCTCGAGTACGCTTTCGCAATACTTTCATAGATGGAGCAAACATTATCAATTTTCCAAAATAACATGGTCCTCCTATAGCCCCTTTTGGCACTCCCGACCAGGCCCGATCCCCACAAATTAAGAAGTATCCCGGGGGTATGGCCTTGGCCGTGTCATTCACCCAAAGAGGCATCTTTGAACCTTTGATTTCTGCTCCCACTGCTCCATTACAATAATCTCCTGAGCTGTTTTGATAAGTATACACAGGTTTTCCTTGGGCGTCAGTCATTTTACTGGTTACATCATCCATGCTGTATTTACCCCCTTTTCTGTAAAAAGGGGACCTCCCAGCATAAAACAAGACCCTGAACCATTTAAGGATCCCATTAGATCTAACTCTTGTGGATCCCAAGGCAAACTGTGATTTAAATGCCTAATCACCAATGCTGCAGCTATTCCAATTTGATTGGTATTCCCAGAACAACACACCGATTTCTGTCCAGGGCGGAGGCTGGCGCACTCCATCTTTGCGTGGCATGTTTGATTCACCACAGTCTCATTCAAAGCAGTGTGATTATTGACCCATCCTTTCCAGTCATCCGGATTCCAATAGGGAGTACCAATCAGACACGTACGAAAAGGATCAGCAGGAGTAGCCATTGACACACAAAACGATGATTGGTTTGTAATGTTGGCAAATGTCAGCCACATGTTTGGTCTGGGGTCAATACGATGTAAGTCTGCAGTCTCACCAACACACCCAGTTACCAGCATCAGGAGGATGATGATGATGCATCCTGCTGTCCCAGGTCTTCCTTCCAAGGTTTCACCCATCGACTTGGAACCCATCGTGGTCCTTCGTCTGTCAAAACACAAACATAACCTCGACCGGTCATTTTCACTTCTGCCGGACCTCTCCATTCCCCAGTTTTTAAATCCCGGTACTGCACCTTCAGCAAATCACTTTTCTGCAGTCCAGATTGCAATGACATATGATGAATTACAATTGGAGGAGATTCACGGTCTCCTGTTAATCTCAGATAATTTAGCACATAAAGCGCTTTTGCAACCCTTTCAGAGGGTGCCGGCTCTCCCCCTTTTTGTTTTTGCAAAAGCGATTTTAAGGTGGCATGTGCACGCTCTACAATGGCTGGGCCTGTAGGGGAGTGAGGAATACCTGTTACTCTGCGAATACCCCATAGTTGGCAAAAGCGTACAAACGTTTGCGAAACATATGCAGGGCCATTGTCAGTTTTGATTTCTTGAGGAGCTCCTAGTGCGGCAATGGCAGCATGCATATGCTTCAGAACATGTTTGGCTGTTTCCCCTGTTTGAGCAGTGGCCCATATCGCATGCGAGTAAGTGTCAATACTGACATGCACATACTTCTGACGTCCGAATTCTGCAATATGAGTAACATCCATTTGCCATAATTGCAAGGCGCCTAAACCTCGACGGTTGACCCCAAGGCCTAGACCAACTCCTGATTTTTGACAAGCAGGGCAGGACTGCACTATTCCTCGAGCATCTGAGAATTTTAAATCAAACTGTTTCGCTAGCACTTTAGCAGATTGATGTAAGAAATTATGAGATAAACGAGCCTGCTCAAACAGGTTAACTGTTTGATTTTTCCATGCAGCAGCGACTAGCTTGTCTACTATGTTGTTTGCTATAGACAAGCCTTGGTTAAACTGATGACTGCGAATGTGTGTAATAAAATAAGGTTCTCTGCGTTGATTTAGCAAAAACAACAGCTGCATCAATGACATATACAAAGTATTATTTTTTACTCTTTTTATCATGGCACGTTCTAAACGCTGTGTTGTGCCCATCACATATAATGAATCTGAAACAACATTTAGAGGCTCATCATGCCACTGTTGAAAGGCCCACACCACTGCTCTCAGTTCGAGCGTCTGCAGGGAGTCCATGATGTAACCTGTAAGAATTTGATGATTCCATTGGTTATTACTGTACCAAGCGATGGCAGCTCGTTTAGATTTCCTCCCAGCATCTGTAAATACTGTGAGTCCTTCTACTGGTACTTCCAACCTGCGAGGGGCTTCTTCAAAGTCTTGATTTTGCAACAGTGACAAAAGTTTGGCTGAAGGATAATGATTAGTTACAGCACCTGGGTAGTCAGCTAAAGCGACTTGAAGCATCTCTGAAGTTGCTAACAGCCAGTCCAAATAATTTTGAGCTATAGGTACAAATAGCCTTGTAGGTTCTTGAGCTGACAGTTCCAAAATCCTTCTTCTGCCTTTTATAATCATGTTAGCTAACAGCTCAACCCTTGTACAAACTGTGGTTTTGGGTTGGTAAGATAGAAATACCCATTCCAAAATTCTAATGTGCTGTTCTTCTGCTTGCACTATGAGCCCTATTAAATGTTGTCGCTTGGGTGACGAATTAACAATCAAAAACTGTAAAGGTAAATCATTAATTTTTCTTTGTGTGGTAGCTGTTAGAATTTTTTCTACAATCTGGTCTAACACCTGTTTCTGTTCTACTGATAAAGTTCACCGTTCATTTGGTTTGGTCGTAGTTCCCAGCAGGGGCATTAAAGGAGCTAAATCATCATTAGTGATTCCAGTGATGGATCTTACCCACTGTATGTCTCCCAACAATTTCTGAACATCTGAGAGGTTCTTAATGTCTGTATGAATTTGTATTTTTTGCGGTCGCACCGTGCTTCCAGTAATTACCCAGCCTAAATATTGCCATGGGCCTTTACGCTGTACTTTTTCAGGGGCAATTTTTAGTCCTTTTGGCTCTAAAGTTTTTATTAACTCTTGTAATATTTTTTCTGCATTCATTTTTTCGCCTGCTATTAAGATGTCATCCATATAATGATAGATTAACAAAGACTGATGCTCTTGCCGAAATAGCTGCAGAGCCCATGCGACAAAATTCTGACACATTGTGGGGGAATTTTTCATGCCTTGGGGTAGCACCACCCATTGATACCTTTTAGCAGGTTCCTGCTTGTTAACTGCTGGTACCGTGAAAGCAAATTTTTCTGCGTCATCTGGATGTAAAGGAATGGTGAAAAAACAATCTTTTAAATCAATAATAAGTAAATCCCAATTTTCAGGGATCATTACAGGGGAAGGTAATCCCGACTGTAAAGTTCCCATATCCTGCATGACAGCGTTTACTGCACGTAAATCATGCAGCAGTCGCCATCTACCCGATTTCTTTGGAATAGTAAAAACGGGGGTGTTCCAAGGGCTTATGGATGGCACAATATGACCTGCTTCCAATTGCTCATGTACTAGGTTCTGTAATATTTGCAGCCTATCCTGCTTTAGTGGCCACTGGTCTACCCACACTGGGGTTGCCGTCGTCCAGGTGAGTTTTAAAATAGGCTTCTTGACCATGGCCGCCCCTAAAAAGGCTGGGTTACAAGCTGGGCTTTCATTTGGGACAGCACGTCTCGACCTAAAAGAGCTATAGGCATGTGCATTACATACGGCTTCGTGGTAACTACTGTACCATCTTGAAAATTAAATGACACTATTGATTTACTGATCATCGTGCACTGTGCGCCTCCCACCCCTACCACAGTGGTAACTGCCGGTACCAATGGCCAATTACAGGGCCACTTTGTTGCAGGAATAATGGTAACATCTGCACCCGTGTCAATTAGCATTGGCAGCGCCAAGGATTTTCCATTAGGATGTTTAATTGTGACCTTTTCTTCTGGCTTTCCCCTGGCGATATCGATTGCCAATAAGACATTTGGCGCGCCGGTGGACCCAAAGCCTCCCCGGCCGCGGACGACCGAGTGTGCCCGAGGAACACATGCATGAAACGGTACCAATTGTGCTATCTTTGATTGTGCTGGTATGGTAAGGGGTGGTGTTAGTGTATACACCATAATCTTTATAGTCCCGCAATAATCTGCATCAATAATTCCAGGCACTATAAATATGCCTTTTCGAGACACTGATGAACGGCCTATAAGTAATGCACTTAACCCATGCCCTAACGGTCCTTGCTGATCAGAATCAACTAGTTGAACCTCTGAAGTTGTTAATGTCACATCTACTGCTGTTGCCAAGTCCACTCCGGCACTGCCGACTGTGGCGGCTGCGCAGCGGTCCAAGCACCCTGTACTTGTGTCGTTGCGCGTGGGTGGAACGCACTCCGTGCCCTGTTTCCCGATCGCAAACAGTCCTTAGTGAAATGACCCAATTTGCCACAACTAAAACACCTTTTGTTCTTTCTCTTTGCCTGCTTTTTTGGTACCAAGGGTTTAACTGCTGCACCTATGACAGCAGCCATGACTGTAGCCTTTTCTTCTTCTACCATTCGCTCGGCAGCTTCCAGCAGTTGCCCTGTACTAGATCCTTTTGGCAGCGCACTAAGGGCTGTCTTAGTTTTTTCATTAGCATTATTAAAGGCAAGCATATCTAAGAACTTTGCTTTCATGTCATCATCCAAATCAGGGTGACCCATTATTGCAGCGTGCAACCGATCAATAAATTTCCCATATGGTTCTGTGGGACCTTGCCTTACTGACGTAAAGGCAGGTCCGGACTTTTCATCGTGCATCCTAGCAAGCACTCTATAAGCCAAATCTTGGCCCAGTTCTAACACTTCGGTAGCAAATTGCGCTTGCCAATCAGATCGTGTGTAGGGTCCCGCTCCCATCAGCATTTGAGTTTGCACCCCGAATAATGGATCACCCTGTTGTCGAGGAGTTGCAGCTGCCTTATCACAAGTAGTCTGCCAGTGCTGAAAAAACTGCAGCTGCTGTGACGGTAGCAAAAGCATCTGGACAATCATTCTAATATCATAAGGAGTTAACAACTGTGACAAAAAAATATGCTGCAACACAGATTGAGTATATGATGATTTTAGCCCATACTGAGTAACTGCATTTTTAGCTTCCTTCAATATTTTCCAGTCTAATGCCTGCCACACACCTCTCCTGGTATTATCAGTCACAACTGGAAATGCCATGGGAAAAGGCTCTCCTTCTATCAAAGCATCTCGAATCACCTCTTTCCACCGTGCTATCGGATTCAAATCCCCGGCCCCTCCCGCCGGCGTCCCTTGTAAAGGTGCAAAAAGACTGATCTCACCCGATGGTCCGTTCGGAACGAATAGGTTGGACGCTGGCAGGTCTCGATGTGGCACAGGCGAAGGAGGTGACAAGTTTCCCAGCGACGCTTCTAGGTGAATCTCTAGGGCTTCCAGCCTTTTTAGCGTCTCTTCCAGCTGTGCGTCCTTTGAGCCGGATGAATGTTCATCCCCCTCCTCCTCACGCCGTGGTGGTGGGGAAGAAGGTGGTAATGGGGGATAAACCGGCGCTGTCGGTGCCGGCGAAAAGACTCGTGAGTCTGAGCCTGCACTGGCACAGCATGGCGGGGTGCCTGGCAGTGGTACATCTGGTGGTGAAAGGCTTTTGGCAGTTTTTCCTTCTGGTGCTTGTATATCTATAGTTACAGGGGCTGTGGCTGCAGCTCCTGCAGTCCTTGCTGGGACTCGAACCCCCCCACCCTCAGCACGAGCCGGGGCGGCGGCAGGGCTCGTTAAACCTGAGAACAGCATGCTAGTAGCAGAGGTGGACCCCCCGGCTGGAGTTAAGGCCGCAAAAGCAGATGCGGCAACTGAACGTTCGGCTTTCATGCTTATCAATGTTTCGTTAATTAGCCTCCACATAGTGGAGAGTTTGCTCGCCTCCTTTGATCCCTTACTTGTTTCATCCCACAGCTCTTTTCCTATCTTTTCCCATGTCGGGAGTTCAAAAGCATCATCAACTGTGGGAATTAATTCCCTTTTCTTTGCCCACTGCAGCAAAGCTTCTAGGATGGCCGAGTCGTAACTCAGTCCTCTCACAGAGAGCATATGTTGGAGGAGCTTAACCACTGCTGACTCCTCTTTGGTCAGTGTGGACCCCATCTCCTCCCCGGCCACTCGCCTGGCCAAGACGAGATTCCCTCTGTACCTTTTGTACCTTTTTGCGCTATAGCGACTTCCCGAGTGCCGGGGCAGCACTCGCCTTCGACCGGCTTCCGCCCCCTCTTCTTTTCCTATTTCGGTTCCGTTGGGATGTCCAACGCCGATCTGAGGGTCCCTGTTTGGGCGCCACCTGTTGACACGGAAGTAACGGACACTGCTGACGACCAATATGATCAAGCAAATGCCGATTTATTGTTGATACATCCCGGTTAATATAGCCCTTCTAATTCCGTATCATGCGCAAGCTCTCTACTAATTGGTTAACTATATCATGCACGCGCTCCTAGCTAAAATATGATTCGTTAAGTCTCTTTGTTCACGCGCACGGCTCTCTCCACCTGCACCCTGTATCACGTTCAGCCCCCAGTCACGTATGCCAGCTGTTTTCCTTCTTCTCAAGGTTGCTTCGTTTACTTTCTCACAGGGAGCTTCATTACTTTCTCACAGGCGGCCTCATTATTTTCTCACAGGTGGCTTCAGTATTTTTCTTACAGGCAGCTTCAGTACTTTCTCACAAGCGGCCTTATCGATGTCCTTGAGGCCTGCTACTCAAAAACAAAACAATTCTATTCGGTCTGGATTGTTCACTAAGTGCCCCTGGCTCTCCAGGTATCCAACAGGAGTGGGCAGTGGGAACAAGTGCCGTACATAATTCTTAGACCAGGCTCTGTCATGATTGTTTTAGACAGAAATCTGCATGAACAGATATATCTTTAAAATGTTTATGTATGCATATACAATTTTCTTTTCTGTATTCTTTTCCCTATTTTTTTCTGTGCTTATGGCTTTCCTCAGCGTGAGTATGCAGTACTTTTATATTATGCATGCTTCTAGACTTTTACCATGTTAGGGCCAAGCCAGTGGGACTTTTTTTTTGCATGTTTGGAACAAAGTGTCTGCTGAATTTCATCTTTGCTTGCTAAGAATCTTTGACTGAAGTGCTTAAATAAATGTGTAAAAAATAAATTGCTAAACTTTGTCACTGAGCAATACTATTTACCAGGAAATTAAACAGTGAGACCAAACAAGTAATATCCTAACTATGATGTACAATTATTACCTGAATTTCAGTGAACATAGTTTTCCACATATAGTTTTAAAGCTTTGGCTATACCAGATGGTAAAAGAGTCTTAGTGTGGATGTAGTTGTATCTGTATGAAAGATTGCAAGTTGGAATAGCAGATGCTTGTTTGTGAAGAAGAATAAGCCACAGTGGCATGAGAAGGCTTTTTATTCTTAAAGTGTTCCCACACTAGGGCTTATATTTGTGTGTTATTTTACCCAAATTTATAGTAAGAATTCACACCTTTTGATCAGAACATGAGAGCTCATAAAAAAAATGGATTTCTGAGAATGGAAGATGAGTTTTGCTCTCTGCCTTGTCACCATTAGTGCATGAGCCTGTGCTGGCATCTTGCAGTGAAGTCAAATTAATAGTGAAATAATTTTTTCCAAATGCTTGCAAAAATTGTGATTGTAACACGTATGAACGAAACTGCAGTTACCCACCTTCATGTAAGGAAAAGGTATGGAGGAGCGGAAAATCTGTTTGCATTATCCAATTTTAGAAGATGCCTGGATACAATGGAAAAAATCAAGGATGATGCCAAATACAGATTTTTTTTTTTTTTTCCAGTGAAAATCTAAGTGGAAATGATTTAGATCAAAATGAAAGCTGTTATGTCCTACCCAGATAAATGTTCTGTTCACCATGAAATGTGCCCCAGTAAGGCCACTGTAATGAAGTCAAAAGAAAAAAATAAATCCTCGAAGCTGGAAAAGAAGTCCTGTTTTCTCCAGGAGTTCTGTCTTGAGACCACTCTCCAAGGAGACAGCTTAATCTCCAGCTGAAGAGCTAGAAAGATGCAACCTATCCTTTTCATCCCCATGAAAGACCATAACTTGTCATTGCTATTTGACAATTTTTTTTTTTTTTTGGCGTATTTGGTTAGAGTCTGTGACACCTCAGTGCAGCTGTCTGCTCTCACTCAGGCTAAGACTGAAGCTGAATAAATAACTCCTGGCAAGTAAGTGGTAAATCCTTCTCAATCCCTGTGAGTTTGGGACACATTTTCAGCAAAGTTTCAGGATGCCTCAATGCATGTTTTCAGCAAATAAACAATTAACTAAGATAACTTCTTAGCTCTAGAAAAATCGAAAGGTCCACATCCATCCTTGTGGAAGACTTTGAGCCACTTTTGTAGAACTAGAGATTGTATCTGAATGGAAATGTTTAAAGAAGTCACTCAAATATTATTTACACTTTTCACTTAAAAGATGTGCTAATATTTTATAGTTTACTTACAGCTTATTGCCTATCTTTTTTCTTCCAGGCTTTTAAGACCAAGGATGGCTACATCGTGGTGGGAGCTGGAAATGATCAGCAGTTTCTCTCTGTGTGCAAGGTAATGATGTGTTAGGTGACAGTACAGAGAAATGTGTAATAGTTTCCATTCTGACTAGCAAAATAATTACTAATTGCTTCTTAATTCTCCTTTTTTTTTTTTTTTTTGTGAAAGTAAATAGCGAGTACAAATTTTAAGCCTGAGGTTCTGGCTTGTAGTTTAGGGTTCTGATACGGGTTCTTTGCTTTGTCTCTGTATTCAGAACAACCCAATTCCAAAACTTGTGAGTGCTGAACCCCTTTTGAAGTCTGTGCAGCTGCACAGCTAATTACCTAAAAACTGAGCAAGCTAACAACCTTCCAGTTCTGGAATGGTGAATGGCATGCAAGTCACACTGGTACCTTTTTCAGGAAGAAATGTGACACTATTTTTCCATAAAATATATGGTAGGCACAGTTATTAACAAAGCAAAGCTAGGGGATGGATGATTCTTGTGCCACTTTAATCAGTAGCTGAGTGTGTAGTCCTTTTGAACACTAGTATGTGCTGTTCTGTGCTCACAGAGAAACTTATAAACTTCTTAGAAAAGAAATATTACAGGACTGTGGGCCGGCTTTGGAGTGGTGCAGAGAGAAGACATTGAAGAACGAATCTTCAAACAGGATTGCTGCATTCAAAATCTGGTATCTTCATTATTTTGAGCTGAAGGAACACAACTCTGGCAATTCTGTTTTCACAGAGGGTAGCTTGGAAAGTTGTAAAATAGTTTTGGATTTTTCACATACTCTTTTCCTGTTGTTTTAATAGCTGGAATTCCTTTTCCCTGGACAGTGAGTAAATTTTAAAAGAGAAGAAGTGGCTGCAGGGAAACAATTGTTCTTAAATAAAGTGTAGCAACATTCCAGACCAAAGAACCCAGTAACACATAAGCTGGGACAAGAAAAGTTTTGTATGTAGCATTAGACAGCATGTGTTAAATTGAGATTCCACCTTTTTCCTGACATTATTGTTTTTCTCTGGGAACTTGGATATTTAGCTTAAATGAATCACAGTCCAAATGAGCTGGCAGACTCAGGAAATTGAGCATTATTTTCCTCCATTTGTTCCTATCAGACATTTCTCATATCCATAGATGTTCACAGTTAATAACTGGCATACATAGAAAGAAGACAGCAGAGTTGTGATTCTCAGCGCAGTTTGGGCTACTTCTCCCCACCTTGCTATCTGGAGGAGTCTGATTTAATTTGCTTGAATTGGTTCTCTCAATAGATAGCAAGTTAACTTCTTCAAAGTTTTCTCAGTGGGTTTTCTTCATACAAGTGTCCAACCATGATAGTGTGGTCATTATCTTCACATGAATGAAGACAAATGACTGAATAAATATCTACCTGCCACAACTCAGTTTTATCAAAGATTCATTGTCTCATAAAGGAAATCTTTGCAGAAAGTTGAAGGACAGAATTGTGAATGTCTTCTTGATGCTTTATCACCTGAAGAATTAGGTACCAAATGCTGGTCTTCCTGCCATCCTTGAGTTAGGTGGAGCTTAAGATCTGGTTTAGGAGCTTCTGGCACCATGGTGTGAGCTAGAAGGCACTAAAAATTCAGACCATGCATGTAATCAGTAAGGAATGAATCATACCACAGAAGATGAGGCCACGTTTCTACCATTTGTGCTACCTCAGAATCTGTAGAACTAAAGTTAAATGAAATTAATATTTGCCCTAGTCTGCATATTGATGTTTTCTTGTTTCATCCTTATGAAAGTGTTTTGCTATTTCTTAAATTGAAAGCAGGAGTACAGAACTTGGAAAAATGATGATTGATTACATTTCAAAGGGATCAATAAACCAGAAAAAATAGTTCAAGTTTTGTGTAATGGTTAGATTTTTCTATAAACCGGTTATCATATTTGTTTTTAAAAATAATGAATTTTTTAGCCTTATTGAGTTATTGTAGTTATAGATTTGGGCTGTTAAATTGCCCAGAAATGGAGTGATGTGGAAGTTAGTGGAATGCTGTGAAACCTGTTAGAAGTATGCTCTGTGCTAAGTCGAAGGTGATTTGGAACTTAAAACACCATGAAGTGGGAGAGCCAATAAAGGAAGAGGACTTTATTACAGGAAGGCCCACAACACCTTAGTGAACCTTTAGTAAATACAGAGACCACTAATTCAAACATTGGAATTGCTATTAGAGAACCTTTCTGAGATGAGCTGGTGCTAAAAATACAGGTTGTATGGAAGCTGATGCCCTGAAGACACATACTCGAGAGATGTAACAGCTGGCTCAAGCTGTAAACAATTGCAAACATTCTGCTTCAACCGTATCTTTTCAGGCAAGCAGAAAGAAAAAACTGGAATAACTCACTGTGATATTTTCAAAATCAATGACAACTTACTGTAGCTTGTTTGGGGACTTGGATAATTGCAGAAAAACTTTGTAACACTGCTGGCTGAAGTGCATTTCATAGTGGTCAAGTGTTACAAAAGCACATCCTGGTGTGTGCTGCTTCAGTCTAAATAGGAATACTGAGCAAGACTCTTCAGAAGACTATGCTTTTGTGTACAGCAAAAGAGAGTACAAATAGGTTTGCTGATGCTGAGGGACAAAATGCAGAGCACAAACTCTGAATATGCATCTTAGATCTTGAAGGAGGCCTGAAAATGGAGAACAGCAGTTTCATTCCAAGTGGTCACAGTGAAATAAAATAACATTGGCAGTGTGATGCAGAAAGATGAATGGCACATTAATGAATAACTTCTCAAATGTGCATTTGTTAGTCACAAAAAAAAATGGAAAAGAACATATATAGACACGCAGCTTTACAACAGATGGACATTAAGTTAAAGCTGAAGTCAGTAACGTTAATTAGAACAGTAGAGTGAGCAACTCCATATGATCATGTTTCATATAACTCATCAAATGGAAGCATAGTTTTCTGATTAATTTCTTGGGTTTTTTAAGCTCTCATAAATAAGTATTCACTATCATTTACTTTGAACAACTTTGCATGACTTTTTTTCTCTAAAGCGGTGATTTGTAACTCCAAAATAGCAGTATTAAAAAGAGATAATTTTAAAGGGATACCAATATTGTTGTTAAACTCTCAGATAGGAAAAGAAAAACATTTTCTAAAGCTAAATTATGATACATTATGATTTTCATAAACTAGATTGTGTAAAAATAGAAGGAAAATAGAATATGCTCTGAATTAAGTGTTGATGGAAGATACTAGATTGATATTTTATGTTTTATGTTACCTTGCAGATAAAAATCTGCAGAAAAGCTATGTAATATGATCACTGTTCTAATATAACTTATATCTTGGTTTGCTTAGTTTTGTCAATGTAGGTGACAACTACATCAAAGTGACTATCTGTTCTGAATATCTCTAAATATCTGTTGAAAGAATACCTATTTTGCTGATGGTTTTAAGTCATCAACAGCTATTCACTTGGAAGGAAAGCCATATGCTTATTCACTCCAGCAAAGTGAGAAGTCCTTAAACCATGGTGGCCTTGGCCTGAACCGATCTCAGAGGAATTAGTAGAATTTTAGGGCTTGAGGCAAATACCAGAGAAATTGACACCAGTCTATGTATCACTTAGATGTGGTGGTACATAGGCATATGGATTCAAGGAGTGACTGAACATGTTACTAGGACACAAATACATTGAGGACCGCTAAATACAGAGGAAACAGCTCCAACTCAGAAATGCCCTAATCTAAAGATGTCTGGAGTTTGGATGAATACTATATCATATGTACTGGCCCTGTTCTTAAGCTCTTCCTAAGCATCAGCACTCAGCCATAGGCAGTGATAGGATGATGGGCTATAGGAACTTCAGCTTTGAGCCAGTACTTTTTTTTTAAACCATCTTGGAAATGATCCTGTAAAAAAATGTAGCATGTTTAGAATTATTATAAGACTCATCATAGTTAAAATTTATCCTGAGTGTGTGTTATTGAGTGAAAATACATAAAGAATATGTGACAATCTCTTTCTTTGTAAGCTTCTATTCTGCCTTCCTCTATAGCTGATGTTATTGGGATATTTCTTATTAAATTTGGAAAGCATAACTCATTCTGTTTCTTTATGTTCTATATAAATATATTGTGGCATGGATAGATAAATTATGTAGTACGTATTGATTGTCCACATAGCTACTTCATCTCATAAATGCCTCTACAAAATTCTAAGACTCATTCTCCACATTTAATTCCCTTTATAGTATAATTCACATTGTCTTTGTGTGATAGTTAAATTTCTGATGTGCCAGGTGGGAGCTACATGTAGAAGATATATTTCTCCTTTCTTGGAGGTTATAACACCAATTTTCTTTATTAATTCTTTTGGAAGAAATAATAAAGAAAAACTATGACATTTCAATAGAAAAACACCTTTTTAATTTTTTTTGCCTTTTTGACAGAAATTACTGAAGTGGAAAGAAATATTCTTAGGCATAGCTTTTCTCAGTATAGGGTATGAAGTACAGTCATATTTCTTATTCTGTGACATACTACTTAGTGCAGGATAATCCCACATATTTCTTCAGCCTCACAGTAATAACTTACAAACTTCTCCAGTAAGAATTTCTTGTAGCTCATAGTGAAAGCTATCAACTGAGATTTGGATCTTCAGTTTAATTTCTGACTTTTTCTGTACTTGTTACGTAACAGTAACCAGAGGTATGATCTTTTCTTAATTTCCAAATCTATATTAAAAGATTAATGAGAAGTAGGGATTTTTGGGAAGCTGTCTTAAATCAGTAATGAATTTCCTTAGCTATATAAATATCTCCTGCCAAGCACATTTCTTACTCACCTTTATTTTTACTTAGATCCTGAATTTGCCTGAAGTTAGTAAGGATTCCAGATACAAAATGAATACACTCAGAGTCCAGAACAGAAAAGAACTTATTGACATATTGTCAACCCGGTAAGTTAATTAAAAGGGAAGAAATTGCATTTAATCTGTTAATGCAAATAGTAATGTATAAGAAGCTCTCATCATGTGAAAATTTTACTTTACTCTTTTGAGATCCTTCTTTTTTTAAATGAAAAAAAGTATTGAGAACACTTACTGATGTTAAATGTACTGCCTTTTGCACACAGACTATCGTGTGGACCAGCAAGAAGCTATATGACCTATTTAAATTTTCAGAAAACATTTTAACTTATTTTTAACCATTAATTTGAATATTAGTGAAACAACCAGTGCTTTCTGCTTTCCTAGATGAGTGTAACTCCTGGAAATAAAATGCTTGGAGCACCATTTGCTTTTGCTGTGACTGAGACTTTAAAGTTTTCACTGGGAGTTGCTGTATCCAAGGGAGTTCCACTTGGTGCCACTCCCTCACTGCTGGTTCTGTATTGTGGTACTCTGTGCCCCAAATTCTCCCTGGGTCAATCCTTTTGAAATCAAAAGTGCCTAGTATTCTATGTGGAATCATCCTACTAAAGACTTTAATTAAAAATTATTTAAGAGGAAGCTCAGGAATCCTTTAATTGAGAGATTCAAATAGCTCAGTTATCTTCTTCGTTCTGTTTGAGGAGGCCTTATTTCTGTGGAGTGCTCTACTGTTTAATGGAGAGGGCGATAAATTTATGTAATTCAAGAAAAAAACTAATCTGTGTAAACTACCTAAAGGTGGCTTCAGCAGCACTTCATACTTCAGGAGATGAGCAGAAGAGGCAATGTATCTACTGTTGTCGATGATTCAAAGAAAGTCGCACAATCATTTTGATACTTGGTCTGTATGAGTTTTTGTCAACAAATGTGTAGTAATTATCATTTAGGCAATTTTTTTTTTTAGGAGCATTAAGTCAGATGCCTCCCCTTTTCATTCCATCTGAGAAAAGAGTTTCAGTAATACACCTCTCCCCCTCTCAACCTCCCACATTGTTTTGATGCTGAGCACCACAAACACATTGCATTAAAGAATGTAGAGAGAGTGATTTTCCCTCTTCCTGTTGCACTTGCACTTTTCTCTCTGCCTTCCCTGTGTGTCCTGCAGGAGGTGTCCTGCTCCCAGAGACTAACAGGTGACTTTGCGTTTTTAAACAATTATGGTACAACTGTTCATGATGGACTTTTGGAGCTTGTCTTTTACTTGCCTTCACATAACAAATGTATTGTGATAGCACAGATGAACCCACTCTTTCTATAAGTTTTAAGCCCTTGAAAGGGAACAGTTACGTTTAGACCTACTTTTGAGCTCTTGCATTCTTTACACTTAATCTTAGTTTCAGAGTTGATTCATGTCGACTTATTACTTGGAGTTTATTTCATTTAATATGGCATTTATTTGATGTACTCTAGTATGTTATGAGTGCTCTCTTGCCATCCACGGATCAATTACTTAATACCTTGTTGCTTGTGTTTAATTTTGAATGCGGGGTGGGGGGAGTGTTTATGGGCAATATTGAATAAGAAGATAAAGTTCAAGGAACAGTTGTTCTTTGAATGAATTGCCAGAATTATAATTTGTTTTTATATCTGTAGCTATTAGTTCATCAGATTACCTCACTACTCTTTCAATTACTGCTTTATGTCTTTTTGTCCGTTTATGTTCTGTTTCATTAACATAATTTAGGATTAATTTCTGTGTAATTTATGTGCAAGTATGTGACTGTATACACACTTTTGGAGTAGAGGTTTCCAATAGTATTTTGTTATGTCACATTATTGTGAATTCATCTGGCATTCAGTTTTAAAACACTGACTATAACAAACACCTTTGACATTCTAATGGAGGTTGAAAATGTTTCCATACATTCCATGGTAACTTTGCTTTTATTCACTAATGCACGGTTGTTTGTAAAATTATATGTGGTTCATTTTTGAAGTTACTTAGAGAATTAAATGAATAGTTTCTCAGTGCTGAAAAATGTCAACCCTTGAGAAATGAAGGGAAATGACAAAATAGTAATGGCAGAATTTCACTGAAAAATATCTTAATTAAATCACTGCTTGCTTCATAGTATTGCGGCTTCCAGCACATGGAAAATATAAAGGTGCATTGGTTGGAAAGAAACACCTGCAGATCTTCCTATTCACTCACTGTATGTACACTGCTACCCACCTCACAACGAATTTGTGGAGACATGACCTGGAGCAGTGTAGAAGAGTTGTGATTTTCTTGCCATGGTTTCTACTACGGTCGCTTTTGTTGAGATGAGCCTGTCCTTTGTGTGATGAAAGGCAAAAAGGAACATGAAAGTCATTTAAGAATTTAGTCAGGCCATTCATCCATGTCTCATTTTGATGCTGTGCCAGGCAGGTTGCATACAACTTGAGGCAAAGCAGCTTTTTTCCAGTGATGCTGCAATGGAAAAAGTCAGCAAACTTGTTTGGTGTGCCAGACTGGGCAGTAAAAAGCAAGTAAAAATTCGTATCTATGTATGGGAATCTGGTGATTCCTAAATGTTCCTTCTCTTTTGTACATGCTTGGAAACATAAATGGGAATTATAGTCCTGTAGTGGAATCCTTTGAGAGTGTTGCTGCTGATAAGGCCAGTGAAAAGATTCACGGATATGTTACAGCATCTCAACAGTAATTCCAGTGACTAGAAGCACATGAGAGGAAACATGTAGTTGTGTTTCCTTCCCTTTTCCCCCAACCTCTTTTGCTGCCATTTTAAGTTTGTACATCCTTCCTGATCCACTAAGTCATTGGTATTTCAAGCACCATTTGTATGGCAGATATCTGGTACTTTGCAGTTGCTTGCATATATCACTGCTGTTGCATAGTACGTACATGCATACTTTTTTTCCAGCTGTTGGTGCTGTTATAATCTTGTGAAGCTGAGGTGCCACCACAGCCTGGAGTAGGCTTCCATTGACTTATCTAACCTGTCCCCTTTCTCTGATCTCTTTTGAACTGTTTCCAGAGGTATGGCTTACCTTTTCTTTTCCTGTTTTTCTTAATTTTCAAAATGGATTAACTGCAATTCATGTCTAACTTCTGAGCAGCTAGTAAGTGCAGAAAGAAGGATTCTTAGCCTCCTCCTCTAAAAGAAAAAGATTTCCCAGGTTTTATTTAGAAATAGAAGGAGATGTTCGGACCTACTAAAAGGGTCAGAAACTCCCTGAAGTCTTGAGCGTTTAATTTGCTGCATGTGTGGAGCTGAAATTTTTAAAAACATCTGAACCCCGAATACCAAAGAGACACTTGATGCCTTTCATTCACTAGGGTAAATGTTAAGGAATTGAGACTCTGGCCACGGTTTTATTCTAGGTGAGTGCACAAGGGAAATATTGGTACAATCGGTCAAAGTTAAGGAATGTTGGTTTTTTTTTAAAAGGCTGTATCTTGGGAATTCTTGACTTAAATGACCTCTAATTTAGATCAATAATTCTACTGACCATCTGCAGTAACCGTGCCAGATTTCAAGTCGGTTAGATAAGCATGGGGATTATTTAGCACTTAGAAGAAATTGACCTTTAAACAGAAGACTTTCCAGAAAGGTGTGAACTGATCTGTTCATCGCAGTAGGATGTCCTGAGCTGAGTGAGAATACAAGATGGAGATGAATATGGCTTGAGACATAAATGTAGCTTGAAGCAACAGCTCTGAGAGGTGTGAATTGCTCCGTTCATTTCAGAAAGAATTTTCTTATCCTCTTTCTTCCCTGACAGAAATGAAGAGTGAAGCACGTCAGTCCTTAGCTCTTCACCCTAGCTTGCTGTCTGCTTACAACATCTCAGCTCTCTCTGAAGAGTATACATGAAAGGGAGAGGGGGATAGAAGGTAGGGCTGGATAAATTCACATATCCATAGATATTGTTAGATCTCAATAAAAGGGACTGGAAGGTAGACCACTCTGGAGTGGTATGCTGCTTCCGAGAGACTCAGCTCTCACACTGGCGCAAGAGGAGGGAATTACAGAAACCAGTCCTAGACATCTTGAGAGGGGGGAGTGTTTTTCAGTTCCATCATTTATGAGGAAATAAGTACAATGCTGCAAGGACCACTTGAATATCCTGCAAGGTCACAGGATATTCACAGGGAAGACGGATATAGGCTATAGCCTATAGGCTATTTTATACTTGTTGCTACTGGTGGTGCTCCATCTCTGGTCTTCTTCTAGCTGTGGTTTTTTTTTTCAGTCGCCATCATCTTCCTCCACTTCCTAGGGGTCCCCCAGCTTATTTCCTCTTTCTCCTTCCACTGCTGACATTTGCACATCTACTATGTTTGCTTTCCTAAAAAGGAAGTTTCTGTATCTTCTGTATCTTCCTCTTTATTTAGGTGACATTTTCCCAAAATGACAACAAAGCAGAACTCTGACAAAAGCAAATTGCCTCCAAATGCCTTCCTTCCTTGGGTGTGTGCCAAGAGCCAAATTTGAAATGACCCTGCCTGGGTGGAGGTCACGTTCAATGGCTACTACCGAGGCCCCTGAGACTCCCAGCTCATGTGAGAACTGACAGACTACAGGGCGCTCTGGTTTTTATGTTTCCAGTGGAAATCTCTGGTTTGTGAGTTAGATGTACATCTATCCACGAGAAGCAAGTTTTAATTCTTGCTCCATTCTCCCCCACCTCCCTTCCACTTTTACCGTTGTTTCCTCCGGAACACAATAGTACAAGGCACAATGTGGATTACTTTGTATGTGTGTATATAAGCATACATATGTCAAGATATACATATATAATGTGTGCATGTAATTTGAGATGCATTTGTGCAAAAGCTGGTATAATGCCAGTTTTAAGAGAAGCTGCTTTGGGGAAGGGGGCTTAATCTGTTGACCACCTTCTTAAAATTACTCCAGAAGTTGAATGTTAATCCTACCTTGCTCCTCAGTAATATAGATGTATTTTAAGACAGCGCAGCTATATGTATAATCCAAGGTATGTGGAAAATAACCTGTAAATGGAATAGAGTGTGTGGTGTGGTATAAGTGCAGGAGGAAGGAGAATAGCAGACGTGCCATCAGCCTTTAAAGTGAAGCAGCTCACATAATGAAGAACAAATAAATTCATCATAATTACAGCTCCTGCAGCTATAGCTAAATTATTGTAGGCTTAAAATCAGAAGTGTTAGGGCTGGAAACAATTCAGAGTAGAACTTCTATTCCTAGCACTTATATTTTAAAGCCCTCATGCTTGACTGTTCACCACAGCTGCATGTTGCTTATATAAGTGTAAGGGGAAAAGGAATGAGCAGGAAGGAAGCACAGAGGAATCTGATCCTCAGTTAATGAGATCTTCGCTAAATTGTTTCCACCTTGTAGCAGAAGAGGAGGGCACCTGAAAGGGAAAGTGTGTTATAGAACGTTTAATTTGCCTGATGAGGAGCACTATTACATTCACATTTGTTGAGACACGCCCGGTCTCTGTAAATCTCCTTCCCCATCTCCACCGTTTCTTTTTCTAAACTAAGAGCCTTGCAGACTGAAGTCGTTGATAACAAGAATGAGCGTCTGGTTATTTACTGCTTCAGCAAGGCAGGTGTATGAAGTTTGAAAGATATTTGACTTCAGTGTGGCACAGGTGGTGAGTTTTACTTTCACCCTGTCAATCTACCTCACTATCAGTGTGTACATGGTTGAACTGCGTGGGCATTGGCTACTGAACTGGCACAGTTTGCTTTAAAGTGCTTTGTTTTAAATTGTTACTAGTTTTATGTTGCCTTCTATGTGTGCAACTGAGAGAGATTCAAAATATCGAAACATCTGATTTTTGAACTGGGTAAGCTAATGAGTATTTTCTGTGTTCTTTTCTCATCATTTAATAAGTCTCTAAACATTTTCAAGTGTGACGTTCAAGATCCTTCCTGAAAAGGAACTTGCTGTCTTTTTTTCCTGATGACATAGATTACTAGCCATGAGGCTGCTGAAATCAAGGGTGTTCTTTTTCATTGATTTTTGAATGAGCTTTTTGACCTGACTCTTGTTAGCTCTTTACCTCCTGTAGTTAAAACAAGAACAGCAACAAAATCAGTATAGCTTTCCGTTATTCTCAATGTGCTTTTACTGACCTGTGTTTACCTAGCTGATTTTCAGTTAATTTGCACTTCCTTTATCATAACCATAAAAGTTACAATCCTTTTGCTTACTTGAGAAAAAGAGAGGAAGACTTAGGAAAAGGATTACATTTCTAATGTGCCTACTCTGACATTATCTGAATGCAAAAAGAACTGTTTCTGGAACATGCTGGATTTTACTTAAGGAGTCATAAGAAACCCATTTTACTATATGGACATGTTTTCCTCTGTCTGGTATGCTATTTTTAAAAAATCATATATGATTTTAAAACAGCATGCAAAACTTCATAAAGGAACATGAATGTCCATTCATTGCTAGCACAAATTCCAAATGTGAATATTTATTAATAGTTCTATTAAACTGGTAACAACACGTAAAGTATGCAGAAATTTAAAACAAATTTCAGGGTGGATTGTGGTACCTACAAATATCTGGGCTGTACTTTATGTAGCTACCACTTACAATCTGTATGTGACATCTTTTAAAGTAGTTGACACATCCATCAGCAAAAACATGTCAGTACAGTCATGTTGATCCCAGAGATTTTAAGGGTCTGTTGTGGTTTGCTGAGTGATTGATCAGTAACTAAGAGGAGACTAATGAAACACGAACACATAGATGCTTACAGACTATTGAGTAAATACTATGGTATTGATTTTGAAAACTGTAATTTTGTATTTACTGTACACTAAGGGGTAATAATCCTTATTTGAATTTTAAAAATATTTTTTCTATATTACTTTTATTTTTTATAGTGTCTTCCATAGCTACTACTGTAAGAAACTGCAAACTATTCTGCTCACTTAGCTGCCAGTAAAGAGATTATTACTAATGAAGAGAGAAAATATTGTAGATACTTGAAAGCAAATAGACTGTTGGTAGAACATAGCAGTAGGAACTTGGGTTGTGCTAGAAAGCAAGACTTCAGCAAGAACAGAGAAGGTTTTTGTGACTGACTGTTTGTAAAAAACTATTACTAATCCTAGATGTTGCTGTTCCATCTGCATTTGGTAGCTGTCCAAATTACTTCTTTAAACTAATTGCTATGAACTTCGTATAGAAAAGAGAAATATTTTGCTTCAGTAGTTCTTCTAAACCTACTTTGTGTGGAATTGCATGGTTTTATCTATTAGAGAAACGTGGATGCCTTTCCACATAGGATGTGGCAATGATTGAAAGTTTCCTGGGAAACATGGAAAATGGAATATATGCAAAGAATGCAGAGTTGATTCATTCATGCTTCAGAAGTCTTTGTTTCATTGAAAGACAGTTCATTGAAAAAGAAACAAAGTTTACAATAATAATTAACAGGATGAGAAACTTAGTGCAATTTAATAGAACTATGGTATGTTTCCAACTCATTAAAGCC
Organism: Chlamydotis macqueenii; assembly: GCF_036417535.1. Classification (NCBI taxonomy): domain Eukaryota; kingdom Metazoa; phylum Chordata; class Aves; order Otidiformes; family Otididae; genus Chlamydotis; species Chlamydotis macqueenii. The sequence continues at coordinate 55,586,247 of NC_141557.1, forward strand.
CTTTCATCCATCTCATGCATATGAAGCAGACACTTTCTTTTTTGCAATTAGTGATCCATTCTCCCTTTTTAAAATTTGAATTTGTTAGAAAGCAGAAGGGATATTAGATCTTTCTTTTTAAGAAGCAGCTCTACACTTGTGGTTTGTGCAAGGAAATAAGGTGTAAGCTCTTTTAATTTGATATTTAATTTTTGGACTTTTGGAGGCTATTTCTTATATTTTACTGTGTTTTTTTTATTAGTTTACTGAGTGTATAGTTTAAATTTAGCATTTTTCATTTAATGGTGCCTGTTAGATTTATGATTTGAGGAAAAATATATTTGGTTGGATTTCTTCCCATGAAATAACATTTCAATTAATTCAGCTCATGCCATGCTTTCTGTTCTTATAATAGTTAAACTAGATATAGTCCCTCATCACAATGAAGGTGGTGGAACACTGGAACAGGTTGCCCAGAGAGGTGGTGGATGCCCCATCCCTGGAAACATTCAAGGCCAGGTTGGACGGGGCTCTGAGCAACCTGATCTGGTTGGAGATGTCCCTGCTTCTTGCAGGGGGGTTGGACTAGATGACCTTTAAAGGTCCCTTCCAACCCAAACTACTCTATGATTCTATAATGTTTTTAAGCATCAGAATCTGATGCTTCATTTCAATATTGCAACTTCATTAACTTCATGACTGCTATGTAATTCAGTGCAGAGGAGGCTTAGAGTACTGCTTAAAATGCAAATATGTTATCATGGGGACTACTACTTCTTTTAGAGGAGTAAGCCTTGATACAGGTTTTGCATAAAGGTCCTAGCCATGGGTTTATTCTCCATTTTGTTTTTCTTCAGAGGTGTTTTCAGAAAGAGCCTTCATTCAAGCTTCCTACCATAGACTAGTACAGTAAAAAGTAAATTCTTTTGAACTCCTAAAATACTGGTGATGCTATGTAATTCAGTGCAGAGGAGGCTTAGAGTACTGCTTAAAATGCAAATATGTTATCATGGAGACTACTACTTCTTTTAGAGGAGTAAGCCTTGATACAGGTTTTGCATAAAGGTCCTAGCCATGGGTTTATTCTCCATTTTGTTTTTTTTCAGAGGTGTTTTCAGAAAGAGCCTTCATTCAAGCTTCATACCATAGACTAGTACAGTAAAAAGTAAATTCTTTTGAACTCCTAAAATACTGGTGATAATTGTAGAAATCTAAGCTACAGATTTAAAATAATTCTACAAATAAATCATAGATAATTTAAATGGCATTTATGTGATTATATCTATAGCAGATGGAGCATTTTAGAGGAAAAAGGGACTCATCTGGAAATACATGGGGCTGTCATGTGAATCACATAGTTGAGCTTTCCTGTCACTGAGTGTCACTGAATAACAGCTAAAGATTCATTTGCAAATGTCATGCTTCAGAGTTCAGATGCTGTATGGTCTTGGTTGTTTTTTTACTAAATTAAGTTTGGAAGATGGACCATTGTTTAGCCTTGTACGTGTTTCCATTAGTGGTTTTATTTATATATGTATATAAGAAATACTTTTTTTCCCACTGAAAGGCAGCATATGACACTGTAAATTTTTCAGTTAAGAAAAGGAAATTGGTTGCTAAATAGGATATTTATAAAAGGCAATATCAAAGCATAGAAAGATGTTTTAAAACAAGTGTTAAGGGGAAAAGGATTGGCCAGGCCTTGTAAATTCCTGCTGATAGAGCTTTTCATTTTCAGGAGAGAATTTAAGTCTTTTATCTCTCTTGGAAGTTTCTGTTGAAGGTATTGATATTTTGGAGTGCTGAGCATGGTATAAATTGATACCTAGCAACTTAAACATCAGCCCTTTGCTATAATGAAAGCTTATGGTATTTATTTGTGTAAGTGTTATTAAAAATTCTATTTAGATGGAGGGAATGATACATACAGGTTAGCAAAAAAAAGGTTTGTGCAGCTGACATCAGAGAGGTAAATTTGGCCATTTTTTATTCACAGCTTATATTTTATCAAATTTTGAAACAGTATTTCTCCCTTAATGCTGTACCATGGATAATTCAATATATAAACCAAAACTGAATGAACCAAATAGTTGCATGCCCTTGCTCTCAAAATCTGGATAATAGACCTTTATTGGCAGTGATGTTGTTCTGTTTTCTTTTTAAACAGTTTGCTTAACAATATGTTCTCAACAGCCTCTTTTTACCACAGGGAAAGGAAGCTATTCTACATCAGATTTAGGTCAAGAGTTTCAATTTCAAGAGACAATGCTGTGTGCCTCCTTTGAGGATGATAGAATGTGGGATTTTACATCTTTGAGTTTAAAGCTTTTAGGAGTTCTCTCCAACTACCAATGAATAAATTAATAAGTAAGACTAAGACAATTTTTTATGTCCATTTAAAACAAGTATTTTTTTAAAAAAACAGAACATAACTTGTTTTCTTCAAAATTGTCATAATTTTTTTTTTATCTGTTACATAGGAAGGAAAACTCTAAGCAGAAGCTAAAATTTCAGGAATTCGTACACCCTATAGAAATTTTGCAAAACATGGATTCACTTCACTGTATATTGAGCCACTTGTAATAATATTACTGAAGAAGAATGTATGTCTTGAACGTTATTCAGTGTTATCATGACATCAGGAAGTAGCATATTGATGCAGATAATTGACACTCCCACTGAAAAGACTTCATTTTCAGACTATCCTTTCAATCCACAAGTTGTTTGTTTTTATAAACTCTTTCTTAAAAAGAAGTACAAGGAACATAGCATAGCTGTACTTTTTCATTACTAATAGAACAAGGGAATGGTGATACGAATATTAAGAATTACAGTAATTTCTTAGTGATGGCCTTCAGCACCAAGGTTGTGATGCTGAGTCCAAGAATCCTCTTGTAGGTGTGCTGTCTTTTCTTAGAAATGAGATAGGAGAGGTGTCAGAAAAAGTAGTAGCTGAAAAAAAGCTTTTAATATATAAAAAAGGAGTTAGCAGGCCATGAGGTATGAAACATCTTGGGAGGGAAGGCTATGAATAACAGTTATATATGGATTATAAGAATTGCTGCCTAACAAAGTACTGAAAGGAAATAAAAATAAAAATTATATTTTGCATTAAAATCATACTTCCCTAATGGCTGTGGTCACTGAGGAAGGAAGGTTACCTACCTCTCTCTAGTAACCTTTTTTTTTCCCTAGTTTCCTGTAATGTACCTGGTTCTAGGTTTGGTCAGTAATAGAGTACTAAACTAGATGGACCCTAGATGTGGCCAAGAATGGCATTATCTTTATGGCTGACTGCATCTTTACCATGAAATAACTTTAGTATTCAATGAAGTGTATAATTTGACAGAGCAATAATCTTATATTTATTTTCTTCAGAAGTGATGCTTTATTTTATAATATACGTTACACTTTTAAAGCCTTTCATTCTGATTTTTTACTACTATTGCTACTTCCATTTCTACTAGTATTGTTTGTTAACTTCACATGTATTTAGCAGGAGTAAAGCTTCTATTTCTGAGGAAGAGCAGAGCAAATCTTGTGTATTTTCCTATTGATTTAGAGTGCAAAATGCATTGGGTATCAGCATTAATTCCCTCAAAAATTGAGGAAGTCATTCCTGCATAGGAAGAAAGACATTAACTATGAAGCTTGGATCCATACCTATGCCATATACTTAATATAACTGTGACTTGTCACCATCACTAGTTTTTTTTTTTCTTTAGTCTAAAAGAAGCATGAAATACTTTGCACCCAATATCTTTGTATCTATGAGAATAAGTTTACAAAGTTTGACTTTGTACTGATTTAGGGGATTTTGTGCTCTTGGGCTTTGTCTCTGTTAACTTTCTGTCAGAAACTTGAAAGGGGATTTTTTTGCATAATCAAATGCTAGAAGTAAAGTTGAATATTACTGATTTTGTTCTGGATAACACTTAGGGAACTCTGAACTGGTGAGCTACGAAATACCAGTAATTGAGTGTGCTTTATCAAGGTTTCTGTTAATTTAATTTCCATCAGGTCTTTAAATCATACCTAATTTCTTTTCAGTGTTGTATGTATCATGAGGCAGATCTTTGCTTTCTAATATTCTGGTAGACTTCTGTGTTATTTACCTTCATAAAATATAAGATATGATCTCCAAGTAAGTTCACCTTTGATTCAGAATTCCAGATAGCTGGAGAAAATACCACCTCTGTGACTGGTACTGCTTCAAGAGTGTGTTGTCTTCATGTATGTAACTCTATTGGATAGACAAGGAAAGAAAAAGTATCTAGCAAAAGAGGGGAAATAGAGTGGTGCTACTAGTTATGGAATGGAATGCTTAGAAAGAAATAAGCTGAGGGGTTTTTTTTGTATATAGGAAAAGGATACAAGGAAACAGAGCTCTGTGTTCACCAGCGTGACCAGTGTACATATGCTGAACCGGATGTCCTCAGGATAGGTTATACAATCATACAACAAATAAATATGTAATCAATGTTTTTAGCTGACCAAAAAATGTGACTGTTAATCCTGACATATGTTTTGGATGTAATGGAGGAAAAACACTGTGATGCTTTACATCAGCTTTTAGTGAACAGTGTCGTATGTTAGACTCCTACACATATTATATCTATCTTTTTGTAGTTAAATATGTACATAAAAGAAAACAAATGTGAAGCACATTAGTGTAATTAAGGACTGGAGGAAACCCATAGATCCTTATTTGAAACTGCTGATAAATTTAGCTTTACATCGTTGCTGGATTGCTTCAGATGATCAGATAGAAATAGAAGTCAGTTTAGCTATGTTCTTTCCCCTACGTCTTTGAGTTTTGCATTTCTGAAGAACACGTGTAGTACATTTTCGTTATGTTTTCCGCTGCCAGGGAAGAAATCAGTGGGGAAGAGTATGGAAGAAGTGGGAGAGGGAGGAGATATGCTATACATTTTTTCAGAATTTGAAAGCACAGGGTTGAAACCACATGCTTCTCATTTGCTCTTAGGTTTTCAGAAAAAGCAACGATGGAATGGTTGCAGCTTTTTGAAGGTAGTGGGGTTCCATATGGCCCAATCAACAATATGCAGCAAGTGTTCTCGGATCCTCAGGTTGGTTATCACCAAGTCTTTTCTATACATTATTACATGTGTTTTACAAATGCTGAATAAGGATGACTTTTCCTGCCACTCAGACCTGATTTCAGCTACTTTAAAATGGGATTTGAGAGTTATGTGGTGGATTGAGTTTAAGCCAATAATATGGCATAATAAGAAATAAATACATATCCTTAAATGAATTAATTATATGCTTGGGAACACAGATTTTGCCATAATACATTAAACCATAGGTATTCCATGTCTTGTATGGAGTTTGTCTTTCAAAAATGGCTTGTGAAACAGGGAAAGAAACTGTAATATATTATGTAATTGCATTTTGTCACATAGATATGCAGAAAAGTACCTTTCTTGCTGTCCACAAGCAACCATTTATCTGTGTGGAGTATGGATAACAAAATCTATACTATTTGAAAAAAATGGGCAACTTTTTGACTGGAAAATGGAAAATGAAGTGCAAAAGTAATATGCAAAAAGATTTCAACCTTTTCTTGGCCTAAGTGGTTTCCCTGGTTGAAATACTTCAGCTTTTTATTTATTTTAAATTTAGAGATTTTCACTGAATTGCATTTATACTTAGTTATAAATAATATTTTTACTTTTGAGTATCTTTAGAGTTATATTATCTGCATATTCCCTGATTCTTTCTCTTCTTCTCAGCCTCTGGCTTATGATGAGTTAAAGGGCCCAACACAAGCTGAGTTATACTTTCTTGAATAGTGTAACTGAGTATTTTACAGCTATTCTGTTGTGTGATGAATCTCCTTTAAATTAATTTCTAACAATGAGAATAACCATAAAAATGATTGACCATTGGAGGGGAAAAAAAAAAGGCAGTTAATTTTCTACATGTCCATGTCTACTGTCAAAAAGTGTTTGTCAGGCTGTGAATACAATTGCAGTCTTTGGGAAAGAAGAACAGTCAAAACAATCTCTATTATGAGGGCATATGTCTATTATGAATATGTTTATTATAATTTTAGAGGTATAAGACAATATTTGTTAGGCTACTGCAAGGAAATATATTTTTTTTTTGTCTTAAAAAAATACACTCTTTCTCCTTAAAATAATCTAGTACCATACTGTAAAGTATGCGTGGGCCAAATGTTTCACTTCATAACTTTCACCGGGATTACAGTTGGGCTTTGAAGAGCATACAGCAAGAGTCTTTATTTTACTCAGAACGTGGTTGATGTGGCTGTACTTGGGGCAACATTGGAAAAATATTCTTTGCTTTTTTTTTTTGATGCTGCTTATTTTAAGAAGTCAGGTCCACTCTGAAAGAGATGGCTTTTTAAAACAGTATGTTGTGGGATGGCCATTACCCCCCAAATTAGAAAGAGGTTAGCTTGGTTACCTTGCTCTTGTTAGAGTTCACCCAAGTATTATTTTTATAACTACTATATATATTATAATTATATATAACTATTGTATGTATTGTAATTATATCTATTATTTATATGTATATATTACCTGACATAGCCTATCCATTAGAGGTATCACAGTTCTTTGCAGTCAGATACCATCATATGTCAGGTTTTTCAAAATATTTTCCCGTAAAAGGGCATACCAATCTCTCTTTCCCTCATGAAACTGCTTGAAAACATTGTCTTTTTTACACCCTTCTCTGAAATAAGTGGCACTCAGACACTCTGTTCTTATTACTATGGGAAATGAAATGTCAGCATTTGTGGCGATGCTGCATGTTATACACTTATTTTGTTTCTGGTGTTGTCTGCCTCCTTAAGCATTTTCTCACATTTATTGTTCTATTTAGGAGAAGGGGGGAAAAAAAGACTGAAGCTCTTTCCTCTTCTTTCTTGAAATATGGAAATGTGTTGATGTTTTAAGTTATTGCTTCTATGGCAAGATATTTACTTTACATCACTTATATAAAATTAAGCTCCCACTCCACCTTTGCGTATCTGAGAGGCCGTCCAGCAGACCAGCAATTCAGAGAAGCAGCATACTCAGCCTCTTAAGTGTATTTTTCTAATTTCTTCACAATTTTTTATTTTGATGGTGAAGACTTAAGACCTTCACAGGTGGCTTCATTGCCCTGAGTCACATATCCATAGCTTGGATTTAGAGGCTTAAGGACAGTTCAAGCAAAGCTTCTCACCTTCACATTTCTTGTGAACTGTAGTTCTTGCTGTTGTACCTTGCCCAGTCTCCCTCCGCTTTCTTACCCTTCTGCTGCTGTATAGACAGCATGTGTCTGGGATAAACAGATAAGCTTGTGTCTAGCTTTGCTCTTTCAGAAGCCAGTCTGCAAATTTGGTTTCTGAAACCTCAAAAAGCATGACAGTGTTCTGAAACTGTGTCTAAGACTAGGGAAGAAGACAAGCAACACCTGAGAATCTATAATCTAGGTATCTTCTGCACTAGGAAGTAGCGGTTATAACAGGGAAAAACCAGCAGCCACCACCAGCAACATTCTGTAATCACAGCAAGATTTTTCTCATGTGTAAAGCTCAACGCAGTCATTGAGTATGAGAACTTTGTAATAATTCTTCACAGTGCTACCATTATAATGTGATTTTTTTTTTCAGGCTCAGTTTAGATCAGAAAATGGATTTCTAGGAAAGATTACACTTTGCATGTAATAATCTTACTTACTAATACTGCATCACAACCAGTACAGTGTGATGTAAAATGAAAGAGTTTATTAAAAGGCAGTAATCTGCTTTTCGTTCTTGTTTGCTTTCAACCATCGCAAGACCCCTAAAAAACATAAAACCTGGTTATACTTCAGTATATACAAACTCTGATCTACCTCTAGTAGATAATACCTAGGTTTTGCTAACCTCTTCCATTCTAGGCGTTACCAGCAAAATTTGATCCAAATCCAATTCTATTTTTTAACTTCATTTTATTGCCGTTGTCTTCCTATTTGATCTATAGATTTTGATATCCATAATGCAACTGTCATTCATTGTAAGTGCGGTCTCGTACCATTAGTGACCAAGATGCACTGCATGGATGTCAACAATCGTCCAAGCATATGCCAGCTCAGCTGCCAGTAGTGATGGCAAGGGTACACCAGGCTGGCACCAGCCAAAGACAGAAGTCCTGGGAGGAGTTGTTGAAATAGTGCAAGGGAGGAATGGAAGCAAATCTGAGGAGATAGGAAAGACAAGTAAAGGAGATGACTGAAATGATCTAATGGAACTTAATCAGCTACAGGTCGGTTGTATTTTCAAATTTTATTTTATTTTAACTAAAAGGACCTCAGAAATCTAAAGGCCAAGAGTAGTTTGTAAAATTACTATAAACTGAGATAAAACAACACATTTTTGATCCCAGGACATTTTGTTAATATCATTAACAGCTTCAATCATACTCCAAGTGAGCTGCCAAAAAACATGAAGTCTTTTACTAAGTTGGAGTGCCATGTGATACTGTTTTTTCCATGAATTGAGTGAAATGCCCACTTTTCCCACTGATTATAATCTTTTACTCATTTCTGCAGTTAAAATGAATACCACAGGCATTTGTACTGCTAAGTCAATCAGTCTGTGGATAGAAGTATATGTGTACTTGTGGATATATGGATAAAAAGGCTGAAAGAAAGAGGAGCAGTTTCGCTAGTTAAGGGAACAATTTTCTCAAAAACGAAAGGGGGGAAAGCATGTTTGTAAAAGTTCTTATGCACTCTTAATAGTACAGTATACAGTACAGACTAGTTTAATGAATCTCTTTACAGTCAACATTTTTCATGCTTTTTTTTTAAAAATATGTTCTTTTAACCAGGCCAAAATAGTGCAAACATTAAAGGAATTCTTAAAACGTTTTAAAAACTTACTAGTGACCTCAGTATGGTCCCATTTAACATACCCTGGGAAACATGTGTATGAAATACCATGTGGTTTGAGGTTTTCCAAACAAAACAAACTTAAAAGTGAATACCATTTTTAATAGAGACTATTCAAATTCTCCCAAAAGATAAACCAAAACAAAAACAGGTACGCACTGTACTGCAGCTAAGTATGAAAGAACAAAGATCTCTGCTGGTGAACGTTACCCTCCTCTCTTTCACAATGTAATTTCACTGTTCTTATAAGTTTTATCACTTTAATTATATGGCTAGTGTATATATAAGAAGCAACAAAACAACCCGAAAATATTATGAGCAGTTTAATAAACTTTGTTATCTGGTATTTTACCAGATTAAATTAATTCATGTTGATGAATTTTTACTATATGAATGCTGCCAGCTGAAAATAAAAAGGAAAGCCATGCAGTGGTACTCCCCCCTGCTCCCCCCAGCAGCTACAGTCATACCACACAAGTTGAGTACATCAGGTGTAAGACATCACCCTGATGCATCACTTCTGAGAAATATGGGGAGGGAAATATTGGAGCTGAAATATCACAGCTGGCCCTGATTTCAGCTCCTGCCAAACACCTGCAGACTCTAAAAGGATACCAAAACAAAACTCCACCCTGTGGCAAGAAGCCATCCCTTAACAACCCTTCCCTGACTTTGCATCACTATAAAAATTAATTTAACATTTTTTACAGAAACCTTAGTCTTCCTGTCCCAAAAGGCCATTACAGTTCTTTAGCCATTTCTCTGAATATGCCTGAGGAAAAAAAAAAACAAAGTAAACTAAAGTATTGAAATATCTGATAGTTGGAAATTGACTGATGTTTTAAGTTTATTATTTGTGGAAACTTATGAAAGTGGCAGGTTTTTTATTAACCTCTAGATCATCTCTTATTTTGGAAGTAATTTTCTTTGAACACATCCTGACAAAAATTTCCTAGCATCTGGTAAAAGCTTCTACAATCACTGTTGTGAACACAGAGAACAGCAAAAGCTATAAAGTGTGGTGGGTTTTGTGGTGTCTTTTTTTTTTTTTTTTTTTTTAAATCATCTTATGCATGGTGGTTGTTGGTTTGGGTTTTTGGTGAATTTGGGTTTTTTTTATTGGTTGTTTTATTTTTTTATTTTTAGAAAAATATGGCCATGTTTTAATTTTTATTCTTTGTTGAAATAGACATTTGTAACCTACTGAAGGCTGTCCCAAGTTGAATGAAATGATATTCATGTCCATAATACTCCCGGAAATTTTTTTTACATATAGAGGTTTCTGTAACTGAAAAACAGCTGATGAAGGACTGAGGTAATACGATGTGTCTGGAAGCAATTCCTGTAAGACAATAGAAAGAGAGGAATTAAATTTTACATGTGTCTATTAAGTAGTAAAACTGGTTGGAAATTTTCCGATGGAATGTTTTTACATTTAAAAATGCCTAGCTTTTATTTGGTATTTCAAGGCAATTTTTAACTTCAATTTTTAGATTTTATGCAATGAAAAAATACCACGTTACCAACTATACTCAGCCATTTAATTTTGTCAGAAATAGCTCTTTTATACTAAATTCAAAATTTTTTTTAAGCTTTTGGTCTGTGGGAAATCTAGGGAAGTAGATTCTGTTCTAAAGGGCAAAGCATGAAGGAATGGACCATAGTTTGAAGAATTGAAATGGAAAACCCAGTTCCAAGACTGTTTGTAGTATGTGATTCCAACATATACACAATTATGCAGGCTTTATATGTGTTGTGAGATGGTTCAGTATCCAGATGTTTTAGGAAGGGCTCAAAATGAGATGACATTTGTATTTTGGTATGAGGAATATTGTAACAGGAAGTGTTTTTTAAATTTTGGCTGTAGTGAAATATGGTCCGTGGCTATGCCATGTTTTTGTGTGGCTTGCCTATCTCACAACAACTAGTAGAGAGCTTATAGTGGAGAAATCTCAAAAAATGATGGGGTTCTAAATAAAAATATCTGTTTACATTAATTATAGGCTTTTGTTTGTACACATGTTTAATATACATCTATTGTCTAGATTAAAAAAAAAAAAAGAGGTAGTTCAACACTTTCTCTTATGAGACTTTATTTTCACTTGCCTGTAACTTTGCAGAGTTTGATGTGAAATTTCCAGTGCTGGTTGTCTGGCTAAGTTTGAAGTACATTTGGAAACGTTTCTGATAAAATGATCAACTCACATTTGATAACAAGTTTCCAGAAATCTATTGTCTACCATATCAACATATTCTTATAGCTGTTTTTTGCCTGGGAGTTCTGCTGCTCCTTTTTAGAGAATAAGTTCTTTTGCAAAGAGACTTCGGCAGAAAGGTGACTGCAGTGTCATAGATGTGCTCTTTTGCTGTCCCATGTTTTTAGGGATGGGGGAGAGAAGCTGGCTATGATTAAAGAGGAATGGAGCCCTAGACAGTGTATGCAAAAGATAACCTTTCACCTGCTGCCATGGTTTCTTGTCCTTTATGTGTTTTGTGAGCCCACAGGTGTCAGCTTTACTCGAGAACTAGATTAGAAATTGTATAACTGCACATGTAGATAAAATGGTTAGGCTTTTTCAATGCCTGAATTTTGATTTCTAAAAATGCCACTATAAATAAATAAGAACAACACAAACATAAGAAAATTCACCAAGAACCTCTAATTCATAAACACTCTGATATTTTAAATTATCACAGAATGGTTTGGGTTGGAAGGGACCTTAAAGATCATCTAGTTTCAAATCCCTTACCATAAGCAGGGACACCTTCCATTAGACTAGGTTGCTCAAAGCCCCGTCCAACCTGACCTTCAGTATTTCTGGGGATAGGCATCCACAACTTCTCTGGGCAACCTGTTCCAGTGCCTCACCATGCTCATACTGAAGAATGTCTTCCTTATGTCTAATCTAAATCTACCCTCTTTCAGTTTAAACCCATTATCCCTTGTCCTATCACTACATGCTCTTGTCAAAAATCCCTCTCTTTCTTGTAGTGTAACTTCTAGGTACTGGAAGGCCACAATAACATCTCTCTGGAGTCTTCTCTTCTCTCTAGCCTATCTTCGTAGGAGAAGTACTCCAGCCCTCTGATCGTCTTCGTGGTCCTCCTCTGGATTTGCTCTTACAGGTCCATGTCTTCCTTATGCGGGGGGCCCCAGAGCTGGACGCTGTATTGCAGGTGGGATCTCACAAGAGCAGGGCACAGCAGAGAATCACCTCCGTCAACCTGCTGGTCATACTTCTTTTGATGCAGAGGAAGATGCAGTTGGCCTTCTGGGCTGCAAGCGCACATTGTCCATGTGTGTCACATTCAGCTTCTCATCAATCAGCACTCCCAAATTGTATCCTCTTCCTGAAGTGTGCACGATAGACTTGACTGTTCAGTAGGAGAGCATTTAGTCTGCCTTGTGAACCAGGTTGTTGTCTGTCAGATTCTTAATTCCTTTGATTCAGAATATGAGAAGTGATGAAAGAAGTGAGAGGTTGCAGAAATATGGCTTCATTTTTATAGAAGTTGAATGCTAGACAAGAATCTCTTCCTGCATCTGCCACACAGTTCACACATGGTTTTGGCTAAGTCACTTCAATCAAAATGTTAAAAGGTGGTCATTAAATGTGTGTGCCTCATGTTTTGAGTGCCTGCCTTGTGACACCATGTGCTAAGTATGCAGCAGCGCTGAGTTCTCATGGATGTAAATGAAACTGGTTAAAGTATCTTTGGTCATTAAAAAAAAAAAAAAGTAATATTGTTGAAAATGCTGAAAAACAGAACATAGTCGTTTTACCCTTAGTTTTCTCTGTACTTTGGTTTTTTAGCCGTGAAATTGGGACTCATCTAAAATGCAGTGTTGTAAAGATTAGTTTCTAATGTGAGAGCACCAGAGAAATAACCCTTTGGGAAATTAATTTTTTTTTAAATTGTGTGATCTGAGTGATAGATATTAAAATAAGACCTGGAGCTACACCTTACTTGTGAGAAATAAACTACTTTTGAATATCTTTTAACTCACTGAATGAGGGGTGAGCCTGACAAGAAAAAAGTCGAGCATGCACTTAGAGATTGTACTGTATTTCTTTTGTGCAAGCAAGCAAATGATACTTATTAGCAGCATTTTTAAAGATTTATTTTAATGTCTTTTAAATATGTACATATATGAATGGTCTGTCTTTAGCTAGTACTGTTTGCATATGCATTCCATTGAGAAAAGATTAATGAAATTATTTGTTAGTTATGGAGAATATTAAGTTATCAAAAACATCTCAGTAAAGGTCTGTTGTCATAAAATACTAAATTATGTTTTAAAATTACTTTACATTTTGCATAGCAAAAAAAAATATCCTGTCCATTAAGAAGTGTGAAGAGTCACCTAGCCTTTTGGGGCATTTCCTTCTAGAAGGAGATGTGTCAAGAAGCCATGCTCAAGTTTTGAAGCAAAAAGCCTATTTTTGAAACCTCACAGCCTTTATTAGGCCTCAGTGTTAGGAGTCCGTAATGCACATCCTTTGAACCTCACACTCTTGGATGAGTTTCTGTCCTTGCAAGAGTTGCACAGTAGTTCCCTAACCTTGCAGCTCGTCAGTGACATCAGTTGGTTTCAAAAAATCTGCACTTGGTGACTCACACTACCAGAGTATGCTCAGGATAAGGCCATCTAGCTTTAAGATGTACTGAGCTAGATGATATGTATGTTCTTAGAAATCCCTCACAGAGCGCGAGTCCAGCTCTTGCTTCTGTTCATATAAACTGTGTAATTATGCTGTATTTATCTAAAGTTTGAGTGTCAAGTCTGTTATATCTATGGGAAGCAGGGAAATCCATATGTGTGTCTATCTCATCAAATATCATCAAGTCTCACAGCCTGAAGAGCATTTATATGTTGAAGCAATTTATTCAATTGATTCTTTAGAAGTTTGGTTTTTAGTGGTGGGTTTTTATTTGTTTGGTTTTTTTTTTAGATCTGATCATTCACTGAATCATTGTCACAAAGCAATGATCAGTTAAGAACAGGTATTCTTTGCTTTCCACACAGTACATTATTTGTGAGACTCACTATGCCTGTTGGTTGCCCGACTCACAAGACCATACCAAATGAAGTAAGAAAACAGCATTCTTTGGTTTAAAATATTTTAATTAAGTAGATGTGGATTCATTCCTTAAGCTAAATTTATAGGAGAGTCTGTAATAACCACTGGGATTTCAAAATAAATTTTAGACGTGCTTCAGTATGTAACTCCCTTCAGCCACAAGGTCACTTTTAAAATTTCCCACTGTATTTTTATGTTTTCAGAATTAATTGCCACTTGTCATCTTGGAGTTCATATGAAGATAGCCTGGATATATATATTTTTTTTCCTTTCTCAGGGACCTTAAGGGCTAGATTTTGTCATAGGTCTTGTTCACTTTAAAATCAGGTGGTTTGCAATCAATATAAGTAGTACAGTGGAGCTTTGTATTGTGAGTTATGTTTTGCAGGCATGAATGTACTAATGATAATTCTAGAGAATAAGTATTTGGCATCTTGCACTTTAGAATCTCTAAAATGGTAGTAGCTGTAGATGAAGGTATGTGTATTCCAGCAAGCGAGAAAATGAAAATGGAAAATCCAACAACAACAACAGACAGTGGAGAAATTGTGTAGATCAGGCTTTAGTTATCATTTGCTCTTCAACTGTTTTTCCTGAGTGCTCAACTTAATTTAAAAATCTTAGCTCAGGCCATGACCCTGCTTGAGTCCCACTCACTGCTGAAAAAAGTGATATTTTCAGATGAGATGCTGACATGTTCACTTTTTTGCATTATACTTATGCAATAACATTTTAAAAAATATACTGTTTTAGTTTTATGCCTTTTACTGACAAGGAGGAATATTTGAGCCATGAAAAGGCAAGTATGTAGGCTGAGTAGGAGTGGGCATTTGAAGATTTAGATTTCCAACCACCACAAAAAGGCATTAATTAGTCAGGCAAGCTTTCTCTGTCATTGCCGTTTTCCTTCTCATCTCTGACTACTTTCATGTAGGTTTCAGGTATGATTCAAGTAGATAGTTTGTACAGGAGCAGAAAGCATTTCCTCACTGCACATGGTCACTGAGGCCAGGAGTGTTATTACCATTGTTTTAAAGAACTCATCCTATGCTTAAAACTGGCTACAGCATTGAGATGTCAACACTCTGAGCAGACAGCCACATGTTGAAATTTTCTCCACACAATTTCAATTGGCTACTTAGCAACCATAGCATTTAATTTTAGCAATTTAAATCAGAAGTTGTGTAATTTTGTAGTATATGTTTTATGGGTAAAACTTCTGTTTGAGTTATATGTAAATCTTGATTAATGTTGTTGGTGATCTCAGGTGTTCTTGAACTTTTTAGAAGTCCTGAAAAATGATCTAGAGGTATTGTTAATTAAAAAAAAAAAGGAAACAAAAGCTGAATTTTTATTACAGACAGGCCTTTGGGATGACTCGGTTGAATTTTATTTGTCTAGAATGACACCTGAAACACATCATAGCTCACATAGGAGGAAAATGTGTTTATGTTTTTATGCATGCCTGTAATGGCCTGTTAAAATAAACATTCCTACAATGAAAGAGTCACCTCAATGTGAAGGTAGTGCATTGATGATGATTAATGGTAGTATTAAATATGGAGATCCTGGCTCACACGTGAGAGAAGATGAAGAGAATGGTACTTCAGAAATTTTGAGCCAAGTTTAGGCATGGCGTGAAAAAGACACAAGGATAAATTGAGATGCCAAGCAGACGGTGTTTACACTGTGGATCCCAGTTTAATTTCTAAGAAAAAAAACCAAAAAGTAAAAAAGGAGGCTCTTTGAAAACAAACAAAACCCCCTCCTAGCAGTTCCTCTCTGCTGTTTTGATAACAATGTCACAAATATTGTATTCATCCATGATGAACTGTACATATTGGCAGTATAGGTTGACAGATGGATCTGGGAATTTCAGTAGTTAGGGTTTGTCTCGTAACAACTTTTGAGGGCCAGTTTGAGGGATTGCTATTTCCATTAGCTGGGTTTTGGAGAGAAGCTTTTACCAAATGTAGTCTGATGCTCCCTTTGCATGGAGCAGGCAACTGAAATGTATCTTCCCGCAGTGCTCAAGTCACACCTGAACTAGGCACAACCAGAAGCATCGTTTAGTATCTGCACATCTTGTTCTTTCATATACTACATTTTCACAGGGTCATAAATGAAAAATGGAGAAATTATGATTTCTCTAGTTCTTCCTGTGGTGTTCAAGACGATCCATTTCTCTAAAATAAGCTGAATTCTCTGTTCCAGTTATCAAGATACAAGCTTTGAGTTTTAGAGAAACTTTTATGCTTAAACCAGTTATGTTATATCAGATTTTGTAAAAAAATCTCCCTCTTCTTCCTGCTACTCCTGAGAAATCATGAACTCAAAAGAGAAAAATATTTAGTGACAAGTTGAATGTGCAAAAATAACTACAAATTCCTATGTCATGGTGCTCTCTTAGATTCAGGGGCTACTATGTACAGGGTACGAGGAAGCTGTAGACTGGCATCATTATTTTCAGAAGGGAGACAGCATCTTTCAGGCTCTGAAGTTATCAAGATATTATAATATTGTTATAATTATATTAATTTCTATTGATACTGTCAGCAGATTAACCTGACTTCTTGTTTGGTAGTTTGTACCAAATTCATCAAATCATGGCCTTGATAAAGGAATCTCTCTGTTACATCCCACAGTTTCCCATATAGGGTTACTATCTGACCATTAATGTATATCTCTTACGTAGGAATCAGCCATCTTTCAATGACTTCTTGAGCTGGTTTTGGATGTATTATTTGTTCATGTTGAGAACTGTAGTAGCAAATTACACTTCCCATTTTTTCTTCTTATATGAAGATACCTTGATACTGAGAAGTGCTGACAGTGTGCAGCATGCAGATGCTTTATTCCTACTACTTTCTACTTCCATGGCATTGCTTTTCATCTTTATGTATTTTTCAAACTATTGATTCTTTGTTTTTAACTTTTCCCTTGTGAATCTAACATTAAATCTGGAATTTGTATTTCACTGTCCGTACAATGTGTATTTTCTGGATGTAGTATTTATACACAATTTACCCTATTGCATGGTATATTCTAGTGGAAATCTAAGTTATATTGATGCAATTTTCTGGTATTACTTATCTCCATCCTAAACGGATATATTTGAAAAGAGTTACTTTGCAAAGCTAGCCATATTGATTGTAGGAACTTGTTGGATTTTTCAGTGTTACATCCTATTCTTAGACTGTAAGAATATCCGTCTAATAGGAATGTATACTTCAGGCTTTTGTAAAGAACTTATGTCCTTAATATACACTTGATTTTTTTTTCTTCAATTGCCTTTTTTCTGTCATAAGCTCTAACTCCATAAATACACTTTTACAGTTAGTGTCAGTTACAAATATGTGTTATTAAAGGAAGGTGACATTTGGTGTCTCCACAGTGAAATTTCAAAATATATGGAAATTTAAGTAACATACTTCCAATGCCTTTATCCTCTGATTATGTCTGTTCAGAATCTAAAAAACCTAAAATGTTAATCAACCAAACAGCTATCCTAATTGAAATTAAAGGTGCAGCAAGGCCAGTGTAATTGCTAATCAAGTAAATATCTAACTCTCTCCTGTATTACAAGCAGCTTTATAAAAATAACAGCAAATTCTAAGTTCCTTGTGGCATATTTGCTTTTACAGAAGACTCTTCAAACCAGACATTTTTCCTATTTTAGAGCAAAATGTGAACACATTCACTCTCACTATGTACATTTTATTTTTCTTTTTAGATGAGTGATGGAAAAATAAACATGAAGTGAAAGCATGTGGAAATAGTTTATATCTTTACAAGTCATCTAGGAGAGGGTGTAGAAGGAAGAATGTTACTGTCATTTCACAATACAAAGCACTTTTTCAACATTCTTGTCTGTTTTAAGTGAATTTTTGTTTTGAACGCACCAAATTCTCTGGATACAAACCTTCAGCTGCTTCAAAAGGAAAGGCAGATGTATTCATGATACTGTAGGTGTACTCTCTTTGAGATTATTGGCATCAGTTTGACCTGTGTCAAATCAAAGTAGCAAAAAATTCTGCTATCTTAGCTGAAGTAGCTGTCTAATTGACCATCTAAATAATCTCAGAAGTCAGTAGGGTGATAGATGTGACTGAAATTAAGTATTTACTCAGACATGAATAGCATTTGTATTTAGATATGCCCTTAAAATTAATATAAAATATCAGTATCCAATAAATGTGGATGTTAGAAAGACAACAAGGTATATTACAGAAAAAACAGTGCAACTGCACTACAGATGGCCGTTGAGTTTGGTTTGTTAGTTCACTGCTTGCTTTTTTCTGATGAAACTGCCAGTAGGCAGGCCAGCCGTTGGAGTGGGTAGAAATATACTTTGATATGAGTATTTAACATTAGATCACCAATTCTTTTACAGAGGCCACTACTTTTTTTTTGGAGGGGGCGTGGACAGTTTATTGCTAATTACTCAGTCTTGACTGTTCAGCAGTAACTGAGCAGTAACTGAGGATTCATAAACAGATTTTATGTTTTTGAAAGAATACTTTATTTTAAGATTTTTGTCAGGAACTTTTTGTTGCTGGATTTTGTACACACTATGTAATTAAATGGGAAGAAGTAAATGTTATACCAAAGCATTAAAATCTACACATAGCAATTACAGACTTGAAATTTCTGTATATGAAGTGTAATTAGGAATTATTTCACCAATCATGGAATTATAGGACATAGTCTTGTTGCAGAGGAGTCTTGCCTGCTACTGTATGTGATTACTTAGTAAAACATCGCACTTGTCTGAAGTTCTGAAAGAGTCTAAAATTGCAAATAAAATACATTGCATATTACACTTTTTTGATGAATCATGCACTAGGAGTTTGGTTCTGGAACACATAAGATTCCTTGTAATTTGTATCAAATTCATTAACTAACTAGTTCTAAATATTGTGAAAAGTTTAAATGTGAACAAAATAGTAAGGCGATGATGAAGCATTTTCTTTAGATATACTGTGTCCTGAATTAGAAGAGAGATCTGAAAAAATATTTCCCTCCACTCAGAAGGATGATCACTGGCATAAATGTTGTTCTGTTACTCTGTTATAAATATGATAATATTAAGATGGATTTCTTTTTTTCCCTGTAAAGAGGAATGCTATCAGTACTGAGGATAAATGAATCAGTCATCCATTGTTCTGATCTAATGATCAGCTGAGAACTGCGAGGTACCCACTAGCTACTTTGGACAAGTGGACCAGAGAGAGGGTCTACAAGAGGTCTACTTGTTGGAGCAGGTCCAGAGGAGGGCCACAAAGATGATCAGAGGGCTGGAGCACCTCTCCTATGAGGACAGGCTGAGAGAGTTGGGGCTATTCAGCCTGGAGAAGAGAAGGCTCCGGGAAGACCTGATAGCAGCCTTCCAGTACTTAAAGAGGGCTTATGAGAAAGATGGGGAGAAACTCTTTAGCAGGGCCTGTAGCAATAGGACAAGGGATTATGGTTTTAAAACAGAAGGAAGTAGATTCAGACTAGATATAAGGAAGAAATTTTTTCCAATGAGGGTGGTGGAACACTGGAACAGGTTCCCCAGAGAGGTGGTAGATACCCTATCCCTGGAAACATTCAAGGCCAGGTTGGATGGGGCTCTGGCAACCTGATCTAGCTGGAAATGTCCCTGCTCCTTACAGGGGAATTGGACTAGATGGTCTTTAAAGGTCCCTTCCAACCCAATTGATTCTATGATTCTATGAAAGGAGTCTAGAAGTGGTTCACAACAAGGTTATATAAATGGTTGTCTTTGATTTGGTTAGAATGTCTCCTGTAGTCCAAACAAGATCTCCTGTCTTCTTCATACTGAGGAGAAAAAGCTTGCTTTTTTTTTTTTTTTTTCTCCCCTGACCTCTGATTCTAGTTGATCTAATTTTTGATCTGATACTGGCTAGCAATTATTCACATAGCTCTGGTGTTTAAAAACTGTAAAAGTAACTTCATGCCAAATGTAAAATTAATCTTTTAAATAAAAATATTGCTCACTTATTGCTCCAAATATGTTAATGAGCATTCTGACTTCCAATATGCTTTGGAAAATTTATGTCAAAGCTCTAGATTTTTGATGAAATATTACTTTTAAAACACAGTTTTTAAAATAAAATAAATTCTACTTTCAGATAGGAAGCCTGACTACATAATCTATCTTCCTATACTGTGGAAGTAATAGATGCTTTTGAAACAGTTGCAATTACTTGGGTTTTTTACAGCTGACTTGACTCAGTTAAATGCTTCCCTATTTTTAAAATTGGTGCTGGTTTATACTGTGCCCTATATCAAGATGAGTCTAGTGATGAGCAACAGCAGAAGGCAGAACAGGAAAACTATTATTTCATTTATATTCATATTTAGGCAGAAGGTTCTTCATATATTGGCTGAAGCTGGTTGTCTTAAATTGATGATTTAAATCTTCAGCAGTGTGACTAACTTCACGGCTTTACGTACAGTGGCAAGACTTGTCTGATGATTTGTGGATTTCCTTGCTTCCAAGCACCTGAGAAACAGAAATTTCTGCAAGGAATGTTTTATGAGCAGTTTAACATGCCAGGGCTTTGGAATATGTTTTGTTGTTCCTAAGTAGGTAAAGACAGAGATAGCTACAATAGAAAGAATTTACATTTGCTTTTTTTTCAGAGCAAGATGGGGTCTCCACCTGCTTGCACTTATTTTAGACTTTTCGTAAACTTGGATGGCTCCAGGGACTTGAATCTGAAAGGTACTGAGCATTTCTGACCCCAATCCATCAACCAGCATGCTTCTCGTGCAATGCTGCGTTCACAGCAGTGTGATTACTCATGCTTTTTTTACTTTGTACTAGTGTACGCTTTACAATATTTAATAGTTTCATTTTCATTATTGAATTTCATATATTCTTCCTCCTCTAAGGGGTTTTCCTCTCATATTTGTATTTCTGTTGTAACTGCCTGCCTCAGATAGTTTGTCTGTGTTCTGCATGGATGAAAAGCTAGGTGGTGTTGCTGGTTTGCATTTTTTTCAGAATTTTTTGCTGTGGTGTTAGTCCATATATGCCTAGTCTTTTTCTGTCTGCTGGAAATACTGTCTGTTCCTAGTCTTGCTTTTTGCCATGCAAATTCTTTGGACTTTTTTCTTTTCTTTTTTTTTTTTTTTTTTTTTTGGCAGGAGCAGTAATTGCAATTTTAATGTCAGGATGCATTCACTCAGTTCTCAGATGTGATAGCTGATCTACTGCTATTTTGTCTAGTGTATTTACAGTTTTAAAAAAAATTCTTTGGATGGAGGAGTGTGCTTCCTCCATTCATTGACATGCCACATTTCTCTGTAACACTGAATACCTAAGAACAATGCCAGCAATGTCAATTAAAAGATATGCATCAATGCAAAAAAGCGTAAGTACCATTATGATATAGTATAAGTTCTAGCTGTTGTTCTGTGCTGACTAACACAAAATCATTTGTCCTATTTAGTGAATTTACATATTTTTATGACTTGAGAACTTCATTTATTTCATGCAGTGTTGCATGGAACATACAATACAGTTTGTGAGTTCAGCCTTTGTATACCCAATGGTATATATGATACAGTCTGTTTCTCTGGGGTCCATACTGAGGCCAATACTATTTAAACTCCTCATTAATGACTTGGACAGTGAGATTTAGTGAACTTCAGCAAGTTTGCAGGTGACATCACATTGTCGAGAGTAGTTGATATGCTGGAGGGTAGGATGCCGTTCAGACCTTCACAGGCTGAACAAATGGGCTAGCAGGAATCTCCCGAAGTCCAAGAAAAGCAAATGTGAAGTCTTGCATATGAGATAGAATAGCTCCATGCAGCTGTACAGGTTAGGGATCAGCTGGATAGAAAGCAGCTTCACAGATAAAGACACAAAGATCTTCATGGACATCAAGTTGAACATGACTCAGCAGTGTGCTCTTGTGAGAAATATTGATTCCATGTTGCACCAAGTTAGTAAAAATCATAGCACCAGAAGTGCATGTTGACAGTATGAGAGACAATGGACACAAGTTGCAGCATGGGAAATTCAGATTAAATATAAGGCAGAAAAATTTTGCAGTGTAGTTAGGCAGGCTTTGGATCAGAGGTGATGTGAAATCTTCATCCTTAGAGACAGTCAATATGTGACTGAACAAGACCCTGAACAGCCTCACTGGACTTTAAAGTTGGCCCTGCTTTACAAGGGATTTGGACCAGAAGACTACCAGTGGTCCCAGAGGATCTAAATTACTCTAGCTGTATATTTAAAGTATGACTGCATTAATTGTTTCAAAGGATACAAGTGGTGGCATCTGACTAGGCATGCAAGCTAAATTGTATGACTACACAAACATTTCTTAACAGAGGTTTGTCAGAGTGCAAGCAACAGTTGAAACTGAAAAGGTAGGGAATTATCAATATCTCAGTAGTTTAGAGGCATGTTCAAGTTGAAATTTCAGCAGATCTGTTTTTATTTATTTCTTTTCACTGTTAGCATTCCTGCCCGTTTCTACAGTGGATGACTTTTTTACACTAATAAATTGGATCAGGTTGCCAGCACCTGCAGAGTAAGGACAAAGAGAGATTTCCCTGCCTAAAAGACATGTTTTTGTATAACTTTTTCTAGTCTAAAGGAAAAAAAAAAAGAAAAGAAAAGGGAGGGAGGGGAAGTGATTTTTAGGGTCCATTGTGTTAAAAAGTTTAAAAAAAGGTGCATAAACCAGACGGTTTTATTTAAAGCATCCAAAGCTGATAAGGGAAAAAAAATGAGGATACAACACACAGGCTGCAAATGCAGTTCTCATGATTTAAATCTGGAAGGCAGTACAGTACATCTGTTTAACATCTTGCAGTTTCAAGAACTCTGCCTTGAAAATCTTCTGTCACAGTGACACATGAAATAAAAGGTTATGTTATGACTTTCAGATGCAAACCTGTTAAAGTTTTATCTAATAGCATACCATCTTTTATTAACCCATTGCTGCTGCTCACCTATAACTCTTTTGCAAGCAGTTTTGGGAGAGATTCTACTGTGTAATGAAAAGAAATGTCAACTCAGACTGCAAAAATAATCCTGTAATGGCATTAAAAGACTTATTTGCCATAGGTAAATGGCAAATTTACATATCTGTATACCTCCTCATCTGTTTTCTCTATTGCTCTTAATGTTTTTCAGCTATGTATTTTTTTTTATTTGATTAAAGAAATGGAACAGGTTATTCTGTTTCTGACATAAACTTTGAGAACAATTAAGAGTGGCACAGAATAATTGAAACAGTTTCAAGATTTATGGATAAATTCCGGAATGGCTTAATGATGGTGTTCTTGATTCAGAGGTCTGAGATTAAGGCTATGAAGTTAAAAGAAATAAGGGTGTAGTGGTTGCCTTCTCCTTAATATTTACTACTTCTGCATCTCAGAATTTGAAAAAAATTATCAGCCTTTGCTTATAGAACAAAGCTATAGTATAAAAGTTCTGTTGTCAAAATCTTCTTGACAGAGCTGTGCTAGGAAATGTTTATCAGGCTAGGCTGAAGTTTGCTTACTTATAGAAAATGTGGTTAGTGCAAGAGTGGTTCTTCAGGGTCCTACACAGCAATTACCTAGGAGCCTAGTGCAAAATACAAGGTGTGCTATGGTTGATTTACTGGAAATTTTCCTTTAACCTCCTAAAATAGAATTTGGGGCAGACTGCCCTGGCTTGCCTGCCCCTCACGTATTAGTACCAGTGTTGCTCATTGAGTCAAAGACAAATGAAAGGCTTTAGCTACGTTGTCAGATAAGGCTGTGCAAACTTTAATCCAAACTTAATGGTTGAAGTCTGGTGGTTCCCAAAACTAGAGAATCTGGAGCTTGATTGTAACGCTTGTCACTTCCATGTTTTTTCGGAGTGCCTTCAGTTAAATTATTTAGCTACGTAGTGCTGTAGTTTCCATATTTACAGAATATGGAGAGTAATATTTACCTTGCTGAAACTTGCTTTATTCTTTGTCTGCAAGGTACTTAGAGATCCTTGGTTGAAATGTCAATGAGTGCTGCTATTTAATATGTTGAAGTGTGATTTGTTGGTTTTCTTTACGAGGCACAGATGCTCCCCAAGAAACAACGGTAATTTCTTTACCTCAAGGAGCTGATGCCACGCATACAGCAGACACATCACAACAGTGAGCTCTGCTGTGTGACCTACAGTGAGTGGGTGTGTGAAAGAGAGAGAGATAGCATTTCCTTCATAGACATACACACCCTCTGACCCAGACTAGAGAAGAATCTGCTTTGCAGAAGGTTTGCTTCAAGGGATTTTCCACATGTATTTTATTATGTTAAGGCTGATAGTGGTGACAAGTTGCACATTAAGTAACTGAGTCTTCAAAAATGTGCTGTTTATATTCTCTTTAGGAAAAGTGATATAATTCTGAGTTTTTCAGATAAACAAAGTCATTTTGTTATAGAATATGTTACTGTTGCATATGAACCTTGCTTTCATCTGCCCCATACCTACTCATTTTAGGCCTCTGGCTTTATATGATGATTACCTGCATGTTTAGGGACAAACGCATTCATATTCACTCAGTTAGTAGCCAGTGGTTTCCACCAGGGAAATAAGTTTAGTGTGCTGTTAGTAATTTGGTTTCTTAAGTATCGGCAAGGTCCTCAACATAAGTCAGTAAAACATGTGTTCCTAATCATTCCCTTAAAAAGGAGATATGGTCTATTTTCCATTAGGAATGGTGCTTACAGAAAATGAGTAAATACAGAATGAAATTTATCCGTGTACTATAAGTTCAGTGTGTGTGTGTGTGTGTGTGTGCATTCAAACATATATGTACATGTGTATGCTAAGGCATACTCCCAGTGAGTGTAACGTGATGACTGCTGTAACACAGCCAGACTTAGAGAACAAGTTCGTTGGTAGAAGAATTGGAAAATGCAGCTGTTCTCAAATTATTTTTTTTTCTCCCCTGCAGCCAGCAAAGTTCAAAACTTGCATGTGCATTATGTAATTGGCATAGAGGAGCCACAGTAAAGTTTATTTTTAGAGGTGTTGGGATTTTGATGTAGCTCTTGCTCAGAACAGAGTTCATAATGGCAGAAATGCAGCCCCCACCCCTCACAATGTGCTGTGCCAGTACACAGAATTGGAGACCAGCCTTGGCTGGACTGGTGATGTAGAGCATGGCACTGGAGAGTGGAAGTAGAGACAACTGTCCTACTTTGTAGGAGCTGTTTTGTCCCACTGAATCGGGAGGACACCAAGGGGCTTCCTGTTGGTACGTTACTCTCTTCTCTCTTAAAAGACCTGTCACAAGAGGACATATTAGCTGGCAGAAATTCAGTCCGGTTTCTCCCTTGACTTCTGGCAGCCTCCTGCTGCTGCGTATGGAGCCTTCTGGTGGCAGAGCAGCAAAGCAGAGCCCTCTTGGGCACTGGAGCAGGGGGACCATTTTGTTTGGTTTTAGCTAACTTTGTTGCGCTTAACACTCTAGGATTCATAAGATAAAAACCAGCAGACAAAGCAGTGCTTGGTTCTGCTTTGAGCACATACAGGCCAGGTGTGAAGCAGAATGTAAACTACAGCTTTTCTAGAGAAGCATTCTTGCTCAACTTTTTCAGCTGAATTTGCTTCTAAGGTAGCCTGTTCAAAGCTATTTGAAAATATTCCTCCTCTTCTGATACTACAATGAACAGAATCTAACCTACAGATGTGGATATAGACTGAGATAACAAAATGCCAGTGAAGGGACACAGGGCTCCTCCACTGTCTTCTAGGCTTGGTAATATCTGGATTGCTACATCTTTAATCACTCTTGGGCCTTTCTTTTTCTTTTAATCTCTATAGGCCACTACGTATGATCTGACTAATTGCTAACCAGAAACTTCCTGAGTAGTATGTTTGCAAGAGAAGAATTCACACTGATGAATGCTAAAATTTCATTCCAGAATTTTGGAAGTCATTGAAGAAAGGAAGTTTCCTTTCTTTCACAAGAACTGAAGCTGCTTCATATTTGACTATAAGTAAATCCATGAGCTGGATTTGTTTAGAGTTTAGTTTATTATTCTCATATACTGTGATTTTTTTTTTCTGTGTTTGTAAAAAAGAAACAAATAGGAACAAGACCTTTATTTTGCATTGAATATATATATTTTTTTTTTCTAATAGAAATGTATATTAATTAAAATTAAATTCTGGTTTCCAGGAAGAGGTCAATTTTCCAGGTACCAGTGTGAATATTTGTTTTCTCTCTTGTGATCTTTCTACTTTTGATTTAGTGGCATGCTGAAGCTGGTGACTTTGGAATGGACAGGTCAAGGCTGCAATATCAAAATTTTTTAGAGGTCACTGCTTGTGTTGTGACTCCCCTCCTCAAATGGAGTTTTGTAGCACAGATTCCAAGCCATATAACGGGCCTTGTTTTGCTGTGCTTTTCTCCTTTCCCTCACAAGCACTGTATTTCTCCTGAAAGGTAACTCGAATACTTTTTTCAAGTTGAACTTGGTCCTCATAAAACTTCATTGCTGCAGGGTAGTGTAATTTAGATGTGAAAGGTATTGCTCTGATCACATATCCTTACATAGGTGGCATATATAATACAGACCCACAGCTGGATACTCGGTATATACCCACCCTTTACTATTTGCATTTCAGGTTGAGGAACCAATTGTAATGCACATCAGTTCTTATCTTTAATCTAACAAGTCATACAACCACCATACACCCTGGTGAGGTACCATTGTTGCCTGACCTGGTTGAGAGATGGGGTATGCTTAGCTGTCCTGCAGCTGCACTGCAAGTTTCACTGTTGACATGCATTCCCTGTGTCACATCGGAGGCTGAAGTCATCGTTACCTTAGGATTCTCCGATTTCTATTGCATTTATGTACTCCTGCATCTGGCACTCTTGGCACTGGTTAGTTATGCATGTTTTCCTGCAGATTGTCGAGATAAATCTCTCCCTCTTCCTCTGACACTTGCTATATTGTCATCACTGATCCCTAGTCTTGTTATTCATGGTCTTGTTTTCGGATGAGGGAGGACATTAATTCTCAAAAATAAATGTGTTCTTATAAGCTTCACTCAAGTCAACGTTCCCCATTCAACAAAACTGCTTGAGCATGTCCATAACATCAACAGGACTTTCAGCATGTACTTAAAATACTTAAATGCTTAACTGGACAGGGATGGACTAAATCTTTCCTGAATCAGAGCCATATTTTTTGATGTGTCAGTTACACAACCTATTGCAGAATCTGCTTTGACAGATGGATCTAGGCAATGTGAAAGCCATAGAAAGGCATCTTTGTATGGAAGCTGGGTATTTCTTTTTATATTTTTTTTTCTTATGTTCATCCTAGCAATAGCATTTACCCTGCTTACTTTTTGAATATATGTATATATACATATGTGTGTGGATGAAGTTTGTATAAATGTGTATATTTCTTTATATATATAAATAAAAGAAGATTCTACTTGTATGTTGTTACTAGAACTTTATCTGTGCTAGAACAGAAAATTTGTTTTCGCTTTACTGTTCAGTGTGAGAATGTACAGTGTGCTAATGGACCCTGAATGATCTTTTTAAAATAAATTGCTATTGCTTCATCTTTCCAGAAAGAGTAAGATTTAATCTGGAAGCCATACATGTTCTCCTTCATGGCTGCACATTGCTGCTAATATTTCATTTGAGAGCATCTGTCTTAGGTTACAGTTATCTGTCTCTGGGCAAACTGGAGAGGAGGACTGACAAGAAGTTCAGGTGTGTAGGAGAAGATATGAACTGTTACCAGTCCTAGGTGCATAGCAGAAATAGCTCTTTGTAGAGATTTGTCCCTGAAGTTTAGGAAATTCAGGTTGTAGGTAGTCTGTGGAAGAGACGTATATTTTGGAGATTTCACCGAAATACCTGCTGTGAGTTAAGTTAGTTCAAAGGCATCATAAAGAAGCTGAGCAGCTGATTTTCAGCAATGAGATTTACAGGGAAAGGTGGTAGTTTTATTAGACCAACTAATAAAGTTAGTTTGAGGAAACTTTAAGGAAAATGCATCCTCAGTCCATGCTGAAATCAATAGAAGCTGACAATGTTCTGTTTCTCAAAATCAGACCATATTGTGGCAGATTAAAAGAGAGACACATTCAGAAAAAAAAGATGCTTTAGGGCAAATGCTTCCCAGTCTAAGGCTTGTGGGCAAATTGTTGCAATTAAGATCCTTGCTGTTGGTAAGAAAAAAAGAAAAATGAGAGAAATGCTTATAGTAAAGTATTTTACACTTGTAGTAGGACACTTTTTTACTCACAGTTCCAAAAAGATGCGGTTCCCTACATATTTCATTTTTCTGATTTTGATATACAAACAGTAACCAATATTTCAGTTTAATATGCATAGTTGATATTCAGATTATGCTTGTTAAAGAACGTCAAAATAGAAGCAAAATCTTTGATGTTGGTTAGTGCCCTTAGATAACATTTACTACATGTCAGGTGTGGCAGTCCCAGTTGGTGGTGAGAGCAGAATAGGTGGGTTATACCAGTGGCTGGCTTTCCCCTCTGAGGACTTTGACCAGTTTAAAACTTTTCAACTGATGGTGAGTTATTGCATGTCAGATGCTCCTCAGCAATTCTCCTTACATGCTATTGGCCACAGTCAATGTGATGCAAACTTTGTGACTTTTGTGTCAGTGAACAAGATATATCACTTCACGTTTTCCATGCACTCTGTGAAAACCTGGGCACAGGGACTCAAGGTAAAACACAGAACAGTCTCTGTCAATGTGTAGTCTTCCCCTGTGCCCTCCCCAAGTACTGACTATGCAATTCACGTAACCTCTCAACACTGAGAACTTGGAAGATGGAAAACCATAGTTTTTCAAAAAGCAATCATGAGACCTATCTGTGACTTTCTACCTATCTGACCTTCTATCTGGAATGGTATGTATCTAGACACAAAGGAATGTCACAAGAAGAAAGGAAAATTACCTCACACTGCAATTGTGTCAGTCTTCAACTTAAGAACATATTTTTCTTGATCATGGTTTTGAACTCTGAAATGAAATTTTCAAAACTTCTAAGCCATACAGCATTGCTAAGTAACCAAAAATATAGGTAGGTAGTATAGCAAATTTCAAAGACAAAGTGGCTTTACATCAGGCGTGTGGTCGTCAGGACAAGAAATGAGATCTCTTGTGTTATATGAGAATATTACTCGAACATTTTCTGCACTTTTAGGATTTTGGAAGGGTACAGGATATTTCAAAATTTTGTTTAGTGGTTTGCATTTGTTTGTTTGTTTTGTCTGCAAACTAGTCCATTTTTCAAGCAGCAAGGTCAAACTGCTGCGAGCTGAAATTTTGCCAAGTATCACTGATTTTGATTGTTCATATAGTAAAACATGGTGGTTTCAATTTGGGTTTTGCCATTTATTTTCAAGTTTTCTTGCATCAGAAGCTTGAAGCAAAACAAGAGTATGAAAAAACTGGCAGAAAGAGCGACTGGGGAATAAAAATATCCAAGCCTCACTCATCTTTATAGTTTACCTTTCTGTGGGATAAAGAAAGTGCAAGCAGTATGCAAGTGAATTGAAACTATTGAGCAGAGAATTCTGTGTTCTCAGTTCATGTCATGAAGGAAATGTAGAGAGAGCGCATGTTATGACAACTCTGTCAGGGACTGACTGATTTATAACTTTTTCTACATTTTATTTTATTATTTTACTGTATTTGCATTGAGACTTTCAAACCTACTTTCCTGTGAAAACTAGTTTCTCAAAGAGTGGACTTGACTGTCCAAAGCTGAACTGAAACGGGAAACCTGTGCTTGGCTTTTGGCTAATACATCACATAGTGCTGAGATGACGCTCCTGTCCAGCTGGAAATATTCAGTTCATTGTTCATCCATCACGATCAGGATGTGTCATGGGGGTTGGCTTGTTTGTTCTATTTTTGTTTCTTTCCTTTTTGCCTGCATGGTTAAATAGTTTTAAGTGCATAAATTATAACCGGGGCTTTATCCTAATACATATGTCTGTCTGTGCAATGTTTTTATCAGTAACACTCTTTTAGGGGGTGGAGAGGAGAATGTACCTCATTCTGAATCATAGTCTAGCTTCCACTGGGTTTGTGCCCTGCTCCCTTTTCTTCTCCAGGCTATCACATTTTTTTCTTTCTTCAGGGGTTTGATTGCTGTATTTGTTTTCCAGCTTAGCAATACAGACAGATTATTACTGCATGCTATTTAGGGGACTGTGGTATCTGATGGATTAAGCATAAATCTGTCTGGGAATACTGGGGGTTCTGATTTGGTTCTGAGGGTAACGTACTGTTTGGCATTAAGAAATTCATTTAACAGTGCACCCCTAAAAGTAAAAAGGTGTGTTAGTTAACATAAGAAAGAACATATTAAAGTTAATTTGTAATAAGATGCTTACTGAAGATGTGGCAGTTTATAATTTTTGATGTTTTGAGGTTGGAGGAAATGTAAGATAAATGCTAGGCATGGTTATAGGGTTAGCTTATATCGTTAACATGGTACCATTGATAAAAGCTTCTTAGTTTTTACTGTAATTTTTTAATATGTTAACTACCATTCATGAGCAACTGGAATATAACAATACTGTGCTTTATGAATATATGAACAACTTCTGTGAAATACAGTTCTAACATCCTACAATAGGTACAGTACTTCATAACTCAATTATGTTTTTAGAATTTATACGTACATATTTGTGTGTATATACAACACATGTAATATTATAAAAAAAATTTTAAGGAATAACTATCTCATTCTCCTTATTACTGTTTTCATTTTCATGAAGCACATTTTTTAAAGTATGAAAATTATTACTTTTAATTTTATGCAAAACCAGGATAGATCAGAGAGCAGGTAATGAATTTACATAATTTGGTTCCAAATTTATTTTATCTGCTGAGCTTGGATAAGAAAAAATAAAATTTACAACTAAAGTTAAATGAGTTATTTCCCCTGCAATGGAAATAATGATAAATCCTGATTTCTGGAGGGTAATGTAATATTAGTATTAACAATTTGAGTAATGTCCTGCATATGTTAACTAGTCGGGTAACACCAAAGGAAGGAAGCAGTGTGCAGTTGCATACAGAGTAAGAAAATAGAAGGAAAAAAACCTGCAAATTATAAATGTGTGGCCTGTGCCAAATTTATATGAGATGAGTTTAAAATGTATTATTGATCGCTAGCACAGATTTATAACTTAGTTGCCGAGTGTTGCATAGAATCACTATGTTAGCAGAGGTGTAAATTATTAAATACTTCTAGCAGTCTGTAGATGTAGGACATAA
Source organism: Chlamydotis macqueenii (assembly GCF_036417535.1). NCBI lineage: Eukaryota > Metazoa > Chordata > Aves > Otidiformes > Otididae > Chlamydotis > Chlamydotis macqueenii. The sequence goes on from NC_141557.1 coordinate 55,617,515, forward strand.
GAAAACTTTAGTGGTAATCTTTTTGACCTTTTGCTTTACTAATTCTAATATGCTTTAAACCTTTAGACTGAGAGTTGATCCATTTTCCTTGTGCTTTTTAAAGAAGAGATTAATGTACTGCTTTGGTGCGCTTAATTAGTAGCAAAACCGCTTTTGTTATGCTTTGTAATATTACATAGCAATCCAACTGAAAGAGGAGGAAAATTGTGAGTAAACGTGAATAAATAAGGAAGTTATTAGATTATATGAAAATTGTTTGGATTCTGATGGAAGTTTCTGTAATCTCCTAATGGCACTAAGTACAGTTTAATTACTAATGCCAAAAAAGGAGGCTGAACATGGAAGGGAGGGAATCTTTCTACTTGTTACCACTTATGATTTTCTAAAAGCTATCCATATGGGTCCACTTGATCTGGACTTATAGGCAAGTTGGTCTCTAGCCAGATGCTCCATCTCCTTGAGCTCACACCTCTCTATAGAGCTCTAATGTTCCCCTGAAGAGTACTTTTTTTTTTTTTTTTAAACTCTCTAATTTAGATTTGGCAGTTGAAGCATGATGGCAATTGAATGTTTTGAGAATGAGCAATAAATAAAGCTTTAAAACTTCCATTATTTTGTCTCTCAGTTGCTGTGCTATGCAGTTGCATAAGCATCCGTAGGCTAATGTAGTGGAAATCAGATTGGATTACATCTGCTAAGGTCACATTTTGGTTAGATTTTTTTTTAATTTTTTTTTTCTCCTTTCCTCCAAAGCTCCAGCTATCCTCATTTGTATCATAAATAGAGGAATATAAAGGAAGAGTGCTTTATTTTATGAGACAATGCCCAACAAGGAATTGATTGAATGAAGAAGGTAGAGTTTGGCTAATCTGAACAACATAGTTGTAATGAAACATGATTTCTCCCCACCCCCCACCTCACCGCTGTATAAATACCATGTAATCCTCCTCTCTTCTTCCACCATGGTAACCTGTTGTTGTGCCTCTGCCTGCTCAATGTTTAATCTGCATGTCATATGGCTCCTTCAAGCTGTGCAAGCCCCTGTAAACTACAGGGATTTGTGCCTTTTTGCCAAAGCAATCTAGCAAGGTAAAAAGCCACTAGATTTTGGAAAACATAGGGTATCTCTATGGTCGCAGTGTGTTCTCCACCCTTCTGCAGAGATTTGAAGGCAGCAAAGGAGAGTGTGTGGGTTTTCTTGACTGCATGTCACGAAGGTAGTTGGGTCACAGACTCACTTCCAATGTCCCAGTCTTGGCACTGGGATTGTAAGAATTACAGGAGTTGCTTGCAGAGCCAGGGCTGAGAGAAATCACATGTAGATCACTGTATGGGATGTGGACGTCAAGTGTGTGCATGAAAGACTAGAGGTTTTTTGGTTGGTTGTTTCTTCCTCTCTTGTGTGCAGTGCAGGGTGGTTATGTAGATGGCTATGTAAAAGCTGAAGAATGCTGAGATGATGTAAGTCTGCAAAGCAGTAAGCACGAAACGGTGCTCAAGTAAAATCAGATCGCGAAACTGGGCACATGCAAAATAATCCAGACTCTGCTAAATAATCTCTAAACTGTGTTTGTCTGTAGATTCACATGAAGAAAACCAGAAATACCCCTTAAAAGTAAAAAATTTAATTTTATCTGATTCATACTCAAGATCAAAACTGGAAAACGTAAGATTACTTCTTCTTAATGTTCTCTAGAATACTCTAGTGTACTTATTCAGCCCCAAAGGGTAACTGTTAAGTATTATTACTTTATTATTTTTAAAAGCTTGGACCATTTTCCGGAATATCTGGACTCCTCGAAAATTTGCAATACCGTACTGGAAATTTCGTAACATACTTTCTCGTAAAGTTTCTGACCTTTTCTTCCTCTGGTTGCACTGTAACAACCATTCTTCTAGTATTCTGAGAATTATCTTTCTTGTTTTATTTAGAAGCAGGAAATGCGTGTTAATTTTGCACGGGAGGGGGAATGATTACGTTTTCTGAACTTCCAGAAACAGTTCAAATCAAGGCTTGACTGAGAAGCTTTGCTTTCGTTTTTCTTCCTTTCCTTTCAAGAGTCTAGTTCATCTGAAATACAGCTTGGAGTTGGAGCAAACTATGGCAGCAGGGGAATGCATGTTGTCCTACAGTAAAGGGAGGGTAGGTCAAATACATGCTATTGCATTCCGTTATGCATTGTGCAGGCAAATACAGCCTTCACACTTCCCACCCTTTCTGTCCCTCAACAGATACTACTTAAGGAATGAATTGGGTGTTCTTGATGCTTTACTTTGTTCTTTCTTCAACAAGTATTGCCTGTGCTGTGTTCTTCTAGAAAATATTTGTAGTTTGATTGAGGCATCTCTTTTGCTTTTAGCCACTGTGGACCTCAGAGCGTTCTGAACCTATTGAGGTTAATTATATTATACAGCTACCAATCCTGTTAGAGACTAAAACTGCTTTAAGTGAAAAAAATTGAAATTTGTTTTTTTTTCCTGACAAGAAAGCCATAGGCAAAAGAAGTGACAGTAAAGCTTCATTAAGTGTTTCATTCTAACATGCCATGTGGATGCTTTTATTCTCAAAGGCAGCCATTTTGTGGTTTCCTTTTCAGAGGGACTAAGTGAAACAATATAAAGATGCACTGTTTGAAGTAAGCATGTCTGCAGAGGGACGTACTATTCAATTTTTGTTTGTTTGTTTTGTTTTGTTTTGCCAGTTACTGATCTTTTTTTCTCAAGTCTTAAATCATCAGTAGCATACCATGCTCTGTTCAGAAAAGATTTTCATTTCATATGACTGAAGGTGCACAAGTCCATGCGACCTGATGAGATGCATCCACGGGTCCAGAGGGAACTGGTGGATGAAGTTACCAAGCCACTGGCCATCATATTTGAGAAGTTGTGGCAGTCTGGTGAGCTTCCCACTGACTGGAAAATGGGTAACAACCCCCGTTTTTGAAAAGGGAAACAAGGAAGACCTGGGGAACTACAGGCCAGTCAGCCTCACCTGTGCCTGGCAAGGTCATGGAGCAGATTCTCCTGGAAACCATGCTAAGGCACATGGAGAGCAAGGAGGTGGTTGGTGACAGCCAACATGGCTTTACCAAGGGCAGATCGTGCCTGACCGATTCGGTGGCCTTCTGTAGCGGGGTGACAGCATTGGTGGATGAGGGACGAGCAACGGACATCATCTACCTGGACTTGTGCAAGGCATTTGACACTGTCCTACATGACATCCTTCTCCCTAAGCTGGAAAGACAGGGATTTGACAGACTTGGTGGATAAGGAATTGGCTGGATGGCCACACTCAGAGAGTGGTGGTCAACAACTCATGTCCAGATGGAGGCTGGTGTTCCTCAGGGGTCAGTATTGGTCAGCCCTGTTTAACATATTTGTTGGTGACATGGACAGTGGGATAGAGTGCACACTCAACAAGTTTGCTGACGACACCAAGCTATGTGGTGTGGTCGACACGCTGGAGGAGAGAGATGCCATCCAGAGGGACCTTGACAGGCTGGAGAGGTGGGCCTGTGCAAACCTTATGAAGTTCAACCAAGCCAAGTGCAAGGTCCTGCAGATGGGTCGGAGCAATCCCAGGCACAAATACAGGCTGGGTGGAGAATGGATTGAGAGCAGCCCTGAGGAGAAGGACTTGGGAGTGCTGGTGGACAAGAAGCTCAACATGAGCCGGCAATGCACACTCGCAGCCCAGAAAGCCAACTGCAATTGGGTTGCATCAAAAGAAGCATGGCCAACAGATTGAGGGAGGTGATTCTGCCCCTCTACTCTGCTCTCATGAGACCCCACCTGGAGTACTGCATCCAGCTCTGGAGCCCCCAACATAAAAAGGATGTGGACCTGTTGGAGTGAGCCCAGAGGAGGGCCATGAAGACGATAAGAGGGCTGGAGCACCTCTCTTATGAGGACAGGCTGAGAGAGTTGGGGCTGTTCAGCCTGGAGAAGAGAAGGCCCTGGGGAGACCTTATAGCGGTCTTCCAGTACCTCAAGGGGGCTTATAAGAAAGATAGGGAGAAACTCTTTAGTTTTGATAGGCCTGTTGTGATAGGACGAGGGGTAATGGCTTTAAAATAGAGGAAGGCAGATTCAGACTAGATATAAGGAAGAAATTTTTTCCAATGAGGGTGGTGGAACACTGGAACAGGTTCCCCAGAGAGGTGGTGGATGCCACATCCCTTGAAGCACTGAATGTGAGGTTGGATGAGGCTCTGAGCAACCTGATCTAGTTGGGGATGTCCCTGCTCCTTGCAGGGGGGTTGGACTAGGTGACCTTTAGGGGTCCCTTCCAACCCTAATGATTCTATGATTCTGTATTTCTTTGTCATGGTGTAGATCTGACCACAGAAGGTTTTGCTGCCTATAGGCTTGACTTGTGTTTCAGTAGCAATATTGACTGATGGTGACCAAGTGAATTGGGTGAAGACTCCAGCTATGTCAGTGAAGGACATCTGGTCATCTAGATATCACAAGACTGTGTTTAGTCTTAAGTGCTGAAATAATAGAGGTGAGGTTGAGGGTAAGAAAATGGGACAGATAACTGTGAAACATCTGATATGCTGTCAGATTGAATTGACATTTCCTTTATTTCAGGACTAAGGGCAAATAGAGGAACCAGAGAATCGTCAGTAGTTTTATTGTCTTTGTGCTTAACTATTTACTTAAGGAAACAAAACCTCATTTTTCTAGTAGTTTGCAACAATTTTATATTCCAGAAGATTCTCCTCTGTATGTGGAAGGACTCTTGACAAATCAAGAAACCAACTAATTTTCATTTTGCGATTTTAAATTTGCCTAGAAAAGATGTATTGATGGATATAGAATACCACTGCTGAACAGAAGTTTAAAAGTGATCCCAGACCTCGGAAAAGCTCCAACTAGACTATCTGAACTCTGTGCACATAAATAATAAGCTTTTGTTAAAGCCCTAAGGCTGCTTGGTAAAAACTGCAAATCCTGATAAATTAGTTATAATATATAGTCCTCAGAATAGATGAGTACAGACTTGGAACTGAAACATTTTTACAGTCCATTAGCCATTTTCTTTTCCTTGAATTCAGAGGAAAAGCATATCGGTCACAAAAATATACTATTACTATTTCTTAAAATGTGAGATTTTTTTCACACGTTGGAAATAGCTCTGAAGAATGCTGGTATTGTCTCTTACTTTGTTGGCTGCTGGACTCCATGCTATCCTGTCAGGATTTTATTTTTCTGCTGTATGCAGAATCTTCTACCTCCTTTTTTTTTTTTTTTTTTAAAACCGAGAACCTGCCAGTGTAACCCTAAGCAAAGTGACTAACATCTGCCACGTTTTTTGTTCTTTATCTTGTCTTCTGTTGAGAAAGAGATTGGTACCTTAACATAATGTACAATTCCATATTTTTTGCTTTTGGACCTGTTTATCTTACTTTGTTTGTATCTCGGGGAGGTAAAGTCAAAGAAATTTGTTTTCACATGTGTTGGAAAGTGGTGAAAAGGACTGGAGTGCTTAGTTCTGCAGAGTGACTATTTAGCTTCCACCATTTGATACTCTTGCAAACTTCAGGTTGTAACTTTAATTTTCTGTGTCATCTGTCCGTATTGGTTCCAGGTCAAATAGTGCTGAACGCTGCTTCATGCAAGAGGTATAGATCTTGGGGCAATCTACAGCAATGGAAACCTGTGGCTTTTGTGTTATAGACACAAGTTGAGGAAAACTGGCATAAATATACTTCACAATCTCATTTAGATACTACTTTGGGCTGATAGAAATGATCATGAGTTGTGGAACGCAACAGCCAGCCCTTTGGAAATGATTCTGCTTCTTTAAATGCCAATACAGTTTTTACAGCAAATTTTACATAGCAAGTACCGAGGTATCTTACTCACTGCTTGCAGTGGGTATGCCATACCTCTGTCACCATCATATAGAAACTTTTCCTGGAAACACTTTGTGTTATGCTGCCAAGTCTCACAGCCTATAATCTCTTTTCTGTCTAAACTACAGCAGGAGCCAGAAGGGATTGTAAAATTACCCTTCTGCCCTCACTCTTCCACCTGCAAGTTTATATGGCTGTATGCTGTAGACTATCTGCCATATTTCAAAAAGAATATTATTGATTTGTCTGAAAAGATAGGAAAGGCACTGCTTGGATGGATTTTGAAAAACCTGGTTGGTGGGGTTTGTTTGTTTGGGGTTTTTTTTTGTTCGTTTTGAGTGGGTTTTTGTTTTTTGTTGTTTTTTTTTCCCCCCCCAGTGCCTTTGAAACTGCTGCTTTCCATGCCAGAAATTTTCTCCAAGTAAAGTGCTAGATCTGTTTTTGAAATACAGTATCAATAAAATACAATCTGAAAAAATAACCAAATAGGATTAAGCACTGTGGAGTTAAATCCACTCGGCTTATTTTCATAAGCTTAGTGTATAGGTAGTGATTCGCAAAAAAAAATTTAAAATTAATTTTTAGTAGATGTAAGACAATTTCAAATAAGGTTACTGTGATACCCATATGAAGTGAACACTGCTCAGTGCTGATGTCAATGGATCTCCTTCCATAAAAGCATCTGCCTTTGCAATCCTGACTTCAGGGCTGAAGGTTTTCTGTCAAAACCTTTTAATCCAACTGATCATGAGAGAGAAACTTTGTTCTTCATATGTCTTTCAGTTCGGTCTTGTTCAGTTCCAGTTCATACTATATTGATATTTAAGGGAGATATGTTAGACTACACAGTAATTAACTACTGTGTAAGAGGTCTCTTTGCAAATAGTGAGTGGATCATGGAGCTGTTTGTTTCTCCTGAATTTTCATTGTCCTGCTGGTCTTTCAGGTGTTGCCAGAATCTTTTCAGTTCAGTGCTAGTATAGGATTTGAATGGATCATTTTCAGTGGTGGATTTGTATAGTAAATTTGGATCACACTTTTTTTTCCCTATGTTCCTGTGATATGAAGATAATACTTTTTTTTTTACACAAAATGGGAGGATGAAGTGAAGTAATAGTACAACTTCTCCTAAAAAATGGATTTTTTTCCAAATATTTATGGATATGCAGCTTCATTTGACATAGATCATGCTAAGGCACTTATTGACTTGGTAACTGGCTATGAGGTGGAGGGACTAAGAACAATAGACTTGAAGCTGTCATTTTGAAAGTGTAAAGTTGGATCTCATTCAGATAAGAGAGTCTGGTTGTAAGTTGTGACTGAAACCAGTTTTGTCATTGAGAATTGTATGGTTTTGATAAATTTTTAATTTTTCTAATGATAAACATCATCAATATGAGAAACTTCAGCCAGAAGTTTGTAAGCACCCCCAGCATTCTTTCCGAGGAAATTTTCCAAGGATCTGGAAATTTCTTTCAAATTTTCCCCTCAAAATCTGAGAATTTTTAAAAGTCATGTATCAGAGAATATAGATTCTAATGCTCTGTGCCCTCAGGAGTGAGAAGCAAAGCATTGCTTCACATAGCCCTGACAGTCTGTATGTCACCCCTCCTATGCAAGTCAACACCAGATCAGTGAAAGGAGATCAGACTGTCCCACTTTGTTCAAGACAAAGTTCCAGTTATCTGTTTATGACTTTTTTTGTGCCTTAAACTATGTTTATGTATCTGTTACCCTCTGAACGGTGAAGAATTTATGAAGTAAAGTTGGAGATAACATAAAACCTAGTCACCATTTTATTCAAAACTATGCAGTATGGTGTGTGTTGTTACAAGTTGGTGGCCTCAAAGTAGCCGTATTTATTGGCACAGTAATACAAATGTCGCTCTGCTGGCAGGTGTGACACCATAGCTCATGCAGTGTATGATGTGAAAAACTAGAAAATGCCTTCTAACAGGTGAGGAGATGGCCCTTCGTGGTCTTCCTAAGCAGATGAATTTCAGAGTACTTAGCTCTGTTTTATATTGTATATTGTATATACTTTGTAAATACATTTATATTGTGGTTCAGAAAAGTTCTTTTCTGAAATACCAAGTATCACCCCTCCCAGTCCATCTCATAAAATATTGATCTTCTGCTTTGTTTTACATGAACCCTTTTCAGCCCTGACTTTGATCCATTTCTGACAAATTAAGATAGGTAATCTGAGAGTTTGCATGATAGGCAGTGGGTTAGGAGCTGAGAAGGAAGTAACATTCAAAACAAAGAGACTAAAGGGATTAAGGGGGAGAGTCAGGAAAATGGAGAAGGCGGCATTCCCTGCAAACTTTGGCTGGTTTGTAAATACTGTGTCTGTTCAATAAAAGTGGCTTCTATGGGTTTAAGAGTGGGTCTTAAAACAATATATGCTTTTAGAGGAGAGATGGCTACTGCAAAACTTTATCATAAGCCACTGGCAGCTCAAGAGTAAATGTGGAGTGGCCCATAAAGCTAGAAGGTTCTGTTCTATCCTGTTGCCAGTTAGCCTGATTTATACTATTGGAAACTACAGCTGTTCTGTTCTATTACTTCCTTAATTAAAATTTGTATATTGCAATCATTGTTTCAGTTAAACTAAGATTGGTTTATGATAATATGACTGCATAAAGGCAAATCATTACCATATTTTTTAAAATAATAAAAAAAAAATCCTTAATTCTTCTTCCTGTCCCTTGTGTCCTGGAGGCAGGAACAAGAGTTTTAAAATCTTTTATTTAAGTAGCGTAGAGACTGAACTATGTTTACCTGTTTTTTTTTCAAGTTAATTTTGCAGGCATTATGGCTATATCCGCAAACCATCCATGTTTGCCTTTTCAGAATGTGATTATTGCTCATAAAAGCAGTTTTAATTGAATGCTTATGTATTGAATGGCTTATAGCATGCTTAAAACTACATGCCTCTATTTATATGACTATAGTTTATTTTTTAGAGCTCCCTGTATAACAATACTGAGAAATTACTAAAGGAATTTTTGCTATTCAGCTGGGTGATTTTAAAAGATATTGCTGTTGTATTGGACTATTGGCATTGTTGCTTAGGAATAAAAATTTAAGAAAATTATCCCTTCCCCCTTTCAAACAAAGCCACATCTAAAAAGGTCACAAAAGGAAACATACAATTCAAATAATCTTTTTGCTGTATCTGAGATTAACTTGGACACAGATGTTTCAATTTATAGTTTGATCTGGAGTAATATATACATTTAACAAAATCCTGTTTTGTATTGCTTCTATAAACACTAATGTCTGATAAAAGCATGCTAGCTTTTCTGCCATCTACTTGAATCAGAAACCTCTGAGCCAGTGCTGAGGGAGCAGGAGCCTGACATTCAGAGACCTAAATTAACTCTTTCAGCATTTGGCTGCAACTTTTCTTAGCCTTTTCCCTGCCTTTCTGATGGCAAATCCATTTGTGGCTTTCTCGATTTAAGCTGCTGTGAATAATCATTAGACTTTTTTCTTGCTGTATTTAAAGATGAAATGATTCAACGCTTTTCATTACGGCTCATTTCCGGGCCACGCTGTAGCCATTAAATTTCTGAGATACTATCTGGGAAATCACTGACATTATTCATGCACCATGACTATGTTTTTCCTCCCTGCTGTTTGCCAGGCATTAGCCCACCTGTCTGTAGAGGGAAATGGCTTTGGCATGATCAGAATCTTTATGGAAGGTCACGAACAACCAATCTCTGTCCTTTTCTTTTGCCAAAAGCAGTTTCCCCTTTATCCACAGATAGCGTTATCTGAAAAATGAATTGCTTCCTCTGAATCACAGATACCACTGAGAGATCAGCTGATTTTTATATCCCACGGGTGAAGTTATTGCACTTCTGATTGTGTGTGTCGCAGCAAATTTTGGTTGCAATAAGTGACACTAGGTTTATTCTAGAAAATAATTAGCAGTTACTTTACTATTTCCTGCTAATTATCCTAATGAATCAGGGCACAATAACCAGAAAGATACCTGACAGCCAGGCAGCGAATTCTGAGAATGTGGAGGATCGTATCTGACTTAAGTTTTCCTTCACAGTTTAGTTGGCACCTGCAGTAAGGAGGTAAATATTGCTGTGTAAGGAGATTTTTATATGTTTTGGTAAATATATGCTTGTCCATGTCCTGCCTTTCTGTTATTTCTAAAGTTGAAAGATTTAATCTTGCAAGCTTTTTTACTCTGTTTAGGTCTGTTGATCTTGGTAGCTATTACATGTCATAGAAAGTGCAGAATTGTTCCCATATTCCCTCAGCTAGGATATGTTCATGGCCTTTATGAAAATTTAAGCAAAAGTCATATCTCTGAAGGGAAATGAGGGAAACAACAAATGAGTAACTAATGGAAGAATTATCATAGACTTAACTAAAAGATTTAAAAATTTGAATATGTAAGGTACAGATTCATGGAGTGATATAAAACCATAGTTGCTGAGATGTATTGCTGGGATGGGGAGGGAAACTAAAAGAAGGAAAAACATTTCCCATGCTGCTTTGAAAAATGTGGAAGTACTACTTCAGTAGTATTCTATTGCATTTCTATGAAGCTTGGCTGAAAGGCAAAATTTAAGGTAAAAAGCCCCACAACAACTTATTCCTCTATTTGTAAAGCATGAGTTCACTGTGTGACATAAGTTTACTATGCTTACTTTAAAACTTCGTTTAAGTGATGAGCATTCTGACCCTGCCAGCCTGATGCAGACAGTAGGCAGTGGCTCAGTCCCACTCAGTTCAGGGTTGTGAAGAAGTGTAGATATTGGTAGTCTACCATGTTGCTTGGAGGGCTTGCAGGAAAGTAGTTAATCTGTCCCCCTTCCCTGGTCATGAGGAATAAGGGTTTTGGAGGCTGGGGCTGGAGGAGATGGTCTAAGAAGTGCCGGGGGGTTATATGTATTTTTAATCTAAATTTTGCTGGTTTTTCTATGTATCCTTTGGAAAACGAGGGTGGCCTTATATTTGAAGTCACCTTATATTTGGGCCAGTACGGTAGTTCTGGCTAAATCCATGAGAACAGCCAGAGCCTACAAGGATAAACCACAATGAGGTGGAGAAGAAAGCATTCAAAATTTGTTTTGGCAGAAATTGGTTAATTAAGTCTGTTCAGCATTACACAAGACCTTAGCTTGGCCAGCTTACTATCTTTGTTAAATATGTGACTTCCCAGGAGTAAATCTGGATGTAATGTCTTAGTATTGTTTAACTCATTTTTTCATAGGGAAAACACAAAAATTGTGCAACTACATATATTGGACCAAAGAAATATGTATGTTTGCATTTTCCCATGAAACTCTTTTCTAGAAGGAAGAAAATCTACGGGTAGCTTTAGGTCCTATACTGAGAGAAATGACAGTATTTTCTTTATGTTATGCCCCATCACCCCCAAAACTGGAACACAGATTCAAACAGCGAAAGCTGAGGGTGATATATTAATGATAATGTTTTAAGAAAATTGATTTATCAAGAACAACAAGTCAAGACCCGCTTCAGTGTCTCAAACAGATGACTTCAGACAAGTACCCCAAATAGTCTTCCTAGCTTTAGCAGCTTTTGCTGGACCTAGGTTAAGTAATATCTCTTCAGGTATTAGTCAGATGATTGACATAAATTTACTGAGGTTCATGGCAGTATTTTCTGACTGTAGAAAAATCTTTCCTGGAGGAAGGATATGATTCTGGGAAACCAAATGGGCTAAAAGTGTGTATGGAAGACCTCAGAGACACAGGATAATGTGCTTAGAGACATGCTAATTTTATTCTCACCAGTGTATTGCGTAGCTTACCTTTAGCACACGGTAGACTTAAATAGGTTCAAGGTCTATTCTTTTTCCCAAATATAGGAATAAATTAATGAAAATACAGAATTAATTTACATTTAAAGGAAATTAGTGGTACAAGGGGAACTTAAAAGCAATTTTCTGTCTCAAAATACAATTCTAGAGATAATTTACAAAAATCATTTAGTCAACTCTGAGTTCACTTCTTGTTTTTTTAAAAATTATCTGTCTGTTAAAAATACAGGTACACTCAGTGTGAATAAACAAACTAGAAAAGTGGTTTAAAAGCAGTCTGTGGGCTTTTCAAGGTAGAGAATGTAATGAAGAGGTTATCAGAAAGTAAGTCAGCTAAAAGACTTAGGACATAATTCCTCTGGCCTGTCTCGTTCCTATCGCTATGCTGAGAGGCCAAAGAGCTGTCCTTTATGTCAGCCATGAATTTTTGTGGTATAAAGGAACGTCTTGAGTTGTAAAATTTTCAGTTTTTTCAGGTCTGCGGCAGTCACGTGTTTTCTTCCTCTGCACCCATCATCTAATGGACAAGTAGGCTGAGTACAGCATGGGAACACGCACATAATATTACTCTGAGTTGCACTGCAGGCCAAAAAAAGCTCAAACTTTGAATATGATTCTTACAAGGAAAAGATGAGGAAGAAAACAGTGCTACTGATTAGTGTTGTAAAGCTTTTATCATTACCTTTTACTGTGAACAGAATTTCAAGTAGCTGTGTAGATCTATATCTATTGTACATAGGCATCAAGTAACAATCCACTGGTACCTTACTATAAAGCTGACCAGAGTCTTGGCCTAGGTTATGCTTGATTTCTCTTAGCTTTGGAGCTTCAGCTGTTGTAAGCTTTACGCCTTTTTTTGGTTTAGTCTTTTGTTTTTGTTTTTGTTTTTTTTTTTTAAATCAACGTAATGCTCAAGGTATTGCAAAGAACTTCAAGTAAAACTGAATGCAGTGATATAAGCGTAGAATTCCATATAGAAATGAACAAACTATTCTGGTAATACTCACTCTTGGTTGTAAATGTAAAGGTAACGAATGGCTGCTATAGTCTATTTCACATCTAGTTTTAACAGTCCATTTCTTGTTCATTTTCCAAAATGCACTGGTATCTCAAAGCTTATTTAGCAAACTTTTAGTTTGGTAATTAATTAAACACTATCATTTGCTAGTATACATCTGTAGAGATCTTTCAGTTGTCATTGCATTGCCATGCTTAGGACAACATCTTGAGTTAAAGCCAAAGATGGCTTTGAATCATTTGGTATCAAGGTACTAATGAGCTCTGCAGAAGCTTCTAATACAGTTTTTCCCTCTTCAGCCAGGTGTGGCTTAATCCACTCTATTTTTCCTGTAAGCAATATGATGTCCAATATGTAACTTTCGCCTCATACTGCAAAGAATGTTTCCAAAAGGTTAAAGCCATGCTTTTTGCAACACAGGAGAGACTTTGCCGATTTCTCTTTTCCTGGTGTTAGATTACTATCCATTTCCACCCTGAAATTTGATGGCCTGACAAAAAATATTTTTCCCTCAAAATCTCAGATCATGAACTATACTAGTTTGTATATTCTGATTTGTATGTGTGTGTTTCCTACCCTTAAAAACTGTTTATGAATCAAAATTAAAAAAAGCTAATTCTACAGTGTTTGTACTCAAGGATCATTTTTCTAAATTCTAGCTGTAAGAATGCAAACAAATTACATTCAGATTCCAAGGAAAGAAATTAAGAGTTTAATACTCTAGTAAAAGCACTGAAGCAATTACAAATGAATTTATCAGGAATTCATTCCTCTTGATTGATGTGCTAAGTGGAAGCATGTAGGACATTAAAAGGGTCTTGTATAAATCTTGATAGTAGTTGCTGCTGCTTCTTAGAGAATGTATACATGTTCTGCTATTGATTTGTTTGCAGCCACATAGTTAAACTGTAAGATTTCTGGCTAGTAAAATCCTTGTGTGCGTATCATAAGAGTTCTGTGCTTTGCTCCAGCTCCAGCAGAAGGGTGCCAGCTTTTGCCTCAGTATTTCTGACTCATTCCACAAAACGTAATTTTGTCAGCACCCAGTTGCCAGAAAATGTTGGCTCTGCTATTTAAAGCAGTTAGTAAGTTTTTTTTTCAATATGATTTGTATACATTCAGGATTTTTTTAAATATTAATTCAGTATTGCCCTTTGTAGTCCATTCATTTTCTTAGAAAACATTCTAGTTACAGGTTGGCTTCTCTTAAGATGTCATCTAAACTCATGCTATGGCTTTATTTGCCATAATGTGGCAATGCTATGACATTCACCCTGGCAATCACTCCAAGGGTGATGAAATTTGAGATTCAAATTTTCTCTTAGGGAAGTCTATAGGTTTTGCTTCAGACTAAAGACATGAACCTCCACTTGTCATCTTGGTATAAACACTTAATTCCCCAAATCACCTGCATCTGCTACAAATACCTCATTGAAGCAAACAAGACAACAAATCCTTCGATATGCAGTAAGGAGGATGGATGTCCCTTGGATATTTCCCCAACCATGTTTCCTTTAGTATTGTAATTTGAAGGGTTAAATGTAGCAGATGAGTTTTCTTTCATTCCTTCCCTACTAGCCAAGGTGTCCATCCAAAATGACAAATGCTTTGTTAAAAGGATTGCATGTACAAGTCAGTATCTTCAGAGGACTGAAAATCTTCTTAAGTGCCTCCATGTATCAAGAAATAGTGTTAGTTTTTAATCAAGTACCTGTCTTGAATGAAAGGAATTCCCACCCAAGGAAAAATAACCTCACATCATGATTATTTTGTGTTACATCGTTCGTATTTTTTTTCCACACGTACAAGGTTCATGTCTTCAAATTCAGGGTGAGATGTTTTTCTGTAGTTCTGGTTCCTATTGTCACTGATAATTCCACTGATAAGAGAATAGCGTACCCTTTCTTTGGGTGGGGAAACATATTTGTGTTTCACTAGAAATGTTTGGTTAACAGAAGCACAAGAAACTAAACCACAAAATCTAAAAAGGGAAGTTTAAATGTATTTTTTTATAGGAGCGGATCAGTAATAAAAACAATAAAATCCAGTGTTTAAGCTTTATAGAAATAGTTTAATGACCAGCTGCAGCAATAAACACCTTTCCGTTTTGATTGGGTCTTAACTTCTCCGTCCAGTGATTAATTGCTCCATGGAAGACAAACACATTACATTATACCTTAAGTATAACATCCTGTTTTAAAGATTCCACTAGTACAGTTTAAATGTTTTTGAACCTGTTCAGAATTTAAAAGGATATTTCAAGGATCCTCCATTTATCATTACTTCGTACATACATTCAGGACCAAGGCAATAACTGGCCAGTGTTTCCTTTCTCATATTCAGCTTTGGCCTTGCTTGCATTTCTATTCCACTTAAATAAAGAGTAATGTAATATTGTGGTGTCACAACTTGTTTTCATTGGAAACATCATGGAAAGTACAGGATGAAGACTCTATTTTATTTAAACTGTGGGAAAAATTTGAACTCTATTAAAAAGTTCTTTAACTGGTTCCTATGCAGGATGGAGCATGCGTTAATGTATTATTATTAAAGCCATATTCCTTGCAGATAACAGCCACTAAGACAATGTTTTAAAAATATTTTAGATATAAACTAGATTTTATCTGATGATCTAAGATGGAAATAATGGCAGTAAAAGATGTCGAATTCATCCACTCCTCTTCTTACACAATTAAACTTCCTTTCTCGAGGGGGCTGTATATGACACTAGCATCAAGAAATCTGTGCCATAGCAAAGGTTGTATGTATATCAGAAGTATGAACTTCATTTGTTTTTTGAATTCCATTTTATTTCACCTAGTGTTGTAGCTTCCATTTGAGAGTGTTACCTTGAGTTCTGTTATAGACATACAGAAGCATTGAGGTTGGAAGTGACCTCTTGAGGTCATCTGGTCCAACTCCCGTGCTCAAGCAGGGTTACCTAGAGCCAATTTCCCACTCCAGCACCTCCTGTTTGTGCCCATTGCCTCTTGTCCTGTCACTGGTCACCACTGAAAAGAGCCTGGCCCCCTCTTCTTTACACCCTCCCTTCAGGTATTTATATACACTGATAAAATTCCCCCTGAGACTTATTTTCTTCAGGATAAACAGTTGCAGCACTCTCAGCTTCTTCTCCTTTGCTAGACTGTCTTCAATAGCTCTGTATCAAGCTTGTTTTGGGGGTATTGTTTTGTTTTATTTTGGATTAAAACATTTGTTCTGGGATGATGTCTTTTATGAAAAATCAGCACAATCTAGCATGTCTTCCTGTAATGGTTTGTCTGATGAGCCCATCCAGAGAAACAACAGATGCTTGAATGGGAACAAGAGCACAGGCAAGTTCAGGACTGTTTCTTCCTTTTAGTCATCTGTGGCTCTGAATAGTGACAAGACGTGTCAATGGTTAATGAACATTCCTTTGCTAAGCTGATAGTCTTTGCTGTGTTTTCCCATAGTCACTTGAGAGCCTGGAGTGAGTGGAACTTGACAGAAATGTTATGAACTCAGAAAAATGAGGCACTAGTATCAAGATCCAGAGCAGCTGGGTGTCAGCATCCTTCTGATCCTACTGGAAGGGAAAAGTGCCGACTGTAAGATCTCTAGAGAAATCTAGAGCTTAAGGGGAGTGTTTAGTTACCGTCCAGTCCCAGGAAGCTGGTTATCGTCACCTTGGCCACTGGGAGAAACAGGTCAGGCTGAGATAAGTCTCTCTACTCATTTCACGATCAGAAAGACAGACTTGATGGACCTAATTTAAATTGCAACTATGTAAAATCAACTGTGTTAGAGCTTGTATAGCAAAGGTAATGTATAGCTTGTATATAGCAAAGGTAATGTAAAATGAAAATCAGATTCTTTATGCCCTGAGGTACAAGATTTTTAGAGGCACAGATCTAACACTAGGCTGAATAATTTTATTGGACTTCAAAAACTTGTGTAATTTTACACTTCTAGCACCCACTAATATAGGTGTGATTTGTCTGCTTTCTCCAGAAAATAGGCAATACAATCATTAATTGAGATATTTAATTAAAGTGCTCATTAGATATTCAAATAGGAAAACCTCAGTCAAACATTTAAATGGTGTTAAAGACAATGGGCCAAACTGTTTCTTATGATTCTCTTGTACTTGGTGACAAATCTGGCCCCACTTGAGTCAAGTAGTACAATAGCAAAATACTCAGTTTTAGTACTTCGCAAGGGAATAGATGTCAGATATTTAGCTACTTCTGAAAAATACAAACTCCTTGTTGTTAACAGCTGTTTATTAGTTCCCATCACAAGTGCAACATTATTTGGGATTTCTGAATAGAGAGAGGAACGTGAAACATTCAGTTAAAGCAGTGGAAAAATACAGTTTAAGTATGTGAATATAGGAAAAGAATCAGAAATACAATACAACTCATGAACTTTGACATAAAACAAAAATAATTTGAAGTCAGAATATCAGGTAAAAATCTATTCTTTCCAACTTTCCTTGTTTTTTGGTAGAAGTTTGTTTAGATATTCTTTAGATATAATTTTTGCACTTGATTTGGGAGATGAAATAGAAAAATAAAGTAGCTTTTTATGGTAATAAAGACAGATTTTATTTGAAAATTTTGCTTTCTATTACTGTATGATAGTCTGTAGGTCTCTTTATTTATGTGTGTCTATTTTCCATAGTGATCAAAGCAATAAAGCCAATCTAAAACTGTGTATGTCTGGTCGCAACGTATTATGAACTTTATCAACTGAAACCATGTAGTTAGACATAAGCAAGACATGCATGGGACAGCACGTATAGCAAGTGGTGCTCCATGTGTTGGTTCATTCTCTCACTACTTTGTTTAGCGCTTGGTGTTTTAGGTATGAAATAGTGTCTCTGTGCAGATTGTATACCATTTGGAAAACAATTCACTGAGTTTTGATACACATTCATATTACTACTTGCACAAATGATCCTGCAGAATAGAATATCCTCGGTCAAAGAAAGGGTTAAAATAGCTTTTTCATGCTTTGGTTTTGTCAGTGTTAAGGCTTATATGTTAGACCCTAAACCTTTTTTGCAGACTCTTCCTTGGAAGTGTTCTCTGTTTCAATCTGTTTGACTTTTTCATATCTTTTTATATCTTTCCGATTTCAATTTGGTCATAATGTTGAAACTAGTTTCAAATTAAAAAAAAAAAAACAACAAACAATTGAGGCCTGTTTTAGAATTGTAGTCATTGTAGAGAAGGTTTTAGATTTAAGACATGTGCATGTTTACATACACCATGAGTATCTTGATCTTTGATATCATTCTTTTCTTGGGTGCTAGTCATGTTTTTGCCCAATACTTTTCAGATAGGATATCAATACCGATAAACTGCTGATAAAATATTTTAAGTTGAAGTACTTCAGTAGTTCTAATTACTATAGACATGTCTGAACTTAAATCCATTGATTATTTCTGTGCAAGGTCATACTGGAATCATCCACTTAATAGTGTGCAGCTATAGCAGTGCAAAAATAATTGTAGCTTTTGAACTGATATGGAAAAACTGCTGAAAATGATTACTCACTGCATCAAGAATTCTTTTAAGTAGTGCACGGAAAATATGAAAATATAAAT
Organism: Chlamydotis macqueenii; assembly: GCF_036417535.1. Classification (NCBI taxonomy): domain Eukaryota; kingdom Metazoa; phylum Chordata; class Aves; order Otidiformes; family Otididae; genus Chlamydotis; species Chlamydotis macqueenii. Next base: position 55,635,805 of record NC_141557.1, read on the forward strand.
TGACCGTAATCAATTCAGAGAGCTTTCAGAATAACTTCTATTTGTCCATTTTAATATTGGCAGCCATAGTATATAATGTAAACATGACAGGTCCGAGTGTGACCCAGCCAGTTGCTTGCCCCCAGAGCAGCTGGTGAAGGACTGGTCTAGACCCTAAGGCTTTCCCAAGAGTTCTCAGGAGGCTAGAAGGAAAAAAAAAATATATCTTGTAGTCTCCAGCTTCTGGGAAAATGAGGGCAGAAAAAAATGCACATACCTGAAGATGACTTCTGACTTTGTCCAGGACTGTGGGTGTCCTTTTCCCTCCACTGTTTATTTACATTCAGTAAAACTCAGATGTAGCCTAGGACATGGGCCAGTAACTGCTGTATTGGAGAATACTATTAGTCCATCTGATGGCTGAGAGGAAGACAACCCCCTCTCCTCCTTCATTCCCTTCATAATGCACCTGGCTAGTTGTGCAATGCTAACCAATGAACAGCTGCTAACAATGAGGAAATTGTGCTCATAAGAAGTAGCTCAGGATCTGATGGTTTTTCTCTGGGGAGAAACTGAAGCACTAGGGACTTGTTTCTTGCCAGGATGCTTTTTTTTTTTTTTTTTTTTTTTTTTTCCACTTGCAAAAAGTTGTCTCTGTGTTGAATTAAACACTTTTATCTTCTCTGTTTATGACTTTGTGGAGCTGGTTTCTTTAGAAGGACTCTATTTCCCCATCATTTCCTCTTCCCCTCCTTCTTTTCCCTCTCCTGCTTCCACTCCCACCCCCCTCAATCCATCTGGGAGGATTTAAGAATTTTACAGCTGAGAAATAGCTAGGCATTGGAATAGCTATTTATAGCATGACTGGTAACTTTTCCTAGCTGTAATGTTTGTCTGCATTAATGTTATCAATATATGTGTACGTGAGTATGTGGATGTGAATTAGCATATGGGGTACATTTTACGTGTGCATGTAGCAAGTATCTAGTATATCCTCTCAAGACATTCCCCTTTACTGACTGTCCTTCCTACAAACATCTTGTAGTACTTTAAAAAAAAACAAACAACAAAACAACAAAAAAACAAACCATCAAAAAAAAATAAAAGGCAGAAAACCAAACAGGATATGAAAATTCAGTGCCAAAGAGGCAATTCTTTAGGTGTGATTGAAACTTAGCTAATAACATAAAGAACTCCATCTATGAAGGGAAGTCAGTTCTTTGGGCTTGAGAAAATAAGCAGAAACATCTAAATTCTGATGTTGTTTTAATTTGAGAAAGTCTGTTATCCCTTGCAGCCCAAGTTAGGCATATGCCTCTGTGGGAGCAAAGAAATCCATATAAATAATGAATGTAGTGAGTTTTTTTTTTTCTTTGGTAACTATGACATTCTTGCATTGACTCATGTCTTCTGTCTGGTAAAATCCATTAAGTGTAAACAAATTCAATTCAGAGTGGCTAGATAGGAGATTCAGAATTAACAAGCACTACTTACACTGCTCTATGTAAAAGTTATTTTTTTTTAGCAACTTCAGTTGATTCAGGTGCTATCAAGGAACATATAGCAATCACTATTAATTTATAAGCTCATTATTTTAGTATGTATTTTCCTGTAGGCCTTCCTGTTTCATCATGAGAACTATCTAGCTGGAATACTCTGTCACACTTTTATTTCTCACATTAAAATAGTTCTTACCGACTCATTACACTTTTATACTGGCATAAGAAAGCTAAAACTGTTTCTGGCTTGAAAGTATGTCTGTTGTAATACAAACAAATGTGTATACTGTTCTGTATGAAAATATACAAAATAGATCATCTTCAAAAATCTGCTACAGTTGAAAGTTTCCATGAGTGGATAGAAAACAAGTGATCAGTAGCAGGCATGATTCATCAATCTATTTAGCAGTGGTCCTGGTATTTAGTAGAAAATCTATTAAGATCGCTTTAAATGTAACTCATTTTCTCTGTTCTTCAACTTGAAATAGCCTACAGATATCATCAAACAGAAAGCTGAAAAAAAATTTAAAATAAAACTACCTCTCTTCTTACTTCATTCTACAATGAGGAAGAAAGGAGAATACTTGGACTGCTGCTCTGAAGCTAGTCACTGGGATACCATTAAATGGAAGTCAACCAAGTTGGCAGCATTTGCCTGAAGGCCTTGATATTGTGCTTACAGGCTGGATTTCAGCAAATTTATTTGTTCCTGTACTTGTGAACCTTCTTGTAGCCAGTCCTGAAATAACTGCAACACTTTACTCAGAAATTTGCACTGAATCTGACATTTTAAGTCATAATTATGAGCACTAGATCACAATATCTGAAAGTGTTCCTTACAGAAAGCAGACTTTCTTGGAACACTGCCAACTGCCTTCAAAATTGGAATTTCTGATCAGATCAGTGGAATCTGTGAGTATCTTGCTGTGACCAAAGAAGCAAGAACGAAAACCTAAAAACCAGTATCTGAAGCCTATCTCTGTTAATGTGGTTTGGGCTAGTCACAGAGAAAGCATTTGAAGACTTAAGGAAGTTCTTGCCTACCACATAGCTGATGAAAAGTAATGAAGACCATCTGGCCTTCATAATAACTGAAATCATGTATGCCAGCTTCAGAGAACGCAGCATTCCATCATTCCTAAGCATGCAATTGTCTAGCCAAGTTTGGAGAAATGTACATTTCACGCCAATGCTCTCATAAATTATACCCATACTTCTTCCTATCTCATCTCATGTTCTGCCTCTCTGTTTTTGCAAGATAACAGAGTAGTTGATGGCAACTTGTTCTCTATAGCACCTCGAGTCTCTTAGAACATGTGTACCATGAGGTGACAGAAATGATGTAAGCTGAAATACAGGTGAAATACAAATGTTTGAGTTCTTGTTGCTAAATTTCACTTCAGCCTTTGACAGATTTAAATACATAGTGCATGTATAGCCTATGCAAGGTAGAAGTACAACGTAAACTCATTCCTTTGGGAGTTATAAAATAGCATTTCAAAGGCTATGCCCTTTACCTCACCTGGATATCTTTTTTGCCTTTTTGTTATCCAGGACTTCCAAGAACAGCTGAACTCCACGGAAATGCCGCTGTACAATTCAAGTTTGCAGTGGGAGTTAGACACGATGTATTTTCATTAAAGTATTATTTATTAATAATATATATATGAATTTTAATTATTTTATGATATATTAGTAATTCCAGACTAGATTCTTCCATTGGTTATAATGGTGCATATCTAGTCTAACTCCACTGAAATTGGAATCCACTTTGCAAATACCACTGGCCACTGGGGCAAATTCAGCTGTTATTTTTATACTGACAATGCTAGTGCATTAGATGATTCTATCTGCTTCCTGAGATAGATATATATAGATGTGTATATATATGTATCTTTTCAGTAATTTTATTTTACTCACCAAAAACTGAGAGAGGCTTTTTTCTGTCACAGCAGAGCAAAAAACATTGTAATGAAAAAGGGAGAAAGTTGCTGTGAAAGACTTTAGTAAGAGAGATGAGGTTATTTGGTAAAACAAACCGCTGTTTAAGTATTTTTTAGGCGTTTTTGGAGGCATGACATGGTCAGCATTCATGCTGAAGGATTAATCTCAGGATTGTAATTATTTGATAAACACATGTTAATTTCCAAAGTTTCCTGCATGGAGAATGAAAGTAATTTAGTCTTATCAAATAGCAGCCAGCCCTGCGTTTGCGTAGGTCATGATTTTCATGTTGATGTGGTGTTTTTCAACCATATGAGCCATCTTTTCCAGTGTTCCTACTTGCAAATTTTCCTGCTTCGTGGTTCATTCCTATTGCTGTTCAGTTGCTGTACTACTCTTTCTGATCTTAATTTCCTCAAGGGCTCTTGTTAAATATATATTAGGGTTGGGCATATTTTATTGTGCCCTATAAAGGCACTTTTACATATTCAAGCTCAAGAGTCTTCATTGCTCATGCAGTCAAACCCACTGAAGTCACGGAGACCACTTATACCAATAGAGGCATGCAAAATAAACTCTTAAACATCCCAAGGTATGAAATTTAATCTTGTTAGCACAAATCTGTTTTGGGATTTTATGAGAGAACCTCCATGCATCTGTTTAATCCCTGGAGTTTTTACATCATTTTACTGATTTAAATTAATATAATCCACACTTTTTTCCCCCTCTCTCTTTTAAATCATGGAAGAGTTTAGGCTTTTACTTATGATACATTTAAAAGATCAATCCACAGCAAGTCTCTGGAAAGAAGTAAATTGTACAGTGTACTTCAGAGTATTTGGGAAAGTAAACAAATCTATTTGGGTATAGTTATTAAAACTACCTGATCTCTTCCAGAAATAGATGATGAATTTTCAGAAGTTACAAGAACACAGCACTTTGAAAGAGCTCTAGTCTTGCAATTCAAAATGTTGATTCCTCCAGTTGAGGACTTGCGTTCACCACTTTCTGGTTCTAATACAGTATTGAAGTAGACTTTTTAATATTACTATGGTTTTGAGAGGTTTTGACCTTTGTGGAAGATGGCAGACCTCAAAGTAGGCTCTTTATTTGGGCAGAGATTTTGAAAAGCCAGGTTGTACAGATTGCCTCCTCAATATGGGTGTAGGCACTTCAGTAATTGCTGAGTTTGTTAGCAAGCAAAACACTTGGAGATCCGTCAGCGTTCCTGAAAAATTCAGATTATGAAGAAATTAGGGAAAAAGTATTTGTCTTTATTTCTTCATTTAAGACAATTTGAAATAAGTGTAATTAAAGATGTAATCTTTAGTTTGCTTGAAGCAATGTAAGTTCAGGGATAGATGTCAGGGACTAACTTCTAGCCCTGTTGATGTTAGAGGTAAAATTTCTATTGACTTTTTGCTCAGTGGATTTTGTTTTTAGTTCCTTGAAGTCTGCATCATTTTAAAATACAGTTAGGTAAAGCACCTGCCTAAAATAAATATCACCCTGCAGTACTGGGAACAAAGTACAACTTTGTTGTGTTACTGAATCAGAACCAAAGGTGGAAAATAACTTGTCTGTCTTGTTCTATAGTCCAGCCTGTCAACATAAACAGATGTCAAACTGATGTTTATACATGCACACTATATTCTTATCAATGATCTAGTAATAACTGTTTGTAAAGTAGAAGATAAGATGTACCCATTGTACCAACCAAATGTATCCATCTGGCTACTCAACTAAAACCAGGGCAAAAACAATCATCTTCAAAAAATTGCACAACCACCAAAAAAAAAACCACCTTTCTGAAGTGCTTTGAAATACTGATGAAAGACTTCAAAAATCTTCCTTCATTTGTGCTTCTGAAGGAAAAATTGCCAGTATTGGTGGAAGGATAGAATACCTGAGGTTTCTAATAAACTTTATCATCAAGTGATATAATCCTACATTAACAATTTTTCTTTTGTCACTGCAAAGGATCAGGATTCATCTTAGTATAACTTTCTCTTGAGGTCCATTTCAGCCCAGCATTTACTCTGTGTTTTAATTCAGGTGCAGGTTAGGGAATGAGCTATCACTGAGCAGGTTTGAGATACCAATCTGGCAGCGGTTTACCTCATTTCTCATTACTCTCCTGTCATTTTGTTATGATGTGTTTTTAAGAACATCCAGTCTTTATTTGCAGGAAAACCATTTCCTCATGCGAAGTAGAACATGCAGACCTGATTTATTTCTCATTTCAGCTGCAAATCTGTTGATTTTTACTTAGAAGAGTTAATGTCTTTTTTTTTTTTTTTTTTTTTTTTCCCCTCCGTATCTCTATTACAGGCCAGACTATGACTGGCATTCACAGCAGTACACAAGAAATGAAGGGAGGGCTGGAAGGGAGAAGATAATTTTGGTCATTTCTAACACCATGTATGGGATCCAGCTGTAAGTTTACACCTTGCTACTCATACATACCCCTTCAGAGGGAAGTATTCACCATAGTCCCATATTCCTTTTTATGCAAGAAATAAGAGTCACTTAGTGTACAGTCTCAATTCAGCCTAATACAAAAGGGATTGCATAATATGGTTGCTTATCATAGCAGAGGTTTGGATTTAATGGTGTAGAAGTCCCTTCCCTCTGTTCTGTTGAACAGCAATTTTTCTTGTAAGGTAGTGATGTGTGTGCTGAGAAAACTTTTCTGCTTTCTGTAACCAACTTGCTCACCTACTGCAATCTTCACTGCTTTTACATGATGTAGTGAGCACTCTGCTTGTTTTATCTTCTTCCAGAATCCTTTGGATGTACTGTTTTTAGGCTCCTTAGGTTTCACAGTGGGAGAGTGAGTTCTTGAGGGCCCATTCCCAGATGCAGATTTTTTGACCATAAAATCCTCATGCTCACTGGTGGCTGTTGGTATTTTTCAGGGAAATGAAAAAGTGTTCAAAATTAATTCCTCATGGGCAAAGTTTGTGCAACAGGGGCTACCACCAGCATATCCATGTAACTGGATTTTCCAGTAGTAGTAACTTTAGAAATGGTCTTTGCAGGGCAAAATGGAGTCACTTTTAAAGGAAATCATATGGAAGCATGGAAGTTTGCACTGCCTAGTTTTGTTGACAGAGAATTCTGAATTTTTTTTTTTTCAGATAAGAGGGTACTGATTTTTTTTTTTTTTGAGCCTATAATTGCATAATGTCTGTGTCTGTAAATTTAGTGGCTTGTTTAATGTGTACACAGTCATAGTTCCTGTTTGGTTTTTGGGTTTACAAGACTTTCAAGTCAGTGAACTGCACAGAAACTATTATTGGGCTTCCAATGTTAAATCATTGATATAAAGACCATATTGTACAATATGATCGTTTCAGCTGTATGGGCAGAGAAAGCAAGTAGCATCAAAAAGTTCTATTAACTAATAGAGACATTAAAGCTTTTACTGTGCTGCTTCTCTCCTGGTTTGTAGGTACTGGAAGTTTGTATGTGTGGGCTGTTCTGGAACAGTAAGGCAATGGAGCTGGAGCGGATATAAGGAGGGAGTAAATAATTTAGTTAATTATTTGTTGTTTTTTTTTTTTCTTCTTTGGTCCCCTCTTGTTAACAGTGTGATAGGGAAGTTTCAGACAGTACTACTTAAAGATACTACAAGTGGTTGCAGGAGCCCAAATGGAGTCATTAATTTCATGGAGTGGTAAGAGGTCAGTCAGTGACATGGCCAGAGAGTGTATTAATACACCATTTAACTGTTTAATAAGCGACCTTGGAGAACTTGGAAAAACTAACTGGGTCTTGTCCTCTCAGTTATGATGATAGATGACACTCACAGTGTCTGGTGTAGGCTCCCTCTATACTGTTAGCAGTATCAAGGCTAGGTTTTTTAATGCACTCTGGTTTCTCTTTGACCACAATATGGATTTGCCCACAGTATGGTGGGCTTCAGGTGACTCAATAGCCAGTCTCTTCAGTATGCAGGGGTTTACTGCTCGGATTCTCAGACGGGTGTATCTCCCAGTAGTCCCCAAAACACTCGGATTCCCCAAAACTTTTCTGGATTATTTGTTTCAAAGAATGGGCTGAAATTCCTCTCCTAGCTATTGTTCACTTCTAGGAGGAATGCTTGGTTTCCGGCTGTTGGGATTGCTATACTTGCTGTAAAGATAGAATCTGAGTGGGTAGGATTAGTTTCTAGAAGTTTTTTAGAAATACAAACATGCAAAAAAAGAAGGAGTCAAATTTATTTATGTGGCTAAAGAATTAAGGCAAATTCTGCTAACATTCTATAGCAACAGGATTTTTTTACACCTTAGAGTGTTTATTCTTTCATTCCCCCCTTAATGTTTGAACCTGACCCAGTTTCTTATGTTTCTACATTGAATAATACTTTATCTTCCATTTTTAAGAGAGGTAGACCTGAACCAAAGCAGCAGATTGCACCATTTCCTAACTGCATTTTTTTTCAGAAACCAAATCTCAACCTCAATTTTACAAATGTCCTTATCTCCTGAAGTTGCCCTCTTTGTGCAATACATGGATTTTATTTCTTGTCTCCTGTATTCTGTCCAGTCTAATAATTGTTTTGTTCTTCTTTCCATTGTTACACTTCTGATTTCTATATGTCAAGGACACTGGGGTTTTGTCAGAGTTTCAGTAAACAACAGAAAATTGATGAGAGTTGAAAGGCAATGAATGGCAGAACTGGATCCAAGTAAGCTATTATTGTATGCTTAGAAGTATTTTGTTTACTTCAAGGCTAATGGGGCACCATGTTAGCTCTTCAAATGTGAATTTTTGGGGAGCTTCTGAAATTAGCATTTGCTTTGGCAAAACAACATACATGAGATGAGTTTGAAAACAGGCAATAAATAGATCTGGGACATGCTACTAGGTATGACAAAGTTTTCAGGGTATTTTTTTTGGAGAATCTGGCAGGAGGCAGGCCAGCCAGAAACCTGGTAGGACTCAACTTTCCTTCCTTTCTTTTTCTTCCCCATTGTTGCATCTCATTGAAGGTTATTTTTATACCGAGAGGTTTAGCTGTGTAGTCTGATGACTTCAAAATTATTCGGACAGTGTATGCTTAGCTGCCATTTGTGCCTGTATTCAGTCCCAGGCTTCAAAACCTCTGTTGTGACGAAGCTGTTGAAAGGCCCCTCCACATCAGGACTGGTGGCACCTTGCACACACGTGGCTGCCTCGGCCACCTCCCCGTCCCCTCCCGGCCTTGCTCGGCTGGCTGGGCTGGGGCCTGGAAACTGTATCAGTCTGGCCAGGCACCCTCCTGCCTCCCTTAGTAGCCTGCACCCTTTGGGGTCATGGCTTCAAAGGCTGCTCAGGCAGTGGAGTAACGTGAATTAAATTCTACCCCTGACCACCTTTCACCCTGTAGAAGGGTCATCAGGCTAAAAGCAACATATGATTTAAATTCTCCTTTGAGTCAATCTTTAAAATAACATTTCTCACTCCACCTCCTGGTATGTTCCTTCAAGATAGAGAGCATAGGGAATTCTACCTAATAGAGTAAAGCTAGGTTTTCTTTCATTTCTTGCTATTGAGAAGTAAAACCATGAATTCTGACGTTCTCTTAAATACCTAGGAACACTTTTGACATCTTTATTTCAAGCAAGACTGCAAAAAAAAGTAAAGCATCATGCAAATCATTCAACACCGAATTTGTAACAAAATTCGGAATAACGTCTTACTCTTTACAGGTTTCCCTTTTTATAGCTTTTTGTAGGATTCAATATTGTGATATTTCAAAGACATTTAAATAGAATCATAGAATCATAGAATGGTTTGGGTTGGAAGGGACCTTCAAAGGTCATCTAGTCCAACGTCCCTGCAAGGAGCAGGGACATCTCCAACCAGATCAGGTTGCTCAAAGCCCCATCCAACCTGGCCTTGAACATTTCCACGGATGGGGCATCCACCACCTCTCTGGGCAACCTGTTCCAGTGTTCTGCCATACACAGGCAAGCTTTTGTATTGGTGTGAGAGTACAATAAAAATGATCATACATTGGCAAATAGGTGAATATTAGATTGCATAGAGGTAAGAAATTGCTGGTTAAATACATTAAGAATTTTTAATATTATAATTAAATATTATTTCTATATTACTATTAATATATTAATATTTAGTGAAATATTATTTTAATATTAATATTAAATTACAGCAGTCTTTCTCTTCACATTTTAATACAGGTCTGAGCTGAAAATTGTACAGAATTTAAAATAAAATTTGGTTTGGTCTGTTTCAGCCTCCTAATTATCAACTGATTTGTGATCACATACTTTCTTCTGTGTGGTCACCCCAAAACTGCATACACTGAATAATTTTAGAACTCTGTGTGCTCATCTTTCAGGATATGGATGTATTTCATTTATTGAATAACTTGCTGTGATACTGGAGGTGTCTGGAATCATTGATCTGTTGCAGATTAAGGCTTGGCCATTTATGTTGTCTGTAACAGGCCAAATACTGAAAACCCACTGTCATATAAGTGTGCCAATACAAAAAGCATCAAACACTTATTTCCTGGCTTGTTTTGTAAGGGCCAAGTATTTGCATGTAGCTACAGCCCTTTTTCCTGTGGTCAGTTATTAGATGAAGTCTTTAGTGTCTCCAAGAGATGGCTGATGTTTTTTTAAGACAAGCTTTAAATATCACTGCTTACCGCTGTGAAAGACTTACTAATGCACTCATCACTACATTAGTCTTTGGGGAAATATTCATATGGGGGTTATTTGAGCAATGTCGAATTTTCATGAATAATACATATATTCACTTTGAATGGAAGGTGCTCTTTGGCACGCTCCCAAAGCGTGAAACGTGTCACAACCATCTTCATTTATTTGTTGAGTCCTCAAAATCAGTGTTCAGAAGCGTGGCTTCGTTACTCCCTTGTACATTGTATACTCTTGCAGTCCTTGACTGGGCAAAAGTATCAGTTAAGTAAGCAAGTTCTACAAACTTCACTGTATCGTCAAAGCATGGGGAGAACCAAAACAGTGTTGAAACAAGAAGAGTTGTACTCTGGACAAAATTCAAATAGTACATCAGCTGTATTTCTCCTGAGGCCAGTAAATGTCATTTAAAAATGAATTGGTATTTGACACTTTTGGGAGTTATCCTCTCTCTGAATGTATTCCAGTGCAATGTGACCATTTAGGGCTGTTCTCATGTATGAATGTTTGGCATTTGAAAAATAGCTTTTCTGTTTGTATGGGTATTTATTAGTGGTTCTTTTTCACATTACTTTGAGATTCATATCTGATACTACATTGGGAAGCCATTTTAGATGATTCTTTCAAACTGAGTTGCAAAACAGCTGCAAATGCTACTTTTTCGCATTCTTACCCAGGTCACAGGTTATTCCTGTCGCCATATCTTTTGACAGAAAAGGAACAGTAAGTCAACCACTTGCTTGTGTTGTGAGAAAAAAAACACTTGCAGCATTTCCTTTGTTGCTGAAAGAAATAAATCCTCCCTTATTTTGTGAAATTTGACTGCTTTTGCAACTTTTAAATTTACAAAATAAGATGCCTCTGGAGTTTTTCTGAGCTAAATAGAGACTTTGGTGGGATTTTGAAAGGACGCAGTAATTTGTCCAACTTTCACAAGAAAAAGTCCGTGTGTATTTGTCCTGTAAGTCAGAATGAGTTCTTCTCAAATACCGCTGTAGTTTTGCCAGATGAAGTCTTCATTGGCCAATACTGCTAAAAAGGCAACACCTGGGAATGAGGCTCATCTACATAGAAATTCACAAGTTATGTTCCGTGTATTTATTTTGGAAAGGCCTTTTCTCTTTGACCGTCTTTTTTTTTGGTTCCATTCTTGAATGTCTTTTTTCAGCAGCTTTGCTGGCCTGTGGTTTCTCTGATGAGTTTAGTTTCCACTTGATTTCAAACTCTTAGTCCACAAATTGGTGATCCATGATGAAACATTTTCATGGTTGTGAATCAACTAATGCCCTAGTTTTTTGGGGGTTTTTTTTGTTTGTTTCTTTTTTTTGTGTGTGTGTGTGGTTTTTTGGGGGGGTTTTGGGGGTTTTTTTTTTGTTTTTTTTTTTGTTTTTTTTTTTTTAAGAAAAAGAGAGAGAGAGAGAAAGTAAGTAGTATCTACCGTGTTATAAGCTACAACTTCATTTTTTATTTTCCGAAAGCGCTTTGCTAAGAATACAGCCAGACAGTGCAGGAGATGCAAGTTGAAAAGTTTGAGTGAATGCAGTTCTGGAAAACAGTACACAAGATTAATGCCCCCTACTGCCTGGTCTTCTGCTCTCTGTGTATTAGTCCATGTGCCAGTGTCCTGCTCAGTCTTTCTTGTTAGTTTCCTGATCATGGTCTCATCTCCCAGGGCTGTGAGGTCCTGCTCCTTGCCCTTTTTCTTTTCTTTCTTCTCCATACATTGCCTACACAATAGTTGTTTTTCTCACATACAGCACCAGCATACATGAACTATTAGCCTTTTCTTTTTTAAAGCAATGGTGGCTATTCTTGCTCTGAGATGACATCTCAGCACTCTCAATATCTGCTCTTTTCAGTGTGCTTGAAATGTTTTTTGTGTCTTGCATGAAGTCAGAAACAACTCTTTTGATACTCGACCCCACAGGTGACTGACAGCCCAGTTCTACTTTACTTTCTGGTGTTGCGTAACACTATACTGCTCAAAAAATTCTAGTTAAAATAACATGACTACTTAGCATGGATCCTGCAGCCCATAGCCATGCTAAGTAGTATTCTGTTTCACAAGTGGTCCCTTTGAAGTCAGTTGAGTTACACATGCTTACATCATGTCTGAACTTGGTCCACTGTGTTTACAACATGCATATTTGATATTGCACAGTGGGTGTACATAACTTTTAAAATAATAAAATCTTTATTACTTTGAGGAGTGTGCACATTAAATAACAGATTTTCATTTACATCAAGGCCCCTTATGCTCCTCTGGCTGTGCAAAGGCCTTAAAACTAGCATAAATTCTACTAAAGTCCAGCTGAAAATCCCTTTTCACAGCCAATGTTGTGTAAAATGGTGCTGCATGTAAACCTAAGTGCAGCCCTTCTCAAAAGGGATTTTTTAATTTCAAGTGAATCACTTCACATTTTAGTTTTGTTTTCCTGTTATAAAAATACAATAGAATTAATCACTGTAACTTTCTGCTTATTTTTAATGTACAGTATACTATCTTACAGTAAATCTTTTATGATGAGCAGTTGAACTTTTTTATCCCTATGAGTTTCAAATCAAATGTTAACACTTTTTCTCATTACCTGTATAGCAATGCTCCTATAAACAGCAAAAAGGCTGTTTATTCCTTGAATTACTCTGAAGAAGTAAAAGCAAAAAGGATTAATCCAAATAAATAATGTCAATTGGAGTCTGTTTTATTTGGGTGCCCAATTTGGGACAGGAAGGTAATGCATAAAAACATATTTTTTTAAGAATGTAGAGGTGGACTTTTATGTCTAAACCTTCTAAAATCTATAAATTCTTTGTTTCTAAGCTCCATTTCTGGTCCATCTGCATAAAATAGGCACTTAAGGGACTACAGAAATTATCTACTGAAGCTTCAGCTAGAAGTAGCGTAAAGGTATTAGTTGTTACCTGGTGAAGAAGTATTGCCTTTTAAAGATGACCTTGTATTTGAAGCACTGGACAAGAACTTGGGGGATCTGCATCAGTTTCTTGACTGCAGCAAATTCCTTGTTTGACTCTTGGTAATTCACTTAGTCTCTGTGCACCAACCTGTCAGTCTGTCTGTTTATCCATCTGCCTCGCAGAGATGCTGTGAGGGTAATGCTACTTCTCATACAAGAGTCTGTCTAATATCTGTAAGGAGCTGCTAGAGCGGGGAAAAATAATTTCTGCTATTGTCAGTACTCTTCCCTGACTTTTCGTGTTACTCTCCCCACAAAGAGAAAAGGAAAATGGCTGTTGCAAATCTTAGATGAGAACCCATCTGTATGAAATCAGGGTATATATGAACAGTCATGTTTGAAGATGTTTTAGAAGGGAGATTTCCTGTCTTGGCATACAGTATTTTGCTTGTTTTGGACAGAAAGGTATAATCTTTATCCATGTACAGCTAGTTTGCAGCTTTCCTATGTGGTTCCTGAATGCATCCTTCTCATCTTCTTCCTTTTTCTTTTCAACTAGGAAAATAAGCAGTGTATTGGAAACATTTCTTTATGTGCTGTAGGCTACACTTAAGCATTGAGGTCTCAGTAATTTGTGTTTTTAATGGACAGGGGGTTTTCCTTTTGGGTCATTTTCACAGAGCAACTTAGGTTGTCCAAACATATTCTGAAATATGTTGGGGATTATGGTTTCAACACATGCCTGCCTAGGGCCAAAGTATGAGTAACACATGAAATTTTGTTCCATTCCATGAACAAACCCCTGTTTTGTGGTATAATACAAAACATAACTAAGCAGTTTAGATCACTATCAAGCATTACAACGTTAGGTTTTCTATTTATGTGACTACCCAAAGCTCATTAGAAGCTTATTTTGTAGCTCTAGGGAAGTAAGAATAAAAAGCAGGAAAAATAGTACGTTGTATTTTGTTTACTGTACTTACCAGTATATGTCAAGTGTATAATTTTATAGTTGCAGAGCCCAACTTCCAAAACTTGTGAAGTCCAGGATTGTTCATAAAACTGTTGTGCGTGCAATTTAACTGTGAACTTTGATTGCATGGACAAAATAGCTGTTTGTGCATGTTGGCAGACTATTGTTCGCTGGTCCTTCTGTGCCGTATGAGTGTCCTTGAAGTGAAGTGTTTCCCCGTTCCTCTTCCTCACTTGCTCTTAGGCCTGCAAGAAAGATGGTGATTGCCAAGCCCAGAGGGATCATCAGGAGGGGCCTGACAGATCTGAAATATCAGAAAACATTTGCAGACATAAGTGTTCAGAATCTGGATGTGAATTTTGACTATTCAAAACTACACACTGGCTGGCTGGCTGAGTCATCTTAGAGAAATCACAACAGTGCTCACCATAGTCATGTAGATAGAGGTTTCATGTCTCCATTAGACTAAGTTTGTGCATGTGAGAGAAATCCCAATGGGCTGAAATAAGGTATTAATGTATAAGAATGGAATAGGTAGTAGAGCAGGGAGTAGGGGTGGGAATTACCTTTTCCAAGGGACAATATTTTTATTTGCTGCTTCTTGTCTTGTCAGGTTTTCCTTTTAAGCTACAACTGTGTGGCCCATTTGACACATTGGTCTGCAGCTGAGGGCAGAGAGAGAGAAAATAAGTCCATTAGGAAATAGAAAAAACAAGGTTCTGGACAACCTAGATAAAAACCAATGATAACCTTCAGCTTTCCGTGCTCTTACCCCTCACTGGAAATTACTTTCTGTAATGAAAGGATATGTTGCATAAACCCAACTAAAAAGGAGTGTTTACATTTTTTTTTGTAATGTAAAGTTAATGAGCCATTCCCCCAATAGTAAAAAGCTTCTCCTGGGTGTGCATTAGTGGATTATAAGCACACTTCCCAGGTGGTTGGATACACAAGGCTGAAACACACCCAAGGCATACGCTGAATGTTAGTGACGCACACTCAGTATGGCTTACATTATAAGAGAATATTTAACGGCATTCCAGTTTATATAGCACTTAGCTTAAAATAAGATGTGTAAGCTTGTTGTTCTAACAGCACATGTGTTTTAAAAGAAAAGCTGTGCATGAAAAAAATTTCTTAAAATCCAGATAGCAGAGTCCCTTCTTCATGGTCTCAGAGTACCATGTTACAGCAATAAAATGAAAGCACCATGCAGTAGACTGAAAATAATATACCTGCTCCACAAAATAAATGTCTGTTTATTAGTCTGTCTTCTTGCATATTCCAGTGCTCTTACACCCACGGATAGTGAGAAGATGATGCTAAATTAAACCTCAGATATTTGTCCCCAAGTTAAGGTAACTTTCACTTCTATGCTGTCTTCTTATTTGTTTTAATTAATGAGTACAAGCTCTGGTTTTGTTCATCTTTAGCCTTCTTTCAGGTTTGCTGTTATGTACCTTGTTATAAATTCCTTGGCTTCCAAGCAGAGTTTTATGAGCATGGAGCACTGTATTTAAAAATAAAGATTCCGAACACCCATATGTTTTGAGGTACAATTCCTTTCCTCAGAGGATATATAACACATAAAACAAAAAAGCCTATTTTATAATGGAAATCTGAAAACAATCAGTGAGCCTCTTGTTCAAAGTAACACTGGGTTTGCTTTAATTTTCAACAAATTCAATTTTCTTTAAAGTGCCGTTTATATGCCCATGTTGAATTATAATAGTTAGTAGTAATTTATTTGGGATATTATTCCAGGAATTTTTTTTCTGTCCTCGATTTTTGACCCTAGGGATGCAATAGAGAGGGTTAAAGAATGTGTAGTGTAGTATGACACGACATACAGTGCAAGGAAAGGAGCATTACAGGAGAAAGCGTATCTAGAAAAGACACACTGGTTTCATTATTTTAATGTAAAAAAAAACCCCAAACATTCCATAGTGTTTATGCACCATGAGGCTACTATGTATTACTGTCTATTATTGAATCCCCCCCCCTTTTTTTTTTTTTTCCTATTAAGCTGTCTTCAAAGCCACTGTATTTTCTTGCACGATTCTAGGAGAGGGTCATTGTAGCACTAAAATTGAGCAATTTTTTTTTCCCAGTTCAAAGCTAGTGGTAACAAATGGAAAGTCTCTGCTGTGGGTTTTGGATTAAGGCAATAATATTGTTTCCCAGCTAGTTTCTGCATCTTCCTTCCCCAGCCTTCAGCGTGTTACTGTGAGTGAGGTTGTTTGATTCAGCAAAGTTAAAATCTCACCCCTCTAGTTCATCTTGATCTTTCTGTAAGTGAGACTGGCCAGGCAGAGCTATCTGTGCTCTTGTTTGGGGGATTTCTTTGTTCCTGAAGATGGATCACATTGATATTTGATGAGCATGTTACCAAACACAAAAGAGGGTTATTTGAGATCTGAGAAATATTTTAAAAACTCTGAAAATAACAAATGGGAAGATTTATACTAAAATACCTCTTAGCCTCATATACTGATTCAAGGGAAAAAATATATATCATATATATTGCTGGCTGTCAGTCCCTCTTTACAAAGCTCTGTTGTAGAAAAGGCCATGAGCCATGGGAGATGAGATTCTATTTTCTGTAGCCTCAAAAAATTTGATCATTCAATTTCTCTTTCGTCACTCCTCAACTCAGAAACACTTTGCCTAACCTCTATCTTTGTGCACGTAAGGCTTGCCATTTTCAGTTGCCAGAAACAGTAATGCCAGGGCAGCTGATTTAGCAGTTTCCTTCCCGCTAGGCCACCCAAATGAGCAATTTCTATTATACTGTACTGTGCGAATTGGCAGTCAGCCTACAGTCAGGTGAACTCTGCTTCTAGATGTGCTCCTCCTATACCGCTGCCATCTTTCCGGTAACACATCATCACTCCTCCACCGTCTTGATGATACAGCATGTTTACAGATCGCTGGAGCAACACAGCCCTTTGACAATGTGTTATTGCAATATATCATGAGAGACAGCTATTCTGTGTGTGTTTTACTCCAAGGATGCTTTCATCTTAAGCCCTACAGTTGATCTCAGGACTGCCTTAGAGAAATGTTGAGACAGATATAATGCCATCTTTGGAGCGACCCTTAAATGATAGAAGTGTGTAAGTGCAGTGTCCAAGTTGCAGAGGACTGTGCAGTGACTCTGTCTTTAATGGGATCTTTTTGTACAGCGCTCTCACATCCTCCAAGATCCCTGAGCAACAATTATTTTGTGTTCTTTCTCATTTTACACTCTAACTGCAAAATCATTGTTTATTGAGAAGTATTCTTGTTTTGTTTTAATCATTAGGTGGCTTTTAAGATGTGGGCAGAAGCAGGCATGGAAACAAAGGGCATTAGAGCTCTGAAGACGGGGAGCATGGTAGCAAAGAATAGCGCTTTGGCACAGCGCACGGCGGTACAGGGTAACACTTTATGTAACAGGATACAGACAACACGGCGGGCAATTGGCACCGCAGGAGAGCACTTTATGTAACACGAGAGATAATCAGCATGTGGCTGGCATCACGACTTAGTAACACATACAATGAGGTGGGGAACAATTGCATTCTTTTCTCTCTTGCAGAGGTTACTGAGGGGAAATCCCTTCTTCCCACTCTGAATAGGCATGTGATATTAGATATATTTACTGGGGGAAGACAGGGATCCAATTCCATTGTGCTAAGCTTTTTATTTGTCTTAATTTATTTTTTAAAAACATGTCCTTTGCTCACTTGCTACTGTTGGGGGGACAGACTAAACAGTTCAAAGATTTCCTAAGAAAAAGAGTAACTTTTTAATCACTGCAGTGAGCAGTACTTTTTGGCAACACTGTAATGCTACCAAGAGGCAATTTAAATAAAACAGTCCAGCGCTTCGGAAGCTCCTGAAGTACTAGCAATTTGGAGGGAATAAGGGGATATATTTCTTTCTCCACTTTTTTTTTTTTAATCTTTGAAAGAAAACCACAGTGCCCCTTTGGTGCCTCTTAAGTGGGCACAACTGTTGATTTAAATGAAAGACAAGCTGTTTTTTTATGGTTAAGTATTTCAGTCCAACACCCTATTTTAAAAAGCAAAGCACTTTAAGGTTTTGTTTAAGTTTGCTCATTCAAATCTAGAGGGACTGGAAAAAGGTTGGCTGTGGAAGGCCAATTTCCCCACACCAAAATTTCTTTGGTAGGGCTCCAGGAGGGCTTTGGGGCATCCTGATTTCTGTCCACTCCTCCTCATGTTGTGAATAGATAAAACTATTTTTGCTTGCTTATGAAGAAATGGCTCAGCGTATGTTTTGCAATAGTTTTTATGCTGGTGTAAATTCATGTACGCCAGCGCCAAGGAAAGCAGAGTGAGTTACACTGCATTATCCATCATTTCTTCCCACACCAATTATCTGTCTTATTGAGTATCGTGTTCTGATGGAGACTTGTAATTCAGTGCACCAGAACCTTCAGATTTATTTGTACTATGTGTGATATTGTAGATTGCAGGGGTAGGTTAGAAACAGGAAATAATTTGTAATTATCTCTGACCGTTTGATGGCTGTCTTTGGATTACCATTTGGAGCACATGATTTGTAGGCCTCACTTCCAAGGTCTGGAACCTGTGTATACGCAGTTTTACACACGCAGGTACCCAAACACATATATTTACAAATTTACCAACTTGAAATAAAGTGGATAGATTCCTGCATTTACAACGTTAAGAATGTTGGTTAAAATATGCAAGCATATAGTGCAATACCCCAGTAATTCGTAGAATAATAGAATAGTTTAGGTTGGGAGGGAGCTTTAAAGGTCGTCTAGTCCAACCCCCCTGCAAGGAGCAGGGACATCTCCAATCAGACCAGGTTGCTCAGAGCCCCATCCAACCTGGCCTTGAATGTTTCCAGGGGCATCAACCACCTCTCTGGGCAACCTGTTCCAGGGTTTCACCAATTGCAAATACCTCATGCTGATCATAGTGAAAGAAATGTATGAACACATGCTTGAAGCACTGTTTGCACTGTAAAAATGCGTGTAAGAAAAGTGTTGCAGTCAAAATTTAAATAAATTAAAATCGCTCATGTATGTATATATCAGTAGATGTGATATAATGCACACATACAGCTGAAACAAATCTTGGAATATAAAATGAATTCAAGAGTGGCCAGCTGTAACTTGTGTAGTAGACTTTCCTGAGAAGTTTTCCAAATGTTGAACTTAAAAATTGAGACTTCTTATAGCTCCTTTTTGGAAGAATGCAAATTCTCTTCAAATCAAAGTGAAGATTTCCATTGAATGAAATGTGTATTGTACTCTAAGACTGAAATCCTTCATTTTCTCTCTCCCTTCAATCCTGTTTTGGGCTTTTATAGCCCCAAATGTCCTTCAAGCAGAATATGTACACATGCATTTAATGTATCTCACATGATAGACATGTTTACTTCAAAGTTCTTTTTGATAAAGGAGCCTTCATATGAGTAGACTTATTACCTTTTACAGACTATAGTAGTGAAAAAAGGAACTTACTCTCAATGGCATGTATGCAGTTGTCAGTTCTGAAAAATATATCAGTAAGATTTTTCCCTATTCATGATGAGATCTGGTTTAGTCCTTCTCAAAAATCGGTCTACAGATGCTATCACTGCCTAGTTAGTAGACTATCCTACTTTTAAATCCAGCTATAGTTCTTTCATGAAGTAAGCACTAGAGACAGAAAGATAACGCAAAATATCTATTGTAACTTTATTACATTTCAGTTACTTATGGCAGTAGTCTGTCTGTCCCTTTATTGAGAGGAGAATTCTGATTTCTGCAGTAGGCTTCTGTCAAAGGGCTGATTAGGAAGTGGTCAGATGCCCTGGCTTTGCTGGGAGATTTAGGGAGAGTTAGGACATCACAGCAAATTGGTGAAAGTGTTTGGGCTGAGGACTTGTTCTGGATTTTTGCAAGGTAAGCAGGATTTGTTCCTCTTTCAGTCCAGAACCTTCTAAATTAAGACATTTTCAGTATGGAATAGCAGTAGACAAGAATAGCCAGTTAATTGTTAATTCCTAGTTTTCAATAATGTAGCTCTGTCATCCCATATACCTTGTCTCCATCTTGCTCTTCCTTTCCTTACTTGTTTTTCCTGTCTTTTTAATAGATATTTTTAATAACACATTTTCTTCACTGCATAGAGATCTTACTGGGAGTCAGCAAGTACTGGAAGAGTTACCATATTTTGTTTTCAACCTCTGTTCTGGTTTGAATCAGTTTTCTTTTTCTAACTTGAGAAAAAAATATTTTCAATTTAATTTCAAAATTTCTGTCCATTTTAACAGTGTAGTGTCTGTAGATTGAAATCACTATGAAGACAGGTAAAAAGCAACATATATGGAAAGAATTTTCCAGTTTATGAACAAGGTGCATCTGTGCACATTTTGCTTGTACTTAAGTGTGAGATTTGTTTTACTTTCAATGGTTAAAACAAAGTTGCTTTGCAAATGTAGGAAAGATAGCACTCTGCAGGCCTTGGGTTATTCAAGGCAACAATCCTGGGTTATTTCTGAGTGAAATATTATCATTTTCTACCTAGAGCTAATATGTCAGCTAATCCGTGGGCTGTTCATCGCTCTTGAAGTGTTGAGTAAGAGTGACCCTTTACATCTTTTCATTTTTCTTTTTTTTTTTTTTTTTTTTAACAAACCTTGAGATTTCAGACAGAGTTGGGTTCATATACTCTACAAGCAAAACATTTTTACATCAAAAGGTATTTGTTCATTTAGCTAGATGCTGGCTTGTCCTAGATTTTATTTCCAACTGTATCAATAGTGTGGATCATACTTGAAAATTAAAGAAATTACATCAAAGCAATTTTATGAAATTTTATTAGATTTATTTTTATTATAATGTAAATTTACAGCTAAAAGGAGTATTTTTTTTCTCTTGAGTAACTGTTAGAAACCAGGATATAGTGGCAATCTCTGTTCTTCTCTTCTGTTGCTTTTTAATCGCTAAGGATTTCACTCAACTCATGTGCCTTCTGTCCTCAGCTGCACTTCTACAATCCTACTCTTTATAATATATGTACATGAAAGCATCTGTTTTGTATTTGTCAGTTAATTAAAAATTCTGTTGATTGTGCAGATAAAAGGAAGCTCCAGAACAGACCTTTTACAGCCTGTGGTCAGAGCTCTTCTACAGTTGATTGTAAAGGGAGCTGACCAAAAAACTGAGGGATGTGCTTCCAAGTGAAGTAGTTAAGCCTAGGTATTGGTGTCCTGGATGGAGCCTGTGACAGAGATTTATGCGTAACAGAGTTGTCTCTGAAGAACTAACAGCAGTGAAGCACAGTAGAAGCTGGTTTCTTACAAACCGATTCATTTTCAGTTAGAAGGTACGATCAGCACTGACGAAGAGAGTAGGACCTTTGAATTAGAATTGACAGCTCTTTGACTAATGAAGCATCACATTTCTCAGCTTGCAGCTGGTGGGAATTCCTAGTTATTTCTTTTTCATTTTAAAGTGAAGGAAGAAGTGTGAGTGCCAGCAGGATGACAAGATGTCTTGGTGTTAAGTCAGCTTAGAAGTATGATGGGCAGCAGTTGCAGCTTAGGTTTTAGAGTCCTGTTTTTTTTATCTAAGAAGAATCACGGAATTTAAGAGTTTTTGAAACCTTTTTGAGGCCTTCAGCACTGCAGAGTGATCGAATGCTTTTAAGGGGCTTTCTGGTTTTAATCATGTGCAATTTTTGTCTATTTTTGTCTCTTTAATCTGTGTGTTATTTTGTGGGAAACTCCTAAAATGCCATTGGCAGATAAACATTGTGTAAGTAAAAATGTTATTTGTTTTTCTTCTAACTTATGATAATGATTAAGGTTTTAAATTTATAGAAACATGTTCACCCAACAACTTTGGACAGAAAGAGCAGAATGTGTTTTCCCTGCTGAGCCTATTTTGTTTATGCCTCTGTTGGTTGTGAATATTGCAGCTGACCGAGAGGCTGTTAAAACACTTTTCTTTTAATCTAAGTTGAATTTGTCATTTATGCAAACACTTGACCAACCTGATTAATATTTATAATGAGCACTTCAAAACTTGAAGTATGCTTTTTTTAATTGTTTTTGTTTTCCTGTCAAATATACTTACATATTAGTCACAGTGAGTAACTCCAAAGACATGTTTACAGTATAAAAGACATCCTGGGGCTTCTTTCCTTTATTGTACAAACACCAAAACACAGTACAAATTTTTGTGCTGTCCATGCTTACATGACTTGCTGTTTTTTCCTCCTGTAGTGTGACTGTAGCACTGAAAAAACTACTATGTTTTTCGTAGGGTAGAACAAACTGTTACTTCAGCATCATCAGAATACTTTTATTTTCAGTGACTCTAAGACATACGAAGTAGGAGTACAAGCATTAAGGGAATCTTTTAGCTGTGTGGCAAAGCATCTGAAACAGGACATGGAGGGCACTCATCCTTTGTAAGTTGTATTCAGGCAAATCTTTGTGTTAGATCAAACTTTACTTGTCCTTCCACAGCCAATGTAACTTCTGTATCGCATCTGGGACTAGTTTGAGAAGAAATGCTTGTGCCTAATACTGATCTTGTCTCTAGGTTGTTTGTTGGTTTTTTTCGATAACCTAGACCATAGAGCTATGGCTTTCGTTCTCTCTGTGTAAAACCGGATAATCCTGCTTCCTTTTAAACTTTTTGTCCATTTTATTTGTGGAGATTGAGAGCTCTTCAGAGCAGTGATTTGTTTTTTGTTTGTATTTTAACTGTACCAAGCTCAAATATACTCTCAGTAGAAGCCACCAGATACCACTAAAATTATTTTAAAAATTAGCAGTAATATAGAGTCCATATATTAGTGGACAAGATTTATGAATCTGTATAGTTTCTGCCCCATATGATTTCCCTAAAAGATACTGAGTTACATCTATAAGTGCCTCAGAGCTCCATCATATGAAAAAAAGAGATTTCTTACTGAGCTGACACTTGTAATGTTTAGATATTTCTTGGAGAAAAAACATAGCAGCCATAGAAAAAGTAAATTGTGCTTTATCCATACAAATACATCCTGAAGACTGCATTGCGGGTTTACATTACTGGTACTTATACTGCTGTGTTAATAATAATGCTTTTTCCTGAATGACAATTGCCCCTCTTTTCCCCTTCCACATTTAAAATGCAAGGTCAGAGACCAGGTTACACCGATCCCTTTTTAAAAAATCTTTGATAGCAGCATTATCAAGCTTTTTAAATTTGGATGCAGGTCGGATGGAAGTAAGCAGATATGAAAACCCTGCAAGTAATTACAGGGATTTCTGCAGCAGGTTAGCTAACTGCAGTCAGGATTCTCACACCTGCAGAATTCCAAGAGCCCTGGCTATTAGTTGCCCTTTGAACCTTTGCTTTTGCTTTTTCCTTTAACTATTTTAGTTCAATTGAATGTACAGCCACAGTCTGTGGAACTGGACAGATGCTGCATATATGACAGTGTGCTGCCAGAAATGGAAAAAACACAAGAAAGGGCAGCCTTGGATGTTGTATCCAGCCTGCCTGCTGTGATTTTTCCACTGAAGCACGAGAGGGATTAACCAAATGCACTGCCAGCTTTACACAATCTGGGATAGGCTTTAAAATGGAGACTTTTGCATTCTTTTGTCTTCTTTCCTTTCCCTTCCCCCTTCCTTCCTCCTTTTTTTTTGGCATCCACTTCTGCCACTGACAATGAAATTGCTCATCTAACTTCAAGTTTATTGTTACTTTCTTTCAGGTGAAGGGAAAGCTAGAGGGGAAAGTGTGTCTTAAGTTAAAAACACTGACTTCATTTGGCCCTGTAATCCTTGTGTTCATGGGAGACTACAGAATGACTTGGCTAGCAGGAATGTTTATTCTAATAGTGAACATTAAGAGAATAAACTGGTGAAAATAGAGATCAAGTCTTTAGTGCTGCTATGGGTACAAGTGGATGAGTGAGGTACATGTGTGGTAAACTTCCAAATTAATTTCCCTGTTCTTTGTGCTAAACCAGAGGGTAGGTAGAATCCGGGCCTACTTTCTGTTTCTTCAGATTCCTGGAGTTGGGAATCCAGGAATAAATAGGCCTTGCATTTCTGAAAACAAACTGTTGTTGAGCACCGTTTACACAGCTGTGTGGAAAGGGGGAAGCTTTTTGCTCACCTTCTTGCAGTTGTCCAGTGACGGCTTCCATACGTAGCTGTAGGAGAGTGTTTCTGGATAATGAAGCCTGAAGAAATAAATGTCCTTTTGTGTGTGAGGCAGTGAGAATTATGCTCTTCAGATTCGGGAGCTGATGTAACATCACACAGTATCTGTGTCTGGTGTAAAGTTGCTAGCCTATCTCAAATACAAAGATTAGATTTGCTATTTGTCCTTACATATAATTCTTTAAGTCCTGGGATGCCTGCAGAAATTATTCAGTAAGTGATGAAGAACCCCAAACAACCTGTATGTTGTTACTAGATACTTACTGAACAGAAAAGGAGTCTATTTTTAAAATGTTGTTCAAGTTTTTTTTTTTATTCATTTACTATGTTATGGAGGGAGTGGCGGCAGTGAAGAGGAACAGATAGGGAAAAAGTGACCCAAGCTGCAATTAAAGGTTTCAAAACCTAAAATTAGTCTGAGAATTCATGTACAAGCTAAGTATGCACCATGCAGTTGTGCTGTGTCTCCATGCAGAGGTCTTCCTCATGTGATTGCTCTTTTGAGAGCCTCCTTGGGACTGATGACATACTGAAGCACAATACAAGGGAGTGAGCGTCAATCTAATACTTACATTGGCAGGTCATTGGAGTGCATCTCTGTATACTAGTGAAGTTAATTGTGTTCATCACTGCTTGTAGGATGAAATTCTGTATGTACTTTGCCAAATGTGAACGCATTTGAGAAGCGGTGGTTAGAAGCATATAAATTGCGTGAGTAAGGACTGCCTATCTGAAGCTTAGATTTCTGTACTCGATATGTAATATGCTTTTCACTTGAATAACCCAAGGATTGCTGCCTGACTCTTATCAATATCCTTCAGAGAACAAGTGTCTTCTGAAAATCGTACCAAGTTTTTGCTAGAATGTAAGAATATAACCAAATCTTCCTGAATTCCAGTGCTTTGCTCTGAGTATTGCATGAATAGTCCTTTTAAATGCCTCTCTTGCATGTTGTCACATAATTACCCTATTGATTATCTATGTAGGCTGTGGGGTTTTTTTTACAAGTTATGTAGCTAGTGTTATGTAGGGTGTGGTAAGAATAATTTGGGATTTTTTTTTTTTTTTAAATCTCAAGTCCCTTAGGGTAACACACAAAGTATTATTAATACCAGACAAACATAGGTCAAACTAAGGACTCATTTAAGTTAATATTCTGTTTTCATGAATCATCAGTGGGAGATTGTTTAGGTAGGAAATAAAAGTGGCAGGTGTATAGAGAATGATCCTTCTCCAGTTACATCATAGCATCTCCTGGTAATAAAACCTCCTGGAGGCACGGTTATGAGACTTCAAGACTTTTTGTGTGAGGGGATTGGGTGTGCAACAGTACAAGTTAAAAAGTGTTCCCTGTAGGTTTACAATAAGATGTTTTACTATTGATTGTCACTGCAGAAGTAGCGGCAGAGTATTGGAGCCCTGGGGAAGGCAGGCTTGGTTCTAGCTTTGGGAAATCAGACCATTTTATGAAAAACACATAAATTTGGAAGTACTGACCTGGTGGCCATTGCTGATAATCTCCCATTAGCCATTTGCAAATGGACATTGTTTCACAGTCTAAAGGATGAAAGGCAGGTATTTGGATAGTTCTGAAATCTGAATACTTGGCTTTTGGTTGACAGTGATTACTCCAGATTGTACCTGAAGCTCATGGGCAAGACAGAGTAGTAAATTAAGCTCTTATTGCTGATATTCTGGGACAAACAGTTTTCAGATTTTAAGACTGTCAAGCTTAATATTGTAATGAGAACCACCTTGAAACAAAGGGGATTGAGAATAAAATTGGTGTCAGTCATATGCTTCATTTTGCCAGCCTAACAATATTTGGGTTTTGTATTTGTATTTTTATTTCTATTTTTGAACAACTTAATTCCTGTGGATGTATGAAGCAAGGACAGATTGTTACAGCTGTGGAATGTCTGGAAAACAGTTCACTTCAAATCAGGACAGTCTTGCAATTCTATCAATTGAAAATACTGCCATTGAGTGAAAAATAAGGAACATTTGGGAGGCCTCAAAATAAAACTCAGAAATATGTCACTGTCCTGAAAAATAAAGGTACATATATACCCTTAGGAACTGTTTGGCTCAGGCTTTTCTGGATATTAAGAGGCTGGCTGCAAATGTAGGAGGAGAAAAAGAAGTACGACAAAGGCACAAGGGAAGATAAGAAAGGAATCTTCAGCTGCAGACTAGGTAGTTTGTCACTCTGAGAAGAGCCTCGAGGAAATGGCTTTCAGTCAGATGATAGGATGGAGAATTTCTGTGTTTATGAATAAAGAAAAGACTTTGATCTAATCTGTCCAGAGGTCAGGGAAATAGTACTATATGGTTTTTGAAATACCAAAAATGTGTCTGTATATGACTATTAATTTCTCTGCTTAACTAAAGCAAAATTCTAACTTTAGGGATAGCTTTTTGGGTCAATAATTAAATATATAAGAAAAATGAAAGTTATTCGCTAGTAATAAAAAAATTATTAACAACAAGAACAATGTCTTATCACTACTTGTGCTTAGTCTTTAGTTCTCCTTAATATGTTTCCAACAGGAACAAGAAGGAAATTTATGCTTTATGTACAGACAATAAATGACTCAAATGTCAGATTGGATCAAAAAATAGGGTACTCTCTGTATTTCATGTTTTTCTGAACACAACCTGTCAACCATTGCTAAATCAAGCACAGCAGATAACGTAAGAAATCTAATGTGTTGCAATAAGGTCTATGTAGTACGTACTATGGAGGTGGAAGAGATGGAAGTGTTGGTGTTCTGTATAGCCTACATTTCTTCTGAGATACATCCCTGCCACAGTAGAGCAACGGGGACTTTCTTTGCTTTTGGTTTCAAACTAATTAAGAGCTATTGGAGAATCCTGTGTGCGCATGTCAGGCCAGCTGCTAAGAGTGCATGAAGCACTATTGATCCTTAGGATGGTGTGGTTAGCAGTACTCTTAGTTCTGTGGAATTGTTCTGGAAAGATGGAGCAAAAGAGTGAAGAGCAGGAGGTGCAAGAACCAAAGGTATGTCAAATTTTATAGTCTGTACCTCTCCCTTAAACAAGGAGACAACAGAACAGCTGTTATTTGGAATAACCAGGTAATAGCCCTCTAAGCAGCTTCTGTTATTTCTATGTCAACATGATTACAAGGCCTCTGTGAAATAAATACTGACTTGTTCTGCTTAAAGCAGATAATTTTGACTTCTTTTCCCAATCCTGTGTCAGTTCTGTCCTTTTACTTAGTTAAAACTGATACAAGTCAGAATTAAGTCAAGGTCTTTTCCATGATATATTTGCTGCTATGTGTCTGTGCTGTTCTATCATATTACTGGGTGGGAATATGTGAAGCTAGTCCTGTCAGTACTGAAAAATATGTCCAGCTTGCTTAAGCATTTCTTTGCAAGCCAGATGAGAGGAAATGCTTTTGGATATGAATTTTATGAGTTCTGTTCTTAGTAATATATGTTACAGTGTTGGTCAATGAATACAGTAGCTTTTTGTGGCCAGAAGGAAAGGGAAATTGTTGGAGTTTTCTGCATGCAGCGATGTATCATAACTTCTGCAGCAATGATTATGGTGCTTAGCAGATACTTAACATATAAGGAGTTAGTTTCATTTAATCACTGGTATGGACAAAAGGAATTTCTGAACCGGAAAAGTACATCTGAACCAAGAAGGTCGTTCTTTAAGTTTATTCCATCCACTCCTGCCTGGTTGTATCTACTGTATCCTTCAATCCCCTTTTCTCTTTCTCTCTCACCATAAAAATGTCCAAATATCTTTTAAGTTCATCTGTATAATTTACTTTGATGATTTCACTTGGCAGCTCTCTCCATGTGCTCACTACTTTTTGAGTAGTATACTGTATTTTAGTTCTAACTAAATTACCTTTTTATTCCTGTAGTGCTTTATTTATTTATTTACATTCCAACCTATCCCAGACAGATTATTCCTTTTTACCTTATCAAGCTTTTAAGGAATTGTAAATAAGATTGGCACTGTGTTAACTTGAGCCATTTACTCAAGTAATTACCATTATTTACTTTTGGTTTCCACGCGTCAATTTCCTCGATTTGCAATTTTGGTTTATTTTTTATCACTTCTGAAGAACAAACTCTGACCAGCCCTGGTTAGGAGTGCAATGGATTCACACTGTCATCTTTATCTCATTGCTGACAGAGGTCAGAATCCAGCCAAAAATCCTGTTTAGGCAGATGTAGGAAGAAGTTGTAATAGAATCCTCTTCCATATTCAGATCATGTGCTTGTTGCTATTGTTTTTTTTTTCTCCTTTTCTCCCCTGTGAATACATATAGACTCATTTAGTTTGCATACCTTCCTTTAATAGGATCTGCTTTATTTCCCACATACTCGCATGTAAATCCTTATTGTAGATTTTGTTCTTTCCAAATACAAGTCTTGTTGCTTTTCCTGAAGTTCTCCCCAGCTGTAGGTTTTCCTTTTGATCCTGAGCAGTTATCTACACCTGGCTGATGTGGAAACCCTCACTCAGTTTGACCCCATTTTTTCATGATTTTTAAAATCTGTTCTCCTCTTTAATTGCTGTGGTGTTGCCTAGTCTCATGATCCAGCTGTAAGTGGGATCCTCAGTAACATGTACCCACTAGGGTGCCTGAAAGTGGTGTGCTAGTAGTGATGGCTTTGGCAGAATCTCTTATGAAGCTACCACTTACTATTTTGCCCACTCTGCACTTAGATAAGGTATTTTATATAGCTCAACACCACCTTTCTTATGAGTATTTGACAAGCAGTAGATGCAACAGACCATAATCTGAGTTGGTGAAGATGGATACAGTCATGGAGGCCCAGTATTCTTCAAAAGGCTTAGAAAAGTATATGTAAAAGATTGTAAAAGACTCCTTTTCTCCATGTTTCAAATGATCTCATTGTATTTTGAGAGTGCATCCTAGAACCTAGTTTGCCTCATTTTCATTCTAGCCATAGCTGACTGAATATATAGAAAATGGACTGAATGAAAGAGCTGAAGTACATTTTCCATTTTCATACTGAAGTAATAATATTAAGAAATTTCAGATGTAGTGTCTGTGGAGCATATATGGACAACATATATACATATATATAGTCCTACTTTCTTTTGCTTGTACATTTGCCAAGCCTAACACATAATTCACCTTTAACTAGGCACTTAAAATTGTTAATATGTATGCAAACATAACTTTCTACTGTGGTTAGACTCCTTTTCTTCTGTAGTCCTCATTGCTGAATACATTTGCTATTCTTTTACGTTTTTCTCTTCTGCTAACACTCTGCATTTCATTCCTACATCTATGTGTTTTGGGTTGTTTTTTTCTTTTGTAAAACAAATGATGTCCTCACAATTTATTTGACACTGCAACACTATCATTCTTGTTAAGTGTCTTTTAAAGAAAGCAAGAACTAGAGTGGATTTTTAAATTTCATTCCCATTTCTGGGCTACACAGAGGACATGTATATTTTGATTTACCATAGTTCTTAAATAACTAGTAAAAAAAAAAAATCTTATAGTTTGAGGGTGAGGCAGACCTGTGATCACTAGCTTGTAACACAGGAATCTAATAAATTCTAGAAAGGTAGGATGCACACTCTCGTGTAATAAACACTAGTTGATAAACATCTTTTTATTTCTCTCTTTTATGTAAATATTCAAATTAGTTCACATTCCACATCTGTTCATTTTTTACTTTAGAAAATCACCCAAGAAAATAAAGTTATCACTATTAAATTTTCATTTATAAAATACTTTGGATAACCTAATTCTCTATGAGGGGACCATTAAGTTGATTTTGATACAGGAATTGGTAATCAAAAAGTTCTTTGTCTCCTCTTCTTCTGTCTTATGCATGTCTCTAACCCTTAGTCTTCTCAGCCTCCTAAAAATCTAAGAAAAAAGCTATGTTCCTTATTTTAAGGTGGAGAAGTAAGTCATAGAAGAAATTAAGTCCAGATCCACAGTGATGGCTGGGCACATGATTGCTTTTGAAGAAAATAAAAATTGTTTTCCTGGAGAGTTAGTACGTTTGGGTGGAAGTGACCTATCCAGAGCAGTCAGTGACAGACCACAGCCATACATCCACATCTTTCAGCCTTCAAGCTTCAAACAATGTACTATTTCCTCCACAAACCATCTGCTAGCTGATAGAACTTCGTGTGGTTTTGCCTGAATTTGCTGCAGCATTGGGATCCAGTCCAATGATCACTGTTGGTCAGGATTGAAGTGGTTGTCTCTTGGTAGTCCAAGTGCTGAATTCACCACAGCGGTCTAAAGGAAGGACCAGTAAGGTGGTTAGTGTATTATTATGTCTCTTAATTGGAATGTTATGAGGTAAAAAGAAGTGGAAATAAGTTACTAAAAAATGGCTATTTTAATAGAAATAAATTCTATTAATGCACCACTATGTTTTCGGCAAAAAAATGTCACTGTAGTCTTATCATCTGCTGTATCTTTGAGTTAGTTTTCAAACTTTAAATCCGTTTATTTACACATTGAATTCTGTTGGTACAGCTTTTCTATATTTTGTTTTCTAGGAGGAATTTTCTAGCTGGCTTCACAAGTGGGTTTTTTTGTTTGGTTTTTTTTTTTAATTTTTATTTTGATCTGTTAAAAGATGTTACTTTAATGTATGCTGCACTAGTTTTTACAGGACAGTAACCAAAATGACTTCAACGTATAAGAATATGGAATTAATGTGCCCAAAGATGCCACATAGAAATGCTCTTATATGAACTGTTAGTATTCTGCTGAATGTTCTTTAGCATTCTGGAAAACGACTCCAAACATTTTTATTGGAATGGAAAGCTAAACTCAAATGTCTTTATCTCTCAGTGTCAATTCTAGTGACATGAGTCCACATACTTTTGTCTGGACATTCCTTATCCTGCAGACATCTGAAACTGAACTTTCACAACATTTACACATCCTATTATGATAGTTTTTACATAATTCAAAGAAACTGATTTAACATTTGTTTGTGTTAACTTCCTGTCATGTGAAAGAGGAAACAAACCGTGTTAAAATCATCTTTTTTTTTTATCTGAAAGAAACAAAGCAAATAGAATTATTTTCCATTCAGCTTGAAACAGTTTTCTGTGTTGGTGAATGGTCATGGTTGTCTGGAATCATTAAGAGGACCAACTCTGCATGCTGGATGCTTCACCTATAAATGTTATTTGCTTCTTGCTTCCAAGGTGTTATATAGATACTATCACAACATTTAATAATTTTTAAAAAACCCAGAACCTGACAGTAACTGGAATAGATAGAGAAAGTTTTTAATGATTCACAATGTGTTCTTACAATTCCTGTAACACTTCCAAGAAACACCTCTTCTCAAATTTCAATAAAATTCTGAGAGAATTGGAAAACGGGTGATAAAAAGATTATTTTGTGTGAGACCTGTTTATCTTTTAGCTACATGAACATATTGTACTTCTAATTCATTTTTTTTTTACCTTCTGTCCTTCTTCCACTCCTTATATCATCTTCCACATCTAGACTTGCCTTCTTGAGTAGCAATAGCCTAACCAAGGGTGTATCTACACTGCTACTGTGATGCAATGCAGAGATAGCTAAACTTGCTTAGATATCAAAACAAAAAAGCAGCATGTCTTCAATAGCATGGTAACCAGTATAGCTAATTTCTACATTAGAGAATGTCAGCACATTGTTAAGGTCATTAAAGTCTGTAGGAATCTTTCACCTGCTTTCAGTAGTCTTAAATCAGATTTTATCTATTGTGTTTATAAACTTGAACTGTAGATCCTTAGGCCTTCTTTCAGCACCATATGAAGATGTTTACCTAAATACAGGTGTGGAAGTACTTCCACTCAAGTTCCAGGAAGTACCAAGTGTTGTCATGTACCATGAGAAATAAAATGTGGAGACCTTGCAGTGTCTCCCAGCGCGTGCCAGTCTGGGCAACAAGTACAGGAAAGCTGTTCAGGTCTGATGGTTAACATAAAGTGATGACTTCTGAGGTGCAGCACAGCACTGGATTTGTTGGGTTTGGGCCAATTCCTGAAAAATCCCCAAGGAGGCTCTGCAACACATTTGCCTTCAATACAGCGAATAGTCTTATTAGGATGTATGTGTCAGGTCTGTGATAGTCGTACGTCTGCACGCAGTCTAACATGAAATTCAGAGCAAGGGGAAATGGGTGCAGGGCAGGTCCATATGCAGCAGAACCAGAGCTCAATAAGCTGAGATGATACAAAGCACCTGTCCTGGTGCTTTGTAAAATCACAGGAGAGTTGTACTGGATTTCCTTGTACTCCAGTTCTGGGGAAACACTTTAGGAACATTTGGACTATGTATACATGGAACCAGATTGAGCGTGGCAGGTTGTTAGTTTTGAGTTGAAACAGAAATGATCATACTCCTCCGGAAACCAACTCTGGATGCAGTTTAGTAATATTTTCTAGAGCTCTGTACCTAACAGACACTTTCAGATTCCAGGTTTCTTGTATCGAGGCGTGGATAAAGTAACCGTCCTAATGTGAAAGGTGAGCAACCAGAAATACTGGTATAATGTGCATTAACAGGCAATAACATTCAATAAATGCACGAACTAGTCAACATCTATATTTTTTTTTTTTTATTGAGAGTGCTATCTCCACTCAAATGCTACTGCTGCAGTAATGGAACCTAACAACATACTTATGATTTATATGAATTTTAGGATTTTTTCCTAGCACCTTCCTTCATTTCACATGTGTTATGAGGTTATAGAAGGAAAGACTCAGTCGAAATGAATATACACAACGGGATAGAGTTAAGGTTGCTGTGGGAATGTCAACTCTGAATTTCCTACTTTTGCTGTGATCAAACTATGGAATGAAATGTTTCATTAATGATAGGTTTTTAACATTTTTAAACATAATTAAGAATACTTTGTTAAACTTAACCCTATAAACACAGGTGTCTCTGTAACAGTCAACTTTTGCCTGTGCCCAGTCTAAAGGGTTTTTTTTTTTTTAACTGTATTCATAATAACATCATACTGAACTCTTACAGAACCTGGAGCCAAGAATTTTGCTGGAGAAAATAAATGGTCAGCAGTAAGAGAATTAATGAATGCTTATGAGCCATATATATTTCTAATTTACAATTACAGGGTAAAAATGGCTATGGGTTATTGTGGAAAGCTGTGTCTTTTCTGTAAGTTTACAAATCTGTATTTTAAACAATGCATAATACTGTATAGTAGGGATATTTACGTGGTTGAAATAAAAAAAAAAAGTAGGAAAAAATGTCCCACAATTACCATTTTGGTTTCTTTGAATGTTGTGATTTTTCTGTTTGCAAAGTGCCTAGCTGTACAGCAGAGTTCTAATGTGACTGATAATGTAGGTAATATAAATATTTATAGGCACCACAGATAGCATTCCTGTTTAGTATTTTTAGTACTGACATAGTTTCTGTTAAATTCTGTGGCTCTTTCTCATAGTCCTAATGAAATGTATTTATTGATGAAGTTTAGGATATGAGGTAAGAGATGTGCATCACATTCCAGCAGAATGAAGAGGGAGCAACAGTTTTCATAGACCTCATTAGAAACATAGAATAAAAAAAAAAACAAAACTAAAACCACCCCAAACCAAAGCAAGAGCCAGTTTGTTTGTTTAATGCAGACTGCATTATTTGTCTTGTGTTCTGTTGTTGTATCTTCAGATATTTGGTGTAGAATTTGGGCTTCTCCAAATATTAAGGATGAGATCAGGACTCAGGAGAGTAGTCAGCAGTGACTGGATTTGATGGGACTGGAGTTTCACCTAGAACAGTTGTTCGGAAATTCAGATTGTGTGATTTTATATCATTTTATATTAGAGATAAGCATGCAGGTTTTGGCCCATACTGAGTGAAATAAGAAAAGATATTGTATCAGTGTTCTTTTCAAGTTTCTTAATTTCTTTTAGACCTTCCTTTCCAATATAGATTGAACTTGACTTGAAGAAGCAGGTTAGCTTACCTGGCATAACTCCTTTTTATAAAAAAAAGACTAGCCAGTCTTTCAAATAGGAAGATAAGCTTGTGATTCAGATCAGTTTTACAGTGGCTGTTCTGGAGAGCCATTAATTTACTCTTATTCGGTTGTACTTTCAACTGAGAGAGAGACAAGCCCCAGCATAGATGGAGGTTCTGTTCGGAGTATGCAGTTATTGAAACTTTCCTTTCAACCATTTCCACATTCACATCTTTCCTTTGCACACAAAATGTGTAGTGACCCCATGGAGAACTGCTTGAGATCATATAAGGGCTCAGTTTTTAACAAGGAAATACATTTGAGTTTTTTCAGGGCAGTTAACAGCATTCACTTCAGCCTTTAAGTTTGGGAGACGGTGCATTCTTCTTACCTTGAGATAAGAGCTGAGTGGGTCTCGTTTACATAGAGCTACGTTGGAAAGAATTTCTGGTTTTAATTCAGGAATGAATGCTGGCTCTGGCTTTGTAAACACCTGTTGAAATCATTGAGTGTTTCATAGTTTGGGGGGTTTTAGAAATTTTTTTCCACCTCAAACTCTTTTGGGTGCGCACATATGTGCCTTCCAGATCCTTCTCTTTGCAGGAGAGCCTACTTAGTGGATTCCTAGAGGCTGAATGCCAACTTCCCTGAAATTTGTGCTACACGCACTTTGTGTGATGTGGAGCCTTGTTGGAAGTTGTGAAAACTGGGTGTGCTCAGAGACATGTTTTCAAAGATAGTTTGCTTTCCTCTGCTCAGTGGAAAGGGGATAAAAAAGTTCTGCATTGCACATGTCTCTGCTCACAACCTCTGTCTGTGGGGGAGGCGAGAAGCAGAACCCCAGGTTAAGCAGCATCTGTCATTTCAGCTCAACTCTGAACAGCGGGACAAAAATTTAAGGGGAAAGAAGTGCTTTCATTATCCAAATACCTATTTATCTCTGTTGTAACATTTCTGAAAGTATTGGTCATTTGTGGGTTAGTTACTTGAGGCATAAGTACCACGTATGTAGAAAACACTTGTTTTGCAGTGATTAAAGCAGACCGAGATCTGAGGTGGGACCTGCACCAGCCAAGGAGGATGGCAGCAGAGTAGTGGGAAACACTTTTTATCACTGTTGCTGTGAGAAGGGAGTCCTACTTCTTCCTGCTTCTTCGTGTTAAATTCTGGTTATGCCTTGTCATAGTTACCTCATGTGTGTGAGCTTAATTAAGAGCAGTTTGGTAGTTCGTAAGTGTGCATGGACTTCTAAATATGAAAGACTGAATATTTTGTAGGTGAACTTCCCCTAAAGAAGCGTAACCTTTATAGTAACAGCCTGGCTGTTACTGAATAACAAGAGCAAAACTGTGCTAATGAAGTCACTTACCAAATAATGGAAAGGACATCTTTTTAATACCTGAAACGATGGTAGCACTTTCAGCTGTGGAAGCCGGCAGAGTTAGTGGGCTGGATATGTTGTTTATATATATTAAGAGAAAGATGTTTCCTTTCTGCTGATTTGTTTTCTATGAACTATTCAAAACAATTGCCTTGTAGTTGGAAAGGCAACTAATGCACACATATTTGTGTGACAGTTTGCTACGATGCAAACTTCCAGCACTCTGGACTGCTTCCAAGAGCATTTTGGGAGCAGGAAACTGTACTTTTAGGACAGACTAAGACCTCCTTCATTAGCCTTGGCTTTTACGTACAGGGCATTATATCATGTTCAGAAGATCAGTCTGTCTATCTCTGTGTCTGTATGTCTACCTACCTGTCTAAATAAAACGTCTGTATACACATATGTAGCCCTAGCTAGCAAAATGTTTTCTGGGACAAAATCTTCAGGTTTTGATTGGCTGCTGTATCAGTAGACTGGAATACTTACTT
Organism: Chlamydotis macqueenii; assembly: GCF_036417535.1. Lineage (NCBI taxonomy): Eukaryota > Metazoa > Chordata > Aves > Otidiformes > Otididae > Chlamydotis > Chlamydotis macqueenii. The sequence goes on from NC_141557.1 coordinate 55,671,832, forward strand.
ACAGCTGTCCTCGGAGGCCTTCTATAAAACTGCAGGTGTTCAGCTTTAGCAAATAGTTCTTATTATATGGATAGACTTTTGGCAGCTAGTAATGATGTTTCCTGAAATTGAAAAATTATTTTCTACCTTACACACTGGTTTTACATTACTGGAATGTTGGAGGGGAAAAAAAACTACCTCTCATCAAGTAGTACTGAGACTGTTTTTGTTAGTTGTATATATTTTCTGATTTGTGTATTTTATACTGGAGTTGAAGTTTTTTCCCTTAACTATTGTGGTCAGATTTGAAATCTCTTCCAGCAAAACTCAAATTATGAGGGATTAAGGAAGTGTCTGGCAACAGAGGGTTATAACCTCCTTTATTCAGAACTAGCAGCTCTTGCTAGTTCTGGCTTGCAGTCAGTGTACCACCAAACCCGGAGCTAAGGGGGCATTGTAAAGCCTTTAAAAATATTGGTCAGTATAATAGAATACTGTTAAGAACTTTTTTTTTTTAAAAAAAAAATATCATTGAGTAAGGCATATATGATGATTTTTTTAGTATATGTTTAACCCATTCTGTACCACTGTTATATAATGCTGGAAGAAAATGATGGATCATTTTGTTACAGTCACTTTTCTGGACAATGAGTTTGATGGCATATTGTACCTCAGTTCTGGGGAACTGTAGTTTAGCTGCAGGGGGTTAAACAACTTATTTAGATTGTATTTAATTGTCCAACTGCTAAATCAATTTGAAGCCTGGTGGCTCAAGAGTCTTCACTCATATTTTCTACTTATTTCCAACATAATACCTTGTTGAAGTAGTGTTATATGAGCGTTTTAAGTGTACTATGTTATATGACATGACTGAGTCCCTGTTAGACACTGTAGACACAGCTCAGATCTGTCAAATCAGAATACTTCCTCAGGGAAAGCATTGATCTCTTAAAAAGCAGTGCTGGGAAGGGGACAGAGCCCTCTCAAGGGTTTAGAGGACCCTAGACACACACCATCAGTTTTGTGTGGCAACCTTTGGATGTGATGTGAATTATTATAATATAATCCTCAAGATATAGCACAGCTGGGCAGCAGTTCCTACGTTTTTTATGGTGCTACAAAAGTACTGAATATTAAATAAATGGGAATTTCTGACTTCAGTAAACAGGGGCTGTGCAAGTGTGCCCAGGAGACTGTCCAAGTCCTGGAAGGGAATACCAGGACGGAAGGTGCTTTTAATTTTTTTATTATTATTTTTTGTTTGCTAAATCTTTGAATGCATAGTTATATTGTTTGTCAAGTATAGTCCAGAAAAGTAACTCTGTGCTTTGCTGTGAAAAACAAAAGCTGTGCATTTGAAACCTTTACATAAACAAGGACACATCAAGTGCAGGTATTAAACCTCAGACTCTAATATCACTTTATCTAATGCTAATCCACAGTGCTACAGACATGAGTTATTGCTGATGGCGTAAGTATGTGGCCGTGTTCGTAGTAAAGGTTCGTCTTTATCTCCTTATCTGTATTCGCCTTCACATTTGTCACACCCATTTGTGCACAGTTCCCCAGGTTTTTTTCATCATATGGAAGTATCATTTTCAAAGGCTTTTGCTTTTCACATCCATGTCAGTATTACAGATTAGAATGTGACAGGGAATACCTGGTTGCATACTTCCTTTAAACCTGAGCCAGTAGCACTGCAAAATGTTAGGGAGAGCACCCTTTCATCTCACACCATCCACCACTTTAAAGTGAAAGGTTTGTTGATGTAATCCTATTTTCAATCTATAGAGGTCACCTGTAATGCACTACTCTGAAGATAAATGCCTAGTACTGTTTGATGTTAGAGGTTTCTTTTTTTAAGGCAAGTTTAATGATATTTTGGTTTGCCAGGATACAGTGTTGAAATTTTTTAAGACTTCAGATGTTTTTAAACCATTGTTAACCTTTCATTTGATTGTTAACAATCCTTTCCAAACTGATAGTTTTATTATTTCAATATGCTTCAGGTTGGTTTTTTTTTTTTGGTTGGTTGGGTTTTTTTGGCAAGACCTGATAAATTTGAGGTAATCTGTGATGTGTGGCTTCTAGAAGACAGTACACTAAACCAAGTATATAATCCTTTGGCAATCAATGACAAAGATAATACTGATTTCACTGGGAGAAGGTTTGCATCCTGATGGTATATCACAGAGGGATGAAATAGAAACCTTAGTTGATAATGTAGTTCTTAAGCAGTTGTGAAATTCACATCCAGGAACTTTTTTTTATCTCTTTAAATACACCATTGGTTTTATGATTAAAACAAAAAATCTCTACAGGCTTGTATGAAATGAATCACAACATCAAAAAAATAAGTAGCCGGAATTGCATGTTAAGCATTGTACATATGCTAGGTCCATGTATATGTAGGATGGAGACTACAAAATACAGTCATTTTTTTTTTTCATGTGCAATTCTGTGTGTATAATTCTATATATCTATCTCTTAACTCCCTATATCATAAAAGTTACTGTATTCATTGTGGATTTATGGGTGAAAATCTACCCCAACTAAAGTTAGTGACAAAATTCCAACCAATAAGTAGGATTCGACTTCTTGTTTTCCAATTTCCATTAACATTGTTGGTGCAGTATCTTACGGTGTTTCCCAAATTTATTAACATTGAAAAGTACTTCCTGGCTAAACTGCATCGGCAAATCCTCATGGAGAAACGCAGTTTATGGGTTTTGTTGCTATACGTCATACAACTTTTCCCCACTAAAAAGGCAGAATTTTATTTCGTAGCTTAACTGCATCTACTTTTGGTAGCAAGGCTGAGTCAGTTAGAGGTGGGCTTTTTTTTTTTCCTCCATGAATAGGTAGATAGAATTTGGCAAAGGCTTGCTGTGGCCCAAATGGATGAATCTAAGCATTTCTGTTACTTCTGAAGATTTGGCACATTATAACTGGAATTTCTTATCTATATCTCCATCTGTTTTGTTAGCAGAGTAAACTACTCCAGTGTTAATTGCTCAGCAGGCGACTTTTCACAGTAGTAGACCTGCACATGAATGTGAAACGCTTTGGTGCACTTTTCAGAATTGGGCTCCCACTTCCAGCACTGTGGAGCAGAGAGGAAAACTACTTACCTGGTGTGGCCCAGTGGCTCCTTGCTTGTAATCACTCCGTTTCCTGACCCAAAGTAGTCATGTGGGGAGTTCATCTCAGGTTAACAAGAGCAGACTGATATACCAAAGGCTTCATTTCACGGGATCTTACGCTGACTCTTGTCCTTCTATTGTTAATGTCCTTTTGTTAATTTTTCTTTCCTTTTTTCATTTGCCTGAGAGTTCAGCCGGCAGCAGGGCAAGTTCCCTGAGATGACTTGGCATGGTATGTGGTTTTTAAAGCCTCTTGCTGCTTCAGGAGAAACCCACTTTCCAGGGCTCTGTCACTTTTCCACTTTTGCTTTTTGTATTCAGTCCCTTCCTTCCCATTTCCCACACATGGAATGCACAGTTGCAATGACTTGCATCTGTCCAGAAGTGTGACTTTCTTAGAGCTGATTCTCCTGTTCCTTTGTTCATGAGCCAAAAAAGGACTGTGTGTTACACAAGGCTGCCAGCACCCTTCTCCCAAGAGAACATGTGTGTTCCCTCCACATTTGTCTGAATTCCCACTAACCCTAAAGATCAAGAATGTTTAGACTTCTTCCTGTCTCTGGTGGCCACCATTATCAAAATGGCTTTGTCTGCCCAGAAAGTTAAAACCCATTGCTATTACACTTCCAGTTCTATCAATGATAAACTATGGAAAACATCAGTGTCATATATTGCATTTAACATAAGAAGCTGTTTGACACAGTGTGTCCTTGAAATGTTTATAGTGAGTAAGCAAAACTTTGAATTCACTTTAATAAAATCTCCCTTTAACCTCAGAAATGGGGTCTGTACAATAAAGATTTGTCTCTCTCAATGATGTTCACCCTTCTCATTCTAAGGGCCAAACACTACATAATAAATGGAAAGGAGCTTCTCTCCATTTTATTATGCCTTTTCCTTTTGCTGTGTGTGTTCAAAATTTGTAATGAGGAAAATAAAGGTCATTCCTTCAATTCCCATAACATAGAGGCCAGTTTGCATTGCTGACCTCTTTGTTTTGCTCCCCATGGTCCCCAAAGGAGAATACTGGTGACAGGAAGAAGAAAGCAGAATGTGTTGCAAACTGATTATCCTTAGAAGGTGTTTTTTTTCCCTTCCTTAATCCCCAGTACCCTGTCTTCCTTGCTGGTTATTCAAATTTTCTCTTTGAGAAAGAAGAACTCTTCTTTGATAGATCTTAATGATCCTCTTATCTGCGAGCATCTTTAAGTTTGTTGAAGACACAAAGCAGTATAGGATAAAAAGTAACATTTCTGTGACTTGGAGACTGTGTGGGACCTGCTTAGCAGGTCTGGAGAAAAGTTTGTTATGAGGAGAGCCAAAATAGTTTTAAGAGAACATGGTAAAACAGAAATTTGTTAGTCCTAATTTCACTTTACTGATGTATGTCATTATCCCTCCTTGACCTTTTGCTAAAAAGGTAGGCAGGCCACTGCATGGCCAGAATTTCCATGACAAACATCCTTAGATGCAACTGAACTGATGCTGATGGTAGTTCCCTCAGTGCTTCTTCCAGCCCTCACTCTTCCATGTTCCACCCAACCACTGGATCAATACCTTTAAATTAAATCTTACTCACTCACAATTTTCATGTTTAGCAGTTTTCTGTAATAATAACCAAGGACTAATAAAGCATGCTGAAGAAGAACATTAGGGATTAATGGACCTTTTCCTCTCACTTTGTTCAAAGCCACCAGGAGAGTTAACAAAGGAATACTCTAGTGTGCTCTTGTATGGGGGTGTTACATGAAGTAGGATTGATTCTCTTGCATTGAAGAAGTTCCAGGTGAAAGCCCCTGGCTGAAAATTACCGTGAGAGTATGCTGGAAAAGTATCTCCACATATTTGCCCTCTCTACAATCAAACATTGTTCTGTTAGCCACTGAATCACATGGAGTTTTGATCTGACTTGGTCCAGCCGTTCCTGTTTCTTAAATGTGCACTACATGTGCAAGAAGAAAATGGGCCAGTGAATAAAAGACACAGTCTTGTCTTAGGTGAAAATTTGCTCTTCAGTTTAAACAAATTAACTTGCATAATATATTGTGGCTTCCCCATTTCATTTTTTAACTAGATAGAAGATTCCACTAAAAATCTCCTATGTGTTTTGTGTGATATAATTTGCTCCTTACAGGTCTCATGTCAGGCCATAATTCTTGATTTCTCCTAATTAGTTGCTGTGGAAATGATTATGTCATGAACACAAACGATGGGAATATAAGGAGCAGATGAATTCTTAAGAAGCAAAGATTTGTTTTCCTGTAAACGACCAAAAAACCCAAAGGAGAGAGGCATTATAATACTTTCTGCATTGTCTTTCATCTCAGGATTTTACAGTACTTCTCAATACATTAAAGATTTTTGAAAAGCTGCTGCAGAAATGGTGTTGAAACCTTCCATGTTAGTTGTCCTCAGTAACTCATTGTTGCGTGCAACTAAAAATAAGCTTTTCCTTGCAAACTGAGCCTTTGCGCTGAGAGCTGACTGGATTCTTCACGATGTACTCATCATCATTAGTTACAGAGATTCTGCTGACCGAGTTATTTACACCTGTGCAGTCCAATTTGCTTCAAGGCTCATTTTATCCCTCTGCCTTCAGATTCTTTCCCTTGGAGATTTGTGGGCAGTTCCAGCACTTTCAATAGTGTTGCCTCACTGTTGCTGCACTATGTGAAAGAACAGTAAATGATTGTATCGAAGGAGAACAGGGTGGAATGGAATCTGCAGCTGCGTCAATTTTGGTTGCGTTCTGCATGACTTTTGGGACAAAAAATCAATAAAAATATATTTTTTGCCACTGAAGTCAGCACATGTGGCTAAGTATCCTCTGGGGAATGAAATCCATCACTATGCGCAAGCCCACTGTATAGCAATGTTCTCCTTAAGCGCTCAAAATGGGGCTTGTGTGGTGTACAGGCCACGTGAATTCACGTGTGGATTTCACCAAGGGAGTGGCTCTTTGAGTCAGAAGATGCCTTTTTGCATAGTCACTTTTTAGAGTTGTACTATATTTTGGCAGTCACAGCACCTTTGTCAGACAACTGAATATTTATAACTGCTGTCTTTTTACAGATGGGAGAACCAAGGCACAGAAAGATTAAATGACTTTTCTAACGGAGCACAGTCGGTTAACAGCAGAGTGAACACAGAGCTCAGAATTTCGGATTTCGTCTCCTACAGAACATTTCTCGAGCAGTATAGAAATGATGTAATGTGCAAGCAGCATTATTTCCAAACAAAAATATCTGTCAGGTTAGATAAAATACCAACAACAGCTCTTTAAACATGCAAGAACAGATTGATTTTAAATAAATGTGGTCTTTTCTTCGGTGATTAGAAGGAAGAGCTGCTTAAGTGTTAAAATATTGTCTTCTCCCATTGATAAAAAAAAAATATAGATATTACCCTGCTCATAGCTATGGAATAGAAAATCTACATAGCTCTTAGGCTTCCAGCTAAAAGGTTTTTTGAAAATGGAGCTGTAAGCACAAGTTAGGAAGTAGGATTCTCTTGTCAGCTGCCTGCATCTGTTATTGGAACTATGCAGTAATACGTTTCCAGCATTGCCATGCAATATGCCCGTGTCAACTTTTTAGAACCCAAACTTACACAAGAAGATACACACCAAGAAGGACAAAATGCTTTTGCATAGTTTTTGTATTATTCACACAGCTGGAATGTTTACAGCATAGTACAGAGTGTAACAAGAGCAAATGCTGAACCACATTAAGCGGTTCTCTTGTCATGCATGTCATTTAAATATCAAATCTATAAGGGCTTTTTTAATGTTCTTCACACACAGAAAGACCACAACTAAGTGACTTAAAAGTATCCCATGAGTTTTTAAAAATGTGGACAAACAACTCTCTGCTTTTGATAATTGCAAATACATTGTTCTACTTCATTGGTTCTGCAACATCTGGTGTTTTATAAAACATTTTAAAATGTCATCTCCCTTTCCCATTTGCCCACACCCTCCCCACTGCACCTTAACCCCAGCATAACAAGAAACTTTAATTTCTAAGGAAATCTGTGGAAAATCTTGCAAAACAGAGTTAAGGAATAGTGTTTGTATAGGTTTGATTATTTCTTAAATTAACAAGGAAGCCAAGTCAGTGGCATGTGGAGCAACACTAACATATAGAACAATTTTCATGAGGAAGGTGAATAAGATTCTGGGCTGATTCAGTGGAAAGGTCTTATTTAATGACTCTTGCAGAAGAGATAACTTAGAACTTTTTGCCTGGTCATGTTATCTTGATATACCAGTCTTTGTGTTAAGTTTTCTTAAAAAGGTCACAAGGCAGTTTCTCGAGAATGAAAGACTGTAACCCTCTTTGTAAGTCCCGGTAGGTGTCCAGTATTTGAATTGTAAATCAAGTGTAGTTCCTTCACAGTTAGCTAGTTAGTGCACTTGATAGTTTGTGCCTGATGATGAGCTTATAGGTTAAGGAATCAAAGTGGGCCATTCCTGTGTATCAGGGTATTTTGACATTTTTCATAGAAGTTTTTGTCAGTCCATTGCAGTATACACAGAAGAGCATACTTCACTCTGAGAAGTAGGAGGTGAGTAAAGATACAAATCTAATAATATAGAAATGAGTAATGATGCAAATCTAATAATATAGAAATAACTGCAGAAGGTTCACAACGAAATCCCAAAGCAAGGGGTCTTGGTAAATATCCTGAGGTGTGGGGGGGCATCTTATCTAATTTTAGCTGTCTGTCAGTTAGGCATGTAGTCTAAGCAGGTTTTATAGTCTCTGTTTTCAGTGAAGAGAAAGGGAGCAGGGGCACCTCTAGATGGCAGTTCATCCCACCTGTCTAGATGAGACTTTTCATCTGACTAAGTTTAGATGGGATAAATGTCACCTTTACTAGTCAGCACAGAGGAAGATGCTTCACAATCCAATGAATTTAAAGTAAGACTTACTTCCTTATCTCTTGAAGTCAACAGGGTAGAAAATTTCTTTATAATAAAGATCATAAGGGCTGAAGAAAAGTACTGTGAACTGTTAGTGAAGTTGCCTTTCTTATCAATGCACTGTAAATGTGTGGCAAATCCTAAGAACAAATACATCTAGCTACAGTTGGAAGGTTATGCTGAATGATTTTTATTAGCTTCTTTTTGCATAACTGGTGAAAATAGGAAAAATTTTATTCATAATGAGAAATGGTGTGTTAAAGTACATTTTTAAAATGAGACTGATACATAATATACAGGTGATTTCTGATCACGGGCCTAGTGATTAGGATGTTATGTGCCCATGTCCTTATGGTTCCACTGGGACAGCAATTCTCCATGGGCTACTGTAGACTTACTTAAATTACCAAGTACTGCTAGTGCTCTAAACCAAGGATTTCTTAGAGTCTGAATAAAAGTGCAGCCTTTAATAAATCTTAGTCCAAGTTCTGTGTTGCCTTAGCCAAAGTGTTATTAGCATCCGAAGAGATGCACTGTGACCCTATATCCTTAAACTTTCTAATTTCTGTTTTACTGGACCTGTGTGACTGTCATATAAGCAGGGATACTCTTACCTGCTATACTGTCACTAAAGCAAGTAACAAGCAAGGAAAGTACAGTAGCACTGTCTTCAGCATGGATTAGAAACCAGAGCACCTGTATTAAGGTCCCAGGTAAGCTTGTACCTGTGTCCTTTCATCTGCTTTCCTTTCTGTTATAGTTATCTCCTTCAGATTTTCCAGCTTGTGCTGCAGTCAGGCTTCCATTTTCCTAGCTAGATAAACTCTTTATAAAGAGCGTGTCTTGTTTCAATTAACAAAACCAAAGTTATAGGGATTATTTTTTCTCCCTGTAAATAAAGGGACAAGCTTCAGAGTGGAAGATGCATTTTTGCATGGTAGAACTGTTCATGAGTATAATTAAGCTGAACATTAAAGTAAGGTAGAACAATTCCCACAGGGGCAGTGGACGTAAGCATTCTAGCTACCATGGAGCTTGATAGATTTAAGAATGGATTTGTGGAGAAGGTTGTGATCTTGAAGTATGAAGGCCTGGATTCAGACATCTAGGGTGGAAGAGAGTATAGTGATTGTTTCTTCTGATAAATCTTAGTCTTCTAAATTCTTGGGTCAAATCATACCTTTATGATAGTTTGTGTTTTTTGTGATGTTATTATGAAATGGAAGTAACAAAGATGTAAACTTTGCTAGCTGCAGTTTTAGGAGTCTGCCAATTTTTGCTCATGAACCTTTATCCCTGTCTCTGTTGTCCTCTGCTTCACGGTGATGTTTTTGCTATGGTGATTGTGACGCCAGCTGGTGCCCCCTCAGCATTGTGGGCTCAAATCCCATTACATTGCAAGCACTATTCCTGCAGCCTTAGAAGTTTAAGAAATAAAGGGAAACGGCCATTCCCTTTGGACCATTAGCCACATGACCTTTTGTTCTCACATGGTTTAGTCCCTCTTCAGTACGTGACAGCCACTTGGGACTTTTTTTTGGCTTTTGTCCATTTTATTCCAGTTAGCATTTAGTTCACACATCGTTATGAGAAGCGCTGGTTATGAAGATACGCAGTTCTTGTCATAACAGAAGTATTTCGTATGCACCTGCAATTTGATGTTTGTGTTGGGGGAATATTGCAGAGTGAATAAAAAAACTGAAATAATTTTTTTTTTTTTTTTCCTGACTCCACCTGCTATGGAGTTATTTTGTTGTATTTTTGGAGGAAGAATGTTGAGGTGTGTTTTTTAATTTTTTTTTTTTTTTTTTTTTTTTTTTTTTTTTTAAAGAACAATCTGAAGGTGTCTTTATGGCATTAGGGAAAAGGTACGTTGTGGGCTACAGTGCTATAAGCGGAAAAAAAAAGGAAAATCTGTAAGACAGATGACTATTAGCATGGTGTAAAGATCCTATTTTTAAATGCAAGGGGAAAAAGGTGTTCCATTTATAGTCCTCAAGCTGGAAGCTTCATGTTTGTGATAGTACCATGGCAATGTGCAAGGATTAATCACTTCCTGTGTGCTATTTGTAACAGCAACATGAACAGATCGTGTTCTCACGAAGCTTTGTATTCTTACTGCATTTGATCCTCTTTCTTCAGATGCACCTATTCAGCTACGCTGAATTAATTAAGACCACACTAGCCACCTTTGCTGCATGTGTGCAAATGCAAGGACGTGCAACCTGCTTGTCTCTGACCAACTGAGGATCCCCCTGACACGTGAAGCTGCTGTGCCCAGTTGTCCCACCACCCCTCGATCACATACTGGAGGCGAGAAGGGGGAGGATGTCAGGGCATGCTGCAGCTGTGCTCTGCTGTGTCTCAACCAGGTGCTCACAGAATTAGGGAGCTATAAATGGCTTCCTGATAGTGTTCCCCAGCTTGCCTTCTCCAAGTAAAACTCTGCGCAGGAGAGTGTCTGGCCTGACAGCATTCACAAAAGCACCAGATTTGGCCTTGAAACACTTCTTGCTGCTCATTGCAGGAACTCAAATGGCTTAGAATGAGAATGACCTAATATACTTCAGCAACTGCAGTGAAATTAGGAGTTCAGTCTCATGTATCAACATTAAGTGGAAAGGCAAACAATTTGAGTTATGTAAACAATGCCTCTGTAATGGAAAATGTTGATACTTATGCTGATGGGAATTTTCTCAAATTGATCTTCTGTATTCAAGAAACTGTTATTAGAAACTGATATTTCACACCTTCATACTGTGGTGATTGTTACTTATTAAGTGCTTTTATATCATGATGTCTGGGAGTAAAGGGTCCCCAAATACATGTTAATGTTAATCCATCTTGTCAAGTAAGTTTTTACATGATGTGGTGTGACTGGAAAATGATCAGTTGTGAGCTTTGCTTTATAATTTAATTCAAGGCAAATTTAAAAAAATAGTTTAACTATTTCATCTTAGTAGTGTTAATATTTCATTCAGAGACTCTGGGTTTTTTGGGGAGGGGTTGCTTGGCAGGTAGTCATTGGCTATTTTTGTTGAAAACTGAGTGTCAAGACAGGAGTCGCAGTAAAATAGCTCGTGGTACAAGGTAAACTGTATGTTTCCATGGAATATATCCTGTGATGAAAGCTTCTTTCTTAAGTAGTCACCCTCTCTAAATAATGCATTCTTTCCAGACACGGTTGTTGTTTTGTTCTTTGACAAGTAATTACAAACTTGGTCCTCAAGAAGCAAAAAAAAAAAAAAAAAAAGAAAAGAAAAAAGAAAGCCATACACCTACAGGAAGGCTTTTAAATGTAGGTCCTGCTTAATCCAGTTTAATCTTTGTTTATATAAATTCGTGTGTGTTTTGAGAGCTTGTTTTTCAACTTTGAAGCATCCCTTCTGTATTTATTTCTCTGAAACTTTTTGCAGCTCTCATACTATGAGAAAAAACAATGCTGGCAGTGAATTTGTATATATAAGCTAAAGACTTTTTGAAATGCATGCATTTTTGCCAACTGCAGTTGCTAGTTTTAACTGGCAAGCTAGTACCACCCTCACAGAACAGTGCCTTAAAAAAAAAGACGAACACAATTGCAGATCATGTTTGTGAATTCATTGCCTGACTTTGAATGTAATGCTTTATCTCAAAATAGGCAGTCACAGTACAATGTAATTTTTATGTAGCATCCTCATTGCGGGAAAGAGCCACGAAACAGATAATCTAAAGAGAAAAAGGAGGGAAGATTTAGGGAGAGGATGTGACTCAGGGATTCAGGATCCTTCCAGATCGATAGAGCAGCCCCAGAAGAAGAATGACATCCAGCTGCTGCGAATGGGCAGATAGAGAAGAGGCCTAGGATGAAGGAAAATAGCGAGTGGAGGAATAAACATGGTCGGAAGTGTAGAGTGAAGATGGTCTTTTTTACCTTTCAGAAAATGAGAGAGGCAGTTGGATATGGGAATGAACAAGTCCCTGGTGAAGGTGAATGAGGCTTGCTTCCCAGAGTGAGAGCATTGTTTGGTGACTCTGAATGTTTTTTTCTATTTTTTGTATTTTCAGTGAAAAGAAAAGTAAATTCCTTTCCTGGTGATCTGAAATGGTTTCCTGCAGTCACTTAGGCATAACCCTGTCACCCCAAATCAGAGTTTTGAAATACTTTGGTTTTTACCTTCTTTCTCTTTAAAGATGAATTTCAAAATGGAAGCATAACTTAGAAGCATTAACTTTGGAATTTGTTTAAGTGATGTGTCTTAGGTTTTGGGTTGATCTTTTTTTTCAGCTGAACTATTGCTGATTTCGGCCTGAATTTGTAAATCATCAGGTGGGCTCAGAACTAGCATATTATTCACTGAAAGCACTATCCAGCTTGTATCCATCATGTACAAATCATGAAATGTTTTGGGGACTTTTTCAGAAGGCAAAGCTATGTGCAATGCATAATTGCTTGTCTACAAGCAATATGATATCTACAAGTCCTGTAGATATCATCTAATCCAAGTGGCCTTGGATCCAACCTGAAGCGCTCAACCCCTAATTGCGTGTCAAATACCTGCATCATTTGGGAGTTCAGATTGTTTGTTCATAGTCAAGAAAAGACTGCCAGCTTGCACTGTGTCAAAGACCATTAATGAATTTTTTTTTTTTTTTTTTTTTGCTGCTTCCTGCTTCCAAAACTATTTTTAATTGTTCTAAGTGCTGGTCCTATATCCTTTGTAAAATGAGGCTCTTTAAAACGGAAGCAATCAAAGTAATTGGTTACTGCTGAAAAATGTAGTCTTAATTTATTTGGCTTGATCACAGTGATAAAATAAAATAGCCAAATAAGTATATGCTTATTTTACAAATAAAGTACATAGCCCTGACTCCTTGTCTTTTTCTGATAGTTGTCCCTTGGCACATTCATCTCTATGAGTTGCTTAGAGGCCTGTCTGGTAATCTTTAACTAGTTTTAAGTCACAGGTTTCTCCATATGCAGGCCAAATGTTACAGAAGATACTGAAAGTTCATGCGTGCACACACGCATACACTCTCAAAGGCTTTAAAACATCCACAGATATCTTTAAAGGGCATATGCTAACAGAAAAAGTTAATAGGCCGTAGTACAGGAAGGAGTTTCAGAGCAAAAACAAGTTGTCAGATATTCAAAAAATGCTCTTAAAAGTACAAAATTTTGATCTATGTACTGGTTTCAGGTACCAGAGAAACTAGGGGATTTGTTTGGCTCAAGTTACAGGTCTCAGTCTAATAGCAATAAAAATATTGTGGGACAATTTATTTCTCACTTGAATGCCTTTCCTAGTTACAGGGTGCTATTATGTGCTTTTACTATTCTATGCTGCAGTAGTACTTTCTAATCTAGTATCGTCTTTTTGCTTCACTAAATACCTTAGTGTACATTGCAGATTTCATAAATAAAATGAAGACAATTTTGTTGTTCAAGAAGCAAAAGTATGAAGTAGCTACAGGGGCTTTGAGGAGGTCATGGCAAGACTGTACAAAGTCAGGAGAGAACACTGATTTCTCTACACCACATTCCTTCACCAAGACCACCTTGTCATTCACAGGCGAAATGGAGCCACCTGAGAACCAGTGTTTATCACTAAGACCACATTTCTGTAGGAAGGAAGGGAGGATATTTGTGATAGGTGCTGGACTAGATGGAGTTGTCGGTGGCGTAGCATCGCACTTGCGTTGCAATTCTATGGTTATGTTGCACCTAATTCCCATAATCTGAGTAGGAAGAGGAATCTGGTATGAGTGAATATCTGACCGTGCTACTGAACACAGCTAGTTCTTGTCTTTATGTAACCCATTCTACAACTTCTGCCCTGGTGAAATAATTTATCAAAAATGTAGGCTTTTACTTGAACATAAAGTTTGTATTTCTTTTGAAACAGCCCGCAGGTAAAAATAACTAATTCTTGTAGACAATAATAAATTTGGTTCACACACATGCTCTAGTTGGCAGCATTAAAAAATTAAGTTGAATTTACCTCAGGTATTTAAAGAAAAGTATATCTCTTCAGTGACTAGGAGAAGAACTGTGTTATGGATACGTTTAGAAGAAATTTAACCTTATCTTGGACTTCAAACAATTTCTGTTGAGCAAACCTAAGTATACAGGACAGCTGTGTTAACATTTTGCAATATTATTGTCCAGCACTATTGAGGCAGTGAGGGGGAAAAAAAAAACCCTCACCTTTTTAAACTATATTTACAGTAGATTTTCCAACTGAAATAAAAGAGGATATTTTCATCAATTCATGTGGTAGTTGTTCAGCTGTTTGGTACATCTTGCTCTTCTGTGTTCTCTGTAACACTCATTCAATGTAGAGATAGTAGGGGATACGCAGCTGTTGAGCATGTCCCAAGAATGAAAGATAGCAGATAAAAGGTTCAGCAACACTCTCTTGTTCAAAGGGAATGCAAGAGCAAATTTTGGATATAGGATGATATCACATCGTTGGAATAAGTTGCTGTTTTGTTATGGCTGACTTAAAGATTTAGGCTTCCTGTTAGTCATGCAGGTTCTTTGAAAATTGTTATCGGTAAGAAATAGATCTGGAATTAGGCAGGGGATTGGTGTAATAGTTATACTGAAGGGAAGAAATCCACTGTTGTTGAAATGGATACAGTCATTATAAAATGATTGCTGTAAGATTTCTAGTATTGTCTTAAATTTGAGGAAGATTGTTTGCCTTTCAACTTCTGACAGTCTTCATCTGCACATTGGGAGTGGGTTTGCTTTTTGTTACAATAGGCTGTAGCGACCTAAGACTTCACTGGTCATCAGCATCAACAAATGGGGGGCAGCAAAGGAAGATAAGTTTATTATGAGACCAAATTTTAGTTTTGTTGGATAACTGTGACAAAGCAACTATGTCTTATATCATTCCTATTATTTAATTATCGCTCTTAAGCACAATCAGGACTCTGTACATGCATGGAATATATATATGGCCTCAGTATAGAGATATGAAGTATGCTTGAGTATTTTGTAGTTTAGATGTGTGAAATTGTAATCGCCAAGGGGTAACTGGAGGCAAACTGACCTTCTGTTTCAGGAAGAGAGTTGGCAAGGGAAGATTTATCATCATCTTCATGCTCAAGAGGAAGTGATGTATTATATACTCACTGATGTATTATATGCATTGCACACTGTGGACTGCACAAAGAAGTTATATTTTAAGCTGATTTCACATATCCTTTCAGGGGATAGAGACAATGTGTTGGTGGGTGTCCATGGGGTATTCATTGAAATAGTTAGTCATCAGGAGTTATGTCATTATGATCTTTTATTATGATCTTTTATAGAATACATAAAACAGCATGTTTAGTAAAAGAAAATCTTGAATGACTAAAAGATTATAACTAGCAGAGAGAGTAATGACAGATCACCATAGGAAGTTCTTACTGATGGAAGTGGGCACAATGAACAGTATTGGTATTGACATAGATTGTCATAAGCCATATTGACAACACTAATTTTCTATGCCATTGGCTATTCCTGGCTGCTAGCAAAGATTTTGGTCATATTCCAATGTTTTTTTCATAGTTAAGTGTCTCACAGTAGCAATAATTTTAAGTCTTCTGTGTATTAAACTGCAAAAACCACATTAAAATAATCTATTTTTCAATTCCAAGAAAGTGGAAAAACTAGAAATGTAGTTCTTGCCTCCACAGAGGCTGTTGGCATTTTCCAGTAGTTAGAAAAATGGCCAGTGTGAACAGACCAATTTGTATTTAAAATACAGATTTATAGTGTCAGATGGTATCTCATTCTGTGCAATCTTGTCAACACATAAGGAAACAACATATTCTGCCTGAAGTAATAGATTGTAAATCATACGTTGCCTTAAAAAATCCCACCCCTTTTGCATAATTAACTTATGCAAATCTAATTTTTAAAGTCATTACATTAGCAAGTATCCTCTAGAATGTCAAACTATAAAGCCTTAGGAATCTTAGAGAGAGAAGGGTTTTGGTAAGAGGCCAAATATTCTGAGCATCTTGTGTGTGTTTGCATGTGTGTGTGTATATATGTATGTATCTGTACATATGTATAAATATGAGACAGAAAATATTCCACATCTTAATTAAACTGTTGGATCTGAACACAAAATATTAGCCAATGCAGTGCAACAATAGAGCAGGGCATAAGAGCTTAGCCTAACAGGGGGGAAAAAAAAAAAGTTTTATTTGACTCTCGTGGGGGGTTTTGATCTATCTTTTTCAGAGAACTGTGTGACAGCTCTGTTCAGTTCCTCACCCAGTGGAAAACTCTTTTCATCTACCAAGAAATACAAGGGAAAAGCCTTTAAAACGATACCCTGTAGTAGCCCAAAGTAGCCCAAAACAGATATTGGCAGTCTTTGGATTATTTGACATCAGCTTTCTTTTTTTTCCTTTTGACAGGTAAATCAAGTAAAAAAAATGTTTACTGACAGTAAACAAATTATTTATCAGTAAACAATTATTTATCAAAGTAATTGCCAAGATTTATCAAAAAAGAACCTTCATTTGCTCCCTATGATCCTTAAATGTTAACTTTATTATGAAAAAAAAGTCCTTATTATAAGTTCATGGTGTGAACAGAATATTTTCTGTCTTTATTTGGCAACAAAAAGATTATTTTTTTAATATTGAAGCAAATGAGTTTTTTTGAAACAGATACATCCAATCCTCCACTGGCATTTTTTAGCTTTGTGAATGGCTCATTTCACCCAATGAAATATGATTTATATCTTTCATATTATAGAAGTATTGACTTCTTTAACTAAATTAAACCCTAAATTTAGGGGATTTGGGTAGAAATAGATATTTGATAGGTGCTTCACATAGATAAGGAAGAAAAATACCTTAAAACCCTAAGGTCAGAATTTTAGAGCAGTGTTATTGAACAGTCTGAGTATTTATGGCATGATAGAAGTGACAAAAATTATTTGAAAAAAGCTTCCATGAAGGGATCAGAATAAAGAACAGTAATGTTGAAATGGTTTTTTTGTTTGTTTGTTTGTTTTTTTTATATAGGATTTGTTTTATTCACATTTGGCAACCGGGAGGGGAAAAATAAGCTATTTTTATCCTGGGATGCTGAGACCAAAATTCAAGTTTTCTTCAAAACTCATTGTAAATGGGGTATTTGGTGGAGGCCATGAACTACTTTAATACATATTCCATCATTCTGTACTGCATTTTTTTTTTCTTGTTTTTATTCACTTCAGCATACTGAATGATTGAAAATCCAGCTACAGCTAGCATAGGCTTCATTGTTGGAGCTGAATCCTTAGATGTGAACTGAATGGCAAGTGGTGTACCCAGAACACCTAATGCTGTCTAAAGGGAGAAAAAGACTGGAGTAGTTGGATGAATACTTAATTCCTTATATCTGTTTTATGTCTCTAGTCAGCCTGGAAACACAGATTTCCTAGTGAAAGAGTTATATGGTCTTTCCAAGAACTCTGCTCTCTTGCAAAAGAAAAGATTGGCTTCTATGTAAAGTGTCAGTAATGAAGGAAAGTAGGAAAGAAGAAAAAAGATATTGCGTAGGAATGTCAGAAGAAAAATTAGCTTTAAAAAATAACATTCCTACTGGCACAACCTCTTGGCCTGTAATAAAGATGAAATCCTCACATGACAGAACACTCCATTCCCCCATGTCAGAAAAAGGATGCTGTCTGTCTAAAACTTTTGGTTGCCCAAAGCAGTAATTACCAAAACTCTGTAATGAGACAATTTGTTTATTTCTGTTCTTTAAATTCTGTGACAAGGATTTAGTCTCCTTCACTAAAATCTCACATGATATGCCTGTGGAAGTGTAAGAAAAAATCAAAACAAAAACTAACCCTTCCCCAAAGAAATAAACCTTTAAAATTTTAGGATTAAATCTGTAGAGTGTCAGTTTTCTTCCATCTGTTATTTATTGCATCCATAGCTTTCCATATTTAAACAATAGTCACTATAATTTACCACTGAACAGTAATAGTTGCTTATGTCAGCAATCAAAAGTTTTCCAACAGAAGGAAATTAGTATTTTGCTTTGTGTTTTCAAGGATTAATGCATATGTTCACCATACTAAACTGCAGTTCCAGTGTTTATTTTTTGTTTAAATTGTTTTGTGAATAACTTTATACTTCTGCTCATTTGCAATAATTATGGAAAAAAGGAAATGTTGTATTTGATCCCTTGCTGCTGAGTGAAGGAAAGGCAAAAGCACCGTAGCTTGGCATGGAAACCCATCTGGTTAATTCAGTGGAATAACTCTCTTTTGACCATCTTTCCGATTGTTGTATTATAGCATATTCTGTTTCTTTTTCCAGTCTGGCCTCTTGTACGTACATAAAGATAGAACTGACAAATTGAAAGATTCCACTTAGGAAGAATTTGACCCATTTGCAGCAATAACTTTGGTCCTACAGTTTAAGATGGATTTTTCAAACAGAAATATAAAGCTATACTTGATAATGCATCTCTCCTTATTCTTTATTGTCTGTCTTCCCTGATCACATTTTTTTCATTAGTCTTTTCCTTAATTTACCAAACTGTTTTTATTAATGCAGCACTATTTTTATTTGTATTATAAGTAATTTTGATGGAACAGGCTATGAGCATCTGCCCTTGTTGTTGAGAGGAGACTCCCATTGGTTTGCAAAAAATCTCTCTTGTATATAGGTTTTTTTAATGTTCAAATTTAAGGGTTTTTCCGTTTATTCAGTAGTTGACAATTACAGTGTCAGAATTGTTCTGTATAAAAAAGACATACAGCCATCCTTAACAGAAGATGTGGCTCCAACAAGGTGAGGTTACAAACAAGGCCACTTTGTGAATCTCAAACTAGTTATCATCTATTTTTTCCTGTTACAGTTTCCTCAGCAATGCCATTATGGATGTAAATGAGCACGTAAATTATGTAAATGTAAATTATTTTTAGAATAATAATTTAAAATCTTTTAGAGTAGTTCCAACCATAAACAGACACAATCTTTTATGTCTGCTCTCCATTACAGGCCTCATTTTAATTGAAGCACTAAAGCTGGGCCCTTTGATTCTCAGTTTTGGCAATCTTGATTTATGTTTTGGGGATTGAAAATTATGTTTTAAATAAGGCAGAAGGGGAGTTCAAATCTTTTGGCAATACAATTTATTTATAAACATAAAAAAAATATGCTATACAACAGCCCCCTTTCTGAGGTGACACAGAAAGAAGCATACGTTTACTTTTTTTTTTTTCATTATATAGCTCAATTTTCAATCAGAAAGGGAGCATAATATAATTTTGTCACAAAAGATTGTGTTCATTCCAGTACAGAATAAAAGAATTTAATGAAAGCTCAAAATTTGCCATGAAATGGAGCGATCACCTTCGCTGTTGTGATCTTTCTAATCTGTTTTTTCCACTGACTTCAGAATAATATGGATAAAGCCCAGAGATCAATAGATCCATTTCATCCTCTTGACTTATATACCATAATACAACATGAACAACATTTTGAGTATTCTTGGCCTTCATCTTTGGTGGTGGTAGACTTGCTTTCCTTTCAAAATTATAAATATTAAAATAACGATGCCAGTAAATCCTGTGACCTCTGATTGTATCCAGCATAAACGCCTGAATTTTGAATGAAAACCTTCCATTTTTAGTTAAGTTCAGCCGTGTTATTTTTCTGACACGTGTGTATATACTGCCTTTTGCAAGACAGTTCCGATCTAAGAAATGCTGGTAGCTGTCTGCATTTTCCTAAATAACAGATACGAGATCAGGGTTGAGGCCTAGGCAGACTGATGGCTCAGTGTACGCAGGTTGTAAGAAATAAGGCATTTTCGCTTTGCTCAGACATTCATATATAAAGTCCTCCTTACTTATATGAAGGGTTAATGATGATTAGGTTAAAGCAGCAAGAAAGAAGCCTTTCCATATGACACTAACAAGACTTTCCTTTGACACAAATACGTTTGATCACCCAGCATGCAAGAGGTACAATCATTCAAATTAATGGTGTTCAGCCAAATGTAACATCACAAACACTGAAAGGCTTGAGTTACACATTCTTCCAGAAAGGACAAAACCAGTTTTTTTGGCTAACTTGTATAATTGAAAATTATGAGTGTCTGTGTTTATGTGCCAACAAGTGCACTTGGGCGCCTCTTGTCTGATCAAGACTGTCGCCTTCTGTGTTCTTCAGGGAAAGAGAACCGCCAAACACCACAAAAGGTGACATTTGAGGAGACATGGTGCTGAGCTGAGTCTGTTAATCTCTTATTAATCATGTTGACATTTTAAAGGATGATTTTCTTGAGCAAGGAAAAAAAGAATATCTCCCAATAGCTTAGCAGATACTGTGAGGACTGGAAACAGGATGGATAGTCAGAAGCCAATGATGAATTGAATTTTCTGTTACCAAGAGACAAAATAAACAAATATGTTTTGTCCTGAGAACATCCACCTGAGGAAGAGTTCTCAAGGGCCAGTCACTCACCTAGGCCTTTTGGCTTCCTTGGATTGGGATCAAGCTCCTGAGATTATTCCAAATTTTGGAAAGGTATCTGAACCAAATTTCCCTATTGCTTATTGGTACATAGATTTTTTTTTTTTTCTTCCTCATTACCTAGCTTTTTTCATATGTCTGAACTGATTGGTTAGCTGTTTGCTCTTGTGTTTCCCATCAGCCTGAAGTTTATCGACCCAAAGTGTTTATTGTTTGAAGTGTCTGTGGTAATCAGCCATTACTCCTGCTTGATAGTATTTTCTTATTAACTTTTCATTTACTTACTTTCACACCTGCACAGAATGCATTGAAGTACACTTTCAGAAGTGATCATCCCTGTGGGAAGAACGCAGTTCTGTCTTATCTGTCATCGCACTTGTGACACAGGTACATGTATTTGTTGGCCTCTTGTGTTCAGCAAAGAACAGGACTGTGCCCTCACTGTGTAGGGATCACCTAAAACCTCTTTGAATCTATACTTGAGATGTGAACACATTAGTTCTTTGTCGCATTTTTTTTTCTTTAGCTTACTATTGAGAATTCAGTTTCTCCCTCTGGTCACAGCCACATCAAAAGCTTCCTCTTCTTTTTTACTTGTTTTCTGTCACTATACAGGACCCTAAAAAAAGAAAATATTACTTTTTACCACTTACTATTCTGTTGCTTACAAGTTGTATAGAGGCTAAGACAGAAAGCTAGGAAGTTGGGTATAGACACTGATTGATATAATCATTGCAGACATCCCTGTAAATGTTTTAAGTGGCTGTAATGGCTGTAAGACAGTCTTTTTTAGAGACAATTGCAGGATTCTTTGATTTTCTTTTTTTAATTTTCTTTTCTAAAAGTCTTGAGCATTTACATTTACTCCTAGCAACTGTACAGGGATCCATAGATTGCCGATCAAGACAATATGTCCATTTAAAGCTATTCCCTTCTCTTCCTTCTTTTGCAATTCCAGAGAACTACAAACAAACAATATCACGTGTAAGATTATCTTTCTACCTGTCCGAATCCTTCAGGAACTCACACAGCTCTGCTATATGCATGATGTCAGCATCATTATATATATATTTATCTGTAAGATATGTTCTCCAGTAATTCCCAAATTCCCATACAAGTTCATCCAGCTCTGACAGCATTGCAGCTCCTCATGTCAGGTATTGTTCTCAGGAGGTGTTTCCAGATGTTATAAAATTCCAATATGTATGCTTTATTTGTAGAAGTCACCTTTATAAGATAAATATTTAAACATTCTGTCTAGCAGAGCAAAAAAAGGCTAAGTTTATGTCTTTGCCAAGTTCACCTGAAGTGTTTTCGAGTGCTCTCACAATAGACATATGTACATAATGTTTAAAAAAATTCAACCACAACTCCTAATATTAGTGTTTATGATAATTGCTCATTATTCTTTCGCGTATCTTCTGAAAATAAAACATCGCAAACAAAGCCAGAGTGATCTGCATCACATTTCAGTGTTTGGGCAATATAAGGTCTATATAGATTCAGTAATTTTAGGGTTTTTTACCTCCACTTGCTTTAAATAGTCTTACTGCTGCATTTCTAAATATCATATATCATATTAACACTCCAAACACTTTCCATCATTTTAGTTTTCGTCAACAACTGTTCCAAATTAATCAGTTGAAGTTTACATAGTGTAGCTCAGCTATTACATATCTGTTGCCTATATTCCTTAGTTTTTGTGTTTTATATTTGAAAATGACAAGCTGTTTTTCACTCTGATCCTTGTATCTTCATGGTCATACAGTCACAATGAAATAGTTTAGAAATGAGCTTATAAATGGAGACATGTCCTGCAAATCACTGATGAAGGAAAGTTCATTGCAAATTTAGACACAATTAAGATTTTTAAAAATTCAAAGGTGTAATCTAAATTCACCTGAAATATACATGGCATTATGTTACTTGGAAACAGCCGTGTGACCTTTTTCTAAGTTAGGGATTATATAGAGGTTAAAGAAATGCATGTAAATTAGTGAGTCAAAACTGAAATGAAATTTTATAATACACTAGTAGAGTACTATCCTACTACATTATAGAGAAAAGTTCTGCCACTGTCTGTATTCTCTTTTGTATAAATTATTGTGCTGTCCTCTTCACCTTCATCGATACATTGCACTAACAGATTAGTACCTATGGTATCTGAACAGAATAAAATAGTGATATATATTCAGAATAGAATATCTATAACTATGTTTTTATATGTATATGCATTTATATATGTAACAGAAATACATTCTTGTAAAGAAAGTCCTGAAGCTATGCAGGCTATCAAATGCCTTGAATATAAAAAATGAGACCTGAACTTGATTTGAAATTAACTATGAATGTAGTGTAATAGCTGTGATTTTGAGGAGATATACCATGGTCTATATCAATTGGGATTTCTGAGTCTCTGAAGTATCCATGTCCAGATATATTGTCTTGCTGTTAATTGAGCTGAGGACGTTGTCAGTAATTATGGGGCAGTAGTCTTCCTGATCCAGACTGTCGGAACATTGCTGGTGATTGTGGTCAAAACAGAGATCAGCTTAAACAAAGCATACTGTTCCAGTACTCACTGACTAACCGTTGACATGCTTAGAAATGGTAAAGTAGCTACAGGCTCCTGAATATTTTTTCCCTATTTTTTTTTCTTCCAGCGTAGTTGGCTGTTGCTCATGTAGGAGCTGGTTGGTTGTGGCAGTGGTTATGTGATTGATGTGGGTAGGGAATGATAAAGTTGTGTATTGTCTGCATGTTACTGGGACTTGATTCAGTACTGTTTCAGCTTGTTGTTTCAATAGCTTGTAGCTATTGGAAATAAATCGAGGGAGACTTGATACTTTTGAAACCACACAAATACTGTTGTTACTAAGAGTATTTGTTAGGTTATACAAAGGACTGCCAACAAAGTCCTTGATTGTGCTAAGTGCTGCATAAACAAAGAGGTGTCGATCATCAGTAGCCACGGAGCTCACAGTCCAAATAAAGCAGGGGTAGGGCAGGGTAGAGGTATTAGACAAAAGTGTGTGAACAATGTGATATTTGGGATAAATGTCATTTCCACAGTTCTTGGCTTCTGCAATTGCCCACACAGTTTGAGGAGTTCAGTGGTGGAGGTACAGTTTCCTGTCACTACTTACTGGGCGTACCTCTCCAGGAAGGACCCAAATAATTTTAGAGTGCTACTCTCACTGCAGAGGTCCAAGATGATGGGAACGGATGTCTGTCCTTTGCCCACTGGTGGGTGGAGAATATTCATCAGTCTCCTAGGTGGTGTCGGTTGTGTGTCCTGGCTTGACTCCAGACTATGCTGTGTCTAAAAGGTTAATTTCCATTAGACAAGAATGTCCTTGGCCTTTGACTAGCTTCTCTGTGGACTAGCTCGTGGGAAATTTGATACTGGGCGGTAGTTGGCTAGAACCAATGTATCTAGGGTGGATTTCCTTTCTGTGGATAAACAGAGCATGTATATCTCCAGGAATAGGAGTTTGGCATCTTCTGCCAGCGCTCAATTCACTTATGGCTGTCAAAGGTGGTTCTTTTTATTACAGAGGTTCAATACGCCACATAAGCAATCTCTTTGTATTTTCTAGGTTATGGGTGACTAATTTACATTTTCAGATGCAGTGTTTCAGCTGACTTACCTAGCTGTCTGTTTATATTAATTTGTACTCTTCACTTTCCTATCAAGAGACATGGGTTAAAGAATTATGCAACCTATTCCTACACTTTGCTTTGGTTCTGTAGTATCTCTGTATGATGAATTTAAATTCATGAATGCTGGTACTTCTTCTGCAGTTATATCTCTTTCAGTGTCAGTGAAATCTCTTTTGTCTTCACACTTTTTCTTCTTAGGGCAGAATCTTTAGTTTTGTTTAAGTAGTACATTTGATAGTATTTGCTGAAGCTGAAATGCAGGTTCTAATTATTTTTTACAACTGTTAGGGATGCGAAACCCTGATCTTTGCTTCAACCTATATTCCTGACAACAGTACTTGCAGATTTGCCTTAGTGCTTAGGATGCTGTTTAGTCTAGTTATGTGCTTGATTCATATACACAGTAATACCAACAAGTATGGAAGTTTGGTTCTAAGTCTGAGTTTCACTTAACCCTGACGGACAGTGAGTCCTCAATCTAACTTAATCTACCAGACTTTTAGAATCATAGAATCATAAAATGGTTAGGGTTGGAAGGGACCTTCAAAGGTCATCTAGTCCAACCCCCCTGCAAGGAGCAGGGACATCCCTGACTAGGTCAGGTTGCTCAGAGCCTCATCCAGCCTGACCTTGAACGTTTCCAGAGATGGGGCCTCCACCACCTTTCTGGGCAACCTGTTCCAGTGTTCTATAACTCGCATCGTAAAAAATATTTTCCTAATTTCTAATCTAAATCTACCCCCCTTTATTTTAAAACCATTACCCCTCATCCTATTGCAACAGGCCCTACTAAACAGCCTTTCCCCATCTTTCTTGTAGGCCCCCTTGATAGCGGGGCGGGGGGTCTATCAGGTCTCCCCGGAGCCTCCTCTTCTGCAGGCTGAACAGCCCCAACTCTCTCAGCCTGTCCTCATAAGAGAGGTGCTCCAGCCCTTTTATCATCTTCGTGGCCCTCCTCTGGACCTTCTCCAACTGGTCCATGTCCTTCTTGTGCTGGGGGCTCCAGAACTGGACACAGTACTCCAGGTGGGGTCTCACCAGGGCAGAGTAGAGGGGCAGAATCACCTCCCTCGACCTGCTGGCCGCGCTTCTCTTGATGCAGCCCAGGATGCGGTTGGCCTTCTGGGCCGCAAGGGCGCATTGCCTGCTCATGTTAAGCTTCTCATCCACCAGCACTCCCAAGTCCTTCTCCTCAGGGCTGCTCTCAATCCATTCTCTGCCCAGGCTGTATTTGTGCCTGGGATTGCCATGACCCAGGTGCAGGACCTTGCACTTGGCCTGGTTGAACTTCATGAGGTTGGCACGGGCCCACCTCTCCAGCCTGTCAAGGTTCCTCTGGATGGCATCCCTCCCTTCCAGCGTGTCGACGGCACCACACAACTTGGTGTCATCGGCAAACTTGCTGAGGGTGCACTCTATCCCACTGTCCATGTCGCCGACAAAGATGTTGAACAGGGCCGGGCCCAGCACGGACCCCTGAGGGACGCCACTCGTGACCCGTCTCCATAGTAGCTTTCTCTCATCAACGGAACAGTTGACAACTGGGATTTTCATTGTAATCTCAGGGAGCTGTACTGAAGGGACCAGGATTGTACTAGTATTGTAATCTTGCTCTCATGTCTTGTATGTGTTGAAGCAAATTGACCTGATAAAAGTTGACTTCTTATAGCTTCTTGTACTAGTGACACTTTACATCTGGTAACCCCTGTCATGGCAGCTGATGGTTTACAAAGTAAACACTTCACTGCTGCTACTGTGCTGTACCAACCTTCTGTGCAAGGGAGAAGAGATTTGGCAAGATGAAGAGCTGACAACTCAAGGCAAAGGATTTTGGGTCTTTCATTATCTGTATTTTATGACCACAGATGTTTTTAATTGATAGAACCATTAGTCATCACGACAAAATTATTATATTAATGTGCTACTATAATTGTAGCTATTGTTCTATTATTGTACTACTATTGAATAACCCGCTTAAGGACAAATATAAAAGCCATATTTATTTTTTCCTAGCATTATAAAATATTATTGTATCCTAGTATGAAAAAGACTCATCACAGGTTAAAATGGTACTTTAAGTGCTGTCATTGTATTTGAAAACTGAAAGGACAAGAATAAGATTGAGGTCCCATTCAAGTAATGTTTTGTCGTTACACTGAGTCATGGATCCTAAATTATTTTTCCTAAAGGTTAGGTCTGAGGTCAGTACCTGAGTTATTTTCTCACATGTGCTTTATAATCGCCTTCACTGGAAGTTTGCTTGAATAAGAAGTAAAAGCTGGGAACAGAGCTCAGTAAACATTATCCACTGCAACACAATAGCAAATTTTGTATTGCTTTCTGAGGAAATGAGTTTGAATCTTCTAAAGAACTTGTTCTGGCATATGCTGGTAGGACTCTTTCTGTTCTGCTTTCTCATATGCGTGCATCAAGGAATGGGTTACTGTTGGAGTGAGAATTTCTGATTAATTTCTTCATATGTCCCTGATCCTTCAAAAAGGATCTCAGTTTTGAGAGTTTGTATTTTTACTGGCTTCAGCTTTAGTCTTCATTATTGTACCAGTCCTTGTTTGACATATACTTCACATTATTTTAATTTTCACAGTTCTGGGAGTTCTATTGTTAAAAAGATGCTATTAATGTCCTCCAACCATTGTTCAAATATTACCACCTTAACAAAAACCAAACCAAAACAACTTTTAAACGTTCTTTGGTGCAGTCAAAGCCGTTCTGCCTTTTGCTTTCATTTCAGCCTGTAGGCAAACATTGGTTTTAAAATCTGTGACATAATCTGATTGATCATTTTCCAGGAAAACAGGATTAAAGTAACTTTTAAAGTAGATTCATAATGGATTAAACAGATTTGCCACATAAAGAAGAAACAGTTTATCCTTTTCTAATGTCAGAGGAGCTGATATGCTCTGTCAAGCAGTAAACCCTCCTAAATAGCTCAAGCATTCACTAACTACACAAGCACAAAAACTAGACGTAAAATAGGAAGGAGAATTTCAGTTCAAGATGTAGTAATCTTATATTCTTCAAATTGCTGTATTAATAAGAGAAGTATGTTTAAAAAGAAGGTCTCAGTAGATGTATCAGACGTACAATCCTCTAGAAATGCAGCATGTAATAGTATGAAGTAAACATGAAGGTGAAAACCTAACTTCACAGAAGTCATTGGAGATTTTGCTGTTGATTTCCTGGATCCAGAATTTTGCAGTTTTAAAAGTGTAACTTTATGAGGTTACAGTTATAAATTCAAGCAAGATTGGCCCAGTGGTTGGTAGAAAGATACACTGAGTTTCTGTTGAGGATTTTTCATTAGTATCTAGAAAAAGAAGTCTTGTCTGTTCCAAGGATAGTGTTAAATATTGTTATTTCACGTGTTCTTGGTATACTTGGAGAGTTTTCCCCATCTAAAATGGCTGCATTTGGTTACTTCAGAACCATATGCTATATGTAGTATATAAGTATATGTATTTCTCTATAATTTCATCCTGCTCAGTTGTGTCATAAAAGTAAAGGGATTAGCAATCTCAATAAACAAAAAAAAAAAATTGTTTTAAAAAAGAAAGCGATGGAAGTATGATAATAATTCTCACTATCTGATTTGTGAGCTACTCTAGTTAAAAAGACTCAGAAAATGCTGAGGAACTGCTTTCTGAAAATTAGACCTCTCTATGGCACCCAGTTTTGGATATCTCAACTCTCTAAATCGGGTTTGAAAATGTGAGGTGTATACATGTTCGCCAATTACTTCTACTAAAACACTGAGATAAATCAGTTTGCAAAGAATCACACAAACATTGCAGTTAACTTACAGAGAATAATATTTTCTGCTATTGTCCAGCAGTATTCCCAGCTATTTGATCAATTTTTTAAATTTGATTGTGCCATGGAGTTGTACATTAAAGAGCAAGAGAAAATGGGACAGTTAATATTTTCCTGTAAGCCACATGTACTTAGCCATTCTTCAAAATAAGTAATTTAGAGTCTAAGATACAATGCTTGAAAAAAGGGCCCTGTTTACATACAATATGATTTAGCAGCTAAAAAAATGAGAGAAACTTTTTCAGCGGGACTTGCTTCCAAGCGGTAACGAAGGACATCTCAAGGATGGCGTACATGCCCATGAACCTAGTACGTCTGCTATCATAGCTTAGTCTAGCATTTTCTTAGTATGGCCTGTTTTCCTGAAGTTCAATGGCACCCATTGGTAATTAATCAGAGACCATCGCTTTTGCTGAATATTGGGTAGACAATTTGTGCTCGTTCCCCTCAGCCTTGCATTACAACCACATATTAGCTTAAACTTAGCAGCTCCTCTTTGCTGCTCAGTTAAGTGGGAGAACCCCTCTATTTATTTTGTGTAAGTTCTCAACCAGAGAGTAAATTATTCTGCAAGTAACTTTCTCAAAGGGATGCATGAAGATATGCACTCACATCAGCTGAGGTAGGATTGATTCTATCGATACCTCAAGTGATAACCTAATGTCAGTTAACTGTGCTGTAGGTTGACTTCCAGAAAAAAAGCATTGGTGTAGACTGATTCTGAAGATATGATTACATTGTTTTGCCAGTTTGCTGTGCTCTGCAATGCAGATGTTGCATTTAGCCTATTAAGAAAATACAGTATAAATAAATGATGTAGAATCAGGCAATGACAGCAGTTAATTGAAGCTGTAAATACTTTTTCAGTAAAGTTCGTATTTTGGAATGCTGCATTGCCCCTTACATATCCCTTATACTAATGTAAGCTGTTGTAATTCCTTTTCTTTAGAACAGGGTATGAAAACAGAGCAGATGAATGACACCATATTTGTTCTAATCATTCTTCAATAGCCAGCATTGTAATTCTTGAAGTCTTCATGTTGTTTGATAGGTCAACTAAAAAGAAGGAATTATAAAAATAGCTAGGGCTGATAGTCTGAATGCTTGTGTGCCTGGCATGACTTTGGATTCCTATGCCTTCACCATTCACCTTGATTTTCTTCTTTATGAGGGAAATTATTTCAGTTGTGGATTTGGTCTTTCAAGTTTTTGCTTAGGGAGTTCACACTATAAAAAAAGAATTCTTCTATATGATTTCAGGTTGGCATAAGAATGAAAACATTGTGGTATTCTGGAGATTTGAAGGGTGCACAAATTAAAATCTGTTCCTCAACTTTTTCTTCTACTAAATGAAACCTTAGTTTTTTACATGCTTTCAGGATTGTTTCTGAAAACCTATTTTACAGGGACCTATCATCTCCCTGTTCAAAAGGTAAAATCAAGAGCTTATTCACAGTATTTTCCATAATCTCTTTCCCAGGCTTAGGTTTTCAAATAGAGCTTCCTTTAAAAAAATACTTTTCTGTCTTGCAGTTCAATTTCCTGTAGTACTGGTTATGTTGAGAATCACAAGCAAAGTATTCTCTGAAAGTTTGTGGATCGTGATGTGCAACCTAAGCTGGGAGGGGTAGAGGAAAAGGAGGGAGGGTGAAGGTTCCTTCCGTTCTTAAAAGTAATTGTCCTGATTTGATGGAAATAGCAGTCACCTGCCTAGCAGTGGAAAATCTTTAGCTATAAGGAAATCTACAGCATCATCACTTCATTATAGTTGCTAGCAACCTCATGCTGGACAGCAGCTTCGATGAAACTGATAAAGGCAGGGTTATTGAAACAACAGAAGGGCTTGGGGGACCATAAACTGTAGAGATCTTCTTGGTGAAGCTACTGTATTAAAACTTTATGCTCTTGCATATTGTACTTGGAGCTGATTTGGGACTTAGAAACATGGAGCTGTAGGGTTTTGCTAGTCTAGGGTAAGTTCTGAGATAATGTCAAATGGGTTATTCCAGTGATCTGTAAGATCAGATGTCAACTACAGGTTTTATTAAACTTTATTCTTGGTTTACCAAGAAAACTTGAATTAATCACTTCTGGTCTTGTGGTTACCGTGGCTGAATATCTAAAGCCGCTGGAGTCTTCATTCCTCAGTACATTTCAAACTGAACCATTAAATTCTCTCCACCTCAATTGCCCACCTTTAAAATTACTTGCCTTACAGGCTGCAGTTCTACAGTTATTTTTTTGGTATGTTTTATAAGGTTATCTTATGTTCTTTTCCTTAAAATTATGTACAATATGCTGCAAATACAGTGTCTTGTTTGTTTTCAAAATGTAAAGAGGAATTCTTACTGTGTAAACTTTCAAAATACCAGCCAAATAAATGTTTCTTTTTAGCTATGTCAGTGCATCTTTCCCTTTTTTCTCCTAATTAATCCTCAGAAACATCTGGTAACTTTCTGCCTAACTGCCAAATTTCGATTTCTATTTTATTAGCTGAACACCTGCATGCCAGCTGAGTATGTACAGACATTCCTGAATATCAGGAGTGTTCTTACCAGCCTGACTTGTAACAAACTTGCACTGTGATAGCACAGTAAGATTCTCCTTACTCCCATGTTATTAATTTACAGATTTAAAAAGCTCATAAATCCTAGTACTTAAGGTACTAGCTTATTAAAGTACTAGCTTATTAAATCCCTGGCACTCAAGTGTATTACAAGTAAAATACAGTATTAATACACTGATAATAAAATACACTGATAAATACATAATGTTCCTGCTTATCTTCTTTATTCTTTTGATTTCACTTTTTGAAAAGCTGTTCTGACTGCTTTTCTGGATGGCTAGTTAGCCTAGGATAAGCTTAACTCAAAAGATGTTTTTCAAAAATCTCCAAATGAGCTAAAAAAATCCATATACAAACAGGAAACTTAGTTTTAAAAAATTGTCAGGGCAGTTGGTTAAGTTTTAACCTCATTGAAATCTTTGGCACTTTCTGGTCAACTTCTGCGATGCCACAATGTGAAGCAAAATCTACAAAGATGATTAGTCAAATAACACTTTTATCAAGATAGGAGCCTTATTTGAAATAATAGATGTAACACTAGAAAGAATATTGTACTAGAATATTCATAAATCAATTAGAAGATCTAATAATTAAAATAAAGTCTGAATAAAGTCCTTGTGTGCTTACGAGCTTGTCTGTTTTTCCCATCTATATCAGTTAAGCTAATAGAAGATATTGCCTCTCCTTCCAAATCTTGCTGCATGTAATACTATTCCATGGTCATCTTTGTTATTCTAAGAGTATGTTTTAATCTGAGGCAACATTTCTGCCTTTGAATCTCACTACGATAATAGAAATCTATTTTGTTCCAGTCCCCCAGTTTGTCAAATGGTGTCAATAGCATTTCCACTTGAGCTTCACCTGGTTGACTGGCACATGTGTGCTCAGTGGATACTTTTTTATCATGCGACTGTCCTGCTATTTGACAGGAATTGTCCAAGCTCTCATCTCTTCACTACTGTCTGCCAGCTCTACCTTATATACCCTCTTTCTGCAGCCCTCAGCTCCAGCAGCCTCTCTTCAAGCCCATTCCCACAGTCCTCTGACTATTTTCCTTTCTAATCACCTGTACACTTCCCAGCTGGGCCATTTACATCATTCTGACATTCCCTTCCCTTCAAATCGATTCTATTCTATTTGATTCTTCTTGACTGTGTTTGCTGATTCTGGTCTGAATTCCGAATTCTGGTTGTGGAGTTTTCTTCCCCTCCCTTGATATCTTCTGAAGTCACCCAGCTAGAGGCTCTTGTGACTGACTTGTCTTTTCTTTGTCTTACTTTCTCCTGCATTATTTGTCATCTTAGGCTGTGTGAATAGGGATGTTACACAGAGGAAGCAAAACTCATTGGGCAGGAGCCGCGTAAATGAGATGGGAGATGGCCAGGTTGCGGGTCATGACAGTAGGTTTTGAAAGGGAAAATTTAGATGGCATACCAAGAGAAGAGCTGTTGAATATCACCCGTTACCCTGTGAACAAAATCATAGGAGACTGAAATGAAACTGGGAAAAATTTAGTGCGAACAGCTTTGTAAGAAACAGGCAGGCCTAAATGGGCGAATGGCCTTAATGGCAGACCAGATTTCTAACGCTTCTCATTCTTGTGATTCCAGGAGAGAGTGATGAAGGGGAAGGTGATAAGCCAGAAGGGCTGTTTTGTGCAGCGAATGAATGATAGCAAATGCAGCACGCTCAGCTGCTAGGAATAACCAGAAACTCATATTGGAAAAATCTTATACAGCAGAGGGTTAAATTTGAGCCTGTAATTCTTAGAAAACATGTTAGAATTCATATGAATAAGCTTTAAGGACTTCATTTTAATTGACCTTGGATACACAGCAGGTCATGGCCTTCTGG
This sequence comes from Chlamydotis macqueenii, assembly GCF_036417535.1. Classification (NCBI taxonomy): domain Eukaryota; kingdom Metazoa; phylum Chordata; class Aves; order Otidiformes; family Otididae; genus Chlamydotis; species Chlamydotis macqueenii. Next base: position 55,704,266 of record NC_141557.1, read on the forward strand.
GGAATTAGAACCAGAGTGTTCGTCAGGGAACAATATGAGTTTAGAAGGTCAAGAGCTGATTCCTAATCACAAGTGCAAATGTTCTCATGTGTGTTTAATGTGAACTGAGAAATACTTTGCAACATGTTGGTCTGGAAGAAATTGGAGAGGAGGCCTTAATATGTAATTTTTATATTAAATATGATATTTTGAATAAGTTTTTTAGTACATTTTAAAATCATGAGAAAAAGTATGATAAAGGGCCAGACATAGCCATTACCACATGCTTTTTGTAATAATGAGATCAATAAATAGCTGAGGCAATGACCTTCCCGACAAGTTGTTGAAAATTTAATTGTGAAGACATGGGTTCTAACTAACTTGTTTTACCAAAACAGGAAGGAGGGGTGGGTGCAAAGAGTTTCCCACATTAAATTTAGGAACAGTCAAAATAAAACATGCTAAAATTATCCAATTTACTCCAGGCTTTGTGAGGAAGAATGGGCAAGTAATTGTCAATTATGGAATGGGATTGGAATGCAGGTTGTGGAGGGATAATTAATTGAGAGATATTTCATTTTGATTAGCGTGGCTTGAAAAAGTGCCATCTGAAGTGGTTTCAGGACTGCAGGGCGGTCTGCTGCAGATGGGCAAGGGACTGGCATGCTGCACTAATGGGGTTATGAAGTAGATTAGAATCTATCACGTTACTGAAAATAAAGGATTAAGGAAGAAGAAAGGATAGCCTTAAGATCAAGAGTTGGGTCTCTGTACTGGAAAACCTGGGGTCATTCCCAGCTTGTGCAGTACAGTTCCTCTGTGGCCTCTGGCATAGAGTTGAGGGCTGGATTGCAATACATGCCAGAGGCATTCTGGCAGGGTATAAAGCAGTTCCTCTACCAGGATGATATTATTAGTGTCCCCTTCATCACTATTCTAGGTTGGGCATCAGAGGAGAGGGGAAGAGAAAGGGATTAGTCAGTTTGTGACTGGTACTCCCCTCCTTTCAAGTTCAGTAGGTAGAGTTGAGCTGGGAAGAGGTTGGGCTCATCTTTGCTGTGTTTTTCCATCCTGCTTACTGACCCACCACCCCCAGTTAAAGGACTGCCAGGAGGCAGCTGTGATTCCAGTTAGTGCCATAGGTCTTTCCCAGGGTTTCTGTAAAGTAGCACACAGGACTGCTCATTTTTCTCTTTCATATCCCTTTGTTTCACTGTCTCCTCAACCCAATAGAAATATTTGGAAGATATAATACTTAAATTATCTGAGGCTTGTTTATCTAATGCAAAGAGTTTTGAGATCTTTGGGCAAGAAAGACAAAGTACTGTTATTAGTTTGTTTAAAATAAACTATTATTAATTTAACTGAGAGAGTGATTTTCATCTTGACTTCATCTTAGTTAATTTAAGAATTCGGGAACTGGACTTTGAGGAGGGAATATACCCTCTTCCCTCTAAGTTCTCACAGTGGAGATTTTAGGACTTCTTAGAGTGGGGGTCCAAAATGGAAAATATGGTTGCTGTGAAGAGGCATCATTAGTGTAGTATGTGGAAGCAGGCTGCCTACCTTCCTGCACGCACCATTTTACCACAAAAAGATTCCTGTTCTGACACACAGCTTTCAGCAAAATTGGCCAACAACTGTTAGCCAGACATGAGTGCCTTTGGCATTCAGCAGATTACTTGCACATCAGACAGTGCTGATTACTACCGGAAAGCAGTATAAATATCACATTTTATATTACACTTGTAAAATTGATTCTTTCCCCCTTTGCTAAGTTAGTATGCCAGAAACTCTGTTAATTGTGTGATGGAGTTCAAGGACATAACTGTGGCTGCAAAATTACGAACAAACAAAAGAAGAATACATGTGTCATTATAACACATCTTTGATTCCATTTGTACTATCACTTGTTTGCATTGTTGCAACACTTTTTTGTCCAAATAGCATTTTGATTTCTGCTGCATTTTGATTTCTATATTGATTAAATATGAATCAAATTTAGCATTATACGTTTGTCTATAGTCTACCTTATAGTTTTTCATACTTTTGCAAAGACATTCATAGATTTGTTAATCAAATGACATTAAGTACTTAATCTTTATAAAGTATTTGAGTGCTTTCATTCGAATAGTATTTACAAGGAGAGTCCTTTGAAAAGTTCAAATGAATATAGTGCCAGATTATTCTATTTTTCCACCTGAACTGTTTGGTAAATCTTTATATAGATTCATCAGAAAAAGAAAAATTAAGCACAGTATTTATTTGCAGCCATTTAGAATAAGACAGTTTTTGATCTTTCATTTCAAAGTAACATTTTGAGACCAAGTTCATTTATACTTCACCAGAACGTGAATATCAGTACTTCGTTTCCAATTGAAATGAACAATTCATCTGACCTCAGAATTTGTTCTTTGTGTTCAGCTTGAACTATGGTTTGAAAAAGGAACCATTTGTAGAAAGATAACATTGTTAAAAACATTCCCTTGCTTCTAGAAGACTTAAAAATCTCCACCATTCCTGATTAGAAAAAGTAGAATTTACTGATTTTAAAATTTGTATTCTGAAATACAAGCTCAGTTCCAATTGCACATGTGAATAGTGTAACTACTACGAGCTCCCAGGAACATTATGCACTGGTATGCTTACGTTCTTAGAAATGTTTGAACAATTAAGTCTCTTAAGCTTTTGTGTCTACTTAGAATGGCAACAGAAGTTTTGTAGCTGCACAATGCCTGAAACAACATACTCCAGTATTTCTCTAAGCACAACTGTACAAAATATCATTTATCATTGTTATTTGTAATAATTAGAAGCTGAATTTAGCTCAAAACAACCAAACCAAAGAAGGTTGGGAGGGATGACACTATAAATCTTGATGCTGGATGTACTTATGTTCTTTTCGTCATAATATCCAGTGGTACTTATGCAAGATTGAGCCTGCTGGAAATTCTTGAAAGCCAAAAAAGAGGAAAGAAAAGGAGAGGCAACCACCCTGATGAGTCAGGTAGATTTCAGAAGGGACCATTATAGATAAAATTGTTCTGAGTCCAGAACAGAAATAAAACAAATTGAAAATTAAGAAAATTAAATATAAATTACATCAAACTATGTATTTGTCTTTCCTACTTTTCTTACCAGTTATAGTACTACCAGGAAAATTCACTTTCTGAAGGCACTGAGGGTTATGTACAATACCTTATGAATAATCAGGTGGAAGATCATTGCAGCTGACATGATCAACATCCTGCCATTGATTTGTTCAAGTCTGTAGTTGAAAGCACGAGACATGGGAAGGGTACAACATCTTCCACCAGTTCAAAACTCAAGCTCTCCTTTAAAGCTGCTTCTCTGCCTTTGAAAGGAAAAGCTTCTGAATTCCTGAAGTAAGACACATTTTAAACCACATGAACCACTTGCCGTGCTGACAGAATTTAGTTAAAGCTCATTATGTAAAAAGGTGCTATAAGGAAACTTTATAGAGTGAATGCTCTTTATAAACTTGAAGCTAAGGTTCAGCCAGTTTCCATTTAATTTTCCAATATTGCCTGCAGCAGTCAAGTAAATTTCATAACAGACTCCCTCCCCCCAAATGAAAACCATGTGCCTACTTCATTTTTTACTCCTTTCGTAGTCCCCCGTTCAGACCTCAGTGCTTTAAAGAACCTTGCAAGAAGTCATAGAATTGAAATAGCAGAGTTAACTCTGGCTGTTATTAATTTAGGCCATACTAGCACAAGTACTGTCCAGCCTAACAAGCCAAATTACAGGCAAATTGACATGGGTGTGTGGCAAGGGAAGTGTTAAAAAGCATGTATATTCTCTATTCATGGGGCTTCAAAAATTGCATTAGGATTTTTTTTCTCCATAGTGAAATTAGCTTAAGAAGAAGTAAATAGGCAAAGCAGTGTGATTTAATAAGTACTCAGATAAATTGATATAGGGCAAGAAGAGAAGTCTTGATTTGGAGCTTTTTCTTATAGAATACCGGAATGCCACCATTTTTATAAATAATATATTCATTGCATATTGTCCAAGTAATTTATGTTTGTCTTATTTTTTTTTCCTGATTTATGTAATTGGAGACTTCTTCTTTAAGAGGAAAACATTTCTGGAACACCTTTAGACTTTCTTCATGACCTTAGCATGCTAATGCATAAAACTAACTACCGGCATGTATTAGCGAGCAGGAGTCATGGGGACTGTCATGCTTTTCCTCTAGATCCTTGTTCTGTCCCTCAGAGAGTGCCACCACTGGCAGTTGACCTCATAATTTCAGTGCTGCAGAATGACACAGACATTTTATTGACTCCTCAAATTGCTGAGGGAACAGCTACTATTCGTCTCAGAATGATGGCTCTACTAATCACTTTTCAAGGTTTAAATACAACTTTAAAAATACGTTGTACATAAAACTACATATCTGAAACTCTGCATACAAGTAAAAACAATTAAATGTATATGAGAAAGGTCTCAAGAAATTTTTAAGAGCATTCCAGAAACAATTTTATGTTTATTAATCAACAAGTTTATTTAAACATAATGGAGTTGAGCTGTTCCACTCAGATTGCCAACACATCCTGATGAGAAAACAACTCTCATGTTTGTCTTTCATTGTGACCAGAGTTTAAAAGGAGACTGTGGCTCCACTAAAAAGTTTAGCTAAGGCCTACATGCCATGAGGACAGTACCCCTAATGCTATATCTGCTGTCAAATCTGTAGTGATCGTTAGGAGGAAGGTTCTTCCATCGTCATCAGGTACAACTAAGAAGAATGCTTACTCAGAGAGGTCAGTGTAAAGAAGCAGAAGATAGAATTGTGAAGCATTTAGGGTTTCTCAGTCTAAAAGTAATGTTAAAAATAGAAGATCAAAATCTGAAACTTCCATTCAGTGTCACAATAAATGGAAGTTAAAGCTAATAGGGATAGAGAATTTGGTTTAAATTTTTGATTGGACCTCATTTTTTTAAATTAATAAATGTGAATTATGCTATTGAATTTTTGAGACATAGCTTAAATCTTATTTGTATTCTTTTCCTTCCTTGATAACACTATTAATAGGAATTTTAATTGCTGTTTTCTAGACTTCTGCCTTTGCATGTGTTAGTGTTTTGTTAATCCTTGTGATGATTTTGGGAAGCATTTTTAACACTTATTTATAAAGTTTAAGGGAGAACTAACAGATCTCTATTGTCATTTGATCACAACTGTCAAATTTTAACATATGGTTTTCATATTGTTCTCAAATTCATTTCAAAATCTTGACATTAATTAATGAAAGAAACAAAATACGCTTCTAAATATCTCAGTACTGCACAGTAACATGAGGTTCACAGAATCATAGAATAGTTTGGGTTGGAAGGGACCTTTAAATGTCATCTAGTGCAATGCCCCTGCAAGGAGCAGGGACATCTCCAACTAGATACTGTTGCTCAGAGCCTCATCCAACCTGGTCATGAATGTTTCCACGGGTGGAGCATTCACCACCTCTCTGAGCAACCTGTTCCAGTGTTCCACCGCCCTCATTGTAAAAAATGTTTTCCTGATGTGCAGTCTAAATCTACTTCCCTCCGTTTTGAAACCATTGCCCCTTGTCCTATCACAACAAACCGTGTTGAAGGGTTTCTCCCCATCTTTCCTGTAGGCCCCCTTTAGGATCCATTTCCAACAGGCTGACAAACTCTTGTGTGTTGTGTGTTTTACTATATAAACATCTAATTTCAAAATATAGCAACAGCATTTTCCTAGGTCATAATCCATCAAAACCAATACTGTTTTGTAAATCTGAAAAATAAAACTGTACCATTTCTGGTACAGTTGGTATGAAAAGAAGAGCTCAAATGATTCTGTGATTACATGTATTTTCTAAGATTATATACCTGGTTTTAAAGCAAGAAAGAGTTTTCAAGCATGTTACTTTAACTGGAGTTTGAAAGAACAATTGTTTCTGAACTAAATACCAGTTTCAAACTCTGACAGCTTTTGCAAACAGAAAAGTATGAGTACTTCAGGAGAAAGATCCAGCTTCAACGATAGACTCACATTAGTCTAGCATCACTAGCCTAGCAGTGGAAAGAAAAACATTCTGCATGCCTGAAGGATGTCTTTAACCAGTCACTTAGAACTTATACTTTAATAGATAAATGATAATAAACAAAATGTATTTACTACTTCAGTTTTCCAAGAGACAACTACGAGTTTCCATCTGGGATTCATCATTAACAGGCTAAAATGCAAAACCTGGCTGAACACCACTAGCCCAGCACGTTTTGGGTTTTCTCTGACTCCTGTTTGCATCAGTGGAAGCAGGATCTGTTGTCTTGCTAGCTGATCACCATAAAACCCCAGGTTACAGCTCCTTGTCCAGGTCCTCAGTTAAATACTTCTATTTGTAAAATTAATTATGGTGAACCTTTAAGCAACTGCAGGTGCATTTACTTTAACATTTCAGAGCTTTTGAAGGAAATCTCCATTTACCATGCTTTGGTTCACATTGTGGAGCTACCTTAGAGAGAGCAGATTGGATTCCTACCTCATTTGCTTTTCTCCTGTAGTAAAGTGCAATCAAAATTAGGCACCTACAATTTAGTAATCTAACACAAGGTAAATATAAGCTAAATATCTTGTAACTACATTTGGATATCAGTTACATATGTGGAACTTTTTTATTATTTTGCGGGGATTACGATGTTTCTTAAATTCTTAAAATTGTCCCAGCTTAGCATGGTTTACCTTCGTGAAGTTCAGCACAGACTGCATTGCTTTGAATACTTGAGCAATAATAATAACAAAAAATCAAGCATCAGACTTATGACAGCTCTGCTGTCTTTGATGTTGTCTTCTTGAGTGATGTGTTTATGCAAGACAAATAGGTAAGCTATCTCCATGAGCCCTACTTGAAAAAACTTCCAGATTTGTTCTGGAGATGGAGTATCTCTTCTCTCTTCAAGTATCTGTTGATGGATTAAGGGAGAATGCAGGCAGGCCCTAACTGTCAACTGCCTGTAAGCAAAGAGGCTTGACTAAAGGTGGAGCATTTGTCAGTGCTGAAAGAGAAAACTGGCTTATACACCCGTCTGAGCTGTCCTTTTATACCTTATGCACTTACCACTTACTCAGGTCACGTTTTCTGAATTTATTTACTACTTTTTCCTTCAGCCCACCGAATATTGACTCTAAGCCTTTGATTATTTTATATGTAAAAAGGAAAAAACTGATAAGGAACATCTGTGTCAATGGATATATGGGAGCAGTGACAGTGACTTTCAGCAATACTGAGGTAGTATACAGTGCAAATTCATTTTGGCAGCCTGTCTCACCTCTGCTGCTGTAAATTGGAAGGCAGATGACTTATGCCCATTAATCTGAAATTAGCCCAATACCACATCGCTTCTGTATCTTTCAGTTTCCCACATGCCTTTTATTCTTCTGAAAAATTGTGGAAATATTATTTCCCACATTTTACAGATGAGAAACTGATGTACACAGTTCTGAATACATTTCAGTTAAAATTAAGCATTTGAGTGAGATTTCTGAGGTAGCTACACTCTTATTCCAAGATTACTTTATGGTTAATGGAACAATATAATAATCACAGTAATGATAATCATAGTCAAATATCAGAGCCATACTCATCCTCTGGAAATGTCTTTCTCTCGTTGCCTATAATGAGGGCAATTTGGTTACCATCTTGCAATCCTCAGTCAAGTGTCTAATGGTAGTTGAGGTGAATGTAGGTCATTAATCTCCAAAATCATCCCATACACACATGGCAGAGCCAGAAATCCCACAACGTGAGTTCATTTTTCAGTGAGAAATCCTTTCTTTGAGTGTCTTCACTAACTCACCAGGTCACATATTCCATTCCAGTCCATATCAGTAGTAACTGTAAATTAATTTTATGTAACAACTGTGTTTTGATAATTTCTGGTTTCCTGTAATTGAAGGATGGGCTGAGTGCAGTGAACAGTAGTTGTCTTTATAAAAGCAACTTTCAGTCGAATATTGGCAGCTGTAATATCTTCAGAAGACTAAGGAATATGTGAACTCAAAGACAGAAATTTTAGCTTTTCTGAAAGAATATTTATTCAGATATAAGATTGAAATAAAAGGTGGGAAAATGGTATAATCTTTTTTTTTTTCTATTTATCTTAGCTACATAGTGGTATTGAATACGTGAGAAAATGTTCCAGGTACACAGATTCAGTTCTGAAGAAAAAAAAAACAGGTTGTCTAACTGAAGCCAATTTATATATATTTGTGTGGAAATGAAACTAGAAGTTTTATGGGAATGGATTTCCAGCAGGTCTGTGGCATGACCTGATCCTCATGGGAAATACTATGATAGTGGGCTTTTACATAATCACAGAACCTAGGCACTAAAGTGGATCACATCACTGAAAAATCCTTCTCTCTTCAGAAAAGTCAGGGTTGTTCTACACACTGTATTTTCTAATGTTTTTACTTAATTTAGTTTAAAAATTTCTGTCCCTCTAAAAGCATAGGTAGATCTTAGCAGCAGGAATTTTAATAGTGCTAAGTTTATGTTTTTCCTATTTAATTTTAATGTTTTTGCATACAAGTGCATCACCCTACCTTCATAGAATCATAGAATTATTAGGGTTGGAAGGGACCTTCAAAGGTCATCTAGTCCAACCCCCCTGCAAGGAGCAGGGACATCCCCGACTAGATCAGGTTGCTCAGAGCCTCATCCAGCCTGGCCTTGAACGTTTCCAGGGATGGGGCATCCACCACCTCTCTGGGCAACCTGTTCCAGTGTTCTATAATTCGCATCGTAAAAAATATTTTCCTAAGTTCCAATCTAAATCTACCCCCCACTATTTTAAAACCATTACTCCTTGTCCTATTGCAACAGGCCCTACTAAACAGCCTTTCCCCATCTTTCTTGTAGGCCCCCTTGAGGTACTGGAAGACCGCTATCAGGTCTCCCCGGAGCCTTCTCTTCTTCAGGCTGAACAGCCCCAACTCTCTCAGCCTGTCCTCATAAGAGAGGTGCTCCAGCCCTTTTATCATCTTCGTGGCCCTCCTCTGGACCTTCTCCAACTGGTCCATGTCCTTCTTGTATTGGGGGCTCCAGAACTGGACACAGTACTCCAGGTGGGGTCTCACCAGGGCAGAGTAGAGGGGGAGAATCACCTCCCTCGACCTGCTGGCCACGCTCCTCTTGATGCAGCACAGGATGCGGTTGGCCTTCTGGGCCGCAAGGGCGCATTGCCTGCTCATGTTAAGCTTCTCGTCCACCAGCACTCCCAAGTCCTTCTCCTCAGGGCTGCTCTCAATCCATTCTCTGCCCAGGCTGTATTTGTGCCTGGGATTGCCATGACCCAGGTGCAGGACCTTGCACTTGGCCTGGTTGAACTTCATGAGGTTGGCACAGGCCCACCTCTCCAGCCTGTCAAGGTTCCTCTGGATGGCATCCCTCCCTTCCAGCGTGTCGACGGCACCACACAACTTGGTGTCATCGGCGAACTTGCTGAGGGTGCACTCTATCCTACTGTCCATATCACTGACAAAGATGTTGAACAGGGCTGGTCCCAACACGGACCCCTGAGGGACGCCACTCGTCCAGTCTCCACATGGACATTGAGCCGTTAACCACTACTCTCTGAGTGTGGCCATCCAGCCAACTCCTTATCCACCGAGTGGTCCGTCCATCAAACCCATGTCTCTCTAGTTTAGAGAGAAGGATGTCATGCGGGACAGCGTCAAAAGCTTTGCACAAGTCCAGGTAGATGATGTCAGTTGCCCGTCCACCGATGCCGTAACCCCGTCATAGAAGGCCACCGAATTGGTCAAGCACAATCTGCCCTTGGTGAAGCCATGTTGGCTGTCACCAACCACCTCCTTGCTCTCCATGTGCCTTAGCATGGTTTCCAGGAGAATCTGCTCCATGACCTTGCCAGGCACAGAGGTGAGGCTGACCAGCCTGTAGTTACCCAGGTCTTCCTTATTCCCCTTTTTAAAAACTGGGGTTATGTTCCCTATCTTCCAGTCATCGGGGACCTCACCAGACCGCCACGACTTCTCAAATACGATAGCCAGTGGCTTGGCAACTTCATCTGCCAGTTCCCTCAGGACCCGTGGATGGATCTCGTCGGGTACCATGGACTTGTGTACCTTTAAGTTCCTCAGATACCTTGTTGCTCCAATTGTTATTGCTACTGTTTAAACATTTTAAATGGTAATTTCTTCCATGACTTGAATGAACTCAGAGAAGGGCAACAAATCTAGTGAAGGGGCTGGCAGGCATGTTCTCTGAGGATCAGCTGAGGACCTCAGGTTTGTCCAGTTTGGAGAGAAGGAGACCGAGGGGCGACCTCCTTGCTCTCTTCCCTCTCTGAAGGGGAAGTGGAGAGGGAGGTACTGATCTCTTCTCCCTGCTGCCCAGTGCCAGGGTGCATGGGAATGGCTCCAAGCTCCATCCACTGGGGGAGATTGGGATTTGACATGAGGAAAGATTGCTTTACTGAGAGGTTGGTCAGACCCTGGAACAGGCTTCTCGGAGAGATGGTCCATGTCCCTTGACTGTCAGTGTTTAAGAGGCATTTGGACAATGCCCTTAATATACCATGTTTTAACTTTTCATCAGCCCTGAAGTGGTCAGGCAGTTGGACTTGGATCATCATTGTAGGTCTCTTCCAGCTAAACTATTACCTTCTCCTTCCCTTCTCCTTCCCTTCTCATGCCCTCCTCCTCTTCTTCCTACCTGCTCCTTTCCCTGCCAGTAAATGCTGAGGAAATATCGGACACCAATTTCTTCCCAGCCCTGAACTAGCAGAAGGCGTTGAATACCTAGAACCGTGTCCCAGCCTAGGCATTGACTCTCTCAAGTTCTGGGAAGGAAGAAGAGGTGTGTGGTAGCATGGGGGTATTTTCCAAAGAATGCCACGCAGAGATGACAAGCATCCTTTTTGCCTTCCAAAACTTGCTCTGTGGCTATGCTTCTTGGCCCGTGATGTGTGAAAAGCGCTCTCGTGCCTGCCCAGCGCTTGTATTGCGCACAGGCAGAGCTGAAAAGTGGCTGCTCCTGATGGTGCAGCGAGGCTGCAGCCCTTCCAAGCACAGGCTGTTTTGCAGAGGCAAGAAGCCCTGTGGAAGTGGAAGCAAGGGAAGAGCAGAGCTCGCTCCTGCTGCCAAGTGGCTACAGGCAAAAAAGTGCTGAAGGAGCTAGCAATGTTACAACAGGACCTGTCTCAATCTTGTACCAAAGGTTTTGGGAGTCTGGAGAGGTCCCCGCCGACTGGGTGCTAGACAACGTTATTCCAGTTTACAAGAAGGACATAAGGAAAGACCCAGGAAAAGTACAGACCTGTTAGTCTAACCTCAGTAGCTGTAAAAATTATGGAGAAGATCATACTGGATACTTTTAAAAGGCATTTAAAATACCGTGCAATCATCAGGCACAGTCAACATATTCACAACAGGGAAGTCCTGTTTAAGTAATTTCATATCCTTCTACAATGAAGTAATCTGCCTAGTGGATGAAGGGAAGGCAACAGATTTTTTTTTTCTGGATTTTAGTAAGGCTTTTGATATGGTCCCTCACGGCATCCTTTTGGATGAGTTGTCCAGCTGTGGAATGAGCAGGTACACAGTGTGCTGGATGAAGGAGTGGCTGAACGGCAGCCTCAAAGGGTTGCAGTGAATGGGGCTACATCTGGCTGGCAACTAATTCTAGGGCCAGTTCTGTTCAATCCTTATATGAATGATTTGGATGCAGGAGTTGAATGCACCCTCAGCAAGTGTGCTGATACTAAACTGAGAGGTGCTGTTGACTTTCTCGAGGCAAAAGAGGCCTTGCAGAGGAATCTAGGTAAATTGGAGCATTAAGCAGTCACCAATGATGTGGAACTGAACAAGAAGAAATGCCGAATTCAGTACCTGGGATGGAGCAACTCTGAATACAAGTCTGAATTGGGAGAGGAGTGATTGGAGAGCAGCCCTGTGGAAAGGAGTCTGGGAGTGCTCAGTGACAGGAGGCTCAACAGGAGTCAGTAGTGTGGTCTGGAAGCCAAGAGGGCAAACTGCATCCTGGGGTGCATCAGACACAGAATAACCAACTGGGCAACAGAGGTCATTATCCTGCTGTGTTTAGCGATGGTGCGGCCTCACCTTGAGTACTGTGTGGAGTTTTTGGCCTCACCGTGCAGAAAGAATGTTAGGGTCCTTGAATCTGTCTCGAAGAGAGCACCAAAGCTGGTGAAGGGTCTGGCAGGCGTGCCCTCTGAGGAGTGGCTGAGGACTCTGGGTTTGCCTGGTTTGGAGAGAGGAAGACTGAGGGGTGGCCTCATTGCGGTCTACAGCTTCCAGAAGGAAGGAAGTGGAGAGAGAGGTGCCGCTCTCTTCTCCCTGCTACCCAGTTGGTCTAGATGATTGTTGTAAGTCCCTTCCAGCTTAACTATTCTATTCTGTTCTATTCTATTCTTATTCTGTTGTATGACTCTTAATTAGCATAGAAAAAAGTAGTCGCCTCTTTTGGTCTTCCCTTTATTGTAAGTCGAATTTTTTTTACTACTGATCCACATTCTTTGTTTGGTACTTTGTTTTCTTGTTTGCACAAAACCCAAATAGTGCAAAATTGGAAGTAATGATATTTAAGAAACACTTCTAAACACTACTTAGGCTTGTCTAGGTTTTTGACTGAAAGCCTACATCAGTTCTTATTTTATCTCAACATTCATGTGCCACTGTTAAGGAATAAAAGGCCTTTTAGCACTTACCCTTTAATATCGCTTTCAAGCTCTGCATTTTGTTGACCTCCAGTTAAGCAGACTAGTGGGAAAAAATGGTCAGGCATCTTAAAAACCCAAACAAAGACTTATATGGAACAATTAATTATAACACAAGGAAACTCTAGTTTTGTGCACTCCACTGTATGTTGGCTATAGATAAGTATTAATAAGATACAAGGAAATAATGCTTTCTCTTTAAAAAGTATCCTGTGATGTGCACTTAAAAGATATGATTTACAGTTATGTAACACCTGCATTGTTGTACAATATTGTTTTCAAACTAGCTTAACATATCAAACATTACAGTACTTTCTCTTTTGGTGTGAAATACCAAGCTTTTTTTAATGTTAAAATCTCCAAACTGATGTCTTGAACAGCAGGTGATCAACTGGATAAATGAAAATAACATCAGAATATAGTCACACAAAGATAATAATGGGCTTATTTCGTTCACCAGCCCGTAGCATTCTTTAATGACCTTTTTTTGTCTAGTGGTATAGCAGATATTTGCTTTGATACTCAAGTGGGATTATGTACACAAACTTCTTGTGGCCTGCATAGAATAGTAAGGAGTTGAAGAGATTTGTTGTGCAAAAGTAGTTCTGGAAGAAGAATCCTTTTGCAGGAGTGGAGTTTATTAGGTAGATTTGCTATTTGTAGGAAATAGATACTGTATAATAAGCTAGTGGCATTTTAATCAGAAGGCTCCAAAAATGAAATTTTGATGCATTTGTGTTGTCATTAAATTTAACCCAAGTTGGATCTAGCCTCATGAAGCAGCTGTAAGCCTCAGACAATTCTTTTAATTTTTTTTTTTATTTTATTAGCTGTCAGCTCTGTACATTTTGTATAGTTTGATTGCCCTTCATTCTAATTGTCTTCTTAAATAGCAGTACTTAGAATGAAGGGTCTTATATGAAGAGAACATTCAGAGTAGTGCTTATGGTTTGACATGAGAGATTTCTTCTTCTTCGAATAACCTCAGATATAGTGAAGTGTTGCAAATTGATGGTATTACAAAAGCCTTGAAATGCTTCACTATGTAGTCATGTACAAATTGCATTTCTAATTACATTGAAGATCTGATTAGATTTAAATGTTTGGAAAAAATACTTTTCCATCGTGAGAGATTACTGTCAATTCTGCTTTTAATGCTATCAAATCCCAATATTAACTTAGGTAATATTACATAACAAGTATTGCTATTGAGGTAGCAGAAACCCTCAACACAAAGTTGAGGAGTTGAAGTTGAGTTTAACTTCCAGAATAGCTCAGAACATTTAAAAATGTTGAAATAGTTCATATGTTTGTTCATGCAAAATGGTGTAAGATTTTTAAGCACAAAAATCAGTCTCTAGGATTTTCCTTTTTTTTTTTTTTTCCTTTCCCCTTGGTTCCTTATAGCTTCTATAACAACTTGTGCTCTAATCAACTGACCTGTAAAAGGTATGAAGCTGTTTTTCTGGAGAGCATGTGAGAGGTTTTGTCTTTGTATAGACACTGTGAACTCTCCAGATTTCTGGTAACTATTGTGCTGGGAACAGGGATGAAGAAAGTATGTCATAAAGGACTGATAGGGCTTATATTCAGCACTCATTCCTGAATATAAGTTTTCAGGGATAACATTCATGGCAATAGCCCTGCTACCTGCTTTCTGGGGTGTCCTCGCTGGGAACCTCACAGGGCAAAACAAAGTTCAACCTTCTTATATAACAAATCTGACCATAAATGGGAACATAATGTGGAAGATTTGTGCAGAAATGCAAATTTAATGTTTTTTCAGGTTCTCTGTGTTTTTAGGGGTATATCTAGTTTTCTAACATTTCTGTGGCTTGAATAAACGAACAGTGCTTTCCTAAGATTGGTTTCTATTAAGTAGTTAATGTATATTTTCCAGCTGAATGGGATTTTGTTATGGGAACATAAATAAAATGTATAGTATAATAGTCAGTGATGTTCCTGCAGGCTATTGTTAAGTCTGTACATTAGCACTCAAAACTGCGGTATTTCTGTTGTCTTTTATAAATTTTTGTCCTATATTTTCATTGTTAAGATTAATGACGTAGGATCATTAACTTCAAAGGAAGAGAAGTCTAGAAGCACTGTGAAGTTCATAGGAAGCATGGTATTTAAAAACCTGTATTGGTTTTTGCTCACAGTTATGTATACAGTATTCAAATACTAATTGCTTCTTGTATTAAATTCTCTCAGAGCATCTAATGCACATTATTACTAAGTAACTGTGAAATATACTATTTTCAATACTATGGTTTGTTTGGTTTTTTTTTTTAACAAGGATAGTTTCTGAAAGAAATCACCTCTTTCATGTACACCGTCATAGCTCTGAAATATCTGCCTGGCTTTAGATTTCTTTTTGCCTTACTGCAACTTGGAGAGAAATTTTATGGCTGGGTAATAAAACTCATGAAATTATATACTAATAATGGACAAGTGGATAAAAACAGTTAAGTACTGAACTGCTAGAAAGGAGTGGAAGATGCTGATACAATGTGGGATTTATTTTCCACCTAAGTATATTTCTCCATATATGTCTTGCAAGTAGCCCTCTTGAATCCCAACTCCTTGGTGTACGCATGGTTAGGAGTTCTCTATCTTAAATGCTTTTGCTACAAAGGACAATGCTAAGGGGGCAGAGTGTAGGTCAGGAAAGATCTCCCATGTGCCAGAGTTTCTGTTGATGAAAGTTCCTTTGACTGCCCAGGACATTAAGCACAGAGGAAGAAGAACCCAACACTCAAACTGAACAGCATCGATACCGTTTACTAGTGTAGCCTGCCTGTCTTTCTCCACAGCGCTCCTTTGACTTGAGTCAAAATGCTGTACTTCAAACCACAGTCACAGTTCCCCTTCTAAAGGGCAACAAAGGTCAGTGCAAGAGTATGCAGGAATAAACCGCTTATGAGGAGAGATGTAGCAAATCTCTGCCTGCAGCAGGCTGAGGATCTGCGGGGAGATACTCCCATCTGGATGTACTTTGCAACACTAAGCAGGTGCCAATGTTAAGTGGCATTCCTCTGTGGATGAGCAAGTTTTGCAGTACTGGGAAGGGGTAAGTACTCTGAGCTGACAGACTAGCTCTAACAAAACAAAGAATGATGTATAAATAAACCGCAACACTTACATAGTGGGTGAAAGATGGATGCAGTACTTGAAAGGAGGCTCTTGGGAACTCAGTGTGGCGTGCAAGATTGGAAAACCTATACTGATTATGTAGTTTGTACTGGGAGAAACAGGTGAGGTCCCCAAGGACAGTCTGAAACCAAGTGATACATCAGCATGATGGTACAATGCTGTTGTTAATGGTTCCTTTGCTTGCTATTAGCCCAGCAGTAAGTTTGTGAATATTTGACGCTTCATGACTATTGAGATTTCTTTTCCTTCTATAGATGTATTCTTGCCATAACATGCATGCCTATCTGAGAAAATATATGATTTCTGTAACAGAACTATTAGAAGTGTTCTTACTATTTAATATTGTTAAATATTGCACATTTTGAAATAACAGTTCTCCTACGTGTTGGACAAACACCTCAGTACATTTTTCAGTCCAGAGTTGCAACTGCGTGTGACTTATTCTTACACCACATGGCAAAAAGGTACTTCTGAAAAATCTCAGTTGTACAAAGCCCCACAGAAACCCTCAGAATTTTCTCTTCATCATCGTCAGCTCTATAGACAAGTATGGATATGACCCCTGAACATAATGAGAATATGAAATATATACAGAATTGTTAATGAGAACAATGGCAGTGGAAAGGTTCTCAGTGTTTCCTACCCACCAGTCTCCCACTTACGGTACACAGTGCTTGAAGGCATGGCAGTCATAGCTTACTACCACTCAAGGAATACACTTACATTCATTTGCATTTACAAGTTAGTTTCCAGAAAGGGAAACATCTGGAATCTTATTTTGATTTTGTTTAATATGAGAGATAGTCGCAATGAAATAAAATAAAATGAAAGCGTTCCATGTGACTTTCTTGACACCAAAATAATATAACATGTACAATCCAGGACACTGGATTTTTACATTCACTTGCATTTTTAAGAATTATTTGTGGTTAAGTTTGTCCGTGCTTTTTGATCAAAGAAACTGCGAACATAATATTTAAATACTGAATGTAGTATTGCTAGTAATCTAAACTAGGAAAAATATCATTGAAAACCAGTGATTTGTGACACCATTGTTGTCAGTAAATTACTGGCGATTCTGATTAAAGAAGCAAAAGCAGTCAGTATTTCAGCCTGTTGCAGTAATAAAATCAATCTGTTTCTGTAGCACCTTCCAGGTGGTCAGTGTGGAGTTATCACTGTTACACATGAAAGGTATACTGCAGCTGGAGGCTGGCTCTTTGATCCCAGAGCCAGTGCTTTGAATATAGACACACCCAGTCTCACTATCAGGATGAGCCAGGTCTTATATCCAAATAGGAGTACAGCCAACCATCTTTGCTTAAATATTTCTGTGAGTTTAGGATTTATACATTCCAACGCACCAAAAAATGTGGTTTTACAATCACATTTCAGTTCTCAGGAAAAAAAACACATCTGAAAAGTATATGCATTTTTTAACGAATATGAACAAATTCTCCTCTCTGCCACATTTCCAGACTGATGGTGCAAGAGGTCGTCAGGGAACTATGCTTACGCACCTGAGGGTAGGGGCCTGTTTTTTGAGCACCGAGAAAGTCCCCTGAGGTCAGGGTCAGGTGTGCAACCTTGAAAATTAGAGAATTTATTCAGTTAATTACAGGCTTGTGTCCTTACATTTTTATCTATATTGGCCTGAGTTCTAAATCTTTTAATTTCCTTGCTATTCATTATAAATATTAATTATAACATAAGCTAATAAACTCTTCTTAAATATTTGCTTCTCCACAACAGTTAAAGAGCTGATTCTTTACTGGACTATGGTCTGCTATTAGAATAAAAGTACCTTCTTTTACACTCGTTATTTTCCGACATCTGATGAAAATATTTCAGATTTATATAGATGTATTTAGCAGCTGTCTCGTATTTACCTAGACTGTGAAGTATAAATTGAATTTAGTACTTTTTGTCAAGAATAAGTATGTGTTTGATGATTAGACAATGGCAAAGGTATTTTTGCTCTGTCACAAATGGTTTTCATTGTTTAATTTTTTTTTAATTATTTAATGTCACTTTATTTGTACATCATATTGTGGCAGTAGAATCATAGAATCATAGAATGGTTAGGGTTGGAAGGGACCTTCAAAGGTCATCTAGTCCAATCCCCCTGCAAGGAGAAGGGACATCCCCCACTAGATCAGGTTGCTCAGAGCCTCATCCAGCCTGGCCTTGAACATTTCCAGGGATGAGGCATCCACCACCTCTCTGGGCAACCTGTGCCAGTGTTCTGCAACTCGCATTATAAAAAATATTTTCCTAATATCCAATCTAAATCTACCTCCCTCTATTTTAAAACTATTACCCCTCATCCTATCACAACAGGTCCTACTGAACAGCCTCTCCCCATCTTTCTTGTAGGCCCCCTTGAGGTACTGGAAGACCGCTATCAGGTCTCCCTGGAGCTTCCTCTTCTCCAGGCTGAACAGCCCCAACTCTCTCAGCCTGTCCTCATAGGAAAGGTGCTCCAGCCCTCTGATCATCTTTGTGGCCCTCCTCTGGACCTTCTCCAACTGGTCCATGTCCTTCTTGTGTTGGGGGCTCCAGAACTGGACACAGTACTCCAGGTGGGGTCTCACCAGGGCAGAGTAGAGGGGGAGAATCACCTCCCTCGACCTGCTGGCCATGCTCCTCTTGATGCAGCACAGGATGCGGTTGGCCTTCTGGGCCGCAAGGGCGCCTTGCCTGCTCATGTTAAGCTTCTCATCCACCAGCACTTCCAAGTCCTTCTCCTCAGGGCTGCTCTCAATCCATTCTCCGCCCAGCCTGTATTTGTGCCTGGGATTGCCATGACCCAGGTGCAGGACCTTGCACTTGGCCTGGTTGAACTTCATGAGGTTGGCACGGGCCCACCTCTCCAGCCTGTCAAGGTCCCTCTGGATGGCATCCCTCCCTTCCAGCGTGTCGACGGCACCACGCAGCTTGGTGTCATTGGTGAACTTGCTGAGGGTGCACTCTATCCCACTGTCCATGTCGCTGACAAAGATGTTGAACAGGGCTGGTCCCAACACGGACCCCTGAGGAACGCCACTCGTGACCGTTCTCCACTTGGACATTAAGCCATTGACCACCACTGTCTGAGTGCAGCCATCCAGTGAACTTCTTTCCCACTGAGTGGTTTGTCCATCAAAGCCATGTCTCTCTAGTTTAGAGAGAAGGCTGTCGTGTGGGACAGTGTCAAAAGCTTTGCACTGTAAGGACTTTTTAATTTTTGTTTTGTTGCAGTAGGTGCTAAGGGAAGTAAAACATTAATATGAGAAGTACTCTTAAGTATCAGGGTCATATCTTACTTCAGTTACTGATTTCAAAAGATGACTTAGGACATTGAATTACTAAAAACAATAATTGCCTGGTTCATGTTGTTCACAAAAACAATTTTCTGAGTAGATTCTCAGGGAGAAAGAGGATGAGGCCAGAACTTGAAGACCAGACTTTCATAGGGTGCCTGAGAGGAGTTCACTGTGGTGAATATATTCTGTGCCAGTATTATGAACTACTAAAAGAATCCTGGAAACTTATCCAGGAAACTTGGTGATGTTTTATCATCTTTATGCTCTCTTCCGAATTGCTTTTAGTCTAATGTGCAGGTTTCGTAATTAAAGATTTTTGGTATTTCAGTTAATGGATGATAAGAAGTAGAATTTCCATTGGGATACTTACACAGAGCTTTGGAGGAAGAAGAGCCTCTGTGGAAGGGGTTGTGTAGAACCGTAGTAAAACTAGATTGCTGGTACAGAAATCATTGGGTTTGGCTACTCATACGGGACTTGAGGAAAAGCTGACAAATGAGGGCTCTCACAGTTTAAAAGCATCTGCTAATGATGTCAATCATACAAAAAATGTAAGGGGCAAGAATGAAATGTACAGCAAAACTGAAGGAGGGACAACTGAGAAATTCTGGAAAGATAATACAGTGTCAAACATAAGAGTTAAATAAAAAATGACGTGGCTAACTCCCTGCTTCCCCAAATGCTTACAAAACCTATACATATCTGTTTACCAACGTGAGAGAAAAAATAGGTGACTTGAAATTCTTGGCAAAGAAAGAGGATCTTGACATAGTAGCCATTACA
Source organism: Chlamydotis macqueenii (assembly GCF_036417535.1). Classification (NCBI taxonomy): domain Eukaryota; kingdom Metazoa; phylum Chordata; class Aves; order Otidiformes; family Otididae; genus Chlamydotis; species Chlamydotis macqueenii. Next base: position 55,724,239 of record NC_141557.1, read on the forward strand.
GAAGAATGTTGGAATTACAAAAATCAATAGGAGAGTGTAATACCTGGCTATAAACTGAACAGGAAGGACAGATTAAGTCATAGAGCTGGGGGAGCAGTATTAGGGTATACTGTTGAGCCTTCTGATGAGGAAACGGATATTGAATCCAAAATGTTGAAAGAGATCAAAAAATCAGCTAACCCTAATGAGGTAGTAATAATGGGTGACTTCACCTACCTTCAGCTGGTCAAATGTCACAGTGGAATAGAGCATAAGGGAAGCAATTTCTCATCATTGTGAGTGGTTGCCTTTTTGGAACATTTGGTTCTAGAGCAAGTAAATGGAATGGCAATTCTTGACTTAAGTGATGTACTGGAATGCAGGTAAGAAACTCTGAAGTCCTGTATCAGAGCAGGTCTTTCTGGATTAAAGTTATGGCCACTGTAAAACTTAAAGTCAACATTGAAGAGCCAATAGCTAGTTTATGGAGGATGTAAAAACTCGTTAGGCGAAAGATAAACAATAAAAAGCAGGGAAATTAAATGCTAAGGATCAACATGAAATCCAGCTGAGGTGTTCTGTATTAGGGTAAGAGACACAGCAGCTGAGTAGAAAAGCAAGAAGTATTTTAGTTTGATTACATGGAACAGGATTTGTTTGAAGCAAAGATATATGTTTCAGGCATCAAAACTCCATCCCTAGTGAAGTCAATAAATGTAATTTTGTCTACAACTTGTATGTAAAAAGCTGTGAAGCTATGGTGTAAGAAGGATTTTGTCAAAGCCGTCACCTCACACCCAAAAAGAAAAGAAAAAGTTTACCAGAGCAAACAGGCCTGTAAGACACAGGCTTAGCAGAAAGCAGAAATGGAAAATAAGGACATTCCATTGAACTGAGGTTTTCTTTTGTTGTATTCATTTAGTATCACAAATGTGGCGCTAGGGACATAAGAGGTTATAACATAGCATTTAGTGTGTCAGAATAAGGGACTGAGAGTAAAGAAGTAAATTAACAGGCAACCAGAAACAAACAAAAAACCCAACAGATTTCATTCATTCAAAAATTTATCAAGAATCATAGACTCATAGAATGGTTTGGGTTGGAACAGACCTTAAAGATCATCTAGTTCCAACCCCTTTGTCATGGGCAAGGACACCTTCCACTGAAACAGGTCACTCAAAGCCCTGTCCAACCTGTCCTTGAACACTTCCAGAGATGGGGCATCCACAGCTTCTCTGGGCAACCTGTTCCAGTGCCTCACCACCGTCACAGTAAAGGATTTCTTCCGTATGTCTAATCTAAACCTATCCGTAAAGGAACATTACTTTTGTTTAAAGTAAGTAATGTTCCAGCATGAAATGGTGAGATACTTCAAATATGAGAGGTAGATGCAGGTAAAGTAGAGATAGATGTGATTCACTAATACAATACTTGCATGCCTCATACGGTAGAGAGATTCTATTATCTTCTCCAAGTGAGCCCTATATCTTAGAAGCTGTGTTTGGAAAGAAGAATAATAAAGTTAATAGAGTTTCTAATAAAGTATTAGAAACAACTTTCATTGACAACAGGACTTGAAAATACTGGAACTATTGCATTGAAAAAAAGGAGGAGGAGAGGGAACATACTGATATGCAACACATTCTGCTGCATAACATCATTCTAGAAATACAAGACCAAGCAGAAACAAGCATCGGATAGGGATACATTTAATATCCTTTTCAATTTTCAAATGAGTTAACATCTTCTTGCTTGGAAGGAGGTACTTTTAGGATGTGAGATGTGATTCCAGTATGGCATTGTGTTCACCACACATGCTGTTACTTCTTTAGGGGGTGATTATGACCATAGCTCTATGTTCAGCATGTACAGGAAAAACAGTATTATTGTTTTCTTGTGGTTTGGAGGAGCTAGTAGTAATTACGTTTACCAACAGCCAGCTATCTTGTGGCTACAAAAATATGGAGAAAATGCCTGTATAATTTCCTTTGCGGCCCTGAAGATTGTTTTCACTGAACTGTAGATGAAACTGTGAGAGAGTGGTATCTGTATGAATGTGTATTTCGAATGCATGGCTTTACATTAAATAGAACTTTTAAAAACTTGGGGGGAGGGGAGGCGCTGACAACGTTTGATATATTTCTGATTCCAGCATCTCCCTTGATTGGGACGTGGAAGCTGATCGTATCTTAGGTAATACCTAGAATGGATTTGAAACCTTGCTGGCTGTTCAAAGAGAAACTGCATTTTCATGGGTGATTGGTTGCGTGCATAATCATTTACATTACAGCTGAAATTAAGTAACATGAGATGAAATGAACCTTATGATAATTGCAAAATTTGCCAGATGTTTACCAGGTGGCCAACACCCCATTATCCACATGAAAAAAAGGCAGAACCAATGTTTCTGATTTTCCTACCTGCCATTTGTGGTGCTGCATCCATAATACAATAAATTATTTTACTTCCTTAGCATGTAAGAAAGCCATTCATTTTTGAAGGATGCAAGGAAGATTAATACTTGTTAATAATAATAACGATGATTAATTTCTGTTTCACAACCTTTGTTACTTTGCTATATAATCTTTTTTTTATCAAAAGGACCCTTTTGTATATGTATTGTTACTGTATTTATCAATTAAGAGACCAATCATCAAGCATTAGATATTCTTACAAGCTGTGGAGTGTCCAAGAAAAAACAGATTTCTTTAAATAATCCTGAAGCCATATCCTGCATGGGATAGTTTTTCTAGATGTTTTTTAATTAGATAAATAGGTACTCACATGTAAGTCCCAAAGAAAGCCACCGTATGTGTTAGTAGTCCATATGTCTTACTACCTTAAGGAGCAGTACAGGCGTAGAAAAATAAGAGTTCCACCTTTTTCCTTGAAAGCTCTGTGAAAGTTGAAAAAGTGTCTTGCACCACTCTGTGTACCATATGATCTTGTAAAGAATGAGTTTTAAGTCCCAAGCAGTCAAAGAGAAATCCCCTACTTGAATCTAGATTTTCAGCCTTTTAAGTCTTTTACATGAAGATGAAATTTAAAATTGTTTCTGCAACTGTATTGTGGTTTCATATCGTAATTATATTTCTTTTGAAGTTCATTTTGTTCTCACTTTCTTCCTTATATGTCACTTAGCTTTTAAGTGAGACTCAAAAGAGACTCAAATATTGAAAGAAAAATTACTGTATTGAAATGAACATGCCCACTGGTGATATAAATACTAACACAGAAAAGCAGTGTGGGTTTAATAATTGTTTTGAACAAGGTGAGAATACAAGAAATAAATATAATTAATATTTGATCCTCCTTGTGAAAGCAGATGGCTAAGGGATTTAAACTCTGCCTGTTATAAAAGTTCACCATTTTTTAACTTGCAGTTACTAACAACGTTAGGGAAAAGAGCAAAATTAATCATTGAAGTTATTGTATCTGAATTACTGTAAGCTTCATAGCAGCTGATGTAAGTATGCTCCATAGTTTTTCTCATGACAAGCTAAGAGGAAACGATGAAACAACTGAGAATATATATGATGACATATCTTAAATTACCCTTGGTTTGCATTGCACAAGGAAAGCCTTAAGATCTTCGCTTAAAGTATTCTATGTGGACTTCCTTGCTTATAGTATTGGGAAAATAATATTGAAATAATTTTTAAATTAAATTCTTTTATTCTCTGAGGTTAGAAGACATAATCATATGAATTGTTTTATTTACTGTAGTTTAAATAAAGTCATGTAATAACCTATACTGGCTACATAAATTAAAAATATAGTGATTTCTGTTGTTTTATCAATCACCAAACAATATTTTCTTTTTGTAACATGAGCAAATCTGATACTATCTGCATGTATGATAAATAATGCCAAAGTGGAATTATAGCAACTAAGGATAGAGAACTACATATATTCTGCATTGTATATATAGTATCTATATAGTTTTTCAAGCTCAGTCTGCAAGAAAACACTTTTTAAAAAAAAAAAAAAGATTATGTAGCAAAAGTTAATGCTGGAATCATTATAACAGATGTAAAATGCCGCCCAAACATTAATTTGATTCACAAAATCTCAGATGGTAACAGATAATATAGTAATATAATATTTCTAGCCTGCAAAATAAGCCATATGGGGAAAAAAAATTAAAGTAGATCTACTGATGGCTGTCATCTTTTACATGATCCTCTTGATTCATCAGTTCCTTGTGCTAAGCTAATGTGAATATAAAGAGGATAAAGGACTCTACCACATCAGAAGGATCATGGCCATTTGAGCGGTACAAGACAATGGAGGAGAAAGCCTTCAAGTTCTGTCTCTTTGTCCTCAGGCTTTCCTTGTCTTTGATGATAATGGATGTCAACATTGCATTTTCCTGAAGGCTAGGATGCAGTAATCTTATGTGTTTCCTTCATAGTTTTTAGAATGCATGTGAGGAGGCATGTCAGTGAAGTTATTTTTTTTTGGGAATCCTAATAGTGGAACACATGAAACAGAAAATTACACAGTTCTTCTAAACAGTGTTGCTGATGTGGAAAAAAAAATGCCCAGTCTTTGGCCAGATTAATTTATTGGGAGTTGTTTCCCTTGAAAGAAAAGATGGAACTGAGTATACCGATATAGGCTTAATAACTGTAGAAAATAAGAGTAATAAAAGTCATGACAATTATAGTGGTTTTGAGAAAATAATGTATATGAGAGGGAAAATCAACACCATATTTATAATGAAAATAGAAAGAAAGCTTAGCTGCATCTTAAGCAATTATTTTAAAAGAGAATAGAAGTTAAACTTGTGATCCTCAAAGATACAAGTTTTTCTTAGTTCATTCTGTAAAGAAAAGGGAGATGAAATTTGAGTCTAACAAAATATTTTATAAGTCTACCTTATCAGAATAAGAATTTAGAGATCCAGAACACAGGAAGGCATGAATTGTGTGGAGCCCTGGGTAGCTGCTAGAGAATCTTTATGTTTTTCTTTGACCAAATGGTGCCACTTGCAGGGTACAGCCTGTAATTTGCCATCTAAAAAAGTGCTTATGCACCTGAGTTTGCTGTTGATTTCAAGTTCAAATAAGTGTGTTTTCTTGCATTTAAGTCACCAAAAAAAAAAAAATCAATGAAATGTATAAAGAAAGCCTATATAAGTAAGTTATAGAGAAAGGAGGCCAAATTTTCAATACAGTTTGATTAAGGGCCTAACTAGAAAGATTCTAAATGTGAGTTAAAACAAGCAATTATATTTTCCAATTCTGTCATTTGGAAAAAAATTCAGAATGTCTCACTTGAATGTCTACCAAAACTGATGTTAACCTTCCGAAAGAGAAATAGAACTAATGATTTGGTACAGCGCCAAACAATTAAACCGAAGAACAGACATTCTTCTACCAGCATCTATTATCGGAAATATCTGGATTTTTAAATGTCAGCTAAATAGGCTCACCCCACAAGCTAAGAGAAAGCTGACCTGACCTTTTGACACCACCTGTTCAGGAATGGGAATTTCTTAAGCATGCTATTCTACACAGATAAAAGGTTCACAAATTTTGACCTGGAAAGAATGGCTAAAGGAATTAGTTTTGTTTAGTCTAGAAAAGAGCAGACTGAGGGAGGATGTGATTACAATCTTCCAGTATGTAAAAGAATGTTAGAAAGATGCTAGTGATTGGTTTTCTCTGTCCAGTTGGGGAAAAGACAAGTATAAAGATGCTTAATACCAAGCAAAGATATTTCTATGATGTGTTAGGAGAAAAATTTATGACAAGAAAAATAGAGAATATGGTACAGACTACATAAGAAAATTGTCATCTTATTAATTGGAAATTTTCAAGAATAATTAGACCAACACCTGTCACTAATAGCCAAGGTTGCTAGTGTTGTTCACAGTACAAGGTGAATAGGTAGATGTATTACATGATCTCTTAACAGTCTTTGCCCATCTTTCATTTCTATAGCTGATACATTTGGCAAGATGCTGTTTTACTTCAGATTTGTTGTTACAATGAATATGAAAATAATTGGCTAATGGGAGGCTTTTTATTTGTAGAGGATACTTCAATAACAAAATAAACCATTTTTAGGAATTCTGATTATATGATTAAGGTAACAATGTTAGAAGGATGGCAGAGTAATAGGTAAGGAAATGGTAAAGAATACTTATTGGCTTTGGATGCAGAATTCTATAAATGATAGCAATGAGTTTGCTATTATTCATTTCTTTTTCTCTGTTACTTGAGATTTTTGGTATCATGCATTGTTTTCTATTTGAGGTTAATAACAAGGAACTGGAAATTGTGATAAATAATCATCCTATACAGATATACACAGAACTGAAGCATGGCATACCTGCTTGAAAGAACAGAAATAACATCAAAATTATGACCTCTTTCTTGAATGTTTGTAAGAACTCCTAAGACAGTATTTCATAGTGTGATGCGTCACAAGCTCAAAAGCAACTCAGTGACAGTGAAAAAAATGCACTACAGCATATGTTGTGTATAGGCCTTCGACACATATTGCACATTAAAAGTGGGTGAAGGTTTTAATTCTCATTCTGTGTTGGTACTAGTTGCCTGTTGATGGTTGAAAGCATAACCTACTTGCAGCTCAGTTTCTTATGTTTGATGTTGGATATAAGACCTTCAAGAATGTTAGACTAGTAAAGGCTTACTGAAGCATTTATTTAGATGCATAAAATAGAGAGTAGTATCAAATATCAGAGCTTTCATTTTACAAAGTAAACAAATTACTTGAATTATAACTTCCTGTATTTTAAGATTTTCTGTGAAAGAACATGATTATATATATATCTTTTCCTCTTAGGAATTGATTATATTTTTTTATTACATACATGTTTTGGGTTTTTTTTTTTTTAGGTGCTGCATAATGGACTTGTGATGGAAATGAATCATCCAACAGCTGGGAGGATAGCTGTTCCAGGTTAGATGTTTAATTCTTTTTTCTAAATGGAGCTTGAAATTAAATACTACATGACATCCTGAGTAGTTCTGGAACTCAGCTGAGGACATGACACTTCTTCACATTTCATAAAATGAACAAAAGTTTAACCAGGAAGACATTTGTGCTCATATTCATTCTAGTAGCAGGAAAATGGGTTAAAATGTGTGTCAGGATAGCTTCTGGATTTCATCAGTCAGTTGTCATAAAGTATGAACGTGGATTTGATAATATTTACAAACTCCCGCTGCTAGAAATATTACTGCTAAATCATCTACACAAATATGTGAATCTGTTTTTGATTTAGGTCTATTTTGCAAGTTACAGAGGCTTCTTTAGGGACATTTCTGTAGTAAAAAACAAAATAAAAGAAGAAAGAGGAGGGAAGTTCATGCTGAAGGTTTTATCACATTATTTTGTTTAATGAAACTAGATGTGAAGCTCTGCAATGATGAAGTCTTAAAGAGCTATTTTGGATTTCCAAAGAATACAGTAGTAATAAACTAGTGTCTCCTCTTTTAAGCTCTAAGTGGATAAAGACTTGGAGCTGGTGTAGCTTTACTTCCATTACAATTACTTATGGAATGAGGTTAGGTTCATCTAGAGCCATTATGAAAATTCTCATCCAGATCCTCTCAGTTGGCTCTATTTTGACAACTGAGCCTTATCTGATAATCTGCTAGCTATTGGGTCAACTTTTTCTGCTTCTCTATGCTTTTCTCTCTCCCAAGCCACATTGAGAATTGTTTCCTCCTTCCTTCAAAGCACCATGTCATTTTTATTTTTATAACATCTTCTCCTTACATTGTGATTTTTTTGTGCCAAATTCCATCCTCTGACACAGCATCCAGTTGTCATCAATTTCAGTTGACTTGAGCACATGTAGTGGTAAAAAGAATTTGACCCATAAAATTTATCTTAATTTGCACATCCTGGAATCACACTGGGATGCAGAAAGAATTATTTGAAAGAAATCAATCCCATATTAGATAATGTTTTCTGCATGAATAGAGGGGGTGTTCTGTGTGCATGTATGTGTATGCTTCATATTTGCTCTTTATCACAGTTTGCATTCTGCATTTGGTCCCACTAGGTTTGGATGTTTGGTTGATTGTATTCAAATATGCTTATCTAATTTAGATGCACATATCCAGAAATAGTAATTCTTTTGTTTTAGTTTCTAACAGAAAAGTAATCCTGGTTTATTTATCCAAAATGAAAAGACTAATAAGGGGTTTGATTTAATTCTTTTTTAAAGTGGGCAGAAAAGCCTTGCAGATGGTAGAGAAAGTGTGTAAGGTTTTCATGTTGCATACAATGTATAATCTATCTTAGAGAAAGCAAATACTCCTTAAGGGGATAGGTTAAACTGCAAGAAGAGGAAGGAGATGAAAGGAATGTTCTAATGTCTGTCAGCAGTGATAGAATGTATTGGCAAGAGAGTGAGTTTTTACATAGGTAAGCCAAAGTACTTCCCAAATCCTTGGTTATTTTTTATTTTATTAAACCAGTGACATTGCACTAAACTAAAATAAATCATCTTAATCTCTAATGGTTTGCCATTTAGATGGGCTTCTATGAAGAGTTTCTTGTATTGAAGCAGATGGCTGAAATGATTATTGGATATTTGAGCAGGAAAAGGAGAATTCCTTCCTTTCCTGGCACAGGAGGATAAAGAGGGGAGAGACAGGGGAGGGAAGGGTGAAGGACACTCATTCAGTGTGAACAGAATGGGCCTATTGATATCACTAGAAAGACAGTGCATTACTCTGTCCCAAAATTAAAGTGTATAACGAAGTTTGGCTACTGTTGATGGTAAGTAATGGAAGTACACTGTAATTGTCCTGGTCAATAATATATCTGATGACTATGGGGAAGAGTGTGCAGAGAAGACCTCTGGTAGATAAACTGTTTCTCAATTACTATTAACAACTTTTTTTTTTCCAATGTGATAATATTTGAATATATTATATTTGGTAGAGAACAACTTTATTCAGCTCTCAGTTTCTGTCAAGGTTGCTTAATAAAGATATTGATGTGAATTTTGAAATTGAATAGACTAAAAACATCTCTCCTTAAAGAGACCAGGGAGACTCCAATCCCAAAATAAAAATGGATGATTGTTACTTCTTAACCATATAAGCCAGATTTTAATGTATCTTTTAGTAATTGAATTGGACATCACACTTGAGGCTCTTGACAGAGGTCAGACTTGTGCTGCCAAGGCAAGTTGTGAGTGCAGTGACGTACATTTACTGAGTGAGAGCATGCTGGCAGATTTCAGCTCCAAGTATCATAGTTGGCCTCTGTGTCTAGCATATTTGTATGCAGTAGTCCTTCTCCAGGCACGTCCCCACTTTAAGAGTGGGTTCAAATCTGTCTATGAATTCTTACTTGTAGATCTTGTATCTTTAAATCCTGAGGGATTTTGCCATTGACTTCAGGATAGGCTACATTTTTAATGTTGAACTTGGTGATACATACTCCTACTTTGCTTAAATATATTTTGCTATGGTTGTTGAATTTTGTGCTTTCCACACTGAGTCAATACTTCCCCCCTTGCCTTTTATTATAATTCCCAGCCTGAGACACAATATGTGCCAATAAGCACATTGTAAGGTACTGGTGGAACTGGAGCGGGAGAAGTTGCATTATAAAAAAAAAACATAATTCTATTAATTTTTTTTTCAAAATGCATAGTGATGGTAGGAGATATATAGACCTTGTATTTTGACATGTCTTGTTTCAAGTATTCATTGAAAAATGTCTTTGCCCATATACACTACTGTTACTATTTGCAAGATATTTTAGATTCAAGAGTGGATATGAAAAAGGGAGTTAATCGTGCCTGACTAAGAGTGACAGTATAAAAGATTGTAAGACCATTTTAAAGAAAAATATATATCTGTGGTAGCTGACTGATTTCATTAAGATAACGTTTCCCATATACCTTTCAGTATATTGATGTTGTGAAGTTATTCTAGAGCTGATTTGTCATATATATATATAGTTCACATACAATCTGTACAGAAGGTGCAATACTGTGAGGGATCCTTGCTTGAGTCCCAAAGGCCTGGCACTGTACCTCATTCTTTGCAGGACTGGTTCATCTGATTGCAGAGCTGTACTGATGAGTCTCTTCTGGCTCTATATCTGAGGTCAGCTTAATCATCTTAGTTCAGGGCAGGGTTCCGAAGATGATCAGGAGCTGGAGCACCTCAGGTTGAGAGGCTGAGGAACAGGGGCTGGTTCACCCTGGGGAAAAGGCAGCCTCAGGGGGGCCTGGCAGCAGCACCCCCAGCACCTACAGGGTTATCAACCTGAAGAGCTGGCTCTTCACAGCAGTGCGTGGTGCGAGGATGAGAGACAAGAGAGATTCACACTGGATATCAGAAAAGGCTTATTGATCAGGACGACAGCCAGGCGGTGGAGCAGGTTGCCCAGAGAGGTTGTACAGGCTCTGTTCTTGGAGGTTTTCAAAAAACAACTATATAAAGCCATGAGTAACCTGATCTGACCTCAGACCTGACTCTGTTTTGAGCAAGAGCTTGGACTGGAGACCTCCTGATGTTTTTTCCAACTTCGATATGTTCTTATTCTGTGATTAACCTCAGTATCTTCTCACACAGGTCTGTTATGTTTAGCCCTTTCCATAGAGATCTGGAGGAGAAATGACATAGTTTCAAGAAAATGGAAAATGGAAAACATAAAAAGTACTTTTGAGGGAAAAAAATTATAGAGGAGAGATGTTTTGTAAAGTGTCACATTGCAGATGATGCTAGATGGCACAGAGACAATATAGTTAAGTGAAGGGACAAAATTTCGAGAAGCTTTAGTGTCTGGGCTAGTCTTGAACTACTTTGCCAAAGAGTAATCAACTTTTCTGAAGAGCCGTAGCATGTGGGTTTCTGGAAGCCACTGAGGAATTTATTCTGAGTTACAATGTGGAGCATAATGGATATCAACCCTTACTGATTATGTAGAAAAAGCTAATGGGCACAATGCAATCTTGCCCAAACCTTTTCCATTATAATCTATTTTATATGGTTTAGGAAACTCAGATAATAATATTCTCAACTTCTGCGTTATCTAGTGTCTAATGTTGACTTTTAGAAGCTGCCAGTTGTTTTTTATAGTCAAAAGAGTATAATATGGTTTTAAAAAAAAAAAAAAAAAGGAAAAGACACAATGTGTTCAGCTGTCCCTAGCAAACCAACCTTTGTAGAATTTATTAACTAGCAGGAACCTCTGTGAAATAAACCTCATTTCTGATCCCTTCTAAGCCTTAGCGAATTGGAGATTTGGATATAAGCCTACACTTCGGAATCATCTCTCATCAAACAGGAAACAATATAACTGTAGAAAATGTGTAAAACACCTCTTCCAGACAAATCAACTATTCTTAGTTTTGATAATGTTTATAATTGTACGTTCTCCTCATCCCCATTTCCTGAGTTGATAAACACTATTTCTGTCCTTTGCCCATGATCTGCATCAAGGATGTCTTTATTGCTCAGAAAGGCTGATTTCATACCTGGCTTCCTGATTTCCTTCTGTACTCTTGAGATAACATGTTTGGGGGACTCTTCCAAGTTTAGTTAGGAAAGGCAGTACAGGATTCCTCCCTGGCATAGACTTCTTGGACTGAATTCAGGTAATCTATGTTAATTAATTAGCTCACTCAGGAGAAATGTCCCTTTTTCCGGCCATCTCTTGTCACTGTGTGTTACAAATATACCACTGAAACAGGAAAGATGTTTTTTTCAGAGATAGGCTTTTCCTGTTGTATGATTCATTAAATGATGTCGTGGTTCCATGGAGACTAATTGCAATCAATCTTTTAGAAGAATGGTTTTAAGAAACAAGACGAAGAGGCAAGAGATCTAATAGGACTGAATTCCTTACTATGCCACAGATTTCTTCCTTAACCTTGGACAAATTCTCTTTGTGTCTCACCTTACTAATAATTTGCAATTTTTCCAATCTTAATAGTTGAAAAATACTTTGATTTCTAAGGGAATTAAGATCTTGGAATAACCCTATGTATTACTTTAAATATGTATTCTTATTTATTATGTATGTATATGTATTTATACTTATTTTCTCCATGTAGGGGAAGGACCAGTTATAGATGTGGAAATAACAGTGGGGTATCTATGTGTTTGATCTGTATATTTCAATACAGGGAGCAAATATGGCTGTTAGTGATATATGCTGTCTTTTTTTTTTTTCATTTAATGTAAGTGTAGTGGGGGAAGCTTCAGTAGGACTAGATATATGGGAGAGAAAAGTGACTTCTGTACGGGGGGAAATTTGCAGGAAATTAAGGAAGTCTGTACTGCAATCTATCGTTTCCTGCAGCTAGGAGATCCCACAATATAGGAACAACAACATTAAAAATCTCAAGGTGTGGTTTTGTTTTTTTTTTTTTTTTTTGCAAGAGCCTCTGCTTGAACTTCTGATTCTGTCTGCTTCTCATCAGGCAGTTTTTTCATATGCATGTGTGTGCATGCATGCATGTGCATAACTGATGTTGATTGAAAAATTTTAATTTCACTTCACTATTTATGGTACATTGGAGACAAACAGCTTTACCGGCATTACTGTTACCTCATTCGCCTTTTTTAGTCATCAGGACTGACTGTTTATGTCTTTTGCATTCACAGAGCTGATTTCAATTTTGAGGAATTCAGAACCATTACAGAAACTCAGCAGAAATAATGTATGAGAGCTCACTTAGCTATCCTTGAAATACTTTAAAAAAATCTTAATAAATATATAAACAATATATTTGTACTGATTGCAAAAGCAGAAAAGAGATGGTGGGAACGGCAAGGAATATGTTATAAACTTCAGGATTATGTAAAAAGGCTAGTCTATGTTTTTAATGAATGATACTTTAATTTGGAATCTTTTCAGATTCCTTTTGAAGTAAAATATAAACAACAAAACTTTTCATATTTTTGCTCCTCTGTCATATGTTTCCAGAGTATTTTTCTACTGTAGTGGTGTTAGTGCCACAGTTGATACTTTTAAAGTTAATGTTTTAAAGAAGAAAAGCTAGCTCTCTCTTACCTAGTTCTGGGGCTTCTCTTGTTGGGGTAAATTAAGAAATGCTGGAAGTCTTCCATCAGGCTCAGAGTTACTGAATGACGTATTGACTGGGACCAAGAGCACTGTGTGTTACTCAGGCAGCGGCTCTCCAGGGCTGTCGTTCAGGGTGTTTGAGCTGGACTCTCCTCTCAGTAGACCCTAGGATTTCTGTCTGTCTTTAAGTTGTGGCAATCAGAGTTGCTTTTCTTGCCTCAAATATTTGTTTCAAGGACCTAACACTGACATATTGGGAGGGGAAATAAAAATATTTCAGTGGACAAGTGGGGACATTTTCCTATTCTGTATATAATAAGTAAAATGGTGGTTGAAGTTTTTCTAAATGTTGATCAGTAATTATACTTCTACTTACTAGAGAATATTTTCTTTGTATTTTCCTCCATGTGTCCTAGGATATACTAGGATTTCCTTTAAACCAGACTTCATAGTTTCTTATGGAGAGTAAACTAAACAGTATCGCCTTATCACATAGTGGGGGAAAAAAAAAGTTGGTGTATTAACTGAATAGCCAAATGAACTCATTAATTTCCCTCCAATGGTAACAGTCCTAGAATTCAGCTTTGTTTAAAACTTTTTTTGTTGTTCTGTTTAGATGTGTTTTCCACTTCTTTCTATATAAGTAACAGTAACTTAGAAAGTACTTCTTTAACCCTCACTCTGTAACAAGAACAGCCAGGTGCTCACACAGTTCACAGTGTGTGGTTGTAAAGATATATCTACATGCCTCGGGTGCATTGTAAAACAGCCAAATTACTTCAACACCCATAAATTGCAAGTATATCTTTATGATCTTTAATAATTATTGGATAAGAAAAGGAATCTACTGTCAGCTAAAAAATTTTGGTTTCATTAAATGTAAAAGTATGTTTTAAACATTTAGACAATTTTACTTAATCCCTAGGATACTGAGTATACTAATCCTCATTTGTGTTTCCGCCATGTCGTCTTGACCTGAGCCCTGCCTCCTCGTGAATGGAAAGAATGATTTGACTTAAATTGTTTTCTGTGAAACTAAACTGAACAATTTTATGGTCAGAGGTGGCCATTAGATCATGTAGTTTGCCTTCTTACGGCACTGGCCGTAGAATTGTATTGATTTACTCCTATCACATTTGTGAAAGTTTGTCATATTCAGAAGTCCTCAAGAGAGATGGCAAACTTGTCAAATATCTACTTCTTTAATGCTTGATCAGGTTTATTAAAAAATGCATGGCATGATTCTAATTCAATGTTTTATAGAGCAACAGTATTTTTTTCATGTCTTTCATGAGCTTTAACTACTTTTGTCTTCTCCTTGTGAAAGTATTTACATGATGGAAGTCACATCTAGATGATTTTTTGACAAGCTATGTAGGGTAGCTTGCCCAGATCTTTTCAGGTCTGTTGTGTAAGCAAAGTACAGCAGCCTTGTAACTCTGTCTTTTTTATTGCAGTCTGTGTACTGCATATTTAGAGGAAAAACTTGCAGTTGTGTAGAGTGCATCACAAACTGCCTGCCTGATTCTAGGCAAGTCTCTTAACCCATGAAGTTACATTTCTCACTCTTCATCCAAAAAATTAAGATAATAGAATTCACAAGTAACTACAGAGCATAAATATGCTCATTTTTTTTTCAAATTCTAATAATGACAATATGCAACATTTGATGCTATGCTTTCTTTGTAGGTTATAGAAGAAGGGATTGGGAAGAAATTATGGGCAAAATAAGGCTTATACAGTTCCCTTTACTGTTCAGTTGATTAATAGCCTACCACTAGTATCTAACATGTACCTGTTATGAGTTAGTAAATTTACATATATTTAACTTTTTTTATCTGTAACTCCTGAAGTAGGGCATATTTAAGTTCTCTTAGTCACTGCGAACTTGCAATTGTTTTTGCTTCTCTTCCTTGTACTTCCCACAGCTCTTTCTGGTAACGTTCTGCCCAGAAATTAATCCCATGTTACGTCAAATTCTCTTTTAAAAAGTCCACTGTTGCCTAACTTATAGATATGAGGTGTCTGCCCATGCAGTAAAAATTACATTGATCTATTTAGCTGTCATGCTGCGTTTCAACCTCATGTCTAATTTGCTTGCCAATTTAATCCTGAAGACTGTGTCAGCATGACTATTTCCAGATATATACTTCCATTTAAGTGCCTGTGTTTCAGGTTATTTTTCTTCAGATATGGGCTTTTTTTCTAATATGAATAGAAAAGAGAACAATGTTTTTGACGCTTCTTATCTCTTTATGTGGTCAACAGAGACACAATTTGATTGGGTAAATTTGCAGCCAACAATCTCTTCACCTGTTCTAAAATGTGTGCCTGCTATTAGTGTTGATACATTCGCCAGGAGATCTTCCTTGTATAAAAGCCCTGTTTCAAAACAAGCACGGTGATTTGGACCTGAGTTTTGAATATTACAAAAGATGCCTTAATAATTTGGGCTATCAAAAATAAAGCATTGTTACCATCTATTTTGTCCCCTGCTGTTTTGCTAACTATTCTGGAGCTCTTTGGGGGTTCTGGGAGTGTGGGAATTTTCCAAGAGTTTTTCCAAATGTTTTTTGACTACATTTTCTTTTTCCAAATATTTATTTAGCTGATGATATTCACCAAATTTGATCCAAACTTGCAAATATTGTTTTGTTAAACACAAACTTTTTGGCAAATGAAACTGGCTTGTCCGTCACTATGTGCAAAACGTTTAAACCAAGACAGAACAGAGGTGAACTAGCTTAATCCAAGATCTATGGAAAACATTAGGCAATGGGTCCAGACCTGATTAGAAGAATCTTCCTTACACAGAGTCTGTTAAGGTATGGAGCAGAGTCCCCTAAGAAAACACAGGCTATCTGAAACTTTCTCTGGCTATCTGAAACTAGACAGAACATAGCAGCAGTTTACTCGTATAAAAAGCAGATAATTGTTCTATTCAAAGGGATTGATAACTTAATGAATTTTAAAATTTGCTGTCAGTTCATTGCTTTAAATTAAAGTTGTTTAGAGATTGTGCCTGTGGCAGGCCAATAAAAAATTTATATTGATCTGTGTGTAACTAGAGTGTTCCTCTCGGGTTTTGAACTGAATGCAGAGATGAAATGTGGCAGAGGCTTGCAGATTAGAACAAGCTTTTTAATATTCTTTGCAAGCTGTTTTTAGAAACATCACAAGGAACATAAAATCAGGCACATTTGTGAAGAGAGGCAGTACGATTTACAAACAAACATGTGAGGCAAACAAAATTTCAAAGCTGATCATGCACAAACACCCAATTCCAGTTGTCCAGCTTGCACATACAGAAAGCACAACTGCATGCATACATCTACTATTCTCAGTCCATGAACACAGATCTACTTATGCAAGCTTGTATAAACTGATAGCAATTTGATAGTGTTCTAAAGAAATTACAATATTAGCGCTAAAAAAATAAGCTTTAACAATGAGATTTATATTCCTATATAAGTAAATCTGTGATGCAAACTCTCCTGTAATTTACTGACTTACATTTAGGAATTGCTTTGTCTTTCTCAAAGAACTGAGGAGTACAATTTTCAGCTGGATTTGAGCTAGTGATTTTTCTTTTGAGCAAAGTTAAGTTCTAGTGATGCCAAGCAGCCATTTCTTCCTAGCTTTACTGTCCATGCAGTATGTTTTTTCAGTGTCACCTAGTCTGAACCATTTTGGATTGCTGAAATGGTCAGTGAAGTTGTCTCCCTGGAAAACACACCTTTTAAAAATGGAAATACTTTCACGTTTCATTCTTCAGCCAGAACCTAACCATCACCTGGCTTTTCAGCACAATCTTATGTCATCTCAGCTGCTTGAATCTTAAGAGATTGAGAAGCTAAAGAGAAGCAGCTGAGGGACGCTGCCCTGGAAACATCAGTGGTATCTGTGCTGTGATAGAGATCAGAAGGAGTTGTGCTAATAGCACAGAAATTAAAATAGGACCTACAGCACACAGGACTACACTGCTGGAGAACAAGAGTCATTGTTCAGGCTCGAAGCTCACCTTAGGCAAGTGCAAAATCTAACAGCTTTGATGAAGAAAACAGTGGTTCACAGCAAATGGCATAAGGCCAGGGTAGAGAAGAGAAGGCTTGCACTGAAGGATCATGCTGATGAGAAAATATGGGGAATGACTTGAGGAAGGAGGTGATAGGAAAAGGCTACAATGAACTGTGTCCTTGCAAGAGCCAGCTGGTGCAGACAGTTGCCCTCCTTAAATTGATCCTTGCTAGTTGGTTTCAATGGTTAGTCAAACCAGTATTCTGAATTTCAGATGTTCTGTAGTCCTTGTTATGTTTCGGTTCTGGTTAAGGTTCAGTGAAAACTTCAAAATAATAGGTCAAATTGAATTCTGGTCTGAGACAAAGTAATGATTAGAAACTCTTTTGGTTTCATGTGTGGTTTGTCTCTTGGGATATAAATTTTTGTGGAAGTGCTTAGAATACCTTGTTTAGAAAACAAAAAAAAACCTCTTTGCAAAGGTGATAAATTTCTATGCAGTTCTATGAGATATTTTCATTAGTGATATAGTGAGTTATGTATTAGATCATGTGAGTGCACCACCTATTATTTCATATGTGCAAGCCAGATGTTTATGTGAGTAAATGAAGAGTGTACAGTGCTGTTGTTTCCTTGGAATATGCTTGCATTTTAAAATCTGGTCTTCATGTCCCAATGGAGAACACTTTAAGGATTAGTAAATTTGGCAAAGGGGGCTGTTTTGGCAAACACTCTAGTTTTCACATTTATTCATACTTAGGGGAATAGAGAAGATAAAGATGGGGCATAGATTTTTGTGTTGGTAGTATTTACTTTTGATACCTTCCTAGATTGCAAGAGTAAGGATTAGTGCTGTAATTCCTGAAAGGGAATTTTGACTTCCTGACTAGTCACAAATCAGTGTCCCCACTGTATGACTTTATAGTTGTTTTATCTCAAAACTGAATGTATAGATTAATAGCCTACCCTTCTACTCCTCATTTTTGCTTGGATTTCCTGAGATGAACACACTAGAAAATGTTGACATGTCCTTTTGCTCCTCATAGGTTCAGATACCATGCTCTAGCTTTCACCAGCTCTAAGAGTATTGTGAGAATACATGGGTAAAGTGTAACTTTTGTATAGCTGAACAGTCAATCTTAGAATGAATTTTTTTTAATTTTAATAATTTTAACCTGTCCTTCAAGTACTTCTGTAGTACTGACGCTGTAGAGAAAACTAATGGGAGGGAAACAGGAGAAATTAGAGGAGTAGCTCAGCATTTAATAGAAAAGCTTTGGTGTCTTCCTATGAAGCCATTCACCTTCTAAGAGTCACTATTCTGATCTATTTTAAGTCTTTCAAGATGTTGGCTAGTGTGGAGATACCTTGGAACCTTCCTTCCAGTTGACTTTAAGAAAGCAAGCAATAATACTATGTTTACTACTTGAATATGACTTTTCAAGTGTCACTGCTAGATGATTCATCACTTAAAGCAGCATCACCCACCACCAGCCTCCATGTGGCAATCTGTTACCATTTCCATGAATTTGCATTTACTTTCAAGATTTTTCTGTTAGATGTCCTCAAGTCTCGGTTTTTGGGTTTTTTTTTGTTTTGGTTTTTTAATTTATTTTATTTTTGATGAGGGAAGTTTGCAGTCACTTGCTATATTGTGAGGCATAGCATATACTTCTAATTTTAATATATTTTCAGAGACTGGTATTCTTTTCCTCAGCTGAACCGAGACGTGAATCAAAATGCTTCAGTGAATGTATTTAGAAACTCTTAAATCTGTCTTCTATGACTCTTGGAAATCAATATTATACTGGGCACTTCTGTAACATATATTACACCTGCATATCACATATGAATGTATATTATATACTGTTATAGAACATAACACTCTTGATACCTATAGAGACAATTTGGTGTTAAACTGTACTGAGACAAGAATTTTGGTAGTTCCAGGGCGTATAAAGGATGATGCAGAAAATTCAGAAATATGAATATTTTTTGTTTAAAATGTTACCTTTTTTTTTTTTTTTGACAAAGTGTTCTATGAAGGAAATTGTTGTAAGTGAAAAGAAAGCTAAGACACAGTATCATACTGCATTTTTTTATCTGCTCATCTTTGAGCAGTATTTATGTGTAGTTATAATTATCTGTGATATCAAAGACAGGAAAAAAAGCATTATTTATTTATAAACAAGATTGCAAATATTGGGTGCATTCAGGGAATTTACATGCTCTGATGATTTGTGGCGATTACATTGTTGAAAATAAATGCCTTAGAAAGTTGTAGATAATTCTAAAACTCAAGATGAATGAATTAAGCAAATGTTGTCTTATTTGCAGTAAAGCATGTCCTCAGTAAAAGTGCTCTGCTCTTTTTTGAAGTCTTCTATTTTCAGGACCTTTGTCACATAATTTTTCTAAATTTACTGTAATTAATGAGAAGTAATAAACAGTAATCAACTTAGGTTCCATATTTTACAGTACATTTAATATATGCAAGACAAAATTTAAGCATTCCAATTCATGGCACACTTTGTAGTATATTGACTGATAATTACAGAGAGATATTAAGAGGATCCATTTGTAGAGGCTCTTTAAAAAGTCAAGAGGTAAGATCGAAAACTCAATCATAATTTGGGAGATTTCTGTCTTCTAGTGCTTAATGTCTCTGCCTGAAGAGTATTTAGTAGTTCAAAATTTACTTTTATATTTGAGTAGCGTAACCATTACTATCTCCTATCTTGTAAAAAAAAAAAAGATAAATCCTGCTACTAGTGACCAAGGCATTTGAACTACTACACTGGGGAGGAAGAACTGCATATAGGTTTGCTCATCATGATTTACAATCCATTGCTGCCTTTAGCTAGTTAACTAGTAGTACCTATGGGCCAAAGATACAAATCCAGGAAAGAATGCGATTATACTTAATTCAGGAGTTATTTCTGGGTGCATATGTAATGGTGTACAACTCACACAACCTTTGAAAGACTTCTGATTATACGTTGGCTCCTTCACATGTCTCATATTTCCAGTTTTTCCTAAATACTGCAACCGTGAAACGTAATGACTGAGGCATGCTAGAAGAGCAAACAATTTTATCCTGAACTTTAAGATATAATGCGTATAAAGTTCACTTACCAGTCAGCTGAAAAAGAAAGCAATCTTCTGGGGATTCCCCCCCCCCCCCCTTTTATTCTGCTTATTCTAGGGGCTGTCACCAGTCAGTAACATTGTGTATTGACTTCACCCCTTGGTTCTGGCTGCAGTGTCCTGAATGGCACAAACTCTGTTTTATTGTTGCAGAGAAGATGTTCTTACACTCAGCTTCCAATGCTTTGTATAAATATTAAAACATTTTTCTCAGAAACTAATTCAAAATAAATGGTTGGAATACTTGTATTCTTAAGAGACAATGGGCAGCTTCCATGGAATATAGACAGTTGTTGTGAGGTGGCACACGGTATAATGCAGTCTTTTGTCACCTTACCAGTATAGAGAAATTCATTAGATTCTTACTTTCTGGCCTTCTCAAGTGTATCCTTGCTCAGCAAGACATGGAGCTGGCAGAGAGAAGCATTGATCGTAAGTGGAAAAAGAGATCTGGAGAAATCATCAAAGAGCTAGTTTGTATGCTTGTGACTAGGATGTAAATGCAACTGAAGGATCACTGCAGGTAATTCCCTCAATAGAGTACCACTGGACTTTTTAAATACAGGGCACTCTCATTTTATTACCCCTTATGCAATGAAGAACAATGTGATGCAGCAGTCAGCTGGGTGGGACTGACAGGAAGGATAAAGCATTGCTGAAAGACAGATAAAACAAGAGCTTTAAAGAGAGAAAACAAGCAGCCGTGAGGCAATGAACAGCCATGAGACAGTAATGCCACTAAGAAACTAAATTTTCATACAATAAATCCTTATTCAGGCACAACAGTACTAATATATACTGAATAAAGCATTGACTGGGGAGGGCAAAGATGAGAAAAGTATGATAAAACATTTCTGCTATTGCGTCTGGTGAAAGAGAAGTGAACAAGACACTGGTGGAACTATAATACCTGAAACACTGCAGCAGCTGGTAAGTGTTTGATATATTGTGACCCTAGAAGGAATGTGACTGTGTTTTTATCTGAACCCAAGAAAAAGAAGGAGGAATAGATGCCTGCCTTACAGTTACATATTCTGGCATCCACGTGTACTTTTGGAGATATAAAGGATTGCTTAATGAGAGACAGAAACGTATATGGGGCAGCTTCTCCAGCATGCAGGAGAAGCTGTTGAACAAAACAGAGGCACTTCTTCAAGTGGCAAGGGCAGCTGAACTGTCTAGGAAAAGGATCAAAACAGTGTTATTAGTGCAGAACAAGTTCACAGGGTTGAACTGAAGGAAGCAGGATAGAGACAGACTGACCATGGTGCAGGGTATGTACTGAGAGAAACATTCCAGAACACAGAAAGAAAACTGTCTGGCTCCTGGAAAAACTTGTAAAAAGCAGAGAGTATAGCAAGACTTTCTGTCCCCTTTGTTGCAAGCTCAAGAAATATAAAAAGTGGTAATAGAGATGGAGAACATAGAGATTACAGTTAAAAGAAAGATGCCTTCTGGCTGCCTTGCATAGGTCCAGAGAAAACAATTGCACAGAACAATGTAGAAGGATGACAGATATTCTGTTCATTTTCTGAAATATTCTATCAAGTCTTAATCAGTTGACTCCAGCTGGATGGGGAAGCCATCCAGCTTCACTACCAGACTGGTTAGTGGGTGCTTTAATCTGGAGAATTAGAATCAGATAGTCATGATGCAAGTATTTCAAGTCAAAAAGCAAGTGGAGCCTGTAGAGAGGAATCCTGAAAATCAAGAAATGTTATATGTGCAAGATTGTAATTTCCTGAGCATGATAGAGGAGAAAGAGTGGTCGCTGTGTTTTCTCAAGCATTTACAGAAAACGTAAGATTGTATTTCAAGGGACCAGGCACGCAATAAACAAGTGGAAGTCAGAAATAAGCCCCCATATAGTGAGATGACTAAAATTCAGTTTTGTTCATAATGGAGAGTGATGACAAATAACTCTTCTAAGAAATGTCATTGTTATATCCGTTGAAACTTTCAGAGAATGACTTGGATGCCTAATTAATGGTGAGGAAAATTTGGAGTAAACTAAGGATCTTCATTTAGCCAAACCACTAAGTATATCATTCTAAAGAAGATGCTGCTTATGAGCACTAATAGACAATAGACTGTATAATCTATCATCTGTTTAACATCACTGTTTGTGAGGCTAAAACTGTGTTTTACCACGTTGTGGTAAATGAGTTTATGAGCTGTGTGACAACACTAACTACACCTTTTGGAAGATAATTGCCAAGTGTAAATGCTTTTAACCTGGCCCCAACATCTAAGGTGTTCCAATGTAAATTGAAGCTGGGAAAGATTCCCAGACATGTGGCTTGAAGCTGGTGACAGAGCTATTAAAAACTAATGATCTGACAAAAGAGACAGTCAATGTCACTATGTAATAAGTAAAATATGATATTTAATATAGACATGTAGAACTTGAGAAAAGCTGTGTTGTTCTCTGTTGGTTGATATCTAGGGAGATGGCAGCAAGACCCTGGAAAAGTCAGCGCAATTAGGAAAGCACTCAAAATGAAAGGAGTCCAATCATTTTTAGCCATAGTGTTGTTTTTTTTTTTCTAGAATTATCAGAGATCTTTAAAACAGTGAGGAAAATCAGAAGGCAGGGACTGCTCCTAAGACTCTGTAGGGTAGCTGAAGCAACATTATTTTGTTCTGAAGAAGGTTAGGAGCACTGCTAATGCAAACCAAACAGCCCAGAACATTTACTTAAACACAGGAAATAAAAAGGAAACACAGAGCCACACTTTCTGAAATGCAGTTCCCCCAGTTTATCTTTCAGCACTAGCTAGCACTGCTATCAGCTATCTTGTTAGCTCAAAATCTGCTAGAAGGAACCTGGACAAAACTGTGGGTTTGTACTCAGATTTGTTTCTTCTTAAAACTTTAGCAGAGTAATATGAAAATGAAGTACTACCTAAGAAAATTGCAACCTGTGGCAGATGTGCTGAACAGGGCATGGTTCCAGAATACAACAGACATGATTTTATGGAACAAAAACTGCATCCTCAATGGTGGGCTTCAGGCAGTCCTCTGAAGAGCAGGCAGTAGGTCAGCTTCTGTAGCAACCGTGGCAGTGTGAAGGAGCAGTTGCCACAGGATGTTACTCCGTTTTACTCCGCCAGGGATGAGCTATACATGCAAAATAGGGTTTTGTTTGAAGGGGACTGAACAGCAATCCTTGAAGGCTTAAAGGGTGTTACACCGAGCCTGAAATGTGCTTCACATCTACTGATAAAGGTCTGCATGAAATGAGCCAGGCAGTTCGTCAACAAAGCATGTGTGCCCCAGTAGGAGCAAAGAAAGAGTAGTCTCAGGTGCTTAGACTTCTGACTGACAACAGGAGACTGAACAGTGTCATGAAATACCAGCTCTGGTAAAAGTGCAAAGCAAAAAAACAAAAAAAAAGAAAAGAATAAAACTTATTCTGATGGTCAGACAAGCTTACTGCTGCAGCTGCTGTAAGACTTGCTGGAGGACATCTGAGCATGTGACAGAAATTAAGGCATATCTACAAGCATATTTTGCAAGCTCTGGAGTACTGGACTCTGAAAACTAAACATGCTTGGCAGTAGATTTCAAATAATTTAGCACAGAATAGGTCACATTAGCCTGGGTGCTCAAAGAGCAACAGAAGAGTCAAGCTGGTAATGAAGAGCTTGTTAACAAGAACGGTACAGGTGAGTAGTTCTTACTTTGAATTGTTCAACTAACACATTCACATTCCAGCATCTCTTCCACTTCTCCCTGCCATCTCCCTTTCTAATTTTTACCTTGACACAGATAAAGCAAGTCTGCTGTGCAAAAAGGAAAACAATAGACAGTGCAACGAATTAGTAAAAATCAGTGAAAAAAGTCAGTGATTTGATACCATTGTGTAGGTGAACAGGTCTGTCCCAACTGTCAAAAATCTACTTGCAGCAGGAGTCAAAACTAAAGGCTCAAGTTAGTAGCACAGGGCAATCTGAAGATAGCACCCGTACAAAGTCAAAATCAAAGTAAATGAGCAATACCAAGGAAGTAAAATAAAGAAGTTAGTGTAATCTTGATGCTAACAGAAGCTAAAAATCTTCAAAATACTTCGAAAGTTGTTATAGTTTACTTGAAGGAAAAGTAAAATAAAAATACATATGGCCATGGCAAAGGCAATATTAACTTACACTCCTGATTAATTGAGTTTCAGCAGAACTGTTCTGCAGGCTGTTCTGAAGGTGTTCTGTGGTCACAACTGGTGACTGTGCAGCTGTAGCTGCAGAAGAATGCAACACTGGTGTGGGGTAGATGTTCCTCCCCATTCCTATACAGTATAACCATTATACCAGTCTCACATAAAAATAGAGAAAACAAAAATTTATCCCTAGAGGCATGTCAGATTTGTTTCTGCTTTCTCCCTATACCCTTTGCCACATCAGAATAAACCCCTGAAAGTGAAAAACATTTCTCCCTTCTGATGTCAAATCCTGGGCCCAAGAGATGAGATGCAGCCTTCTTCCAGGAAGGTGTCTGACCTGGCAGGTTTGCTTTGTTGGTCCTCAGTGCTCTTTCTGGCAGAAAACACGTGATATGTGCTTCATGCGGGTTAAGTAAAGTTAAGTTTTGAGTTCAGAACCCCACTCTGGAGAAACAAGCATTTCATTAGGCAGCTGCCTGGAATCAACTTAATATGGAAAAGTGAGAAAGCTTGAGAGGTTTTAGAGTCTCTAAGAATGTGTTTTCTTGCTGTTTCACACAGTTATGCTTATGCAGATATAAGCTTTTCCAAAATGACAGGCTACATTTTAACTCACATATGGTTTTTGTGCTGAGAACTTTACCATGGCTAAAATCTCTCTCCCAGAGAAAGGAAACCATCCTTGCAAACCTTGCTAGAGAGTGGTTTCTTCACTCATAGTCATCTCGGGATCAAACCTCTTTGTTGAACAAAAGCCTTGAAGTGCCATGACTGCTAGTCCACTGTACTTTGTGCTGGCGTCTGCTTCCACCCTGGATTTAATAGCAGTTACGGATACCTTTGGATGTGGCATGCAGAACTCATACTCTGCATCTGTCCATAAGTGTTGGTTCAGCTCCAGAAGTCAGTCTGCAGTGCTTTCCTGCAGCTCAGGGCAATCTGCTCAGCTCTCCAGGCCCTTGGCTGTGTTGTCGAAAGGCAGGTAGTGTGACATCTCACTGACGGTACCACAGCTGTGCATTGACAAGCAGAGCGGGATTCACAACAGACCTCTTGGGAGGCGCTTGGTCTGTATCCTTTTACTATGAGACTTCACAAGACTTGTGGGACCTTTTCTCTTCATCTGTACTTTATATAGACTGCCTGTGTGCTCATATTGCATTAGACATTGTTGTCGGATATGAATGTTTAACCATATATTTAATGTATCGTTAGACATGAAGAACTTGGCATGTGATACACAGGGTATGTGCAGATTAAATTATATTAGACACTTGTATCCTACTAGGGGACACAGAAGGTTCCAATCTAGTATTCTAACTTAGAGTAAACCAACCCTATTAGAAATATTCTGAAAATTTTAATAAAAAACTTTTTAACAAGTCAAGCAGTCTTCAAGGGAGTGTTGGAAAACTATCATATGGGACTTGTAAAAGTAGGGTGGACAAAGCATTAACAATAGAGTTTAAAAAAAAAAGGAATGACAATTGGAAATAATTTGCAGTGGGGGGAGAGGGGAGCATAAATGATTTCTTTGGCCTTTTTTTTAATCTTATAATCTTAAATTATTTCTTTGAAAGGTTTTCCCCCTGCTTTAATGTAATGAATTCCATAGCAATGATGAGTAAAGTATCTAGGGACTTTTACCAGGGAATGTTTAGAAGACATGATGAATGATTATTGGCTTCAGTTGCTAATTGACACAATAATCTGTGCCAAGGGTTTCCTCTCTACTTTTGAAACTATATTCTGAAAATGAGAGAGAATTGATTTGTTAGATAACACACTGATGTTAAGAGACTAACTGAAGCAGGAGGGAGACTCATGGCCTCTCATTTTTTCTTAAAACATTGTATCCTTCTTGGTTTTATGTTTTTGTTTCTTGTAATTTGTGATAGGAAAAAGATGTGTAATTTTAGTATACAAAGTATTGCAGTAAAATTGAGATGCAGCTTTAGTCTGCCAGAAAAAAAAAGATGAAGGTATAGGAATAGTCCTACAGATAGTTTGAATGTGTTATTTTTTAAGAAAGGAGGAAATGCACAAACAGAAGAGGTTTGCCCAGCTACCTTTTCTATAGAATCACTAAGTTTCACCCTGAAGAGATCAGGCAGATTTATGGAATAAAACAGGGTCTCAGGCCATGTAGCATGA
The DNA here is from genome assembly GCF_036417535.1 of Chlamydotis macqueenii. NCBI lineage: Eukaryota > Metazoa > Chordata > Aves > Otidiformes > Otididae > Chlamydotis > Chlamydotis macqueenii. The sequence continues at coordinate 55,750,733 of NC_141557.1, forward strand.
TTGTGAGCTAGTCAACCACTCAGTTGTGCCAAGTAAATTTTGGAAATTATTCTCCTTTGCTGACAGTACCCTCATTACTGATTGTGTAGAGTAATTTATCAGGCATTTCTTAAAATAAACCATTCATTTATGCTAATAGGACTTGGCAGGGAGGAAAAATTGGCAGGACTTGAAGTTCCTAGTGTTTTTCTTTTTTAAAACAAAAACTGTAAAGTCCTCAGTATTTTGAGCAACCGTTATCACAGCCGTGCATACAGTTTATTAAAGTGACAACTAATTGCATAATAAATTTTCAAAATGGGAGAAAATTATTCCTATGTTAAGTTTACAAAAGCAAATAGTTTGGTAGTATTTTAAAAGCATGGTCATTAGTTTCATACTTGGGCATTCTTTATTGGCTAAGCTTCTGGTATTAATGAATCACTTAGCATCTTTTCCATGACTCATCTATTCTCAGTGCAGTAACTCTTCTTGAAATATCTCTTTGTTCCTTACCCTTCATGTATTTTCTGTTTGGTAGCTCCCTCCAAGGAGATGTTTTCTTTCTGCTTCATAGTGAGGCTTTGATCCTGCAAACAGCCATGCACATCAGTAACTACTGAAGCAAGTAGTCCCATGGAACCTATGGAACTGATCAGTATATACAGTTACTCACATGTACAAATGTTTGTAGGACCCAACTGCAGTCACTGTACAGAGTTTAGCTGATATCCTTTGCAGCTGAACTGTGGGGATCATTATATTTAGATCAATTCATCTCACATTCAGTTGTCTTCAAAAAAGATTTTCTAAATACATCAGCTCCTGAAAAAGCCATCCTTCTTAGCCCACAAGAAAACTTCCAAAGCTCAAAATAAAAAGAAAGTATGTATTGAAACACACATATAAGGTCTGCAACACTGATAAAATGACAGCTGTAGCAAATTGTGACTCACCAAAAAAACAATGCTTTAATCCAATGCCTGCTGAAGTGTAAGGGGAAGTTTTCTGTTAAGTTCACTGGTGGTTAGATCTGGTACTCATTTAATAAGACAAAGCTAGATATATCTCCAATTGTACATACATTCTGTGCTAAGTTTTTTTTTTTTTTTACATATTCAGTTTCCCAGCAAATGGCAAAATCTTTTGCATCTTTGAGCAAAACTGAACAATGATGTTGGTTTTGTTGCTGCTTTTTAATGAAGGTAAATACGGCAATAAGTAAATGCAATTAGTACAGAATATACTGTGCTTCTTATTATAACAACAAATTGAGCATGACACATTGACCCCAAATTTTCATCATGCCTCAGCCTTTAACTGCACATGCCAGAAACTCAAGCTGTGTTTGCAAAGACAAAGAACTCAAAACAACCAACGGCACCTTAAATTGGAGATTTAGCCGTAGGTATTTTTTAATAATCAGACTTTTCAATGAAGCTGTGTGATGATACACCATAGATTATGGCTTTAATTTTTTTTCTGTCTCATGCTGTTGTACTGTGTAGTTTGCATAACAGAAGGGTCCCATATCCAGTATAATGCTACAAAGAGCAAACATTCATTAACATTTTGGAGGTCTTCAGCTTTTTAGACTTGAAACTCAAATTCAAAGTGTGAAGCTCATTTCGTGAACATTTTTTGAACCTGGGCTTTTTGCTACATGTCTATTACTCACCATCATAATTAGAATGTCCCTGCAATGGGTCTGAATGTTTCTGCTAATGCTTTCCACTTCTGTCTGCATTCTTTTCATATTGTTTCCTGCCATTAATGCAATAAAAATGTCAGCCACAAATACCAGATTCCTAATGGAAAAGCAAAACAAACTAAAACCACAGCCAGCGCCACAGCTGAGAGATATTATTTTTCCCTGATACTCCAAATTGTTACTAGGCAAACAATTAATTGAGGTTGCATATAAATGTGCATTATTAACTAAGTTATATACGTTGTTCATACACAGACATCTGAATTACTGACACTCCCTGTAACTGTTACAGAGTTGTTTCCTGCATACATTTGGGTTGCCTGATCAGAGAAAGATGGTCTGTTGTTTAAATGAGAGGGGCATAATTTGTACTGTTGGCTTCTCCTGCTCTTAATTTTTAGTTTTAGATATAATGGGTCAAACATTACTTCTTTAATGTCCTCATGTTTAATGAACCTACACTTTTAATTTGCTGTAAATTCCTCTGAGGTAGAAGGCCCAGAATAGAGGATCTAAAACTGATTATCTATTGTTAGTGCAGGACAGATGTTTTTTTGTTATGTGTCAGCTAGTTTGTACAATGCAATAAGTAAACTCTCTGGTTTTTTTGTTGGTTTGGGTTTTTTTTTTGTTTTTTTTTTTTTCCCTCATTACTGAAACCTTTCAGAGCTTCTGGCTGTTCTTAAACACAGTTATAAGAATCATTTCTAATTAGAGAATATAGTTTATTGATATGAAATTGGAAAGGAAGTTAACTTAGAAATCTGAATTCTGCATAGAACAAATTAGTTGTGGTAGTGAAGTTCTTCATATATTCGTTATAATATATATATTTGGAGATCAGATCCCCATAGGTGCTGTTCCCTAATCAAATAGAATAAAAAAGTAGATCCTTCCCCATGGAGTTTGTAATCTTAACTGTAATACAGGAGAAAACAAATTGATAAAGAGCATGAAGAAGCACTGAGACCTTACTAGTCAGCAAACAGCAAATGGTCACAGCTCTTTGGTCAAATTTATTATGAATCTTTTAGTTACTCATTGAAGAGTAGATTTCTGAGAAGCTCCTGAGTTGCTTCTGGTAGTGGAGTTAAAAGGTGCAGGAAAGAAAGGCTAGATGTCTGCCTGTTACCTCCTGGGTAATTTGCCAAAATATTTGGTGACTCTCTCCCATAAAGCTATCTGTTTGGGAATAGTGTGAGGTGCAAAGAGCAGGTTCTCTGTCTGACAGGAGTTTAGCATAGTCATTGGATTATGCTGAAAAACTGAACATTTTCTGTGTGTTTATTCCACCTTTCATTTTAATAATTGTATTTTGATATCTTCTGCTGTATTGTTGAGGCTCTCTATTGATGCACAGTTCAATACTGTAAGTTCAGACTGTAAACTCTTCAAATTAAGAGCTGTTTTCTTCTAATTGTCTGTGCAGTTCTTGGTTCAGCTGAGTCTCTGTCTAGATGAAAAACAATAGCAATAACTCAAAATAAGTATGTACTCTGAAGATGCTTTCAAATGTTCCATTTTTTTTAATGAGAAAGTGATGGAAAATGGCAGGAGGTTCAGAATACAATGGTTCCACTATGTTTCCTTTATTTAACTTCTCTTCTTCTTTCTGAACCCCTTGGTGGTAATTCTGCAAGCATTGCAGCATAGGAATTGACCATTACTGGAGAGTAGCCCTGTTTGTTTATTAACATCGCTGCATTGCCTGTGGGGAAGCTGTGCTGAGACATGCTGTGCAGTGAGCAGATTTCATCCAATATAAGTGTCAGGTCAAAATGCAGGATTTGAAAAACAGTAATAGCTGTACAAGCAGGTAGCTGAAATATCTCTCTGAGAAGAGCTATATGTGCAGTACAAACATGAGCAGTGGACCTTTGTCTCGTCCTAGCTCCAGCTTGTAGCTACACATCTAGGGCTGTCATTATTGCAACCACTGAGACTATGAAAGCATTTAGTGCACACTGGAGGACAGCAGTTAGCCGGTATAGGAAAATGTCAAAGCTTCAGATTTACCTTCTTCCCCCAACTTCTGCTAAAAAAAAAAAAGGTAAAATAAAATAAATCTGCGAAGATGCTTTCTCAGGAGTCTGTTTAACAAGCCTTTGTACAGTGGTGTATAATTAGACGCCATATGATTAAGAAAAAACTAAGTGCCACTGAATTCTGTTTTAAAAGGCTCTGCATGGACATTCCAACTACAGCAATATTTCAGTAGTTCCATCTGTATTCAGTCTCAGCACATTGGCGATAGAACTGAAACCTATTAACACTCATGAAGTTCCGTGTTCGAGATCTTTCATTTGAAAATATAAATGCAGTGCTAGGCAAAGTAAAAGTTGAAAAGGTTATCCTTTATCTTCTCAAACCAATGGCAAAAAAAAATCCTAATCTAATTTATTTTGCATGGGTGTATCATATTTTTTGGCCTCCCTAGAAAATGACTGTTCCTCATTTTTCTCCAGCTGTAAGTAATATGACTTAAATAGCTCAGTGAAGCAGCTCTATTATTTACTGGTCAAAAAACATTACAAATGATTGAAGGGTTTTTATGAAAGAGGTGGCTGAGAATTGTTCTCATTTGTTTCCAATTGAAAGTTTAATGCTTGTGGCATGTTGCAGGGGCAATGTAAATCCATAGGCAGACAGAAAATCTGAAAAATTATCATTTTTTATGGTTTACATTTTTCTATTTTTCTCAGATTCACAAGTATGTAGTACATTTAAAACACGTGAGATTTTCAGAAGTGAGTTTTGCATGCCAGATTTGAGTTGCTTCTTAAATGGATATTGATTTTTAGACACTGCTTACTGGCCTGATTGAAACTAAGCCTGTCGGAACAGCCCTAAACCATACAATGAAGGACAAAACAGGGACATGTAGGAGGTCTCCAGAACCACAGTTTGTTGTCAGCAAGATGCTTCACCTGCTCTGATTTCCTCCATGCAAAGGGGGGAGGACTGCAGACCATAAACTTTTTGAGATTAAAGATACTGTCTTTGTATGACATCTCAGAAAACTTTAAGCCATGTTTCACATTTTCTCCTAATGAAAGCAAGGAGAAGTTAGTTAGAAGTTAGTAAGTTAATTTAGAGGAGGGCCATTAAGATGATCAGAGGGCTGGAGCACCTCTCCTATGAGGACAGGCTGAGAGAGTTGGGGCTGTTCAGCCTGGAGAAGAGAAGGCTCCGGGGAGATTTTATAGCAGCTTTCCAGTACCTAAAGGGGGCCTACAGGAAAGATGGGGAGAAGCTCCTCAGCAGGGCCTGTTGTGATAGGATGAGGGGTAATGGTTTTAAGGAGGTAGATTCAGACTAGACATCAGGAAAAAAAAAATTTCCAATGAGGGTGGTGGAACACTGGAACAGGTTGCCCAGAGAGGTAGTAGATGCCCCATCACTGGAAACATTCAAGGCCAGGTTGGATGAGGCTCTGAACAACATGATCTAGGTGGGGATGTCCCTGCTTCTTGCAGGAGGGGTTGGACTAGATGACCTTTAAAGGTCCCTTCCAACCCAAACTATTCTATTATTCTATGATTCTATATTTAAAATCTTTCATGTGAAAGACAAGTGTAATATTGAGTAATACAGAAGACATAACACGGTTGAAGCCTATTTGTGATCACTCCCGCTAGTTTTTGTCAGTTTTTACCCCATTTCCCTGTGTCAGATCCTGAGTTTCCCACCCTTGCTCCCTGATCAAGTGAAGTTATTCAAATACCAAATTTACCTTTAGATGTTCTTTAATCTTACTTGCTTAAATGAGTTATTAACACACTGTTTGACTAGGGGCCTATTGCTAAGATTGACTGCCAGGAGAGAAGTACTGAAATTGTCTATACTGGATGTTCTGCATCTCAGAATTCCGCTGGCCAGAGCAGACTCAGTGCTGAATTCAGACCAGGTCACTTGGGGCTTTGTCTGGTTCAGTCTTGAAAACCTCCAAGGATGGAGATTCCACAACCTCATCTGAAAACCCTCATGAAACCTGCTTTCTGAAGGCAGTCTGTGTTGGATCAGTAGAAATAAATCCCTTGTTCTCTTTCAATTATGGTATTGCCAGGTGTTATCTGAAACAATACTATGGGAAAAAAAAAAAAGAGATCTAGCATTATTTAAAAATTGACAGTATCACCTTAAAGTGATTATTTTCTGAATGTTTTATATGAGTGCTGTGGAACAGTAACACATGCACATACTCTTACAGCTGTACAGTAAAATTTATGAACCTCACACTTCTGGCACCATTGGTAGCACTCTAAGGACAATAGTTTTGCATGAACATTATTTGTGTTGTGATATGTTGTGGTCCTATTGTGATGAAAAGGGTTAGAAGACATGGACATGTTTTTTTTTTTTAAAGCAGCAAAAGCTTTTATTTGAACTTCATCTTTTTATTTTTAAGCAAATGAGACCATATATATATATATGCTTTTTTAAAATTCCTAAAGGAATTTTTACTGTCTGCAGCTTTAAGAAAAATTCATCACTAAAAGCTGTTCTTCTTGGACAAGACTTTTGATTGCAGAGGAAGTTGAGAAGTTGCTTTCCTTTTCTTTATCATGCTGGCCATCAGTGAAGCTCAAGCCCAGGCAGTTGACTTTTTTCAAACACAATCCATTCAAATTAGCTTTTTTTTTTCTTTTTTCTGACTTTTTTTCAAATCAGCTGTTGGCTCCTACCACACTGTCCCTTAGCTCAGTTATTTTACCCCTGTTCCTAACTGCGTTATTCACGGAGTCAGCCACGGTTGGCTGAGCACATTATGAAAAATTCTTGTGATCATATGAACTTCCTCAGCTGCAAGTGGTGACTCTGCTTCTTATCTGCTGTCTTCTCAGTCCAGCAACATTTCTTCTGAATCTCATTGATAAGCATCTTGGTTACCTTTTCATCACTTTTAACATCAAACTTTCCTCCTTCTCTCTCTATTATTTTCTGCTCTATCTGTCCAACTCCTTTTTTGCCTCCATAGCTCTGAACTCTCTCTGCTTTTTGTAGCTCCTTCCTCTATTTTATCTTCTCTATTACCTTTTTTTTTTCTAATTTCTAGCTGTCCCCAGATTAATTTTAAGAACGGTTCATGTGTGCTCAAGAACTGAAAAGTGATCAGCCTGGGGCAGATAGAAAGTCTGTGTCTCATCCTGCCATGTCTCTGACAATAACCAAAGTTTTGGCTCCCCTGTCAGAAAGAGAGAGAAAAACAAACAAACCCCAAGTTTTCTTTTCTGATTATTTCTTCTATCAATTAAGTTAAAGCCTCCTTCAACATGCTACCCAGAGCAATCACCTGAACCTCCTCTCTTTGATCCCCCTCTTTCTTTTAGGAAAACTCATGACAGAATCCCTGATGGTGAAATTTTGGTTTGCACTCTGTCCTCCCCAGAAGTATCAGAGTCCACCCCTCCAGAAATGCGCCATTCTTTGAGTTGAGATACAGGAGAGACCCGTGGTGGTTGCAAAATTGTGTGACCCTATGATGACAAACCACTTTGAATGTAAGCTTTAGGTTCATGGTTTTGAGTAGCAAATATAAACAAAGAAGGTCCTTTTAGGAATGACATGAACTGAATTAAATGTCCCCTTTTTTAAGGGCTGCAAATTCAAATCCTGCCCTTATGATGCACTATTGCATTTTTTTTCTCTGAGTGACCCAGCTGGAGTCTTGCCTTTTCCTCAGTAGTCTGCCAAGGAACCTTTGTGCTGAATCACTGATTATTTCTACTGTAATTGGCTTGGACTTCTAGGGTGAGGGGTGTGCTGAATAATTCTCCTTTTTTGCCCGCTAATTGTTTTCCATGCCTCATGGGGCATTTTCTTGAGATTTGCAGTGCTCCTGTAATATTTGATTTGGAGCTGTATGTGTAGCAAAATGAAAAGTGTTTCAGTTTGATTAATTTCTTAAATGTTGCTTGTCAGTTTAAGGAATTTTTGAGCAGTTTTTCTTCCTGCTGAGGAGTGAGTTTCAAACTATCTTAATACTTCCTGTAGGTAACCAAATGTCAAAAAAATCCTCAACCATTTTTCCTCGCAGTTATTTCAGCCAAGATTTGTTTTTATCCCTTTATTGGTCCTTTTAGAATAAACAAGGAATAATGGAGTAGTTGTGCTTACATTGCCCTATTCCCCACTTCCCAGGCAAATCAAGGGTGTCTCTCAGCAGCAGAAGGATGAGGTAGAGTTGTGATTGCAGCCATTTTGTGGGGGAGCAGAAAGGTGATAGGAACTAGTGTCCTGGCTTTTTCATTAAGAGCTGTATTCCAGTCGTATGGCTTTTTCTGCAGCAAAAATCAGAAGTTTTAGCAGATGCATCAGTGTTATAGTAAACTTTGCGTTGAGGAACTCTTTCCACAAGGGTACTTGATATCACTGTAGGCATGTGTGTGTTTGTGCACTAATACACTTGCCAACTAAAACTGCAGCTGCCAAAGGATAAAGTCAATTTAGAGAAGGGAGGCAGAGATGCAGGGCTAACTGAAGAAGACAGGCACATAAGCATGGTTGTTCTATGAATATGTCAAAACCTTCTGTTACAGAGGGAATGGTGGACATTACCAACATTTGGGGGAGAAGAGGACATATCAGGGGAGAACAGAAAATATCAGAAGCCTATGTGACTTCACTGGCTCATCAATTCTGAAAAATCCATCCATGTGTGATTTGCTGCAGCAGAAAAGCAAATCTTTTACAGAGATGGGCATAAAAAGTAGCACTGAAATACCCACTGTGGTAGGGTAAGAAAAAAAACAGGCTTGCTTATTCTCAAGTCCCATCAGATTTGGCCTCAGTTCTGTCACAACTTGTGTAGGACACCTTCTTCTTAGTCAAGTTTTACATGTTTCCTTAGGAGCATATCTTGTGAATGTCAACCTGAGAACATCCAATTTTTTCAAAGTGTATTTCCTTGAGAACAACTCATATGCATTTGTCTGATAAAGGAAATCCTTCACTATTCATAAAATATTTGGGTTATTTGAGAAAAGAGGAAATTGCTAAGGATTAGGTTTACAGCACATGAGCATGTCTCAGAAGTGCTACTCTGTAAAGCTTGTCAAGGAAAAAAAAAGGGAAAATAAATCCCAGTAGGCTTCCAGAGTTTTGCATCCTGTAGTTTATTACATTTGTCAGTAAAAGCAGCAAGGATTATGGAAGTAGATTTATTAATTTTATGAAATCCTGGCACAAAGGATTGGTGGCCCTCTGATAGAAAATGAAGTGGAAGTATTTTGCAAAAGACAGACCTTGTGTATTTGCAGTGAAAAGTTATTATTGCAGCAAACCTGTTGCAAATAAATCGCTGTAGCAAATCCCTTGGAAGTTACTTGCCTTAAAGTCAATGGGATTATGTTTTATGTCTCCTTGTGTACAGGAGGATCCTTGGTTTCAATGGGTGTTCAGATTCCTCAAGGCAGTTTGCAGAATTAGAACAGCTAATCATAACCAGTTTGTAAAAGTTTCCTGTTGATGTTTTAACATTTGTTATTAATGCCTTAGAGGCACACTCTGCTGAAATGAAGGTTCATTTTCTCTACTTTTAGTATCTCATCCTTTGTACAAAGTGTCCTTTGGAAGACTTTAAAATATTTGATCCTTTTCAGGATCTATCATCTGTATGTTGAGAGGAAACTGAGTCAAGGACAGTAAGTTGTGCTAAAAACAGTGTTAACTGAAACATGATGGTTAGACCGTTTATAAACATGATCTGTTTTTCACCTCAAGGCAGAGTCCATCATGTACAACAGTCAAAAATACTGCCGTTGAGATCTGAATTGCTAAAAGCCTTTTCTCAAAGTTCTTAAGTCATATCCATCTGAAAGCCATTGTAGGCTACTTGCGTAAAATCTCTTCAAGGACCCTGTTCTAGTAGGTGAGTAGTAGGCAGGTACCTGACGGGGTACCTGCATCACAGAGACAGCACTTTCACTCGTCTGTAAATGTTTTAGCACTTTCAGTGGGTATGGGTGATAAAGTCCCATTTTATCTTAGAAGTGTGTCTCTACAGGAGAAGGTTAATGCTTTCTGGGCCATGTTATACAAGCTGAAAAAGTGGCTTTGCTTTTCTCTTTCTTTTAAATAAGGAAGGAAGTTAAGTGTCTATGCTGGTATTGCAGTACAGCCTTACTAATCATAACAGTCCATTTCATTTTTGTCTCAAGTAGTAATTACTTTAACTCATACAAAATTTAAAAGTAAGTTTGACTTTTCGTTTGTAGAAATGTTCAAATTTTTCACATGAATTGACTTGAAAAATACAGCTCTTATTTGCCTAAGATACTTCAATGGATCTATTACCATTCCATCAAAACAATATATAAAATCAGAAACCTTAACATCTTGAGAACCACTTAAGAACTATGATCTCTGTTTCACAGGGACAAACAAAAATATCCCTAAGGTCACAATAAATGAGTTTTATGTGCTACAGTCCTTGAGTACCTACTCATCACTGGGCCATCCTTTCCTCATTGCAGAAGAGCAGTAACATGTTCCAGGCTCTGGTCTCTCACTGCCTCTTCCCCTTTACATCTGGTCTCTATGAGTCTGTTCTCTGCAACCCAGGGACCTTCACAGCTCACAGATCCAGCTGGCTAAATATCCTCGCTTTCTGTGATATGGACTATTATTGTTCCTTGCTCTCCCCTGCCCTAGTTTCTTTTGGAAAGAAAAGAGGATGTATCCGTGAGAAGGAGACAATACCATGCCTAGCCAGGTTCCTGATTGTGGACATTAAGGAGATTAGGACTGAGAGGGGCACGCACCGTGAAGGGAAGATGCCCACTAAGTGTAACATTCTCAAGTCTGTTGCAGCCAGGCATATTGGCATGCATCATGGAAAAACTTTATTATTTATTGTTCTAAGGAAAGTTTAATAGTCATAGTGGTTACAACACTGTAGCTGCTGCTCTATAACTTCAGTGCTCCATGCATGTTACCTAGGTCTTCATAATAGCCTAAGAGTTAAGTCAGCAAATACCAATATCACTGTATTACAGATGAGGAGACGGGGTCATTTAAGCATACGCTGAAATGGTTTGCTGGATCACTACCACACAGAGTAACTACTTTATGTAAAGCTGTATAGCAAATTAGTGAAAGTGCTAGAATTTTATGGCTTTGTGTTCAATGGTTATTCCCCATCAGATTTGTACTGGAAATGTCAAAGATGTCATTTCATAAGGGTCAGGCTTTTTCCAGAGGGAAGCAACCTGAAACCATGTGCCTCCTTTTGTTCATAATATCCTCCATGTGGACAGTAAGCATCTGAAAACCTCAGTGTCTTACAAATGGAGGTGACTGTATGTGTGCTGTGTAAGTATATATATCTTGTAACCATCTCATTGCATGAATGCAAGTACGTTGCATCTAGATAATATCAATGCATCTGTATGTATAAATAGGATAGGATGCTCATCCACATTTAAGCAGTTGAAGTGGAAATCTAGATGTTCTGGTCTGGAATTTGTTTCTTCTCCAAACTCTGAGTTTATGCCACTGGTGAATGTGAAATACTCACAGTTATACTGGAAGTGTAAGAATAAGAACTAATGCTACATTCATCACATCAGAAACATTGTTTTTTATGAGTACTCATTCTTATGCACAATGTGTTACAACTCTGTAGGGTTTTTCTTCCCATTTTTTCCTCTTTTTTTTTAAACAATTCTGAAGAGCATGTTACTATATTACAGACAGCACTTGATTTGCACTTAAGGGAAATATCACACCTTGTAGTTCAGTCATCTAATAAACCTCAGACCACCTCTGTTTCTATCACTTAATTTAAAATTTCCAAATCTTGGAAAGAGGCTGATTTCAATCTATTCCCATTCCTATGCTACAGTGCTAGAGTGAAGTCAAATAATTTTTCCACGTGATCATAGTACTGTTATTACTATTGATTTTGACATACCTGGATCAGGATTCAGATGTGGATGAACATAAGCAGTTCTTCTAAAAGCTTAGTAGCATTTTCTTCCTTCATTTTCCCATATTCACAGCTGTTCTCTCCTTTCCCCTTTCTTTTTCCTTCTTTTCTTAAGAGCTATAACTATAGTTTATCCCTGAAAGGTTATTGTTAACTTGGTGCTAGCTTGTACTGAAAATAGCACTTTATTTGTGCATCTTCATTGTGATTTTTATCCAGAAATAACAAATGAAAGAATTTTAAGTGATCAGTGGTTTACTTTCCCTAGCTTATCAGTTTGTGGCCTCTCAGAAAGGGACCTTATTTCTGAAAAGATCAGGAAATCTTAAAGGTAGCCCAGATGTGCCAAAATACATTGATTCCTAAATCCTTTTTACAATTCTTTACATTGATTTTACACTATGCTTAAAGGATTAAATATTTGTTGAATCTGACCCTAAATCTTTTATTTGAAAGCAGCACTATTTATGGTCTTTTAATTAAATGTGGTGGATAGTGAGAGTCAAAGCTTAGTTTAAAAACTACTAAAAACTTTTCAAGTTGTAAAATATTCCTTACTGTGAATGGGAATAAGGAAATAATCCACTGCTTTAATTAAAACTAATGCGAAGTAACATGATTTTCCTTTCTGTCTTTCTCACTCTAAAAACATCCAACAGCTTCTGTGAAACTTGTGAGTTTGCATATACACAGATGTAAGGATCGTTTGCGTGCTGTCATTTGCCATAGATTTCAACAGTAGTTTCTGCATGTCATGGAAGGCACACCATATAAAGCAGACGTGTGTTCTCCATGTATGCTGTGTCTATAAACCAAGCAGGACATAATTATTTTAATAGAATTTGAACTGACATTGTATAACATTTTCGAAAGGATTGGGAAGGCTTTACAAAAGAGGACCAGCTACAGAACAAAAATACTAATTAAGATTAACTTTTCAAAGTTGATAAGTGATTTGGTTTTTAATTTTGCTTACTCAGCTGAAGATGCATTAAAGACTGAACTTCAGAGAGTGCACTTTCCTTAGATTAGACCTCTCACAAGCAGCTCAGATCCAAAAGTAAAAGCATCCTGAGTTCCTGCTCAGTCCTTTGTGAAAACTGTGGCCTTATTTCTTTCTAGACACATGATGAGCCAAAGCTGGTTGGGAATAGAGATGGAGAGGATGAACGTACTTACCTGGATTAGCCTGTCCTAGTGACATAATTAAGAGGCTGAGTATCTGGACTTTTTACCTAAAAGAGTACACTCCTGTTGGTGGACCTAGTAGAAGGAATAAAGATGCGGTGGTCATGTCTTTCCTCCAAGTCACCCAAAAAACCCAGCATTTGGATTTCTCTGATGAGAAAGGCTATTTCTCATATCCAATACAGAAGTCTGTGGTACCCTAAGATTGCTGTTGCATGTACATAAATGACATACATAGTTCATTGAAAGTTCTAAATAATGTAAAATTAAATAAGTCCACCCTATTTGATTGCTTGACCTGATTCTCTTTTTAGTTTAGATGCAGTTAGGCTCTAAGAAGACTGGATAACCTAGACACAGAAATTACAAAAATTTCCTCTATGTATTAAATTGACGTTACATCTTTCAGCATGAATTCAGGTTCTGATAGCACTTTTAGGAGTCGTTAGTGCTTTGCTGAATTTTCCCACACCTGCCTAAAATATGTTGGTTGCAGTGCATGCTGTGAAGTGGGGTTACTTGGCTTATCATTAAGGATAAATGCCAGCTGCAGAGATCTAATAATCCAGAGGAAGAATTCAGCAAATATATTCTGTTTAGTCAGAAGCACTTGCTAATCTTTCTTACTGCTTCAAGTATTGCTTTCACTGTATAATGTGCAATTGGTCAGCTTATGTAAGAAATAGATGAAGGAGTACACTGATTGGTGAAGGAACTGGAAAAATGTGAATAGTGGAGAATATCAAGCATTCAGAGTATTCAATATTTTAGGTCAGTAGAAGGTTTTGGAGAAGGAGTGAGAGAGACTTAGAGTTCAATGGAAAGTGCTGTGAGGAATTGTGGGCTTTGGGAACTAGAAGGAGCATTGAAGTTTGATGAGTAATTGAGCTACATGGGATATATTATCTCCTGGTGTATTAAGTTTCTTGTGGTGATTATCCTCAGGATGTTAGAGTGGGCGTTGGTTAATGGGAGACTAGGGAGAGGGATTTGGGAAGAACAAGGGAGTACACGTAAGAGGAGGGTGGGATACTGGAGCTAGATGGCGAATTGTTAGAGACTGGGAAAGTATCATGCGGAAATATTGGATGTTCCTACTGTATTCCCATACTCCTCAAGAGCATCTACTTTTGACCATAGTCAGAGGGCAGTCTAGTGTACTGAGCCACTATGGGTGTTTTTCTGCTTTTATGTTAGCTTTTATAGTCTCTGTGAAAGGGTGAAGGTTGGCCTATCTGCGGTTAGTTGGCAAAGGAGAACAAAGAGTAGTTCCAAGCAGAGAAATAAGGCAATAGCTTAGTTGGAAACACAGACCTTGGTGTGGTAACACAAAATTGGTTAGGCCACCTTACAATAAGGACAGAGAGGAGTTAGAAGGTGGTGGGAGCAGAGGCTAAGGATGGGAATAGCTTCTGCTGTAGTATCCTTAATCTCATTCTCTAGAAGAATTGTGTTTTCCCAAACACAAGTCTGTTTTTCTGAACTCCTGAGCATAAAAAGCATTTATTGCCCCAGCCTGCTGCATATCTCACCCTGCTCCATTCACCCCATTAACCCAGCTAACTTTGCTCTCAAGTTTACTAATGCTTGTTGGCATGGAGATTTGATTCAAATATTGCAAAATACAGTGGAGAGCTCTTGATTGGGTGGTACTGCCTGTGATGTCTTATAGTTGCACTGCAGTCATAACCATAAAAATGAAATTGAAACAACAAGTAACTTCGTCTAACAGTCTAGCTTTTCTTGAAAACTGGTTCTCTTCAGCATTTTCAGTACATTTTAACAATATGGGAGGTCTAGTACTTTGTTAGCAAGATGGCTTTTGACGGGAGAGCCCTAAGAAGATGAGATGTAAGCAGAATAATTTCTGAAAGATTTCCTCCACATTTGTGTCTGGCAGTCTGGTATCTGCCCCCTCTATGTACCCATGGGAAGAAAAGATGTTGGGGGCCAGCTGTTCCTTGCAGCTTGGCAGTGGGGTTTGTGTCACATCAATAATGTCAGCCGTTCACCTCCGTGAATAATAAATAATGTGCACATCCACAGAAATGAGAGATATTATAGCAAAATGTTATATACAAAGATGTACTTTAGATTTTAAAAGTTTCAAATCTCTATGTGTTTGTAAAATTAAAATGATCCTAAGACACTTAACTAAAATTATAGTTCGTTTTTCAGCTCTAAGTTTGTGTGCTACTTATTTGGAGAAGGTGCAGAATTCATTGCATTCAGCACAATTGTCTCTGCCTTCAAAGAGGAACTAAACCAGGCTAAGCAGTACTGGAGCCACTAAAATCTCGATAATACTTTTTGTTAGCTAGTTGTGATTTAATTTTAATTGAATTATATTGCACAGACATAGTTCAAGAGAGATGCTAAATATCCCAGTCAAGATCAGGGCTGTGATGTTCAAGGATCTACAGACAAAAACCAACATGTGTTTTCTACCACATTATGGGAAACAGTTTCCACCCAAGAGTTAGCTAAGAGTTTAATCCTGCAATTAGTGTGCTCTCTGCCCAGAAACTATCACTTGCAGCACAGCAAGACAGATGGATTTCGGATTAGAAAAAAATCTCTCCCACAACAGAGTAATGCACAATTTATCAGATATAACTTGGGACAGCGGTGCATACTCCTCTGAAGCAGCTCTGGGAGACAGGATATCAGAAAATTATTATTTGTATTTCTTTCCAATAGAAAGTGGGGCCCATTGTGTCAGACACTGTATAAACATACAGTAAGAGTAGATTCCAGTCCCTAACATTTTATAATCGAACTAGGCAAGGCTAACACAACTGTACAGGAAATATAAGGATATGGCAAGGGAATGTGATTTGCCTGTGATCACAGAGTTGATTGGTGATAGAGCAAGGAGCCAAATCCGACTGTTTGGATTCCCAGCTCTGCAGTCTGTACTATGGTTGACCTTACTATTAGATAATTATTAGTTTCTACTGATGAGTTTCTTATATTTTAGTCATTTTCTTTTGTATTTGGTGTCAAAATTGCTATACAGAGAATAAGCCTGAGGAGGAGCAGGAAGCTAGTTACCCTACTTATGTGAAGAGAACAAAGCAGTAATAGAACTATAATCAAGGTAGATTTAAATGTTTGTATGTCATAGCAAGCAGTTCTTCTTTTATATATATATATCTATTAAAAATGTGTACCATCAGGATTACTGTAAGCTGAAATAGCAGCTGGCTTTGAAATTAATGAATATAATCTGTAACAGGTACGTATATAAAGCATGAAGTAATTCCTGGCATTCTTCAGTTGATACAGTATCAGAAAGTTGGGGAGAAAAGCTACACCAAGAATTTTATTTTATGATTTTTTTTTCCTGCAAGTGGATGAACAAGCATTACAAACATGCCCTACACCTGTAAGATCTAGTTATATGGCAGGTAACCAGGGAATATTCTATGTTTTACAGTAAAATCTGCACATTGCATCAGGCAGAGAACAGCTGGCTTAGAAATCAGCCTGAGAATCAGGACAATCTATGAAAGGTATTTGTGTTAGTATTAGACATTTTTGCATGCTGTCATTGCAGAAGATAGCCTCAGAGCTTTATGGATTAAGTAAGTAGCTGGTATGACTTTCTGGAATTGGGTTGCCTTGTTAAGAACAGAAAACTCAATTAAAATTTAGTTATGAGAAAGCTATGTGAGCCCTTGTGATTTACTGCTGCACAATGTGGATTCATATTTTAAAAGGCAGAGTTTTCAGTCAAATTTGTATTAAGTTATTAGGGAATAATTTTATGGTCTTTTCTGCAGCATGTCATTGCTTTTTGAGCAAGAGCTATATACCAATATGCATGTGTATCTGGTAAGTAATGGAAAGGCAAATGAAGATAAAAAGAAACGATTTTTTAATAGCCAAATTCAAATACACTTGGAAAACTAAAGACTAAAGCACAAACTAGGGAGATGCATTCCTGGATATAAGAAACAACTGATGATTAGATGGTTAAATTGTACTATGTTCAGGAGCAATCTATCAGCACCGAGGCAGAGCAAGCATTCACTTACTACAGCATCTCTAGTTCTAATGTTAGGATATGAGTCCCATTTTTTTCCACGAACTGGAGTTGACACGGCTACTTTTAATCCACACCTTTAGATATGTGACTGCAACTGGGTATGAATGCTTTTCCCTTGGATTTTGCTTGAGATTATGCCTGTACAAAATCATTTATATTAATTCAAAATAGGAAATTGTAAGAGAAAATTAACTAAAATCAGATTAACCAAAAAGCTAAAATTAAATTGAAACAAAAACTGTTATTATGGAACAAAAGTCCCCACACACAGACTTGCTCCAAAATAACTAATTGTATGAAGTAAATCCAACTGTTATTTTAATTCCAGGGTTTTTTTTTTTTTTTTTTGTGCAGAGAACCCCTAGGAGCTCTGGCAATTAAAATATGATTGTTATTGTGATGCAAATATTTACAACCACTCTAAGGCCCTTTTTAAATTGCCAGTGCAGTGTAAAGTAGACATAGCACTGCTGAAAATGAGCGCTGCTGAAAATGAGACCAGAGATAGCGAGGCCAGAGGCAGCAAGGCCCTTCATATTTTATAAGGATTTTTAGGAGACAGCACTTGCCAATTGTATGAGGTAGAATAAGGGAGAGGAGAGGTCAAAGAGTTTGCAGTGAAAAAGCAGATTGTGGAAAGCAGAAGAAATATAGTAAATGAAAACCCACAAGTACAAATGGCAAGGGATCAAAGGTGAAGGGCTGTGTAGGAGGAAGGTGCTACTGATGCTCCCAGACATTCAGGGATGGAAAACTTCCATTAAAACTAAGCACCTGCTGCTTAAGATTACAGCTTCAAAATTACAATGCATGTCAGTGAAAGCATTTTACTTTGCAGCTTAAAGGGGAGCTAAAGGAAACAGCCAAAGTATTTGGAGGTGGAAAAAGATAGAATGGGGAAATATTTTAATGAAACTGATCTGCGCACATTTAAGATGGGATATTGCTTAGGCATGGCGGGTTTCAATCTAATCTTGATTTTTGTTCCCCAGCTTTTCAGCTACCTTCTTGAGCAAAAAGAGACTTTTTAGTTCAGTTTACTAAGGGGATAGGCAACTGAGTTTTGGATGGCTTCCTAACCTTGTGCCTCATTCCTCTTCATGGGTGTGTCTGACTTGAATTTCTGTTTCTTAATCCTCCTCTAGTGTTTGTGGGTGAGGAGAGATGATTTCTGACTCTTTTGCCCATTGTAGCGTAGAACACAACACTGAAATCCCTTCTGACGGAGTAAAGGCTGGCAAATGTCAGAAACCACAAGAACTTAGTTACAGGACCAGCCTATACTTAACTGACACACACAGGCTCACATCGGCATGCCTGCATAACCAAAAACCAAACTGAAGGCTGCTTGGTTGGAAACGGCTGTTTCTGCAGCTCCATACTGCTTTGATATTTCCAAGTTGATGAGCTGAATATCACATGTCAGGGATTGGCAGAAGACAATGGAAAACCAAAAAGCCGTTCCCAGTCATTCCAACTGAGATAGAGTCAATCAAATTGTCACTTATAAATCGGTGGAAAAAAAAATCAGCCTAATCTACAGCGTGCCCGCTTTCTATTCCAACTCCCAGACTCCAGTTTAAGCACTCTTTTCCTCTAAAGAACTTAAGATTAACCTGATGATTGCTTTTAAATAGGAAATAGGAAAAAAGAAGCAGCTAAAAGGACTTATATGCCTTGTCTAGAGTTTTACTTTCCCCTGCTCAATGAAGGGATACTTGCTCTTCTTGTCTGCTTTGAATACCAGATGTCTCTGCACATTCAAATTGAGACATCCTGAAAGAGAGAGATTTTCAGGTGTCCTCAGCTTTTTCTGGAAACTGGGCCCCTTTAAAGATGTCTCGAGTACGACACTCAAAAACAGAGTCGTCCCAGATTGCACAGTGCTTTTCGAAACTCAGCCAGCATTTTTAGTAGCCTATGCCTCAAGGAGTCTGGGCACCTTACCCAAAAAGAGCTAAAAATGTAATTTGCAGTTCTTCAAGTAATCCAAAACAAAGTATCAAATCCCTTCCCATCTTCCTTTGCCAGGGAAAGTCCCTGTGCACTGGAACTGGCCTCATTCTGCTGCACAAGGGACAGCAGAAGTAAATGGAGGGTGGAGTGGGAGAGTTCTTGGAAGAATGATCAGGCTGTGCATAGTGCTCAGCCCTACTTAATCACAGATACCTTGCTTGAGAATCGAGTTCAAAATATTTCCATGGTGCTTAAACATAGAGTTACCTGGCTGTCGTCTGTGCTGAAGAATTTCAACCACCAGAATTTCCTTAGCTGTGCTGCAGCTGATGGCTTTTTCCATTATTTTAATACTCACTCAGCAGATACTTACTTGGTGTGGGTCACTAACCAGGCAAGAAAGTATCGACCGACTGCTGAATTTTCCAAATGTGAAGGTTTATTTGCCTGTGTATTGTGGCCACAGGGGAACAGTCTAAAGATGTGTAGAATAAATGTGTGTGGTAATACACATATGGCACGTGACAGACAGATGATTTGACATCTAACTAAATGTCTGATCTTTGCCTTTTTATAACAACACACCCCTTCTGAGACTTAACCCTCTGGCCAAGACAAGGGGTTGTTGAGGAAAAATTAGTCAAAGTAAAAGTCTTAAGAAGCGATTGAAAATAGTTCTGCTACAGGTGGACTGAAGAAAGCTTTCATTTCTCAGTTTATTTTTCTTAACAGGCTCAGATGGATGTTATAAGACATTAATCATACTAAATAAGTGAATAAATCCCCTGTACTAATATACAGATGGGATGTGGTGAGATTAGGGAATGAAAGCAAAGCAATGTGACAGACTGCCTCTGTCGTGAACCATTTGCCACCCAGCTCACTTTCTAGTCTGGCTACCAACTATTGCTGCCGAAGGAGCTGTTACAGTGAGGTTTAATACCATCAGACAGGAATGCCTTGTAGACCTGTGGAACAGACACCTCTGGTTTTGAAAAGAGACTTCGAGAAGCATGATTGGAGCCATAGTAAATAATAACCTTAACATAATTTCCCACTACAAGGTGTACTGAAAAGAGCTGGTGCGCTCTTCACAGGTATGAAAAAGAGACAGACAAAAATGTTTTTTTCTTCTGTGCAATAATCTGTGCCCTGTTCTGATGTCTACACTTACAGAAGGGTACAGAAATAACTAGACAAAAACTTCAAGGACAGGCCACAGAAAAATGTTCCCTAGGAGCTGGAAGATCAGGATTGTGAACCTTGTCAGGGCATTTTGGAAGCAATAAATGCACTTTTAAAAGGTGCTTAGGAGAATGTTTTGAATATTCTTTCAAATTTGTGTTAAAAGAAGGCCCAAAGGTTTTTAATTTTTTAGTTATTTTTACCAGTTGTTTGGAAAACGCTTTAAGCCTCCTGCGCTGAAAAAGTGCCACTTTAGCAAGTCAGAGATTAGAGAGAAAATTATACCCAGCCTTAGGATCAGGCTGTGTATGTTCTTCAGCATCTATTGTCTTGCATCCCTGAATTAAGAGACTAGAATCAACATCAGGTATCCAGGCTTCAGCTGGTTGCCTAAAGAGTAAGGAAGAGCTCATCTGCTCCCACTCTGATGATGCACAGCTGGCCAAGAGGATTACTTTTGGGGTCTCTGAAGAGCCAAAGAATCTAACTTATAGCTGGAGACAGGACACAGGAAAGGACAAATTGGTGTACTGAGGAGATACAGACACTTTCTGGGTTGGCTGGCGTGTTTTATTCCAACATACAGGGTCATGCTAACCACAAGGCATGGGACTTGGAAATAGTTTTCACCAGGCTCAGTAGGAGGGCCCTGAGGAGCTTCTTGCCTTCCTGCGCAGCTGGGGGCATGATTCAGCTTCCAGGATCATGTGAGCGTGTTGCAGCTAGACAATTCTCTGTCCTTACAAGAGGCTCATTTCAGGTAGCATTTTGATTTTTCTTGTTCCATACTAGGAGCGTACTTCTCACTAATTACTCTCCTTAAAATACAGTAACTAAGGCCTTTGAGTTTACAGTAAAGATGTCTATGTGAAACAATATGTGGCTTGACCTCCTAAGTATCGGAGGAGGTTCAGGTAGGCCATCTTAACTCCAGCCCTGGTATATGGAAAGTTTTGCTTATTGGCATTTCAGAAATTCCTAGGTTTTATGCCCAGAATAACCATTGTGATCATATAGTGTGACCTCCTGCATAGCACAAGCCTTTCAGCCTCACGCCGTAATTTCTGCATTATGTACACATCCTGTGGTTAACCTGTATCCTTTGGTGGGGTTATCTATAGAGTTTTGTCTTGATTAGATTATGACTTGAGATAAATTATGTTTTTAGCTTGGATTTTCAGTAGTTTAGGCTTGCCTCTGTAGGTTTTTCCTTGTAGAGTTTTGCAGGACTTCTAGTTACTCTTTGCCATCTAGTTCTTCAGCTTGTTCCTGCAAGAGCAATTTATGTTGAACTAGAAGTCTCTAGCTTCCTTGATTTGGGCTTGCCCAGCCTGAGTACACCTTCCACAGTACTGTAGAAAAGATGCCTAGAAGATGTTGTTCCGTGAACACTGGAACTAAATATTGTTTTCCTTCAGATGTGTATCTTTTACAAACCCTATACGTAATCCTTACGATAACCTGAACTTTTTCCATGTCCTTTACACCTTGTCTCCCCAGTGAAGGACAGTGTGTGCTAGGTGACTCTTACAAAGCTGTGTCTGTACTTACTGGTGAGCCATATGCAGCCAAACAGAATATATAACAGCTGAGTTCTTTGTTTCTCTTAATTAGGGCATTAGGGCACTAATTTGGATGTCTATCCTTCAGCAGTTGCCAATTTTCACAACACTGGTAAGAACTTAGTTTTCCTTGGGATTTCTATGCTTTTGTCAGGATTGACAGGTTGAGAAGTTACTGTGTGTGGTGGGTACAATGCAGAGAAACAGATGATTAGAAAGACAGCATAGACACATAAACTTGTTTCCTTAGGAAATGGAGCTACAGATTATTACCTGGAGAATTTATGGTTCTTTAAAATTTTTACCTCTGGGTATTCTTACTAGACATCTTCCTTCCTGTCTTTCTTTGAATCTTCTCTTGAGGTCTTTGGGGATTTTGGGAAGGACTGGGACCGGGTGAGTCTGTACAAAAAGTTAGGCCAAATTTTCAGCCTTGTGAGGTGATACATGTGGGAAACAGTAGATACCACCTTATGGTAACTTTCTTAAAGCTTTTTGGTGCCAAGAGTCCTCTTGCAAAATTGCGTTATTCAAATGGTGTAATTATGCGGGATTACTCTCAAATATGCAACCAGAGTGACTGATAAATGATTTCCTTTACTCCAGCAGTCATGCAAGATTAATTAGGTGCAGTTAGTATGGTGACACTTTGAAAATGTAAAGCATTATATAAATGTTGAGTGGTATTTACACTGATTATATCCAGGATGTTGGTTGATAGGAAATACATAAAATGTTTTTTAATGCATTTGTATATACGCAGCTTCAGGTAAGAAAGTACTTTTATAAATGTACTTGGCAAAAGGTTTTAAGAATTATGTAATGGATGCTTTGAATACCTAAGTGTGGGTTTAAAAGTGGCCTGATTTTTAGGCATCCATCTATGGCTATCACACATCAACTATGTTTATGTTCTGCCTGTCACCTCATTCCCCTCACAATGCTTCAGTTTTTACAGTCTCGATTCTTGTGACATTGGACAGTCCTCATAGCTCTCCCATGGCAGTCAGCATTGGCCAGATGAGAAGAAGTAAACACATGGCTTGTAGATATTTCTAGCATTGATACGATTTACTGTCCTACTGATTTCACTGTTTACTATTTACTGATTTATTTATATCAGTGTTTGTATGGCAGCTAAAACAAGGTTTACTTTTGTTTATTACCATTTGAAAAAATTTGTCCATCCTGTCCACTCTCAGTTACTCATTCCTACTCATCCTGCCAAAGTCTTCCACTCTCTCAGCTGTGCTGGATGGCAAGTGAACATTGTCTGACTGTGTTCTAAGTGAGGGAGGAGGTGGAAGCTGCAGTGAGGGAAGGAGGAGTGAATAGTTGAATATCATCTCCTTAATTGCTTTTTTCCAAATCTATTATGAGTTGTTCTTAAAAGGTAAATCACCAGCTCTAATGTAATGCAGAAGGAAAGGATTTTTTCCCAGCAATTAAATAGATTCCTGAAAAGTCTCCCAAGTTCCCAAGCTTTCGCATCTATGACAAGAAATAGAAAAATGTTAGAGTTCCCCAGTTAAGATGGAGCAGATCATTCATTCTGGAGATTTCCTTGAAGCCTGTGTGCACTACTTGTACTAGTGGGACTTTTTATGAGCTTTTTTGTCTATTTGTACTTTTCTACTTTGTATTTCATCAAGGGGAGGAAGCCTGATGTAAAGGCAGTGTAGCCAAGCTGGGCTGTGCTGTGTGCTCGAGTACCCCGTCTTCTCAGCCATAAATAATGGATTGACAGAAGTCATAGCTGGAATCAAAGGGAAGAGACCAGACACTCAAAATGAAATCTCCCTGGTCTACACTTGGTAACATATCCCTGCACACATCACTTTTAACACCCAAATATCCTTCCTGGCAGCCATGAAGCCCCCCTTGCTGACTTATTCTCTATTGTTTTCCTTTTCATTGTCTTAAAAGTCACTGCTTGTTTCCTGCTGATCCTCCTTTAGGCCAGTTTCACAAGCAGCCGATTACATGCTCCAAACACTTGACCTGTAGAGTATATGGGACCTGGGTACAAATGTATTGGCTGTGGGCCATGGCTGTTGACTGTTGATGATATTTCATTGGAATTGCAAAACTGTTATGTAGCAACACTGTGCTGTTGGAAGAGGCACAAGTGTTTGGTTTGTTTTCATGTGATTCCTACACGTATATAAACTACACTGTGAGCTGGGGTAGAACTAACTAATGAGAGGGTCTCTCATTGCTCTTTTTTGAAAATTTAGATTATATGTTGCAAGCAGAATGCATACACATACGTTAGCTCAACCTTCCCCTTTCTTTTCCTTGTCCCACTTGGATAATAACAGATAATAATGATTTTTCCCTGAGCTTGGCGATCCCCAGGCCTGATTCCCCCTACGTAGTTTGAGAGAGAGATTGCTTCAATATGGTCTAACCTGTGCTGTAAAAAAAGTGTTATCCAGTGACTGCTGTGCAATGCTGCAGGACTGCTGTTTGTCAGGACAAAGCAAAGATTACCTTTATCCATTTTTGTATCATATGCTTTGCACTTTTAATATCATTCATGTTCAACTTTAATTTCTGCTGCTAGTATAGTAAAACTGACTTCGCTTCTGCAGCAGCGCCCAGTGACACGTTGCAAAGACTGCTACATGTTTCATCTCTTTAGGGTGAACGTTCAAAGGCATTTCATTCTTGCAAGGCCCTTCCTGTAGACCTGTTTCAGTGGTTTTATCTCATTTTTGTCTTTTGCTTTTATGTTTTTAGTATTTCTTAACCTAATAGCTCAGTTTCATGCCAAGCAATACTATAGTAGATAGGCACCAAGGAAATAGAATTTATTATGATGATGTTGAGTTCAAGCATTGGGGAAGTCTTCAAGATATCTTGTTACAGTTCTGATTGTGGTTGCATCTGATACAAACTTTGGTTTATTGTTGCATTATTGATTCTTGTACAGTATGTAGTGTGCACAGCATGTACTTTAGCAATGTGCCAAAATCAAAATGATAATAATAATAATAAAAGAAAATCAGTCTAGAATTACAAGGTGGTGAAAGAGCTCTTTGGTTTACTGGCAATGACAATCAAAGCAAAAAGAGAAACAGGCTGCTTTTAATTTAACAGGACAAAGTAAATCACAGCTACCACTCATTCCTTCATTGCTTTTTTCAGGTGACTGTATGTGTCCCTTTAACTTCGTGCCTGAACTGAGTGTAGTGTCCTGCTTACAGCCAGGATGCCCAGCTGCTTTTCCTACTCCAACCAGTAACCCTGCTTCTCCCCCAGCCAAGGCCTGTTTTCATCTGCAAGGCTCCCTGTAACTCACCCACATGCAAATGCTTCTGACCTTAATTAAGGCAGTTCACCTCTTTCCGCCTCAAGGGATGGTTTCCTCATAAGGCAGTTGTGTTTAATTAGCATTTGCATAGCATTCTGCTGGTTGCTCTCTGGGAGCGAGTTTGGGTAGGAGCGTGGGATTGCTGAAGCCTGACTGGCAAGCTTTGCACCCTCCTAATTGACACAGAAGCCAAGTAGAAGTTACACAAGGAAAGAACAGAGAGTCGTTAATGATGGACCATTAGCAAGTAGCTCCTTTGAATGAATGTAGATAACTTTATAACTCTATCAAAGTGAAAAGTAGCATGATGAATTATGCATCAAACAATAAAAGCTCAAGGAAGACTCTGGTTTTATAATTGTTGTGCAATTTTCTAGCATGCTCTAGTTTGTAAGATTAATTTCTTTGGGAAGTGTGGAGCATTCTATGCCTGTTGTACACTTAATGTCAATTTTGTTTTTTCTCTCATTAGAGGTTTTGTTCTGTGTCTTTTGATATCACTGCAAAAACTCCCAGGGTTTGAGATAGACAATTTTTATACTAGTAAAAATTTGCACAAACTAGTGAAAAGTATATACCTACTAAACTAGTTCCTTTGAGGGTGTGCTGATTTGCTGGTACAAAGATTCTCAGATACACACACCTGAAATAAGACTGCTTCATATCTGTATTTTTTTTTTAATAAAAATTGCCTAATAATTTTGTGGCTATGTTGAATTTCTAGACTAATTAATCTCTTTGGGGCATTTTTGCTCTCAAATTATCTTCAGAAGCATTTCATTTGGCACAGACAGATAATCCCTGTGTCTTGCAGTAGTGCAAGTTCAGCCCTCAGTCAGTCCTAGGAAGAGGAATTAATACAAATATTGCCTAGTGATGTCACTTGTCCCTTTAAAATGTTCTGATCTCTCACTTGAGATTTCCTCTGAAAATTAAACTGTGTTCAAAGTGAGTAGAATTAGAGGAATCAGTTAATAGAAAAGTTATCCCTGGTGTGAGCTATTTCTTAGCTTTCATGAATATTAGTGGGTGCAAGGAACTGAGAGAGATCATCTAATCCATTAGCAAGCCCCAGGGATCAGCTGTAGGATCAGCTATGCTAGAATAATTCTTCTTGCTAACGACCTGATTGGTAAGCACTCTGCAGCCTCCTCGCATGGCCTGTTTCAGCATTTTGCTGCCCCTTGTATACCATTATACAAGTTTATTTTCTAGTACCTAACTTCAGTTTCCTTATTATTTCTCAATTACTTCTCATTTTGTTGTTGGTGTTGATGTTTATTCTTTACATTTTTTGAAGACAGTTTTGAAGATGTTTTCCCTGGCCTTTCTCTTTTGGTCTATGATCCCACTTTATTCATTCTGTCATGTTTTCTCTGATAATTTTAGTTGCTATCCTGTAGAAGCTCTTCAGGTATTCCAGATGGCTGTGCAATGGGGTCCCCATACCAGACACTGCACCAGCTGTGACCTGCCAGCTCTAACTAGAGTAAAAAGATTATTTCATGTGTCCTGTAGGCTTCTCTCGTTTGTACATCCCTGTGCGACACTTGCCTTTTTCGCATCAGCATGATATTACTGACTCATCTTCACTTTGTGATCTAGAATAACCCCTCACAATTCCTACCTTTCTATTTCTCCCCTGCTCTGTATTTGTATAATTAAAGGTAGTTCCTTTCCCTTGGCATTATTGAATTTCACCCTGTTTTATCAGAGCATTTCTCCAGTGTAGCCAGGTCATTGTGAAATCTGCTTCACTGTCAGT
The DNA here is from genome assembly GCF_036417535.1 of Chlamydotis macqueenii. Lineage (NCBI taxonomy): Eukaryota > Metazoa > Chordata > Aves > Otidiformes > Otididae > Chlamydotis > Chlamydotis macqueenii. Next base: position 55,777,374 of record NC_141557.1, read on the forward strand.
TTTAGCTTGAAGTCCTCAGAAACCTGAGCAGGTATGATCTGGGTTCCATCAGCCAACCCACAAAAAAATAGCAGAGAGTTTTCTTTCTGAAAGTCAAATATTCATCTGACATCCTAGTGGTCAGAGGATGAAAAAATGGCATATTTTGGCAGGCTGCATGACCTTTGTCAGCATCTCGCCTCAAATAAGTAGTAACTTCAAGTAGTGAACTTCCCTACTCATGCCCTTATAGGATGACTGCTTGCTTGGTTCATTTCTCTTGCTGGTTGATATCCTGTTTCTTCAGAAATAAGTCAAACACTGCTCTGCCTATTAAAATGCTCTATGTATTTCTTTGCATTTCTGAGTAAAGCTGTAGTGTCATAGGCAGACATATAACTACATATAACTTTTTCTGTAAATTCTTTTTGATAATATAATAAAGATCATAACTATGAATAGAAGAGTCTTATTGCCAATTGTCCAAAGCATCAAAGGTTGTTGAATTTTGTATTAAAGAAATGTTTTCAACTGACAATTCGTGAAATTATTGTCCTCTATTTCTATATAAAATACTTAGTCTTTCTTTGCATAAGGTGCATACCTCAGTTTTGATCCCAGAGTAAATTTGTGGCTCACTCTCTCTTCTGATACGGATAGTAATGGTACAGCTCCTTATGTACAGGGAACTATGCTGAAACCTCTGTTCAGTTCATGACAGAGAATTGCTGAAAAGTGAGATCTGACTACCTGCAGTAGACCTCAAAAGTCTTCAGATCGTTGCCAGCTTCCCTAAGTGATTTCCACCTTTGAATTGTTCTTGCCAGAGTAAATAAACCATTGATGATTTTTTTTTTTTTTTTTTGGTGGCTGCTGCTACCTGTATTTTTTATAGAAAATGTAAACCATGCTGGAGAGTATCATTGCTGTGCATTATGTCAGCCCTGCATCACTGCAGGATAATGGAGCACAGTGCAGAGGTACTTGAGCTGTTGCTAACTGGAGATGCTGCTTCCTATCGTCCGGTGTCCTGCTCTGACACCAGAAACAGTGTGTTAACATGACATTTCATTACGTTGTTGTGCTCGTGCTGCCTCCTGTTGTAGACACGGTGCAGATTTCTGCACCGCATCCTGTTGTGTGGGTCGGGCATTGCCTGTGTTGTTGAGGTAGCAGAAGGTGGGAGACCTGTAGTGTAATATGAGTCAGAGCACCTTTGCGTATACCTACCACTGGGAACAATGGGAAGATCTTGTTAACGTTGGGCAAATATTCAGCAATTCTGTATTTGGGTGAACAACTTAAACCTGCCTTATTGGTACCTTATTGTAAACTGGATTTTTTTTTTAGTCTGTAATTGCAGAATATAACATTTCTGTGATAAGGACTGTGATAAGACTGCTGTGAAAATGAGGTACTTTCCTTTAAACTACCATAGACACTTCAATATAAATTTGGGAAGTAACTTTTGAAAATAATTTCCCTCTTATTTGCTTTTTTTACAGGACCAGGTGTCAGATACAGTGAATTTGCTGTGTCACATCCAAAACCACCTCCGCTTATTGGACAGCATACAGTGGTGATACTGAAGGGCATGCTTGGGTATGAGGATGATGCCATAGAAGAACTGCTCCGCTCTGGTGTTGTCGCTCAGCATGAAGTCAGATAAGGAACATTAGCTACATTCCTTCACACTGAGTTCACTTTACTTTGTCCTCTCTTTGCTCCCTTCAGCTCCCCTAATGGGACTCAAAGAGAAGACATAATTTAATTCCTAATTTTCTTCCATGTGTGTTTGTATGATTTTAACACTGATGTATCAAATAAACAATATCATACTGTCTGAGTGAAAGATTTTCTTGGCGGGGGGGTGGGGGGTAAATGTATTATACAGTCCTGTGTGGATACTCATTTTCTGTACTTCATGTGGGAAATTGAGTTCTTATCATAATTACAGTAATTGCCTAAATGTTTGTCCCCAGAAAGACATAATGTTAGTGAAAAGAAACAGAACCTTAAAAATCTGTAGACTAGACTCTCCACCTGCAGAAAGCAGCACTATACAAATATTTTAGCAGAAAATTGGTGGTTGATCTGAATGATTTTGAACAGAATTATCAGTCATGAACTCTTTGTTCCTCTCTATTTTAAATCATGGGGAGAGTAACCATTGCAAAACTCTCTGCTGTTCCCTGATATTCCCAATTACCAATATGTCTTTATGTTACATTGCATGGTTATGACAATCCCAGCATGTTAGCAAAAATAAACTGAAATTTGCACAGTTATTCAGTTATAAAACAAGCCTATTCCAAGACCAGTTGAGAGACAAATTATGATTGAATAGTCTTTTGTAATTTTATTCAGCAAGGCCCAGGGTACTGTTAATTAAACATTGATCCACACAAAACCACATGCTGGATGTCAAGTACCAGAATTTGTCAGACTTTCTCGATCTGGTTCTGTGGGTAGGTACTGTTCCCTCTCTCTGGCTCTAGTTGCCGTCCTATACACCTTTCACTATGGAGAAAACACAGGTTAAGATCTGTGCAAAACTTTTGACTCAGTCCCACCCCATGATTAAAACACGGTGAGAGTTGACAAACCTTCCTTGAATTTAGTAATACCACATCCTGCAGTAGGATTGCTCTTAAGAGTAAAGCACCATGAATTTCAAGAAGGCGGAAGAATTTGATCCATGACAAATAGTAAAGAAGAGATTAAAGAGCTATTTCTTCTCTACAAACCAATTTGGCAGTGCTTCACTCCCAGAAGACGTGCCATGCTCCTCTATTGCAGTATATAATTTACGGCTAAAGTAAACTCAGCATATGGGACGGGTCTAACCTTTGTTGTGTGCACCCTGGGAGCAAGGCAAAGCTTTTCTGTTCCTAGAACTAAATAAAACTAACTCAAATTGACACTCAAGACACAACTTCCGTATTTCTCCCAAAGTATCGGAAACAGGCCTGGCATTATAACTAGCTTGTCACTTTGTTTCCACTCTGACAAACAGCATCCTCTGTATTACATTTGAACTTCACAACTCTGCGTTACCTTCCAGGGGAAGAAAAGAGGTTATTACATAATCAAACTGCAGTGGAACCCCACTGTGGTTGCTCATTTTTGAAGCCCAGTGTCTTTTGGTTCATTTGTTTGCTTGTTTTCTCTGTGTTTTTGTGTTCTTCTTTCAGATCTTCTCCTTTTTTTTTTTTTTCCTTTTCTTTTTTTTTTTTTTTTTTCCTCTTGCACTGTATTCTTGGCACCAAACTCCATGCTCTGTCCATGTGCTAAAGACATCATGACATCCTGGAAGAGTGACTTCTTAAATAAATATAGAAATAAGTCTGAATTGAGAATAGGGACACCATAGGGGGAAGAACTGAAATTGGATTGCAAGAGGTTTTGATATAGTCCACCTTCCTTTTAATCTAAGGGGAACATCCTTTTTTTAATGAGAAAAGCAGCAATTTCAATTCAGCTTTGCATAAAACAGATAATCTAACATTGAACTGAGTTTTGTTTACTAATAAAAACTATTTAGCACTGTCAGATAACATTGACAAATAAATTTGATGGTTTTACTTTATTAAGGGCTCTTTTCTTCTCATTTCTAAGAATCACATGCATAAGATATAGTTAAATATTTCTCAGTTTTGTTCAAGGATTTCTAAAAAGTTTTTTTTTTAAGCTTTTCCAAGCAATGGAAATAGCTAATCACCACATCCTTAGCTACAGTAAATTGGCAGAGCTTCTTCAACTTTAATGTAACAATGCTGGTTTAAATCAGCTGAATATCAGCCTATTAACTCCATAGCATATTTCATGAGAGTTCACATGCAAACAATGTTTCCCTTTCTTTTTCTTTTTTTAGTGTTTTCCTCTCTGCTCTGTTGACAGTCAAATGCCTGAAGGGATAATCAGAGGCATTATTTTGTCTCACCTCCAGTACTTACTGCAATAGGAGAAATCCAGATACCATTTCTTAGTGTTTAAGTCATACGCTCACACACAGATTGTCTTTAACTCTTCTTCAAGTCAGAAATAAATGGAAGTCTTTAAATAGGTGGGTGTCTAGGAGCCTAAAAAGTCCTGTAGCTTCCAAGGTTTGATAATGAAATTTCAGCCTTTCACAAGGTTTGATTCTTTGATTTTGGATGATTTGGAAGACAGTTAAATAATTGTCATGATAATATCTAAGATTTTATAATATCCTTTTCCTTTAAAAATGAACAAATAAATGCAGATATTTACAAAATTTACTGCACTCTTCCCAGGAATCTTCAGGAATACGTGTCTCTAGAGCTCAATTGCATTTTGACAGTCTTCTAATTTCAAAATGGTTTTCTCTTGTACTACAAAGCTGGAAATCAACCGTCACATGGGATTCTAGACCTCATAAACTGAGATCCCTCCAATTTCAAGGAAGGGATGTAGTTAGGAATTACTATATACAGCTGCCTCTGGCAATGAAAGTTTGTTTTTCTCTGCTTAAATTGGAAAGGAATCTGCTGGTGCTGCCATGATGTGAGTGTGTGTGGTATTGACTTTAATTTGACTTGTTTTACACATCACTGTATTAAAAAAAAAAGAGAGAGATACAGGACACACCTGTTTTCTGGTTCAGAAATGAACCCACCTATAGCTGTTTACCAGGAAGCTGTAACTACCATTGGAAGGAGAGATTTCCATTTTGGCATCTGTTCTGACTCCGTGATCCATGGCCCCTTTGGCTCCATTCTTTGTGTTGGGGGATCCCATTGTTCTTGTATTATCCTGACCATGAAAAATATTTCCTCAGCCGTCCTCATATAACTGTCTTCCTTTCTTTTCCATGCAAGCTAGTAAAGCTCTTCACCAGGTATAAGTCACCCAGAAAACTATAAAATTCGTGGACTCAGGTTGGTTTTGCATAGCCTGAGGATCTCACTGAGGGGTATTTTAATGCATCAGAAGAAAACTCCAATCAAACAACAGGCAAATGGACAGTAATGGATTTTTCTTGCTCCTATGCAGATCTTGTTCCTGGTAGCTCTTTGTCAGAATCTTCCCACACACTTCAGAAGTCCCTTCACAGTTGTCTGCAGTGGGTGCTCTAGAACTGAGATTCCAAAGTAGGTCTTTTTTGGTTAGTGGCCAGGAGGAACAAGTTACCCACTAGCAGAAGCTTACCAGTCTCAGCAGCTATCTAGCCTATGTCCAAAGGCCAGTGAAGCCGTATTCATGTGAAGATTGATCTGTTGAAAGGGAACACTTCGTTGTGCTGGAAGGCAAATGCTTCTTTTCTTCTCAAGTTTATAAAATCAAAATCAACATAAAAGAGTTATTTTGTCTTTTTCTTTTTTTTTAATATAAAAACAAGCAGAGAAAGGAAAAATATCCCCATTCTTAATTTACATACAAAATATAAAGGTCCTTTTTTTTAAGTTCTTTGAAATAGAGGCTTTTGATGCCTGTTGATGTTAATCAGAGTTCTGGCCTTGTTTCTTCAAAGATTAAAGCTCAGCCCAAAGATGTCTAATGACAATGTGCTAAGGCTAACGTAGCAGTTGAAATAACTCTTCCAGTGAGTGTGCATGCATAGGGCGAGCATTTTCATTAAACTGTCAGACAGCTCTGCCACTCGCAGAGCGCTATAAATCTTCAGCCTGGTGAACCCGGAGATAAAAGGCAGCTAGGCATCTCTATGACTAAAATGGTCATGATTTCTTTTAGTATCTAAATTACAAGCCATAGTTAATCCTTTGACCTTCCTAACATTATAGTACTGTATTAAAATGTATTTATTTCCCCAAAATGTATTAAAATGTATTTAATGGCCAAAAGACAGAGGAAAGGTAAAATACTTTTGGAGTTCAGGAATGCTGGCACAGCTGCTCACATTTCATGTCAGTGACGTTAAACAGTGCCAGATACAGTGCTTTTCTTAACTGCTTGTACATTGAGTTTAATGTGACCTGCTGAAATGCTAAATGCTATTAGGTGGGGAAAAAAAAAAACCCAACCAACCTCAGAGCAGTCCTGCAGGATCAAGTAACCTACACAGAGGGCTGCCTGATACTGGCCAATGTGATAAAAATTAAATTGATAAACAGTGATATAGTCACCTTTTTAAAGCTAACAACCAATCAATTAAATTACTGTACATTTCTGTTGTGACTGGAGTTTGGATCAGATGTGAGAAAAATGGCTGGGATCATGTATGCCAAGGACCCATGAAACTGTTGCAGCAAGATCTGTTTTTTTTTTTTTTTTTTTTTGGCACAGGCTGTGTAAAGCGTGGAAGGGGGAACACACAAGGGTTGAGGTGGGTACAGGTTGTGAATGTTTAGGTTTTGTTCTATTCTCCAGACCTGCAGATAAAAGTGAATTAGCAAGCACCAATTAGCCCTTAGTTAACAAGAAATTCTTAAAGGGTAAAGGGTACACTAAACTGTCTGCCTCAAAAGGCCTTCATGATGGTCTCATGTGAGATACCTCATCACATACAGTGAGCAGTGTCGATTTGCTTATTTACAAGGTACTCAGGAAAGGAGGCTGGGGAGGAGCCCACTTCACTGCAATTGCTTTTGTGCTTCAGGTATTTCACTATTTGTCTATCTAATAACTACCCAAACTGGGCAAGAGAGCTTTAAAGTACAAGAAGAAATTTGACGATGTGTAACCTGGTAGAGGAATGCATATGTAGCTCACATCTCTTGCACGTCCATTTTAGGAGAAGCTAAAATTTCACATTAAAAAGCTCCATATAAAAATGCAGAGTAAGGTGTACATTTTCCACAGATACTCTCTTCTCCTGGAGGGATGAACCTCTGACTAAAGCAAATGTGTAAGAAAAGTGACTTTTCTCTGATAGTTTTTTTTTTGCCTTTTCCTCAAAACCCTTTCTGTCTCTTAAAGCCAAAAGTGAAGGCTTTTAGCTGAATGATGGAAATACTGATTCAGTGATGCCACTGTGGAGCTTCCTACAAGTCACAGTTCAAGAACCTCATGTCCCTTTCATCTTCAGGCCAGGTGGCCACGGGACTCCTGTGATATATCACACAAGTTTATCACAAGAGTATACTGTGCTGCTTAATGGGTAATGCAATCTAGCCAGAGGAAAACAGAATCATGAGGCAGTCACTCAACAAAACTATACATGAGTCACTGGGGTACCATTTTTCTGAATTCAAGTTTTAAGGAACAAAACCTGTTGTCCAACTGCCTGTAGTCCTAGACAGTTCTGCCCACTCAGTGTAACATAGCCACTCTGCTAAATCCTCTGTGCTTTAAAGAACATATTTGATGGGGAACAGCTTGAGATAGAGAAAGGACCTTAAGAATAATCAGGATCAAAGAGAAAACACTGCTCGAGACTTACACTCAGTTACATCTGTGTTGACAGAAAACTCCAGATTCCGTTTTAAGGTAAGTAAGGCTGATGCATTATCTGCAGCCCTTGGGTGCAGCCCAAGTTTTCCCATACCTCTGCAGAACAGTTCTGACTGTAACAGCAGCAGATCTGGCAAGAGCTTACATGACCAAACAGAATGGCAGCAGATCCTGGTTGCAAACCAGTATTAACTACCTTAGACCTGGTGAGGTGTGAGGACCTGCTACTCTTAAGTCAATGTTGTTAATTTGGTAAGAAATGTTAATTAGTTAACAAATTTGTATCTATTAATACTTTTGAAGATTCTTTCCTGCTTACTGACTCATTTTGTCTGGCTTTATGGACTTGCCTTCTTCAAATTCTCTCCTAGTACATTGGTTGTCCTATCTTCTTTGCATTTACAACTGCATTTGTGGAGTTTTAGAGCACATGTTTCCAAAGCATTATACCTCTGACCAAGTGATTTAAAACTATGAGAAAACATTACAGATCTATTTTGTGCTATAAGCTTTGAAGGCAATGAAGGGGAATTCACATTGATTTCAGTGGACTTTGAGTGTGAACCTACATCAGCATCATGAATTTTTTCTTGTTTCCGAATATGACAGATTGTCTCATTTGCTTGTAGACAAACTATTAACACGTTTTCTCTCTGCAGATCCTTAAAAACAGAGACATTCCAGGTACAGAAACCCTAATTTCTTTAACTCCCTATGGGAAAAACTTTCATATTTTTCTGTGTCAGGTGACATCCGTAGAAAACTCATTTACTGAACGGTGTGTGAAGAAAGAAGAAATCCTAACCTTTTTTTTTTGAGTAGCTAATTGTGAGAAATGTGGACTATTGCCAATCTTAAATACTCAAATACTGGAATCAGACCCCAAAACAATCAGAAGCAATTTAAAAATTCAGAAGAGAGTTCTAAAATAGTATGATAGAACAATATACCTAGATGAGATTTTAAAAGGGAAAGAAACAACAACAAGAATTTTCATAAAGTTGATAGAGCTGGCAACATCTCTTGTACATACATTTATCTGTAGAACAAAATACAGGTCATTGCTGGCTTCCTTGCAGGCCAGGAATTTGTCCAGCTTGGTTCTCTGGGCTTTAGGGAGTTCATTTCTTAGGAGCTTTTCAGGAAATTTTTGGGAGTGACTTCTGCTGATGATTTTGCTAGCAGTATTTTTTAAATATCTGGTTGTTGATAATACTACCTGGGCATTCAATCAGCAGCTGAATGCTGGAATCGAGCTGATGTTACTTCCTAAACTGAAAAAGATGCTCTTTCATGTTAGGCAGCATGCATTTGAATAGGTTGTATATTAACATTTGCAGTGTAATGAAAACAAGCATTGTGTGACTGAAAGCATTCTTAATTGCACTGGTCAAGTACATTCCCCACCTCTTTCTACAAATATGTCATAGAATCATAGAATCTTAAGGTTGGGAGAGACCTCCAAGATCATCAAGTCCAACCATCAACCTGACACCACCATGCCTACTAAACTATGTCCTGGAGTGCCACATCTACACGTTCTTTGAACACCTTCAGGGATGGTGACTCCACCACTTCCTTGGGCAGCCTGTTCCAGTGCCTGATCACTCTCTCAGTAAAGAAGTGTTTCCTGATATCCAACCTAAACATCCTCTGCCGCAACTTGAGGCTATTTCTTCTCATCCTATCACTAGTTACTTGGGAGAAGAGACCAACATCTGCCTCCCTACAACCTCCTTTCGGGTAGTTGTAGAGAGCAATGAGGTCTCCCCTTAGCCTCCTCTTCTCCAGACTGAACAATCCCAGTTCCCTCAGCTGCTCCTCCTAAGACTTGTCCTCCAGAAAGCACTTTTTCAAATTCTTCACAGAAGAAGGAGCCAGAAATTGAACTCTTAAAGTGGGATGAAGACTGATATCAGCAGATATAGGAGCAGGTCTTGAAACGGTGGAATTCATCATGGCTCTGTTGGCTTCCATAGCTTTTAAGGACTTATCTTCATGTGAAGAAGATTGGTCCAGTAGTTGTTGGGATAACCGAGGGCTATCAGAAAATCTGCATGCCACAGATTTCCTGTTTGATGCTGGGCAAGTTCCATTCCCTTCTTCTAAGCTGTCTGTATGTAGTTTGGTACTTTCCAATCGGAAGGACAAACTAGAGATTGTGAGCTGACCTGTTAGCAGAGGCCATCTCTGTTTAGACAGATGGAATCCATTGTCTGTCTTGCAGAGCCATTGTGTTGATTTTAAAATGCATGTGTTGCAGCATAGCAGAGAAGTTAAATTGTTTTGCAAAGTGAGGACATTCTATTTTTCCCGTAAAACCAATATGAACAACCGCAGTTTCCCAATCTCCCATTACTGAAGCAGAGAGAAGCCTCCCCAAAGGGCTTGTGAAAGACCTCCACAGATCATTTGGGTATAAACAGATAATATCTTTGTACCTAGTGGTTGCTTACGTATAAAACTGAGATCACAAACTTTTTGAATTTGGCCTTTCTGGCAGCGACTGCAAAAAGTTCAGGAAGTTAATCTCATTTTCTGACTGGGATGGTGACTTTAAGATTAGGGAGATTAGCTGCAATGTATATTCCCAGGAAGAACTACTGGCAGCACTACATAAAGCTGAAAAAAAATGTGGGTTTACATCTAAGGTAGAAAAAAGAAAAGAAGAAAGGTAAGGCAAAAGAGAAAAAGAAAATAAAAAGAAGACAGAAGAAAGGAAAAAGAAAAGAGAAAAGGAAAAGGAAAGGAATAGAAGAAAAAAAAGAAGGAAAGAAGAAAAGAAAAAAAGGAAAATAAAATGAAAAGAGAAGAAGAGAAATTATAAAAGAGGAGAGGGGAGGGGAGGGGGAAGGAGTGACGGAATATTGAGAAAAATCCATCATATGTGTTGCTGTGGTTGATCCTTCTGGTAGCTCTAGTAGTGATGTGTAGCATTAAAGCTGTGGTGAACAATCACAGCCATGAAAAGGCAGAGAGCGCTGGCAGTGACCTGGGCTAGCCCAGCGGAGGGATTTCAGTAGGGATGGCGGGAGGCCTTAGGCTCTGCATGGTGTAATCACTGGTGTGTGCCTGGTGGTTACCAAGCAGAGGGGTGAAATTACACAGGGGAGGACAGACGCATGGACAGAGCATCAAGTAGAGCTACCTCTGCCACCGGGACAAGGAGGAACTCCGGGAGAGCTGACTGCAAACAGAAGCTCTCCAAATCTTGGAAGATACACTCAAATGGGCTAAGCAATCATTCCTGATAGGTTTCCTGATCTGGAGGTGTGTGCTGATCGCTTGGTTAGAAAACTTCCCTGGAAGAGTGGACAAGAGACTTTGCCTTTTGAAAAGCAGAAGGTAACACTCTGTTCTTTTCCATATATTACTCACCCTGCAAAATTTCAAATGAAGGGCCTGATCCCATGCCAAGTGGAGCACATGGAATTACTTCCTTTGCCTTTGATACATTCTGGCTCAGCATTTAATTAATAGTCTTGATTTTATGAATAGTTTTTGGTTTTGAACTTTTCACTCCACCTTTCCCAGATAGAAAGATGAGACCCACACTTATTAATTTCAGATGGTTTGTTTCTGCTTTCAAGGTGTATGCGTGGAGCCCTCTGAACTTCCTGGACACAAATAAATGTGAAATCTGGCCTACACTTAAAAGTAGATCTGAATCTGTAATGCCAAAATGTTCCAAAAGTGAATTTCAGTCTGATTATATTTGTAGTGCTCATGTGCATTCCAGGAAATACTGAAATATTTGAACTCCAGAAGAAGTGATAGCAATGAGAAGTGGATTGAAATCTTGCATGTTCCAATAGAGAAGAAATTTTAAACTGCCCAAGACTTGCTAAGTCTGTCATTTGAGCCTTGCCAATTAGTTACTGAAATCATCCACCCAGACAAAAAAAAAATGATTCCATTTTATTTCAGCTGATATCCAGTTTTGCAATCTGTTCTCAAACTGAAAAATGAAGAAATTAAATTATATACTCAGTGATGTCAAACCATACAGTTTAAATGAAACTAGTACAGTTTCAATGCAAGTTGGCGTGGAACTGCATCAGCTTCCAAAGGAAGAAAAATCAGGAACTCAGGCTGTTTTTCAAACATTAATGTCAATAACTCATCTTTCGACCTGGGATGCTGAAATCTTATTTTTTTCCCATTTAAAGTTTGGAACAAGGTTAAAGTATGTGAAAGAGTGTTTGGGCTCTTATTTTAGACATTACCATCTGAAAAATGTCCTTGCTTTTACATCTCCAGACTATGCTGCCAATGCAAAGCGTATTTGCTCCAGAGGAGCAGCTGGAGGTGAGTGTCCCAGCAGTGGATTTGCAGCTTGGCTTCTTTAAGAGCAGCCCCAAAACTGAGCATTAGGGCAGAGGTGAGGGGTGTCAAGGTTGCCTCTGGGGCACAGTAGTGTTCTCCCTTCTCCTGCAAGGAAGGCAGTGATGGGTATTGCAGGGGACATGGACATTTGTGCCCCTCAAGACAGAAGTAGGTCTGCAGGGAGGACTCGGTGTGGGTGGGGGGTTAGGGAACAATGATTTGGGGGACCAGATGAAGGAATGTAGCGCCTTGTAGCGTAATTGGAAACTGAAAGGTGTTTTGGTCCCTATTCTGTCTCTTGGAAAGGAAAGGTCTCCTGAAATTCAGTCCAACTGAGATGCCTTGTAAAGCTATACAGAGATGCAGGGGGGCTGCTAGCCTGTGGGGCAGGGCAGCTCCTGCTGGCTGTTAGCCACGTGGTTTGGGTCACTATCATGCCAAATCTGTGAGTGTTAACTGCTCTTTAATTATTATTTTATTTCTGAGCTTGACAGAAAGCCTGCCTTGGGGAAAGAAAACCAGCAAAACTGCCAGAGAATTAACAGCACTGCAGGTCTGTAAGAGTAAAAAGACCAAGGTGCAGTGATGTGTCTCACCTGAAAGTAATGCTCAGAAATTTACCACAGGTGGTTTGCAAGGGCACAAAAGGGTGTCCCCTGAGCTCTCTGCTGACCTGCTCCGTCAAGGATTTATTTTGGTTGTGCTTTCTCTCCCTGCTCTTTGGTTTATCCAGTTGCTTTGCAGCCTCTTTGGGCAAGGACTGCCTGTTTCTGTGTGTTTGACTAGCGTAACGAGGTACTGATTTCACTTGGATATTACAAGGATATGAATAATTAGTGTTTTGTTTGTCAGCTATAAATTCTGAGAAAACTGGCTGTCTTTCTTGTGCTTTTGGGCTTTGTCACCAAGAAAGTATCTGATTTCTTCTATCACTATGAGTTTGGGCTACACTCAAAAGACTTGACTCTTCTACTTTTACTTTTGTCCCCATTTTGGATCATTAACCATTAAAACTGCCTTTCACTTATCCTTTGGATTTCAGACTTCCCCCCCTTCTGAATGTTTTCTGTTGTTGTCAAAAGACGAAATGTGATAATTTGGAAAGTTCACAGAAAGCATATTTTGTGATTATTGTTCTTGTGATCTGTCCAATGTAAACTGCTTTAGAAAAGCTCTGTTCCAGCCACTTAATTCACTTTTGCAGAATACTGGATTTGCAGTTGGCTAAAGGCAAGGGCTTTTCTTTTAATGGGTGCTCTGAGAGGAATGCAGTTTAACCGTTCAGTTTCTGTCCTGGCTTTTAGCTCTGCCTAATGGTGCCTGGGGGAGTCCTCTGTGGTTAAGTTACAGCTAATCTTCCTTTGCCACCTTTTTATTGTTGGTAAGGGGCAAATATGCTCCTTCCAGTGCTTTGAGTGTGGTGGCCCCTGGCACTGTGCTACTGGGGCAGTTTGAGGGTGCCTTATCTAAGGCCAGCTCTTCATCCCTAAGAGGTTCTAAAATAGTGTCACAGAAATATGTGTGTCTGGTGCAGCCAGGGAACAACTCTGCTGCCCACGCAGGCCTGAGAGGGAGATTTCAGCAGAGCCTCTGCATCCAGTCATGTTTCAAAGCCTGCTCAGTGCTGATCTGCAGCCTGGAACAGCTGCTGGTACCTGGGAGCATAGTCTCAGTAGGAGAGCTGAAACCACGAAGCTTGGCTTTCCGTGGGTGGAATGACACCAGTTCACACCAGCTGGGAACCCAGCCGGGTTTCATGTTTCTGCTCATTTTGGAGCCCTTTTACTGGTGTTTACAAGGTTGCTGATGCTTGCAAAGGCAAGGCTAGGTTCCCACAGCTGACTTTGTCTCTCTGATCCTGGAGAACTGCTGAACAATCTTGGGTGTATGCCAACTTGATAGGAAAGAATTACCCTGGATCTCTCCCTTTTTGTTTGCTCTGTTGCTGTGGCCCCCTGGCAGTAATCATTCCAGGAATTAACTTTTCTAAAATAACAGGACACTTGTTTTCTCTAATCCTCTAATTTCTTTAACTCTTGACAAATCAGAGCAGAAACGGTGGGGAACTTAACCAAGAGTAGCTATTCAAACTGATTACTCCAGTGGCTGGCTTTTTGCTTTTCATCTGCTCCGCTGGAAACTGTGGAGATCATGCTCACTTGGCACTTCCAGCATGTGGGAAGAACCAGGCCACAGAGGGTCTCTACACGGCGCTGATGAGAGTGTACAGCAGGGCACTTCCATGTAGACAAATGATGACTAGAGAGCTATGGCTAATAGTTGGGTACCCATCATGGCAGTACTGACCATTAGGCAGCCTTGTCCTGCCTTCCAGTACAGCTTCTTAGATCTCAAAAGATGTAGACTTAACCTCCCAGTGAAAAGCAACGAGAGCCATGTTGTTCAAGAGCACACTTAGTCCCAAATGCAATGGAGTCGTGAATGGAGGTCTCTCGCACCATCCTTCCTGCTCTGCCATCATCACTGGGAGAATACCACACCTTGTCAACAGGACACTGCTGGTGTAACAGTGATGCTGTAGTAAAGCTGTCCTATCTCCCTTATTAAAGAGAATGCATTTCTGCTTGTTTTGAAAAGAGATCCCTGGTAGATATCTAAAGAGATGCTGCCGTATAACCTAATGGAGTTAAATCATGACACTCCACTCTTCTGAGTTTGTTGTAGATAACAGAAGTTTTGCCTAAAAGCAACACCAATTTTGTTTGGTTGCATGGAAGCTAACAGCAATATAATGGAGAGTTCAAACCTTGAAAAACTTTCAGAAAGTTCAGTTTCTTGTTACTCTGATGCATCTGTTAACCTTCAAGAAAACTACGTGAGTCTTTAGAAAAATAAGGTGTTCCACATTATCTTAAGAAGATAAAGAACGTGTTTAAAGAATGGATTTTGGCAAGAGTTAGAGGCAGAAAATTCTGCATGCTGAAATAGAGGATTGGTGTTTCTTGATCTTTCTTTGCAAAAAGCAGAAGACTTCTTAATGCATGTGGTGTAGTTCCCTTTTCAAGAAGAAAATCATCTAGTGCTTGAAGAAACTAAATCTGTATTTGTGGATTCTGGTGACGCAAAGAAATTCCTTAAAGCAAAATTTAATTTTTTGTGGAAAAAGCAGGAGTGTTTTTTAAAATCTGTTTTAAACATGATATTTTTCTTCTTTCTTTTCTTTTTCTTTAGAAAATGGATATTGATTTGGATGATGTGACTTGATGCTTTTTTTTTTTTTTTTCTTGTTTTCTTTTTCTTTTTGTTAAAACGTTTTGGGGCATGTAATTAATCTAGTTCTTAAAGATTAATAGTGGATTCTTACTGACTTGAAAATTCTGGAGCGCAGGTTGACATTTAAGCTCTCTTCATTGATTGTGTAATAATATATGAATAATTAACCCTCAATTTTTACTCACGCATGTGGATTCCATATGTCCATTAATTTCAATTCATTCTTTGTAATGGTATGTGATATATCAGGTATTCCTTTTATGTAGTATAGGCTTTAGTATTTCAATCAGTAAAAAGCACTGGTCAAAGTTCTGCTCCTGTTGCACAGATAACTGACTCACAACTCTGTTTGGGACTCAGAATATATTTTATGTTAGACTGTATTTAACTAATATGTCTATTTCTTTCACTGAAGTATTCAGAGTATCTACTCGATTAGTGATTTCTTCTTCTGCCATTAGTGTCCTTGGTGGGATATTGTTGAGAGCAAAGGTCACTTTTGTGCAACAGGTGACCTATGCACTATGATGCTCTGGGATACAGAATATAAGAGGAAGATGTGGGGTATTACCTAGACAGTAGATACTCGACCTAACAAAGCTAGAGACATCAAGACAGTTTTTTGTTCGCATGCAGTGATGTGGTACTTCTATGAATAAAAAGCCATTAGGTGAAAACTTACAGTGCCTAAAGTTGCTGGAGTGCTTGAAGGATAAGTTAGGTTCTTGCTGTGAATGTATAAAAACCTTGTGAATGACTGAATTAATACATGAATGCTATTTCTCTTCCATTTTAATTAAGTAGCTCTTAAGCATCATTGGTACTTGACATTTAGCTCTCAGTTTGTAACAGCATCTGCTGTTAGCTTTGGGAACCTCAGA
Organism: Chlamydotis macqueenii; assembly: GCF_036417535.1. Taxonomy (NCBI): domain Eukaryota; kingdom Metazoa; phylum Chordata; class Aves; order Otidiformes; family Otididae; genus Chlamydotis; species Chlamydotis macqueenii. The sequence continues at coordinate 55,793,168 of NC_141557.1, forward strand.
AGTTGTGAGTGCCCATCTTGTAGCTCATGGCCTGATTTTTATATATATATATACACCCCTAAATAAAAATATGTATAAAAATGCACATATGCACACACATATGTATTATATATATGTAATTCTATTTATATATTTATGTTTCTTTGATATTTATTTCAGTATGTGTAAATATCAGCCTTACCCTAACTGACCATCCAGAATTATCAGTTACTCTTACGAAAATGTGGAGCTGGGTCTGTGGCCCCGTTGCTCCCTGTCTGTGTGCGCTGGAAGCCCTCCCTATAAGCTGGCCCCATGGTTGCTTGTTCTGTCTCCATTTGTGCCAGGTATGTAAGCGTAAGCATCACGTTAAGCATGTTTAAGAGATCTTGTTGATTACAATGGGAGTGCTCCTACAGCATATAGCTGTGCAAATGTTTACATACCTGGCTCAGTCTGGGCCTTTATACAGATCTGTCTCCTTTTCCCTGCGAAGCCTTTTCTGTCTGTTGCTTTGAAATTTCCCATGCTTCACGTTTTCCCCTATTTGGAGGGAGACTTCCCAGGTCCTTACTAGGAGAAGTCCTAGCATTGGAGGTTTGAAGACAGCAGCTTGCTGGGGATTTTAAGACCAACTGAAAAAACAAGCCATACCTCAGTAAAAGAGTGCACATTGTTCATGAGGTTCATGTTACTGGAGCAGTTCTCACCAGTGTAGAGTCTGTTAGGGTTTTCCAAACTTGTTCTTTGGGTTTGTTCTTTGTCCCTCATTTCTCTGATGTCTCAGAGAACAGCCGTATGTCATTACTTAAAAACAATAACTATTACCCTACATACTTTAAAAAGAAGAGACAAACTGTCTGCATGAACCATTGCAGTTAATGGAGAAGGTTAGATGTATGATCTTCATGTCTAAACACTCCATGCGTATGAACATGAATATATATAAAATGTCTGCATGTGTGCAAAGATATCATATTTTCAAATAGGTTTTCTTTCCAGAAGCTAAAATAACAGGAAGACCATGGAAAAGAGTAACTTGCTGGTTGTTCCAGGCTGTGAGTCCATTTACGTTAGTGAAAAATAAGCCTGGCCTTCAGTCAATCATTCCTTCACTTACTCTGTTTGCTTGATGATTACATTGTTGCTCTGTAGAAGGAAAAATAACCTACAAAAAGTGTCTTTTCCAGACTCAAAAGATTTATGCTCTGCTTTGCTGATGTTTTTGCGCTAGCACTTATGTCAGTCCTGCTCTTAAACTGAGTGTGCTAATGATCCTGTAATACATTCTAACGTGAATTTTGCTAGCTCAGAATTTTTTTGGAAAAAGTATGTATGTAATAGTTGTACGGGTTTAAAAACAATTGCTGTTTATGTAATGTAATAGAATATAGAGTCAATGTTTACTTTCTATCAAGCAAATTCTGTGTGCAATAGACCCTTATGGAACCAACTCTAATGACTGTGATATTGCCCATGTCTATGACGGAGGCCCTGATACTGCTAAGCAGTTGAACATACGCTCACTTTCACCAAATGGCTCTTAATACTTGCCAGAGTACTGAAATGCTAAGGCTTGCACCCAGTTATTTTATATCCCAGAATTAATGACACGTGGAAGTGGCAGGCATATCCGTACTTCCAGAATTCTCATTGAATTACGGTGTTGAGAATACATCTATTCTGGTTATCATGGCCTGCAGGCGGTGGTGAGATGGGAAGACGGTCTTGAGGGAACTGCCAGATCAGAGCACACAACCACAGTGGGTAATCAGGCCTCCCAGAGTGCCGTGGTTACAGTTAAAATGTTTAGGGCTTTACCTTGTGTTTAATTAGTGTTCATGTGGTGCTTGTGGTATTCTCCAAACCCACAGAGCACTACTGAGGTTCAGTAGCACTGAGTTTGCTTAAAGGATTTGTATCACTGCAGCTATGTCAGCTGTCCTAACGGACAGTCTTCCCCTTCTACTGCATGCAGTAGCTAGTTTGTGCTGGGAATTTAACTGTGTCTCATGTCATTTACTATATTTGTAAAACTATGTTGGGTTTATGGTTAAAGGAATATACATAGGTATTCCTTTAGAGCAGTCCTTATGCTTGCAATGGAAAACAGGCACCCTGGGTTTGGTGGTAGGAGACTGCCGTGAAGGAGCTACTTTTGAAGTGTTACAAACACTTCTAGCAAACGAGTGTGAGCCCATTTCATGTTATTCAAAACAGAGCTTTGAATAATGCTACTGCTTGGAATAAGCCTGTGGCTGCATATGGGTAGAGATGGAGAACTGCAAGTCAACAGGAACATTGCATCAGTGAACCTGCAGTGACAGCTTCAATCTCTCTTAAGGGATGACACCAATCCTGTTGGTAGACAGCTACAGCAGGATGTGACAGATCAGAGTTTAAACATAAAATAAAATAAAACATTGCACCCATACTACAGGTATCCTACATGACCTTAAACAAGCTTCTTAGTGATTCTGTGATTTGGGTCTGTGTTACTAGAAGCAAGAAAAATAATATCCCTTGTATCTCTTCTGTTTATATGGCGAGTGTTTCGGGATGGAACGCTTTCACTTTACCACTGTGCAGCACGTAAGACAGGGGAGTCTTAAGCAACTAATATAAATAAGAGATGTTCTTCTTCCAGCTCAGGGGATAACAAAACCTTTCAAAATCTAGCTTGTTTAAATGAAGCTAAACAGATTGGACTTGGTATGATAACTATTGGTGTGGCAACTATCTGTCACTACTGCTGCACAACACAGTCTCTTATCTGTGTGGAAAAACATGAAAATAAAGTGTTATTTGGAGTATTGTACAAAGCCTTAGACTGCTCTTTCAGGGTGTTTCATGTAAACCAGCAGCCATACCCGTTGCCAGTCTGTTTGGCCTTCTTGCCCCTTGCATCTGCTATGGGCCAAAGCACACTGAGGAACTGAGCCCACTTACAGTAAATCAGACATCCCAGGAATCCCTGGCACCTCCCTTCCCTTCCTGCATTTGGCTTGCTCTCTGCTAACATTTCTTTCTACTGAGAAAAGGAAAAACAATATTGTTTTATGAACTGTTATCACACATGTACACTTACTTTTAAGGCATGGTGAATTTTTACTGAGCCTGTATTTATCATCTTAGCACATTGAGCTTCTTTATCAGAATGCCTTTTAAAAACAAAAGATGTCATAATAACAAAACATGACTTAGAAACTTTCTATTAAAAAAAAACCAAACACCTTATCATCGAATCATAGAATGGTTTGGGTTGGAAGGGACCTTTTAAAGGTCTTCTGAACCTTCTTCAGCAAGCACTGTAAAATACTTCAGTAGCGTTTTTCTCTCTTAACAACATTTTTGTAAAACTTGGTTGAGTAGCAGTAGCAACTGTTGGGTTAGAATGAGGGCTTGTTGTTTTTTGGTGGTGGTTTTTTTTTTTTTTAATTTTTTTTTTTTTTTTTTTTTTGGAGAAGAAGGAGGATTTCCCTCAAGATGAGAAGCATGAGCTGAAGAACCCCATGAATCCCATGGACACCTTTTACTTTCACAATCTAATCAAGGAAGGTTATGGTATATACTCCGACACATGACAATACAAGACCCTAAAACTGATGGCTAATACTTTATTTTTACTGACCCAAAGGAGACATAAAAGCAAGAAACTATATCGCCCAGATAGAAGTTTACGGTTCAAGTCATGGGGATAGGCATGTTGCAAGTTTCTTTTCCATAAGGTTTCAGTTTTAGGAATAAAGACTCTGCAAGACTCAGACTTTATTTATGTGTTTAAGAATGAAGAAAAGGATATCAATGTATAAATTTTAAATTCTTACGTCTCACAGCTTTAATCCTTTGTCATGATTTTGCGACATGAAACAACTCATGCTGGAATGTTGAGTTTCCCAATTTTTATGAATATTTATTCAAAGGTTTTTTGGAAGGGAACCGAGTGTTCAAATCTGAAGGTGTCTTTGAAATATCCTTTCCTTGAGTGTTTCTAGAATGTTTCAACTCTCGCTGTAGGAGACTGCCAAGTAGTTACATCGTGTTAGAAAGCATTTTCAAAGAAACATCAGCTGCTGCTGGGACAATATAAAGAGACATTTATGTGACTCCAGTAACATTTCCCCATATTTACTAAAAGACAAAACCCCAAACACCAAAACAGCACCATACCAACCCTCCAAAAAGCTACAGGGAGCTTTAAAAGGAGAATCTGCAAGTTTTGTTTTTTTTTTTTTTTATGAAAGTTATCCTCTTTTATTACTTCAAACACATTGTGTCAGTAAATTTAATTGTAAGGTTTGTGTTCACCATATTTGAAGAAAAAGTTCATGTAGATGAACAGTTGTATGTAATCACTAGGAGCATATAAAATGTGCCAAACAGTGTTTTAGTTTTCATATTATACTTATAACATGAGGAAAATGGGTGCCTCCCTCAGCATCCAATATGTGTGCCACAGTTCTGTGTGCTGTGAGTGAGTGCTCTTAAGAGAGCCACCAGTGTCATCTTTTCACTGATAACTTATTGCTGCTGTTTTGTTGGTTGCTGCTCTCACAGATATTGTGTTCGTATGTAGTAGCGGGACTTGAGCAACCTTTCAGTGCTGTGGAAATGCGAAGTTCCTGATAATGTAGCGCTGCACTTATCATCCTACTTGAATGGATGGGTGAATCTAGGACTTCAAGATGAATACTATCTGCCATATATTGTTGGTACTTGATCATGCAGCAGCAAACTCTTTGGATTTCTTGTGCAGTGATTTAATGTGTATTTTTCTTTGAAGAATAAAAAAATATGAGAAAGTGGTATGTTTACACGACTCAGTGATGCATGAGTAAAATATTAAAGGAATGTTGTAATTGAAAGTTAGATCTACACTTCAAAGAAGTCCAAGTGTGCTAAGGTAAGAAAGACACAACCAAGGCCTAAATGACACTTTTAGTTCTACCTTAACCTGATATATTTGTGCCTTTAATATCTTTAAATATCTGTTCTGCAGGCCACTGACTGTGCTTTTGATATTGCAAATTTGGGAATGAGAGCAAGTGAGTGGAAATCCATGTGTCTGAGCCAGTAAAATGTGGCAATGCTTTCTAAAAATTACACTTTGAGGAAGTGACCTGTATATGTGCATGAGGATGGTACGATGCTTGTACAGGCAAGTCGTGGGAAGACCAGGAAGGATTTGTAACCTGTAAACCCAGTACAGCTCCAGCTGGTGGTATGGTATCACTTTTTTAGGATAATCATAGAATGGTTAGGGTTGGAAGGGACCTTCAAATGTCATCTAGTCCAATAATGTGAGGATTGTACCATTCATGAAAGGGAAGATGCTTCAGAAGGACTTATAGCTCCTTCTCTTAAATCTGTGCCTGGTGAAAGGCAAGGATATTGAGGACTGGGCTGTGCCTGTATCTATATGCATCTATGGAAAACTCAGAACATGTATGCTGCAGAAGCTGCAAGGCATAAAATTCTTCCAGGGTAGGTGCCAAGGCAATTTATGTGAGTTGAAATGGAGAAAAGAAAAAATGGACCACAGAGTTCATAGATTGCATCAAGTAACGCTGATGACTATTAACTTACAGTGCCTCACTATCACTTCTTGTTATGTTATCCCGTCTACTGTTAGCTGTTTGCCTCATCTGTCTTCTCAGAGCTGTAGTATGTAAAAAGGAGAGGTAACAGCTGTCCTGATATCACCTTGTTATCTAATGCATACTATGGTGAGCTCTTTAAAGAGCATCCTTGGTCACCACCAACATCAGTAAGAAGAAACATCTAGAGGATGATGTTAATACATTTGTATTCTTAACACATGTTCTCTAAAGGTTAGTGACTGAGGATGCTTGAAGAAATATTTATTCAGGCTAATTGCTCATCAGATGCTTAAGAGCTGTAGCGTGTGGGCAGCTACATTTACTTTGGCACTGAGAGATTGCCTGCTTGGGCGCTGGCTTCAGGACAGCTTCTGGGGAGGGCAAAAATAAAATGGAGAGCAAGACTAAATGCCCTGTGGTCTTGAGGAGCAATGGGGTGCAGGGAGGAGAGAGGGGTGCACCCATCGGTAGCACTCCCGTTTATCCCGCTGCCGTATGTGTGTGCGTGTCGCCTGCTGCTGCTCTGCTCCTATTGCACGGCTGTCACAGCCGGTTAGAGTGACACAAACAGCATGCTGCCTACCACTGTGCAATTTTTATTTCGTTTGACTGATGTTTTTTGGGGTTTTTTTTTGTTGTTTCTTTTTTTTTTTTTTGGCACACAGCAGCTGAGAGCAGAAGAGAGCGCCTGTAGCTCAGCTGTGGTTTGAAGGGAAGCACGCTGGAAGGCTGGGCAGCACTAGCACAGCCTTTGAAATGTCTCTGCAACAGCAAAAGATTGATTAGCTTCCAGCACAGAGGCTGTGCTCCCCCCTTGCAAAGGGCAGCAGTAGTAGAAGACAGTAAGTTGAACAAGATCCTGTCTAAATCTGTGGATGTGGATGTATGAATCAGGACTAATATCTGGAGGCATCTTGGCATTTCTCTGGTTTCAAAACAAAAGCAGATGCCTGGACACAGAGCTGCTTGCAGTTAGGACTGGGGGGCATTTGAGTGGGAGAAAAGATCAACCTTGGTGGAGCTGCTCACTTTCTAGTCCCTAATGGTCAGCGTTTGCCTTAAAAATGAGACATACTGCATACATGCAAGTGAGAGTCCCTCTCCAACCTGTTAGGAAACTGCAGCACTGAGGATTGGAAAGACCCTCTTAACTTCATGCTTAACTAACTGTGCTACTTCTGTGTGTGGCTGCCTCAAACTAAAACTTCAAGGTTAACTCTGTCCATCCTATTCTAGCTAGTGACATGGTGATGACGAGGCAGCAGTGAAACTGCAGAGAAGCCAAATATGTCAGGCAAAGCACTGGTACCGTTGTACAAGATACTAGAAAACTTAATTTAGAATATTAATACTTTCAGAAAATAATTATGTTAAAGTTGAATTAAAGCTAGAACATACGCAAAGTCTATGGAAAGTCTAGTGGGGATATTAAAAGACTGGAAAGCTTGTCTTATGGGAAGGGACTACAAGAGATTGGCTTGTTTAGTTTAGCAAAATAGAGTTCAGAGAGGATTTGACAGCACTCTATAAATACGTCCAAGGCTAAATGCCAGAGACGGGAAAAAGCTATTTAAACCCAAGAGCAATATTTGCGTAAGAACAAGTGGGCATAAACTTGGCCCTGAATAGGCTTAAACTGGAAATCAGGCAGTTTCTGCCCCTCAGCATAGTTAGGTCCTGAAACTGCCTTCCAACCTTCCAGTAGGAGCCACAGGGGCATAAAGCACTTTTTGTGGACGATGAGAGGGGTTATGCTATACGGTGCCTGTGCCCACAGAGACCCTGGCTTCATGGCTGCATAGCTTTATTCTGGCCCCGCGTTCCCAACCACATGCATTGGTACAAGAGTGACAGGCATGTCCTGCCACTGGTGGTGGTCTCCTGCCATGAGAATTACCTTCTGCTGCTGAAAATGAAGTTTTGAGCACCACCTGTGTCTGTGCATGCAACTCTGATGAGGCCAAAATGCCTACTTATATCTCTTGGGCTTTCATATCAATAAGGTTCCTCCTGTAAGGAAGGGATGCAGGACTAAGCTTTTAATCGTGTAACCCGAAGGAGGCAAAGTAGCTTCCCTCACTGGAAACAACAGGAGTATCTCAAAAATGACAGTACAGAGAAGAAGGACTTTTTCATAACTTTAAGTGACTTTTTTCTTCTGCTGCTAAAAATGCTTCTGACCTTTAAATCTGATGCTCGTGATTAAAAATTTCCTTCTGTACTGCAATTAAACTAGCACTGTGGTACACATTTAATAGGTAAAGGAACCTGAGTGCAGAGAATTTGGAGATTGGCACGATGATGCCAAGATGCCAGTCTTATAGAATAATAGAATAGTTTGGGTTGGAAGGGACCCCTAAAGGTCATCTAGTCCAACTGCCCTGGAAGGAGCAGGGACATCTCCACCCAGGTCAGGCTATTCAGAGTCCCGAACAACATAACCTTGAATGTTTCCAGGGATGGGGCATCTACCACCTGTGGGCAACCTGTGCCAGTGTTCCACCACTCTCAGTGTAAAAAATTTCTTCCTGATGTCTAATCTGAATCTACCTTCCTCTATTTTAAAACCATTACCCCTAATCCTGTCACAACAGGCCCTGCTATTAAGTTTCTCCCCATCTTTCCTATAAGCCCTCTTTTCAACTGCACAGTCTGCCTACTGCACCATCCATCCTCTTAAATGATAGCATTCATGAAACTTAACTGTGTTTCTGTTTTAACTCGCTACTTGTTTCTATCTGAATATCTGTCCTTTTGAGCTGAAAATTTCCAGGCTTGCTCCTTTATTTGTCAGTGATATTTTAGGAATTCCTCTCTTCCCTAAAACTTAAAAAGTAAGTGCATGCAAACTCAGTGGTGGACCTCTCTATTGCAGAAAGAGCTGAGGAGAAAAAGCTGAAGCAGGCACAGAAATAGCCTCCTGGGAAGCAGATTGACATGTAGTACTTTGGTAGCTTTGATCTGAGTCAGCTGTAACTTGCTGAAATTTGTACTCTGTGCACAAAAGTACTTTCTGTACTGAGAGTTAAACTAGAAGAATGTATAGCTAAAGACAACCATAAAAAAAGATTATAGTGATACCCAGTCAGCGGTGTGCCAATTATAGTAATTTTCCCTGGTTTTTTAATTGCTTTTGCTTGCACACTATATATTCCTTCAGTGTAGGACAGGGAACGTGTCTTGCCTAACGTTGTCCATGGTGCACTACTGTTTTGTGCCATCGATGGACCGCAGAAAGGAAAAGGTAGTGTGTGCGACATTTCTACTCATACTCTGGAAAATACTGCCCTGATATAGAGAAAAAAAAAAAAAAAATTCTGGTACTGACCTCCATCATTAACCTCACTTTTCGTGCCTTCCCCCCACAGCTTGGTGTTAAGGAAAAGGGAGGCTGGAGCCAAGTATCGTGCTCTTGACTGCTCCTTAAGAGACTGGGATGAATACTTTTTTATGTATAGAAGATTTTCTCAAAAATTAGTTTTGGCAGGTTTTAAGACTTCATGTCTTGGGCTGAATTCCAGTCATGTTTTAATTAAAATGAAGAGAATTAATTAAGTTTCTTTCAACATGTTTTAAATGAAAAGTGTTACTTAGGAATTTAGGAAATGCAGAATTCCTACAACATTTTTGAAGAAAATAGTTTCTGATACTTTGTTTAAAACAGGCCTGTTTAAAAAAAAAAAGAAAGAAAGAAAGAAAAATAAAAAACAAAACAAACACCCCCCCCCCCCAAAAAAAAAACAAACCCAAAACACCAAAAACCCAAAAAACCAAAATCCTGGCATATATCTTTGAAATACACCTTTGAAATAACCAAAACAGTTAAAAAATCTAAGCAAATTGCATTTGACAGAAGGGGTGTCAAACTAATTTGGGAGTTGGTATCAACTTTTTTTTTTTTTTTTTTTAGATAAAGTCTATTATTTGCCCAAACTGCTGCTTGATGACTTCAGCTTCTCTCATTCAGAGCGAGTGTTTTTCCTTCTTGGGACTTTAAAAAATACATCCATCCATGCATTTACATTACAGCTGTCACCATGCTTTCTTGGCAGCATCACATAAAGTCATTTTAGCTGTACTGTATTTGGGAGGGGAGAGGGACTTTGTTTGTTTATGATTTTAGGAGAAAACTATTTTAGCTTATACATTCTTTCTTTCCAGGAAAAAAAGCACCACAGAACCTTTAAATTCTGTCTGATGTTTAAAGACTTAGAAAGCTGTATCGTGAGAGGATACAAGTATATCTAATGCCCTTTTCCATAGTGCCTATATCTGTTTTGCAGCACCTAAATCCTTACTTAAATCTACTTCGAAGTGGGTTTTTTCCTATGTAAGAAAAGAAAATGAAATGAGAAAAATTGCAGATTAGCAGATGGCAAATACTTAGCAGCCTATGTGAAATAACTTTTTTTTTTTTTTATTAGTCCAGTTCCAGGCAGATGGCTGTCCTCATTCCAAAACCTGCCATAACAAATTGCTAAGAAAGCTGAATAGTGAATCATTTACCACCTACTTTGGGATGTTGTTCCCAAAGTCAGGGATAAGGTGAATTTTCAAGGGTTAGTATGGGGATGCCCACACCTTCATTAAACGTATTTTCCCTTTCTGTAAATAAACAGAAGCCTGCAGTCTCCAGGGCTGTCAATGTAGCGCCCCTCACAAGCTTTAAAATTCACCTTAAATAAAAATAAAAAGCTACTACGTAGGCACAACAAAATTTACTATAAACGAGTCTTAAGTACATAATTACATGATAGACCCAAATGGCTCCAAAAGAGTTGCTCCAGGCTATTGTGTAAGCAATACTCCTTTGAGAAATGTACAAATACATGTAATTCAGTACATAATACACATGTTAAAAAACTACCTAATTACATATTTTCCCAGGAGAATGAAAAGGCTCCAAAAGAGCTACTCCAGCCTCTCCAGTACACAATGTGTGTTTTATAACCTTTCATGAATCTCTTCCATTCTTTTTCCTTTAGGAGGAGAAAAAAAAACAGCAAGAAAATTAAATACAAAACACCTACTGTACATTTAATTTAGAGGACAAAATGCAATGTTGAAATAACATTAAGGGTGTGACACAAACCAAGGAAAGCCAGGAAATTGAGTGTAAAGGCTGTTACTCCATCCTTAACTCACGTCATTGTATAATGTTTCAGGCCACTGTTCTGTAATGGCAGATTTTGAATTTCATCACTTAAAGTAGGTTGTGACCTATCTACACTTCCAGGTACTTACATGATCTATACTGCTGGAATACCTGAGTGCTGCTCATGTATTTATACACAGGAGTATACACATATGATTTTAGGAATATATACGTATATTTTTTTTAAACCATTGTATGTCTTTCCTAGTGCTGAAATTATTGTGGCTTTTCCATTTGCCTGAGAATAGGTTCATATGTTATCAGTGTGATGAAGGGAAAGGAAGAAGTGAGTTTTGCCTTCAGCTCTGACGAGGGGGAGATCTGTGGCTGCTCTGAGGCGTTTTGAAGGGAGCAGAGGGAATCTGCCCTAAAGTCTGGCTTGAACTCTGAAGGAAATCTACTGCCCAGATATACAAGTCTCCTTTATTGGCTGATGGATGAGGATATCCTGGAGAGAGAGAGCACTTCTCAAGTGACTGATGCTGAGCTCTGTGGGGATGGTGAGGGCCTGCTGTGCGGGCACTGAGCTACACGCTGCCTCGGAGAAGAGGCAGTCGGGAGAGGGGAGTGATGGTCCGATGTATTCATAGCAACCTGTGTTACTAAGCAGAGTATTATAAATAGTGTTTTCCTTTGCATTTCCCATTAGATCAAAATGAAATTTGCACCCTCTCTTTTGCACAATTTTCTGAAAACAAACAAAATAGTACATACATGTTTTATCATTAGAAGGACACACTACATGCAAGTATATTTTGTTGTATTGTATATTAATTTCACCACAGAGCCCAATAGATTATGCTGCCATTTACCTGATCTGTAGTAAATTTTGTGAATACTATTTGTAAAAATCACATTGTGGGAGAGCTATGTTTATCCCAAATGCTGGCCCAGGCAGAACAACAGGATTACAGAAGACAGATCAGTTTTCCATTCTTATTAAAATTGTCAGATTTTTTTTTAAATTATTTTTCATTTTATTACATAGAGACATTCTCTTCACTGGAGCAAACCCAAGGCCTTTCAAAACAACTTTTTTTTTTTTTTTTTTTTTTTTTTTTCCCAAGAAGAGCAAGAGAGTCAGCTCCTGTTGTAGGTGTACCAAATATGTGGGGCATTCATCTGGAGACCCAACAAGTTTTTGATTAGCAAAGCAGAAAGGTTCCCACAGGAGAAACCCAGAGAGTCTTGCCTGAGAATAAGCAGGTGGCCAGAATAACTGCCTGGTGTATGAAGCCTGTCAGTACGCCTCTGGTCTGAAGGAGGCAAACACGGCTTAGGCCAGGTCCCTGGTGTTCTCACAAGGTGTTGTTTGGGGACTCTGTAGTGTTAGCTTCTGGTCAAAGCCAGGAAGATTTCTGCTGAATCCAAAGCTGCCGCTTGTCCATGCTTTCTTGCTGGTTCAGCAAATCAGTATGGTTTAATGAAAACCTGTTTTATCCAAATACTCCCAGTCAGCTTTACCCTTTTCTCAGATTTTCTACAGCTAATCTTTTTACTGTGTTAAGTGTCATAAATAACAAATGGTTACAGAAAACTTGATTTTTCAGGTTCCTGGATTTTTAGGGAAAATTTTTATGTTTCTTAGGTATGTTTTTGTGCTGGTGGATCTGACAATGAAACTGCCTTTGTGTTCATGACATCTTGTTCCTTTGCATGTCAATAGAAAGTAGTTTGTTTGTTTGTTTGTTTTAAAAAGGGAATTTTAACTCTCAGGGGACAGAAAATTGCATGGGCTCTGAGCGGGAGCTGCCATGTTAGAAAGGCAAAACAGAAGCTGAGGTGAAAGAACATAAAAATTAAAAAGAAACATACAGAGCGTACTCTTTACACTAGTGTGGCAATCTCCATCTGAAACTGAATTTAACAGTGTTTTCCAGCTGAGTGGTGCTGTGTTGTTCATTAGCAGCCTTTAGAATTGAAGGTGCCTCTTGTATCTAAACAGACCCAGAGCATTAACTAGCTCGGTATGTGCTTAATAGCAGTACAAATGGCAGAGAGAGAATGCCAGGTAGTGTCTCTTTCCCCCACTTTCCCTGATGGATATCCAATGTTTTCACATTGGATGGTTTTATTTGATTTGGTACATAGCAGACTTTCAGGTTAGAAGAGCGCTGGCTTGCTGTTAGCACAGGGACTGCTGGTCTTGTACGCAGTCGCCTGAAAGTGTTTGCATCTGAAGCAGGAGACTGGAGCGTGGTGATGGGGTCTGCTTCATGCAGTGTAGCACACTGGAGGTGTGCGTTAATGGGGAGCTTGCACACTGGAGCTGTGCGTTAATGGGGAGCTTGCACACTGGAGTGCAAGAGAGAGAGGGAGAAAGTCTCGTGTGCAAACTTAGTAACCTACCACAGGCAGCAGATAAGTTGACATTGGGTAACTTTGGGTGAATTACTGGGTGCTGGCTACCCTGCAGTATCCCCCTGCATATGGTCTCTTAACCTGTGCTAACCTGAACTATTACATACTGAGCAGCCCCTTGGATTGCCTGTCATCTGCTACTGATGGGCAGAGTGAAAGTATCCAGTGTGGCCTTCCCAGTTCAGGTCTTGCTCCTAGTGTGGGGTTTTCTGGTTTGGCTTAGAGAGGGAGCTGGCCTCAGGTTCTAAGTATGCATACTTCTAAATCTGAATCTAAGCATTGGAAGAGCCTGGATCCAACGTACTTACTCTGGCTCATTTTTCACCTGAACCAGCAAGGGAATGTTAAAGTCTATAACCATCTGTAGCAAACACACTAGGTAATTTTTCAGCTTTGGGCTTTGCCTGGCTCTAATTTTAATAATAAACGTTTGTGCAAGTGAAAACTAGACCCTATGTGGACATCAGGCAATTTATGATTCTAGGATTTTACCTTCATTTCTAGAGTGAAAGCTTAAGATACAGCAAACAAAATCATGAATTGGTTTCTGGTTTGAGTTCTGCCTATAGAGCCCAAGAATATCCCTATTCATTGGTGCTAGCATTGTTATTCAGTTGGTGGAGTGGCTAACTGAAGCCTTCATGTGGCCTTCCTGACTTCTTTAAGAGGAAATAAAGGAAAAGGAGCACTGTGAGGAAACAGCAACTGGAATCCATATCTGAAATTATATAGGAAATTAGCTGGGGAGATAAGCACATCAATGGGTTGCTGTTGGGTGAGTTAGTGTCTAAATTTGAAGTACACTGGTTAATCCCTGATTGTTGCTTGTGTACCCACTCTTTGAACAGAAAATTTAAAGTATATTCCTATTCAGTAAAAACTGCAGACAGCCTTGCAGGGCTCTGTAGAATAGATTAATAAATGGATAAGCGGGAATAATATCTACCTTACCCTGTCTAAAGTTATTCTGCCTTTTAGGGTTAAATCAAAAACCCTCGACACCTCTGACTCCTAAGACAGAAGACAGGACTGTATATGCAATCAGAAACATATCTGTTGAATACCAGAGTGCTATTTTTACACTCAGAATAAAGCTGCACTTGCAAAGATTATGTTTTGGTTGTAGGGCTGGTATCCAAATCTGGTCAGACTGCCTTCTGAAGTAAGTGCTCGAGTTCTGTTGAATGTGAGGAGAGGAAGGATCATTCAATGTTTGGGGCACTGGCCTTGGACAGGGGTGATGGAGGTTCAGGCTGCTGGATGCCCACCCAGCTCCCTGCGTGATGGTCCTTGCATCGCTCCAACTCCCTCAACTGTGAAATAGGGTTAAGAGCATGGAGGACAAATGCGTCCAAGGCTCTTGGCCCGTGAGGGGAGCCACATGAGTACTGCTGATAAGCTGGAGTACTACAGGCTGAAAAATGCATGTGAATGTGTCCTTGGAGACAGGGTCTGTGCTGAGCAAAGAGAACAAGACTGAGAACATGCAGAAAAAGAGTGCCGCCCCGTGTGGCACTTGCTAGGGTCAAGTCATGACGGGCAGACTGCCAGTGCATGCCGTTGTCATTATGCTAGGGAAGTAAATGAGATGGATTGCTTCAGATGCTATTATAGACCATAAAGTAGCACTGGTAGCTTCTGCTGCCCCTCTTGTCAAATAGCGTGCTCTCTTTGAGACAAACACCTGATTGATCCCATATGGGGCTTGAGTGGCTTAAAGATAGCAACATGGAAAGTGACTTTAGCCAAGCCACTTTTATGTAAATAGTTATGACTGCAAAATCATTACTAAGTGTGACTTGGGACCACCAGGTTTCTTTGATGTATCTGTGTTACAGGAACAAGGGAACATGTTTATTTTCTAACAATAAGGTGCTGTCTGTATTTTTTAGGATTTAATTTTATTTCTCATCTTGGCCTCAAAGAGTTCTTTGGTGTTCCTCTTGCTGGTCCATTTTAATATCCCTGCTTAGTTAACAGGGCTAGAAGCTAAAGAAGTCACTACCCAAACTCACTCATTTTTAAGATGCTGATGAGTAGCTATAGAAGGGCAGGATCCTTGAAATTGTTCCACCTGGTAGGGTTCTGGCTGGGTTGACCCACCTCTAAAATACCAACTTTGTCCTGTTCCAACATTTGGTCTCTGTCAGCTCCTCCAAATGTCCTCTCCCCAGCTTTATTTTTCTTTCTGGATTGGCACCACCCTTTAATTTTGGCTATGAGAGCTAGAAGTTAAAAGAAAACAGAAGGGTTACTTCTACCCAGCTTGTCTTTGTCCTGTTCCTGCTCATTTGCTGTGCCTGGTTCCTTACAGAGGACTCCTCTCCAGGCTACCCCTGTGTGACCCAGAAGGGGAATGGGCCATGTCCTCACCTGGAATATGGCAGTGGTGCTGCATTCATCCCAGTAATTGTAGTGGAGCAGCACCCTTTTATTTCAGCTAAAGACCGAGTCCTCTCCAGCACAGTAGAATTCATGCATGCTCTTGAATTCTACTGCATTTTAGCCTTGCTGAATAAATTTTGCTTTGTAAAGTGAGAGCACTAATCCTTGCTGTGATAAGAGGAATTTCTGAACTGTCCTAGCCTGTACATCCTCCCGAGTGATTGTGATATTGTACATGAGATCATACCAAAACTCAGAAGTTTACCACAATTGTTTACTGTGACTTAATTCCCCATTAGTTCTAGTCATGCAATGGCTATTTTTTTGTCCCTTTAAAAACATTCTTCCTCCTGACTGCATTCCAAGGTAGGTGTGAGATAACTCACTAAATCACCATTTAATTTGTAACTTTGTCAGTCATTCAGTGATTCATTACTTTATTATTGCAGGAATGCAACCCACAAACAGATTCCCCCCCTCCACCTCCTCTTAAAGTTTCAGTTTGGTCCCAAGGAAAGCTTTGGTGCCACATTGCCCAACAGACACTTACAGACTATGTTTCCACCCAGGGCTTCTGCTGATGAACTTTATGCCCCCTCTCCTCTTTGTGTAGAAGTATCTTCTCTGAGTATTTTTGTGTGGGCTGGTGCTTGCAGACCAAGCTTGCAAGGGCACCTTGGAGCTGAAGTGTCTCAAACCTACACCTGAGCTGTGCTCTTGCTTTCAACCATTGTTTATGCAGTATACAAAAGAGAGAAATGGCATGAACACTATCAGTGAGAGCATATTAGAAATTGCTACCTCCTCCTCTCTTCCTCCAGTCAAAACCAACAGTATTTGTAACCAGAGACAGCCTTATGCAACACACAAACATCTCAAGTATGGTAAATGATTTCCAATTGTTCCATGTGTCTAAGTAATTCCTGGTCCCCCACTTCTGATATCTTTTGCAATTTTTATTAAAACAATTGCTCGTTCCTGTTCTATTAGTGTCTGCATGTTTTGTGTGAACAATGCCTAGCACACTGCAGATGTTTTCTCTGTCGTGCAGCAACATTAACTATTTAAAAATAAGAATAGGTGTTAAAATTAGGGATGGGATATGTGAAAAGTCCCAAAGAGGAAAGAAATATATTTGTTCTATATGCTTCCAAGCAGCAGAACTGGGTGGGGCAATGCACCACAACAGGTTTCTGATGTTTCCTCTTCCATTTGGAGCTTTATTGATCACATATGAATCATGCCATTGGAGTGTCATTTTTTTAAAGATGTTGGATTAATGTTTCCAGTCTGTCTGAAAGACATCAGAGCATCTCTGGATGGTCAGCTCACTTTACTGGCTAAGGTCTAGAGCCAAGTTTTTCAAGAATGAATGGGTAACTTAGAAGTCCTTTTTTTGGTCCTGTATCTGATGCACCTCGATTTTGAGATGAGCAGATATTTGGGATAGATCTTCTCACTTTGCTGCTTAGGATTTAAAAAAAACCCAGCCAAACAAGAAGAAACTACTCCCCTCTATTAATTTTTAAAATCTTAAGTCATATTTGAATGCTTCTATTCTTAATTGAAATTAGGTGCATATTGACACAGTGTCTTCCTCCTTATTTCTCATTGTATCCCCTGTATTGCTTTTTGTTTGTTTCCATTGAAAAGACTTCTAGGAAAACTAATAAGGATAGGGTTTTTAATTTCTAATATAAGATGGTTTCTTGGAGATTTGTTTATTTACTTGTTGAGTTGACTGGGTTGTTAGGCCTTCTCTTCTGCAAAAACCTTCTCTTCTTCAAAATTGATTTTGAATAAATCCTGATGCTTTACACCACAGATGTGATGGCAGTATCACTGTGACATGTTTCAGGATCATGTGCTAAGTTCCATATTTTACAGTTTGCGGTTAACCTCGTTGTTCCACATGCAGAGCAGTCAAGTCATCAATCTCTCTGTCATGGACCACATGTCTGTCAAAGTTTGGGCTTCAGATGTGTTGCTTAGGATATCGGAAGGAAAATGGTGGTGGGTCACTGTGGAAAGGCAGGGCAAATAAAATCTTTTGAGTGCATGGGTACAGTAGTACCTGGAGCTGATGCTCATGGAATGGAGGGGGCAAAGACTGGGACATGCAACCTCTGGCTGTGGCTGTATGAATGTTAGAGAAAATTTCCAGCCTATATTTACAAGGTGAACAAAATAGATTGCACACAAATGCATAAAAGAAATCTGTCTGATTATTGAAAAGTCTCATTTTGCAAGCCATTGACTGTCATGAAAGAAAGTACCGTTTCTGACATTACTGTCAACAAAAAATTCTTCAAGCAAAAGTTTGCATGGGAGAGTCTGTAAAGCAGAGGAAGGAAAACCTTCAGGGCCAGGATTATGCTTTATGGCCCAAATAGGTGTCAGTGATGGATTCCCCAGGCTGCCTCATTGATAAGATACTGAAAAGCCAGGGTATTTTGTGCAATAATATCAGCATGATGAGTGAAAACACATCACCAAGCCTACAGATTCTGAACTGAGAAAATGCCAAAAGAAACACATAGATTTTATTTCCTCAGCTGTTATCATGAGAGATCACAATCCCATTGAGCAGTAAAGCAATGCTGTGTTCTAAAACAAGCCAGAAATTAAGTGATCAGAGACAAAAATGGTTTTCCTTTTATTTTTTTTCTTTCTTTCTTCCCTTTTTTTTTTTAAAGTGACTAGCTGACCCTTGATGCTATACACTTTTGGGGTTTCTAGTGAGATGCACATCCAGTGGGTCTGAGTTTTGTTTTGGTTTTTTTGGTGTTTTTTTTTTGTTTGTTTGTTTTTTTCAGAAGGTGTTGAGCACTCCCCCTCCACTGAAGCCATACCTCAGGTTATGTAAAAGGAACAGAAGGCCTATAGGGATTTCCTCTGAAGCTAGTACACAAACTGGAGTCAGAAGGCTCCAGCTCTTACAAGTATAGAGGACCTTAAATAGATGGGCTGGGATAACTGGGAGGGAAAGAGAGACATCTGTTGAGTTGTTGAAAAGACATATGCTCCTAGCACTTCCTTTGTCACGCATTTTGGAAATCTTTTCTCTCTGAGTTTATGGCTAATATTTTAATTTAAAACCAGATTTGGATTGTTGACAAAATTATAACTTGTAAACAGACACTTTCCCCCCGTCCCTTCCCTGTCTAATCTGAGCAGCACTCGCTGTCCTGTGTCCTCCTCCTCCTCCTGGTCCCAGCTCATGCACCCTGGGTCGTACTGGAGAGAGGGAGACCTCACCCTAGCTTTGGCCTTACGTGAGAGGGCAAGGTTGGCAGGAGAGTGAGGAAGTGATGGTTTGCAAGTTGGTAACACCTCACTTCTGCTGCCGCCCTCCAGGCTGGCAACCACGTTTACATTGTATGGAAAAACGTGACTTTATTTGTGTGTGTGTTTGTGTGTGAGCACTTAATGACATTTCAAGGCATCCGACAAAAGCCTAATTCCTTGGATTGGTTTTGTCAAATAATAAAATGACTTGACATAAGTATAAGCGAAAGCAGATGTGGAAATATGGAATTTTAGCAGTCATTTTGCCGCCCCCCCTCCCGCCCCCTTTTCTCTTAGCTCTCAATTCATGCCAGAAATATTTTCATTTTTGTTTCCTACTTCCTCTCCACAGAACAAAGTCTGGGGAGGATGAGTTCTGGGGCAGGGAACCAAAGGGTATTCATTTCGCATTTTCATGTCTCCTAGTAAAATTTCCACCTTTTCAGAGTTCATTTTCCACTATGAAGGAAAATTTTGTAAACCTCCCCTCCTCTCCCCCGACTCTGAACTCATCCGCTAGATGAACTCTGTTATACAATTTCTGTCCACGATGGCTGTTTACTGCTATTGCTTGAGTCTGAAATTGTAGGCTATGTCTGGGCTCAGCCAACCAAGCAGCCTACATTATGTTTTCACCTTCCCCACTTGGCTGAATTGAGTAAGTGTTGGGTGGAAGAAATTGTAAAGATGCAGAAAAGAAATTGTAAAGTTTGCGTGAATGCAAGCACAACTGTGGGCAAAAAGTGGAAGGCTTCTTTCATGGAACTTTACACTATAAAACACATAGTCTTTACAGCTGCTCATTAGCCTGAATGGATTAGGATAAAAGCATCAGTGATGACAGCAAATGTATTATCAACCACTTAAATGGCAACGATGACTTTGTTAGTGGAACCCTTCCTGATATGTCAAACCAGTGTGACCAGAAAAATTAAGGGTTCAGAGCCACAACAATAGCAGTTTAAAATCAACACTGATTTTCTTCTATCTTCAGCTGTGCCAGCATCATGATATTATCACTCACACTGTTTTGGAAAAAAAAAACAAACCAAGAATTATAAAAACTATTATCTAATTTGATTTCATCATCTTTTGACAAAAAGGGCTGCGTGCTTCAGGAGAGTCAGGTACTCAGCTCCCATTTCAGTGGGATTCAAGCATAATATCCTGTCAAAATCCCAGCCTGGAGCTTTAACTGAGGTCTTTTAGTCTCAGGATGTTTGCATCTGTCTATCTTCCCTGTTACTTTTGAGCATTTTGACCATTGGGGAAAAAGGAAATATAACTGAGCAGACTGGAAGTCTCTAAGTTGTGTATGGTACTATAAGTTACATGCAAATAAGTGGTCAGTTAATGGAAGAAGAAAGAGAGATGCATTGCTGCCAGTAATAACATAGAGGCTGCCAGCACACAAGATGTTGCTGTCTGAACTTGTCCTTTCTTAGAATCAAAAGTCAGCCCCACACAAGCCTCCAATCTATCAGAAATGAGGGTTCATGCTTTCAGCTGCACGTGAGACTGATGATTCCTTCCTCCAAAGCTGAGATGGCTGGGCTATGTATGAAGAGAACTTAGGTCTGATTTTTGTATTCTGGACACTACTTTTATGGTTTGTTCACCCGGGCCATGGTGGGCCTGGTTTCCAAGAGCACTGAGACCACAATGCTCCAACTGCAGGCACCAGTAACTTCAGGTGTCTTTTGAAATCAGTCTTGATTAATAAGCTGCATTAGTAGTATGATGCCCAATTTAAAAGCAGCAGATAACATCTGAGATGTCTTTTCATTACTGGTAAGTTCCTCATTTAAATTGTGCAAGGCTGAAGTGCTCAAAAAGTAATCTGAGTGCAGGAAAGCAGCTGAATGTATTTTGAGTTCACAAAAAAGAGATGGGGAGTGGGATGGCCTGCAGAGGAGAATTAGTGAAGCTAGCCAAAGTAGGAACTGCCAGGAATGTGTCAGGGGGATAATCTAGCAAAGACAGTTCAGCAGAGGTGTTAGTCCTGCAGAAAAGTGACTAAGAGGAGAGTGTAAGATAAAGCAGTCTGCTGCTTTAGTGTACACCTGCACCTTGATGGACATACCTACCACTCCCAAAAGCACACTCCTATTTCACACGGGACTGCAGTGTGGTAGGAAAATCTACTGTTAGACCAAACATATTGAAAATCTTCTTCTAGCCCATCTTCTGCTGTCCTGTGAATCTTACTGCTCCTCTAAGCTGCTAAGCAACCTGAAATAAGAGTGCTGAGAAGGCATCAGGCTTTCTGCCTATTGGACAAATGTTGTGGTAGGCTTATGTAGCTTACCCAGACTAGCATGCTCCTCCTTGCAATGCATCACACAGCCGGAGTGATCAGTTTGTGCTATGGAGGCAGTGTAGGCTCCACAGAGAGCCGAAATCAAGAGAGTGCTTGGTAAGTGTAATCTGGTGCTCAGTTCAGTATACTCATTTCAAGAAAGGAGATCTTTTAATGAGTATTCTGAACATTTTAGAAGAGCATAATGCTAGACTGAATTATTATTTTTTAAAATTAGTAAGAGTAACTTCTTAGAAAGTAGAAATAAAAATTTCTGAGTTACTGACTTTATTGCTATCTGTTCAGGTGGGTTTTGTGCTGTCCTTTTCAATACCAGTAGTGCTAAAGGGGTAGATCCTACTCAAATTTCTTCAGGATACTGTAACAGGACATGTAAATACTTATAAAGCTAGCAATTATACTTACCTGTATAACCACAATGCATTTTGGGATTAGCCTAGAGAGACAAAAGTTTAAAGCCCATGTCTCTGATTCATCTGCCAAGTATGTCAGTAAAACCATCCATTTGTTGTGAAACTTGGTTGATTGCATGGTTCAGCTTTCACATGCAATTTCTTCATCTGTGCACACAATTATCAGATTTGTGTGGACAAAACAGAGGTTTGCACAGTATTTATGGAAAGTTCATCTGTATGTTTTCTCTTTTGCCGTGATCAAAATGTCAAGCTTGTCAGTCAACTTTTCACGTGTACACACTGTTCTAGGGTTCGAAAACATAATCAGTGGGGGCACATAGTCATCAGCTCCATCAGGTTGCTTTGTTTTCTGTAGGCTTCTGTGTAGTGTAGACCTTATGTAAGCTTCCTTCAATGCATCTGGTAAACATGTAAAAGTCAAGTATGTGGCCATGTTTCTACACTGGGCTGATTTGGTCTCCCAGACTAAATGTGTGATGAGAAGCTGGATGTTGCCTCCTGCTAGGAGGTAAAACACAAATATCCTTGGTTTACCTTTGCTGAAGGTGATAAGTTTATGGCTGAGAAGAAATTTATCCCACTGTTGAAAGAACTCTGCAAAGTCAAAACTTTCTGGATTAGGACTAAAGGTGAAGCGCATTCTAGCTGGAGTGACAGTGGGAAAAAATGCAATGTACTAGATATGCTCGCTTTTCTCTTTTTTCTTTTTTCTTTTTTTTTTTTTTAATAGCATGAAAGTATAATTGTATCCCAAAACTATTAACACTGACCCTTGCTTCCAACATTTGAGCATCAAGGCCCCTAAGCTGTCAGTTTTCACCTGAAGTTTGAAGGAAGCCTTCAGAACTCCTTACAGTGTGTATTTGTGTTTTTTCCATTTGTACCTCCAGATCTGGAGGCTTCCCTCCCAGAGTCACTCTTCTCCACTAATCCTACCTGGTAGGAGGGACACCTTAGGTGTACCTCTGCTTTCTACAGCCTTTTCCATCTCCATTGTACCAAGATCGCGAATCGTGCTTCCAGAAAGAGTTATGTACTGTGGGTATTTATTATGCTACCCATGTCCCACAGCCTCCGTCTCCCTGTGAGGGCCTGCATTTGTGTCCCTCATCTTCCACTTCCTTCCTCCCATTATTTGGGAAAATAAGACATTAGTTGAGGAACAGGATAATAAGCTCTATTGGAAAGACAGGATGGAAAGAGATGAGGGAGTGATACTGTTATTTCAGAAAGCATTAATGAATGTTGTTAGCCAAATCTTTGACCTAAGAGGGAGTGGTGGAAGCACAAAGCAAATGATGAAGGCTGCGTTCCACATTTTGGTCGTGCTCATTTTCCTTGGCTGTGAGCATCTGGAACATTCTCTAACAATTTTAATTGAACAAATGCAGCATTCCCAAGCTGTTGTCTGACAGACAAACAGATGAACCTACAGAGAAATGCCATGAATTTGAGTGTGTGGGTTCACAAGCTCAGTCAATTATTCACAACTAGAAAAATAAGGTTACATAAATGGTCAAGATTTTTCGAGAGTGACTAAATGTTTTGGATGTCTTACTCTTTGGATGATCCATTACAAATACCTTAAAAGGACTTGTGGGCTTGTGCTTCAGCATACGAGTTCCCGTAACCATCTGAAAATTGAGGGTCCTTACAGATGTTTCATGGTGGACACCAAGAAAGCCCAGAGGTTATCAAAATCAATTTTCATCTGAAAGTGTTAGCCATAAAGTTATGCAAAGGGGCATTGTTATCTGGTTTGTATCTCTCTGTGAATCCTCCTCACATGTTTGTATACAGACTACAAATAAATGTTAACAGTATATTTTATAAGTTATGTTGTAGGTGGAAGCACTTTGCTAGGAGCAGACACAATTGTAATGGTCTGAAAGATTGGGAAGGGAGGCCTAGGAGGAATTCATCTGTTAGGTCTTGAATGCAGAGCTGTTTACTAACCACACACAAAGTATTTTAAGAGGGAATGGGGCATTGCAGCATTGCTCTGTGACATTGCTGGTGTCTCAAGCATGGGAAAAGAACATATAAAAATGTCCTAATAAACTGGAAAAGCTGAGTGGTGGCAGGCCCTAGTAGGCCTTTTTAAGGTCACTATAGAATACAAATTGCTATATAGAATATGAGTTAGGCAGGATTTTAGCGGGCACAGCCACAAAACTGGTAACTGCAGCTCCCTGGGATGAAACTGGAGAAAAGCAGCCGAAAGGTCACACAATCCATCCAGCTAAACAGTCCTGGTGGGTGGCAGTCTGAAATAATTCCTGAGCTATTAATTAGGAAGATGCTTCTTCCAGGTTCCGGCCGAAGTCATAAGACATGCCAAGGCAAGGAGCCAAAAGATCAAAAGGACACTAAATATTTTTTTTAAGCCATTTTGTGGAGACAGGGAGGAAAGAACTGTCCAGGGCCAGTTCACACAGGACATGCTGATGGGGCTTGGCTTTGCTCTAGGATGTGAAGAAGCAGACTCTGCCTGGCCCTGCTCTCCTTGGTTTTCACATAAAGATGACTGTGGGTTCTTTTATCTTAGCTTTATCTTTTGTCTTAGCTTCTCTTATAAAACTTCTGTGCTGATAGTATCTTTTGCTCCTAGTGTTAGGGTTGCACAGTATCATGGTTTAAAAAGGCTGTGTAGTTACCTGTGTTAACCATTTGTTACAAGCCTTTGAGAAGGAGTATCACAGGTACTGATTCCAGGCAAATTTCCTAGTTAAGCTTAAGTAAGCCCACCACATTGCAGCTTGATACTTGCCTTTAACGGCTCATGAAATATTAAGTTAATCCAAGAAAAGACAAAATGGTTATGCCTAGTGCTAAAGAACAGAGGAGAGGATGTACATCACTTATACAGAGACAAAGGGACAGGTTAAATTCCATATATCATAAAACAAGTTTTTTGAGTAGCACAACCCACAGAATCTTGTTTCCCACAGATTTTTCTCTAAAAGACTCCTCTTCTTGCTTGTCTCATTTCCATGAGTCTCCTGTTTGTATCTTCTGATGTGTGGTAAGGGTATATGCTGCAACCTTTCTCAGATTGGCTCCACATGCCGATTTTCACTCACCTCGCACCTACTATTCTGTCAGACTTGGCTAAAAATGAACAGAGAATTTGAAATTTATTGGGAAAAAACTGATATGAAAAAATGACTGGTTGACAGTGTGGTATCTTAAATCCTCATTTCCAAGGGAACAAGAGAGCTTGGCTGAACAGGGTAAGTTTGGGGAACTGAGAGCAGTATGGAAATGATTTTTGCACAAGGGGCCTGACAGGAATCATAGAACCATAGAGTAGTTTGGATTGGAAAGGACCTCTAAAGGTCATCTAGTCCAACTCCCCTGCAAGGAGCAGGAACATCTCCAGCTAGATCAGATTGCTCAGAGCCTCATCCAACCTGGCCCTGAATGTTTCCAGAGATGGGCCATCCACCACCTCTCTGGGCAACCTGTTCCAGTGTTTCACCACCCTCAGTGTAAAAAATGTCTTCCTTATGTCCAGTTTAAATCTACCTCCTTCTAGTTTGAAACCACTACTCCTTGTCGAATCACAACAGGCCCTGCTAAAGAGTTTCTCTCAGAAAGGAGAAATGTTTTGTGTGAAGGACTTTAAAGCATCTAAACTTGCTTTGTGTACCATGGGTTCTTTTGTTGTTTTTTTTTTTTTTTTTTTTTTTGTTTCCCCACTACAAAATGCAAGATAGGACTTGAACATGGAAGTAGAAGTTGGTCACTTCTTACAGTGGAAAAGAAAGCCAGAATTTTGCAACCCAAACAGGAAGCGTGATGGTAGGTCCTGATTGTATAAAATCTTTCTTCTTCTGCCATTCCTCTTGTGGTTGCGCAAGGGAAACCCCCTTTTTAGTGGAATGTTTTTGTGGGGTCCAGACTGAGATTCCAGCGGGGACTCTGTTGCAATCTTAAACTTGGAACAGCTGCCATCCCTCCTTAATGACGTCACTGACATTATTTTGATAAAAGAGAGCAAGTTCTCACAACTTTGGTGCAACTCAAAAGTCATTTAATGCAAGAATATATTTTTCTTTAAATGTCATATTTTGTTTTAAATGTCATCACAGTTTTTTCAAATGTCATTGTAGAAAGGAGAAGTTAGAGCACTAGATTTGCAGTATACCACACCTGAATTTTTGCTGCTTATTTCTGATTGTATATACATTTATACACATATTTAAGAAAATAATATTTTTTTAAAATTATTCTTGAAAGGTCCATTATCTCCTTTTCATTTTTTCCCCTCACTTTAAGTAAGAAATAGAGAAAAAAGCAAGCCTACCAATTATTTAATGACATTTCTGCTAGTGAAAATGCACTTACCTAACATCTGGAAGGTACACTTTTCAAAACCACCTGAAAGACTTAGGGAGTGCATGTCTTGTAAATCTAATTCAAATAGATTAAATTTGAGCTTCTAAATGACACTGAGATTTGGAAAATACTACCAGTTAATTCTTATGACAGTTAATAATAGTCATATAATGAACCAAATCATCTAGGATGGTATTAACTTTCAGTAAATGTAAACTTTCAAACTTTTATTCAGATTCAAAGGAGTGAGAAAGCTACAGCATCACTCCGCAAAATGATAAAATTTGGCACGATATAGGGATTCAGTAGTTCCTGAGATAGCAAAGAGGAGCAGCCCTTCCTTTTACACTACTCAAACTCCTGAGGACTGCGCATTTAGAACGTATTAAAAAAAACCAGTTCCCTCCCACAGCAATAACAAATTGCAGAGTGTCTACCAAAGCTAAAGGACAGCCCTCAAAAAGTGGCAAGGAAAAGAAAACATGTTCAGAGTCATTCTCTTTCACAGGTGTGGACTTAAGCACTTGTTGCCTGTAGTTTCCAGGCGCATGTACGGTAGCTTGTTATAAAGCTTAAACTTGATCCTCACTGACAGCCATAAGACTGAAAAATATGTTGGGGTGGGATGTAAATCCATACAAATTTCGCAGATACAGCAATGGAAAAAAGAAATCTTCCCACAGCAGCAGTGAGGAAGAAATACGTATTTTGAACTTAAAGGTTAACCTTGAGGATAAGCTCATTACTTCATGATGCTGTCACATGAGGCCCTGTCACAAACGAGTGCCAACCTGTAATCACTTGGTGATAGATACTATATGGCCTTTGTGGAAACTGCAAGTCTAGGTCATGGAATGAGTAAAGTTCTGCCAAAGATGGGCTGGATAGTGGTGAAAACCCAGTGCAAATCCCACAGCAAGTACGCACTTGTGATCTAAGGGAAGAGTAGCATTTGCAAAGAAGTGCAATACAGCCTGGAGAGTGCAGATGACTCCTGAAAAATTGTATTTCCATGCACCAGTGCAGACTGTAAGTTTCCAGTCTTCTTTAATTTGCCTTAAATTGCAGTGCGTCCAAAGCAGTTACACGAACTGAGGATCAGTGTGGTGCAGAGATTCTCTTGTGATGCTGTTTCTTCTCCAACCTAAGACCATCATAAAGGTCTTGGGTTGGATAGCAAATTAGAAGGTCAGATCTCTGTGACCAAGATTCATTGTGTGTGGCTTGCCCTGCCATGGATTCCTTGCCTCCATATGTTTTGGAAGAACAAAATCACTCCACAGGGTTTATTTCCATGGTTAGAGGTAACTGTTTAATTGGTCTTTGGGTTGTCTTCCTCTGCCTGGCATGGAGGAAGCAGTATTCCTGGTGCTAGGGAAGATTAAGTCACATTACTACATGATTTTTAGTGGAGTGACCAATGTAGGTACATCTGAGACCAGACTTTGGTACGCTGCATGCAGACTTTACTGCCAAAGAAGTCCCAGCTCATCTGAATGGTCCTTAGAGGCTGGGGTCTTGGTGAGGGGTGGGCCCACTGTGAGGGAAGGACAGCCAGCCCAAGATAAAGGCCAGATCACAGGGCCACCTCTCCCACTTATTTGTAGCTGAATTTTTCACTGTACTCTCTCAAATATAAAAAGGGTGAAAAAATCCTGAATATTTAAGGGAGGGGAAGGAAAAGTTATTTCCTTGGCATCATTTCTATCTTTTTTTCCTCTGAACTGTAGTTTCTCATATGCCTTCATATCCAACATCTGTTTGCTGGATCTGATTGTGGATACACACTGGCTGCCTCATTATGGGTACATTGTAATCTCCCTGTACATAAATTAATCTTTTTACCAGTCTGGCTTTGCTGTCAGCTTGTTATGTTGGTGGCCTTTGAGACTTTATTGCACTTTCTTTTGATGAAAGAGGGAAAATTTTGCACTAGAGACTATAACCTCCAGAGCCAGTGGGAGGGACAGAGTACACTTTAAACAGGCTATTTCAAAGTCTTTCAGGGGAGATGAGCAGAAGAGCAGGTGAACCAGAGCCTCATCTATCCTGGAGTGTGGTGGCAGTGTGTATTTTGAAGAGAAGATAAGGAGAGTGCAGTGTTCCCATTACATCCCTCTTGCTTCTGGCAAATTTTAGGAATGAGCTGAAGAATGTTCCTGAACCATTGTGTTTAATAGCTAATGACTTCTGGTTAAAGAAATCTGATCCTCCCTTCGGTCAGTAATATGTACTGAATAATGTCTTCAGATCCCTGCCAGCCATGTTTTCCATGAATCTTTGAAGGTCTGTGGAAATTCGCTGGGCTCATTTTTCAGTTTCTTTGTTATTCAGATCAGCAGAGCCACTCCAGCTGAGGCCATCTAAGGATCTGACCTCTGGATTCATGTCTGTGCTTAGTGTGCTTTCTGCCACTGCTATGCTAGCATTTTGCCACTGTCTTGACTGCAGATAGTTGAGTAACGTGATGATCCGTGTAACTGGTGAAGAGTCTGTCTGACTTGCAAAATCCAAAGAAGTAGGAAGGGAAGGCTGTTTCTTCTTTCTACATGGCCTTTGGGATTGAAAAGGCTTTTCATTAGTTGTTAGGTGTGTATACACGTCTTTGTATTTGAGGAATAATTTTCCAAAATTTTATGGTCTCATAAACATGCTGGGTTTCATCTTTTAAAAGCATGGCCCTGGTACATGATAGGAGAAAAGAGCTTTTGTTCTGAAAGAGTTTTCTCAGTCATAAACCATGCATTTAGCTACTGAACTTGCCCACATTTTGTTACTGTTTTCCCTCCAAGTATACAATACAGTGTCAGATTAGACATTCTACAGTGTATTACAAGTCTTCCTTTTAGTTTCACATAAACAAAACTGATAAATATTGTCAATCAGAGTTCCTATTTTTTAACTGCATATGGTGAAGTTGTGGTCATGAGCAGTGTAAGCCCAGGCAGCTTTTGTAGCTCCCTTTGTTGACACTAAAGGTTTTGTAATTTTCTTTTTAATGTCTTTGAACTATAAATAGAAGAAACGTACTGCAATGCTTTATTCCTGATGACAGAATATACAACAGTCCATATGCCTGAGTTTTGGCTCAGTATCGGCCAGATAGATGTTTGTAGTTTTTTCATGTGCTATTGATGATTCAAGGGTTAGATAAATTTACTGTAGTGGGAGGTATTGGCAGAAGTAATACTTGTATAAACATGATCCTTTTAGTTATAGAACAAAAGCTACCACTAAATCACTCCCAGTTGCACACATCCAGAAGTTCTTTCTCATTCCCGGGACAAAGTTTGGTAAGTCCCTTCTGGTTGTGAGTTGCTTTCAGAGGATGATTTAAACTGTAGATAATTCTGTTGTATTCTGCTAGGAAATGGATTGGCAAACCAAGTTAAACAGAGTATATTTGCATCCTGGTTCTCAGTGTCAAGGAGTGTAATGGAGATGCATTTCAAGGATGTTTGCTTCAATTTCATACATTAAGGTGGTAAATAGGCAACTCGTTAGTAGCTGATATGTTTTGTATGTCTATGTGCATTCACGCAGAGTTGATAAACCCATATGTAATAGCTGTCTGTTATTGACATGAAGACTGATTCATTGACCCTGCTGATTCATTTCCAAATGCAGTTTCCTGCCTAGGAGCTTTTATGCAGTGCCATGCAAAAATCTTAATTTTAATATTTTTTGGTTGTTTGTTTTTAATCCAGTTGCTCACTAATGTGGAAACTTCCTTCTATGAATTGTGCCTAACTGCATTACTATAGCATCACATTTTTATGGCAGGGACAGAATTATTGTTTTATGCAGTATTTGTTAACAGCCCCCAAATTCAGATTCAACCTGAACATAAAATGAAAGATCATGATGCCTTTTGCCAGCTGGGAATGACCTTGTGGTTCACTTGTTGGATTTTCTGACATACAGTGAGTGCTTGACTTGCACTTTCTTTTATGTCACACCATGAAAACCTTTATAGGTCCACATGGCAAAGGTTTCCTCATAAAAGAGAAATGTTCAATTGGTTTTAAGTTTGTGCTGGTTTGACAAAAGTAATAGATTTGGGGGTCTGGAATATGAGATCACTGATATTTTGGCATGCTCATAGTCTGTAAACACCAAGATTTTAATGTGGTTGGTTGATTTTTTTTTTTTTTTTTTTTTTTCTCTGCATCTTACAAACAAGGAAACCAAGGCATGAAAGATTTCAGGTTGGTTTGGGGTTTTTTTTGTTTTTGTTTTTTTGGTTTTTTTTTTCTGTCCAGAATTTTAGAGGCACTGGCAAAATTTTAGGAGAGTTCTGCAAAACTCAATCAAAGCTTATTACCTCTTAAAAGCAGACGGTACTTGCTTGAGCTCCTAAATACAGAGCTAGAAGCAAAATTTTAAGAGCTATCTAAAAATATATACACCTAAATACTACTTTGTATTATTATAGGTGTTTACAAAGAACACACAGTCAGTGTTTGTGTGGGTACTTGCATACATACCCATATGTAATCTATCTATATGTGTATCCGTATGTATACACGCATGTGCAGTATCTGAAATATAATATGACAGCATACACAAAATACAAGAAAATAGCAATGCTTTGATTGAATTCAGACTGCATTTTTATGGTTTCCTGCTGGGAAGGCAATACCATTAGTGATGTCCTGGGAACATACTTGCTACTTTCTTCAAGAGATCTTTATCAAGCATCAAATTATTCAACAGATCTGGAGGTCCAACAGTCACAGGACACATCAGAAAATTTCAGTGTTGAGATTATGGTTCTTTGGGGTGCTGGCTGCTGTCATCCAAAGCAGCGATCACATAAGAGCTGGCAAGAATTACTTGGCATTTCACAGCACAGGGTGTTCTGTTCCCATTGGCAGGTGATTATATTTGGGGAAAAGTTTGAGTTGAAAGGCATTATTTTATTGGATTAACTTCAATAAGTATCATACAATTATGCACACAAGCTTTCTGTGTGTGACTCAGGATTATGGTTTTTCTAACTGAAACGTGGTATTATCTACAGCCCAGTAAAGTTTTGTTTGACAGCTCTGGTAATCCCTTGTGAACATGACCAGATTGCAATTTTGATTTTGCTCTTTAAATTTTTTTTTTCTCACATCTGGCCATGCATTCATATATACTGTATATGTATACACAGTCAAACTGTTCAGTTTTAGTGCCACGAGTTACGAAAGACGACTTTAGGAAGAAACTGTAATCAAAGATCATTTGGAGAAGCAGTGGATGGCACTGTTGGATTATAATTACGAGGCAATAAAGCATGAAAATAATAAATTACAATATTTTTTGAAAAATACATAAGCTATATTATACACTCCTCAAAAGGTACAATTTAAGGTTAAGCCTTGGTGGCATGTGACATTCAGATGGTTGTTGTTGCTCTATAAAAGCTTTTGGGGTCAGCTGAAAAGGGGCCATGCCAGTATGGGTTCCAACATTTTGTGGTGTTTCCCTCATCCCAGAACTGCTGCTCATAAAGGACATTTTTTGCATTGAGAGGTCCAGCTGCTAACAGGGTAGAAGGGCTGGTGGCAGCACGGAGCTGTGCTGGGATGCTGGAGCAGGGCTGATGCTTCAGCCTCTTCAGGCAGGCTTGCAATTGCTGTCAGGAGTTGAGAGGTCCTGGAGGGCACCAGCAGCCTGCAACATTTCATATTAAAATGGGGGCATCCGCTCCCATGCAACGCAAAGGCCTATATGTACCTTGAATCACATTCATCTTGACCTATGCTAAGAAAAGCATACATTTTGACATAATTTGGGGCTGATTGTGTGTATGGAGCTTAATTTTACCCTACCTTAATGTTCCTCCTTTGGGATACTTGTTGTTCTTGACTTTCCTTTGTATGGGCTGTGAAGGGACATTTGTTACATGGTGGACCTGGCTTTTCCCCTGTGTTGTAAATATTTATTTCCTTTTTCACCACACTGCTGCCATGGATAGATTTGTAGAGGTGTGGATTACAAGGAACAAACATGTTCAAGTTCTTGTTCCACTGCAACAATCAAAATAATTCCTGTTATTTATCAGTCACCAGCACAAATTAAAAACCAGCAAGAGGAAACATAGGTGAGTTTGTGTTAAAGCACAATGTGGTGAGAAAGCTCCAATTCTTTTCTTTGCAGTCAGGCAGATGTTATGGGTTTTTGTTCCAGGTCGTTTCCAGTAGCTGGATCCTCCCTCACAGCTTGTGCTTGGTTGTGCACCTATGCAAGATGTTGTTTCACTCTCTGGATGCTGCCTGTTCTCCTCTACTTCATACTGTGTGCTTTCTGGTGGCGAAAATGCCTTCTCCACTTGCTTTGCAATTGCCAGAGGGTGCAGAAAAGTGCATAGAGACTGGACCAGCCAGGAAGACACCTCTAAGGGTGTTTTCTCTCTTCTTTTGAAGAGTATCAGGCCACAAGCAGTCAGGCTCTGTGTTTTTAAAGATGACAAAACAAGCTGAGGTGTGTGGTGGAAGCTGTTCAACCCTCAGCACGTAGAGGTCAAATCTTAAATGTTTTTATGCTAGCGTCGGGCTGTCCCACTCATTGCATTTTGAAAATGGAAAACTAGCTTCTGGTGCCACCTGAGAAAGAGAAATAAATTAAAGGAGATTTAAAATAAAGCATGGTAGTCTGGAGGAAAATACCTGCTGAACCAGCCCTGATGGGAAGCAGCTCCTTTCAGCTACCTGCTCAAGGAAGGGAGGAAAGCCAGAGGACCTGAAGAGATGGAGAGAGGTGGGGAGGAGGGAGTGAGAGGAACACAGAGGCTGAGATGATGGGGTTGGAGGGTTGTGGGAGCACTGACTATACCTTCCACTTAGCTCCTGCCCTTATTGCAGCCACAGTGCCTCACCTTGGCATTGCCAAAATGGGAACCCATGCTGTACGCCGTGTGAGGGAAGAGAGGGAGAATAAAACTAGATGTCAGATGGGAGGGGGGAGGAGGAGGGTTGTTAGAAATACAAAATACTGTTTGTTTTTTAAAATAAAAAATAGTAGGAAGTGTGATGAAGGAAGCTGAGTGTAGGCGGGGAGGAGTGCAGAAGGAAGAGAAAAGGAAAGGAAAGGAAAGGGGGAGGAGAGATATGAGGAGAGGTGAAGGGGAGATCAGGGCAGTGCTCTTTCCTTTAACTCGGTATACCGTTTGAAATGGCTATATATAGTTAAGAAATGCTAACATATGGCACTCATATAGCATATGGCACTCAAAATAGTTAAGAAATACACTTGTCTTGCAGCCAAATGCTGCCTTCAGTTGCATGGGTGTAAGTGAGGATAGGATTTATTTCATACAAGAATGTTTCTCAGATTGCTCTGACTGTTAAAATAAAGTGATGGGAGGGAGCTCCCCTTCTATTTAATCTTGAACCCTCTTTCCTCCGTGTGCTGGGTAGTATATGTGTACTAAAAGGATTCCCTCGACCCTCCCAATCTCTATCTGGCTTTGCATTCATAAAGTCTCTTGCTGAGGGTTCACAAAAGTCAGTGGAGAGACTTACAATAATTTCAACAGCCATTTATTAGGCTCATAATATCCACAAAGTTGGGACAGTTTTATACGTTTTATTTTCTTAATTGAACTTCATAAAAATACTTTTTTCCATTTGGAGATCAAAGAATATGCACAAAGCCATACTGCCAAATGAGATCTTGCTCCTTTCCAAGGAAAGAAGCATGGATTTGTGAATTAAGCAACAGCAGAAAATCCTGATTTCTGTTTCTTGTTCTGTCCCTGACTGGCCTTAGTAATCACTTGCATCTGCAGAGCAGTTCTTAAACTTCCTGTTGCTTGGTTGTATTTAAAATCGGAGGTGCTATTTGAAATAGGAGACACGATATGAAGAATGTTACACACACATGTGGAAAGGAGTAGTCCCTGTTCCTTAAGAGTTTATAATATAAATGGACAAGAGACAATGGGGGGTGAATGGAATGATTATCATCCCAGGTGAAAAGCTAATTTTTACTTAATGGAGGAAAAAATTCAGTAATTTCCTACTTAAAGAAGTACCTCCACTGGAACCAGAATAATATTTACAAAAAACATCCAACCCTTTTCACCTACAAATAAGAAAGCAATATTTATTTTGTCTAAGGCAGGGGGTTGCTTTTCTTGCTGTTTTTGTTATCTAACGATGGGACCCTGAGAGTCCTCACCCACTGCTCTCCTGTTCAGCAGCATGGTCAGAACATGAATTACAGCTCCACATGCTAGGTCTCCTGATCCTGGTCCTGAGCTGTGCAGTTTTAGACCACAGTGGCTTCAGTCAAGCTGATTAACTTTTCCTTTCTCAGTTAGATGTAGCGATGGACATCTTTTACCATATTCTCAGTTGTGACTGCTGCTATTCTACAGGGGTTAGTTGAAGGTATCCTTTAAAAGATGCTCACTACTTCTATCCCTATTAAGGAATACTTTAGGTAGGTTAAAGGTGAAGGAGAAATGCAAATGTGAGTTAGAGACATCATGCTGGGTCCTGCCAATTTCATGCTTGGTACAGATGATAAATTTGTGTACTAATTGCAGAGGGACAGTAATGATATATGGTAGATTAAGAATAAATTGTAGGAGGAAATCCACTTTGCTCAGCCTGAATTTCTCTAGGACTCCCCACACTCATGTCTTGAGTGGTACCTTTGCTGTCTCTGCAAGAAATAAAAAGTACATATCCTCCCCCTTCAACTAGCCAGCGGAGTTCTTGAAGTGCTAATCAGAGTGCTGTGTAACTTATAAGCTCGGGTTTAGGCAATGTTTGGCACTGTTGTATAGAGTAAAACCTAGGTACTGTCCTTTCAAAATAGCTGGGCACATGAAATACACTTCCAATAATGATGCAGGTGTCAGGAAAATAATATTTTCTTTCTGACACATCTTCCTGCACAAAAGTACGCCAGAAGAAAAAGTTGGGGATCTTTTTTTCTTGCTTTTTAATCAGTCTTGGCTGCAGACACTTTCTTGCAGACACTTTGCATTATATTCTTCATTCCCCTGTTATATCAGGTTTAAAGACATCATAAACAAGGAACCACGTGTATTATACATCCTATCAGTAAATATCAGTTTTGGTCAGACAAATGAAGAAATACTGCAGTAAATTCATAATAAAAAGCATATATAGTTTGTTACTGAACTCATATAAACCAAGAAGACAATTTGCTTAGTGCAAGCCATCCTTTCAGATTCGTAAATCATGCACAACAGCCTGAAACATGAGCACACTGTGTATTATCTCCCCCAGCTCTGCCATATCTTGTCAGAGTTCTGAGTTTTATTGAAGTTTGCTATCCTTTCAGAGCATGTGAACTTTTTGGCTCATTAGGACAGCAATGTCTCATACAACTCAATTAGAGTTGTATCACCAGCACTCCCTCACATTCTACTCCTGAACTTTTATTGCTTCCTCCGCCTGCGCATCCTTCGTTACCTTTGTAGTTTTCGTGGAGATTTCCTGAGCGTGAGCCTACACACCACGAGATGACCTGAAAAGCCATGCCACACAAAGTGCTTAGTGATGTGTATGTTAGTCATCTGCCTTACTAAAAGTTACACTTATGCCAGTCGTTTTCAGATACCCTAGGATGCTCTTTTGCTTACTATAATTTCTCCTTTAGAGCTCTTAGTCATTTCTTAGTCAGACCACCCCCAAGGGAAAAACTCTCCTCCAGACTTCTCATCTTTTTTTTTTTTTTTTTTTAAATGCAACCTCCAGAGTAAGCAGATTTTGTTAACGTAGCTTGCAGCTTTGCATTAGTCAGAATACTCTAGTAAATCACATAATCTTCCTTGCTCTCTCTAGCCTTGGAGCAAGTGGGGCGGGTTTCAGCATCTATTTCCAGTGTCAGCTTCTGATAGTGAAAATGAACATTATTGAATTCTCCTGCTATGGAATGAGAAGTCACTCTCTGCTCTTTTGTTTATGAAGAGTTGTTAGAGAAAGCAGATGAAAATGAATCTGTGATTAACAACTAATTGTTTCTTTTTGCCACTGAAAACCTACTTTTAAAGCAACTATTTCAATAATATTAACATGCCTTCACTTCAAGCCATGTAGCTCATCAAGCTCTCAACCCCTTTTCCCCCAGTCCACAGGCCAGTCCTTTTGCTGCAGGACCGCGCTCTGTGCTTAGAGCTCAGGCTTTGTGGCGTCCAGCACCCCGCTTGCCTCTCTCTGCGGCACAGCCACGTGCTGATGGATCTGCCACCAGGCCGTTGCTGCCTTCCCCCCTGGCTGTCTCACGGACACCACCACCACCTGTCTTCTGTTACAATCCTCCGTTATATCAATTGCTCTAAAGAATCAGGGAATAAACGTATGTCCCCTCCAGAGCCTTAAACCCACAATCATGGGGAGATTTTTCCTTTCAAGAAGAGGAAAGAATCTGAATAGCCTCTTCCATGAATATCCCACAGCCTTTATGTAACTTTTTCTAAAATTAAATTCATCCATGTTATGTCTATTCCTTTCCAATGTTTTCCTGATCGCATGATGCGATCCTTCCAGTGGAGACGACTGGTTTATATTCCCTTGTGAGCAAAGTGGAAACTTGTTAATGAAAATGTCATCACAGCAAATGCTTTTAATTCTCTCATAACCACAGGCAGCAGTATGTATAACATTCACTTGCCAGCCCCCTGTATGCCTGTCCATTGGAGCTACTGCTTGCTCTGGGGCAACTGTGTGGTTCGCTCTCTGCAGATGCTAGCAGAGGTTTTGGCTTTTCAAGGAGGCGTATTAATTTCATTGGCTAAATTTTGACCTGAAAAAAACTTTTTGCCAAGCGGTACCCAGTCAAAGCCCTGGGAGGTCCTGATACCTGGGAGTAACTCCCTGCATTTCCACAGATGTTATTTAAAAAAAACCAAACACCCCAAGCAATAGTGCTCTCTGTCCACATATCCTATTAAAATGATGTAAGTCTTTAGATATGGTCCTACCCTTAAGCATTTGGGTCCACTAGCATACTTACAAATATCTGTATGGCTCATCTCTGGGCCTGAAACCCTGTTCAACAAAACTTAGAAGCAGGCGCTTCAAGAGGAAGTTGTGCCTAACTCAGTCCCCATGCCACAGGAGATGAATTAACAGATAAAAGGTAGGCAACAAAGCTGTCACAAGAATAGAGTAAATATATAGTTAAATAGTGTGTAGAGATGCAATACCTACCTGGCTAGAAGGTGATGTTTTGGTGGGCCTGGGAACAGAAAGAGGGTAGAAAAGTTTGAGAAGGTTGTGTACCCAAAAAAACAAGCAGATTGTTCCAAGATGCAAATAGAAATATTATACCAATATTTTTGTGCTCAGTAGGTTGTTGGAGGTGCAGCTACCAGATTTGCACCTCATAATTTAAGTATTCTGCTGCTCTGATATTTTTCCCAAGGCATATACCCTGTATTTACCACTGGATTAACCCCGGTCTCCTGGTACGATATGTTGGCTGTTTTCTGGCAAACACACTTTGAGTTGCCTTTTTCAATAGTTCACACCTCATTTTATACCCTCAGATATATTGGTACCTTTTCAGTCCAGCTACTGTTTTTAGTAGAAAATGTTTTCCCTTATGGAGCCAAGGAGATGTGAAGCAATAGTATCTACTAAAAAATCCATCCTTTGTCCCTCCTGAATTTTAGGATTTTTTTTTCATGTGCTTTAACATGAGCTTTCTACACACATACTCCTCCCTCTCACTGTTCTCCTGATAACTCTTACATGCAGTGTTTTATGAGACCTGTTATGGTACAGCAGCATCAGCTCTGCAAAGGTGAACAAACGAGGCCTTCAGCACAGAGAAACTCAGGAAACCACCTTCAGAGGGCTGACCAAAGCCAAATACGTACTTTGTATTCCATGGGAAAGAGCAGCCTGACAATAGTAGCTACATGGGATTATAGTTAAGTCCTTTTATTTTTTTTTTTTTTTTTAAATTTTTAAAAATAGTCTAATATATTTTTTTTCAGGTGGCTGTTTAGCAGCAACAGCCCAGTTCAGTACTCTGAACTATCTCTATCTTTCACCAAGGGCATGAACCTGAAAAGGGTTGTTCCAAAGCAAAAATGATGCGATATCCTTCAGTTAAGGATAGATAAGTGCATCAGCTACTGAAGCACTACTGAAAATGCTTTAAGTACATTTAGTCATTGTGCCGAAGATATTCCGTGGCTGAAAAGTGGGTTTTTTGAGTCTGCTTTTATTGCATTAGGTCTAGCTGTTGTTTTCGAAGGAGTTATGATAACACAAGTTTATATATTGCTATCAATACTAACAGGATAGGGGACACAAAAATGTACATTTACAGATTTTCATGTCTTTCTGACTGGATTAAGATCTAAGACAAATGTGTGTAGTGATGGTATGAGGCAGATAGAAAAGCAAAGCTCTATATGCACTATATGATCCTGATGAGTTTAATTACTATGTACATCACTAAGTGCAACCTGAGCACAACAACAATAGGAAAATTAGTTAGATCAAATATATAGAAAAAAACATCTAAAAGGAGAAATTGCTCTAAATAGGTTAAGTGTCTCCAGCTTCCCCCAGTTGAGCCAAGCTGCTTGTTTTCAGATCCAGAGAGATATATTGCTTAGTTTTACAAGATATAATGTGTTTAATATGTACATTTCCCTTGCTTCTCCTCTGGACTATCTGAGCATCTTCCACACAATAACAGATTTATCTCTACAATCACTAAGAAATTTTTGTAAACCCCTTTTTAGTGCTTATCATCAGGGATGCTTAAATCCTCATAGCTGCCATGGTTTTAACTGTATTTCTGAGTGCTGTGAGCTAAAGCCACCAAGGGAGCTCTAATTTTTAGGCATCTTGGTACTATTGCCTCAACCCGGAGTTAGGTATCATGGCTGTATGTGCTGTGATTGTGAAGGATCTTCAAAGTGGGAGAACAACTAGCTTCAGTGACAGAGCAGTAAATAAAAAGCGAACAAATTTATGTGTGTGGTGACTGAAAGTGGGCTGATACGCATGTGCCTGTATGAGCGGAGTTGGTAAACTCAGTTTATGTGCATTTATTCCTAGCTACAAATGCAGCTGGAAGCTAACTGACTGGGAATATCGTGAATAAGCATGTCTCCCTCTTCAGGCTTAGGGGCTTCAATTCTGGTCTGTAAGAAGGTACATCCTTCCCTTTGGATTTGGAGACATCTGAAGATGTTTTGGTGTTGGGAACTGGTGAAGACCAGACTACAACCTCTTATGAGTGGATCTAGTCTCCAGTCAAGGTGAAAAGCAAATTAACTTGAGTCTCTGCTATGCTAGTTAGTTTCTTACTAGTTTCTGGTGCACAAAAGACAGTACTAGCAGAAATAGTATTTTAGGAAATAAGGGAATAGACCAAGGCAGGAGTCAGGCTTGTGAGCCAAGTACCTCCATAATTTAAAGTCAAAGAAGCTAAGCAACTGCTCCCAATCTTAGCGTTTTCCATTGATTAATATGCTGGTACCCTTTGCTGGCCACAGCTAGACCTCTTTCCAGCAGTGAGCTCCCCAAAGTGATCAAAGGGTTTTTAAACAAACAAAACCAAAATATCCCCCCCCCATTTGATTAAAATAAAACCCAAGAACTTTATAATTAGAAAAAGCTCAGAGTAGTCATATCAGACAGAAGAGAAATTTTGTAAAATTTATATACCTTCCCCCTACCTCACCAGATTGGTTGTTGCTTCCAGCCAGCCTGGTGATTTCCTAGCAGCAGCAAGTGTTAGCCGACCACTAGAAGATGCTTCTTCACGCCTTGACCCCTGCCTATCTATTTCATCCTCAAGACTCCCATGTCACTTGAGACCTTTTTGCCTGCTACTGCACTTTGCAGGCTCACTACCTGTCAAGGCAGGTCTTTATGCTCCCCTTTCTGAAGGCATATATAACAAATAGCTGTCACAGATAATTTTGCTGGCTTTTCTCTCACCATGTGGGTTATTCTGGAGTCCACCCTGATGCAAATCTCTCCATCCATGAAACAGGAAGTTCAGGCAACTAACCAAGAGCTGCGGTTTGGATTGTGAAGGTCAGGTGCCTA
Organism: Chlamydotis macqueenii; assembly: GCF_036417535.1. Lineage (NCBI taxonomy): Eukaryota > Metazoa > Chordata > Aves > Otidiformes > Otididae > Chlamydotis > Chlamydotis macqueenii. The sequence goes on from NC_141557.1 coordinate 55,833,058, forward strand.
AAAATAAGCTGCAGCCATGCTCAGCCCAGGGCTGTGCACTTAGAGCTGGGGGACTAACCTACAGAAGACCCAGAGCCTAACATTATTTTTTTATAAGGCCAAGAGAGGAAATTTTCCACAGATGCTCTGCCCTCCATTTTGAACTCAGCTCATAAACAAGCATTATTTTTCATGGAGAAGATTACTAGAAATGGATGTACTTTGAAACCAAACCAACTGTATAAAAGAAATACCAGTATCAAAATATAAGAAAAGTTGCAAGTCTTTCAATAAGCCTGCTTTTCTGACAGTCGCAGAAAAAGATGATGAGGGGAGAGATAGGAGAGAAGAGACTAACAGGATCTTCACATTTTTCTCAGGTGTGGGGGTATTGAGATGTTGGCTACCTCCATTCTGATACTGCTTGTGCCTCTGATTTTTAAAAGAGAGCAGACTCTCAATTTGGAATCACTCCTCAGAAGAAAAACTTTTAGGTTCTTCTTAAAAGTTTAGTTATAACAAGGATATTTGATAGACTGTATTTGGGCTAGTTGAGAAATACTAGGCCTTTCCTATAAGAAGAAACAAACACTTCCTGTCTAATTCAACAATGTTCAGTGCCTTTTCTTTCCCTTTTTCTAGGAGCAGAGTTAAAGCAAGCACGTGTGTGTGGAAGCAGGAGAGGAGGAAGGGCTCCTGCTTCAAAGGGAAAGGAAGTGTCTTTGGGGTGTGAAGTACAAAAGAGGGTAAAATCCCACTAACAACAACCATACTTTTGGTACTGAAGTTAATATCACATTTTTTTTTACACTGGCGTCTCTGGGACTACTGCTCTTGGCAAGGATCAGTGCAAATGCAGGCCTGTGTTGGGTTAGAGCTTTGGTGGTCCATGCAGGCAAAATGCAAGTAAATGCCCTGGGTTTCCTGTGCTGGTTCTTTTTCTCTACATACTTAAACCACCCAGCCAAGGCAAATAAATAGGCAGTTAGAGCGTGGGTATGTAGTTGGCAGCCTAGGGAAGGATTTTAATGAGAAAGAGTGCCCACTTCTCCTCCTCCTCCTCCCCATTTTACTCCTTTTTAGAATGAAATTGCAAGCACCTTCATTAGGGAACAGCTGGGAAAAGCAATTTCTTCGGAGGCTTGGCTACTTCTCCAGTGTTTTCTGCTGTCACACGCTCAAGCCATACCTGGTTTGATTCCTTACTGCACAAGAGTGCTCCTCCAGCCATGCCGCTCCTGGGGCAAGGCGCCCGAGTCCTTCACCTTTCCACCATCAGCCAAACCGTATCTGCTTTAGATTACAGTACTCCTTTTTAGCTCTCTATTACATTCCTTCTTCCCCCCTTTCTCCTCATAGAAACATATTCCATAGGTTGGAAAAATCTGTATGAATTGGCCCCCCAGGATCTTGTATCTCCTGTTTCAAGCCAGCGTGCTGTGGGACCTCTGGCCCCACCAAGCATTCCCCTGCAGCAGTAAATGGTACTTTACACTGTAGCTCAGGAAGCTTTCTTTTCCCTGCATAGCTGAGAGTGTTATTGATAAGACTCAGTTCTCTGTTGTCTAAGGACCATCTGTTACTGGAAGAGGCAAATACTTTGCATTTTTGGTGATAATTTGTTCTATGAGAAAAGGCGACTGCTGAAATGAATTGATGGCTCAGTCCTGGAAAAGCAACTTTAATGATAAACTCTGTCACCACACTTGGTATTAAATGGCATTAAATGCCATTACGGTGAGACTCACAGTGACAAGGTCCAGGACTGAGTAGGCAAGGATCACTTCTTTTAATTGGTGAGTTTTCTCTAGTACCCAAAGGTCATTTGAGAACATGCATTTAATGGATTAGAGAAGCCTCTTAGGCATCAGTCCTGGGTCTCACAACATTCTTGAGGTGGGTGCTAAAATGATGCCAGCTGACACACTGCTGTGGTTTATTTATTTATTTTTCCATCCCGCAGTGAGGGGTATGTAGGTCAGTGCTGAAACACATCTGTGAGGTCCTGTTAGAAAGCTTGGACTACCTGTTCCTGAGTTGAACTGGTTTTGGACTCAACTAAGAACTGTCCTTTTCATACAAGCACTGACTTTACTGTGAACTGTCAAATGAAGAGAGGGAAAAACTGGTACAGAGTTTAGTAAATATTTAACTCCAAAGGCAACTCTTATTTTCCTATGGGTGCTTGTGCAGTGTTTAGACTTGCTGTCAATTCTAGTCATTGATGGAAAATGCTCACCTCACAGCCCTGCACAAAGGGAGATGTGATATCAAGGAAATAGCAAGTTAAGCCAGTTCAGCAAGCAAAGATGACGTGTCCAAATGAATTTATCTGGGAACTGAGGCTCCCATCTCATTTAAGAGTTGTACTTGCTAAACCAGCAATTCCTAAACATGGCCACCGGGACTTTGTGTGCAACCACCGTGTAAAAGCTCACTTTTCATTGCTCTGTGGTGTGTGGCTAGACGTGCGACCACAGCACAAATTAATCTGAGAGCTCTTGAGTCGAGGGCTGTTTTTCTACCGCTCTCCTTTGGAACTGTTGTGGGCTATCATGTGCTGAACTGATCACAGGTATTTTAAAACACTACTGCTAAACAGTGATCTTGGAAAGTTCAAAAAGTCACTTCTAATCAGACTGTATTGTAGCCTGATCTATTGTCATGTCTACTGCCTGCAGTAACAGGTGGTTAAGGCTGATGTTGCAGGGAGTCACTTTTAGCTCTTGCTTCTAAAGCTTTCTGTTTAGGTAGCTGGCAGTAAAGGTTTTCTGTGAGTAAATGGAGCATTTATACATGCTTTTTAGGTTATAGACTTGAATTTCCATGGCTAGTCCAAGGGAAAATACCAACAGCTGAGCTGTAAGTACTGGAAATATGACATTTATAATAGGCATATTGATGCAGTCTTAGCTGTGGTAAGCAGCAGGGTGGGAGCTGTATTAGCACAGTTTACAGGAATAGGAGCCAATGAGAATTAAACTTTCCTGTTTGCTAATCTTCTAATAAGTGAATTCCTGAAGATTCTATCTTCTGACTTATCTTTAACGCTTTAACAGAGGTTCTTTGTAGTAGGTGCTGGAAATAAAGCATAGAGGCACATTCAACATGAAAGGTTCTTTTATAACTGTGATCTCTCTTTAAAAAGTCAGACTTTGCAGTAGGTTGGGTATTCTGGTTAAGGTGAGGCTTATGGTACTTGCTAGTTCTGTGAAGGTCCTACAAAGATCATTAAAAGCTTCTGTTACCACAAACATTTTTGCCTATTCTAGTGTCTTTGATTTTAACAATTTCAAGAAAACTGTAATTACTATACAACATCAAGCCACATTAGCCCTATGTCATCTTTGACAGGAACCATTCCCTTTTCAAGAAGATGGAAGAAACCATGTAGATAATGCCACAGATAACCAACAAAATAAGGCAGTGTTTTTTGTTAATCCTACCTGGAGTGTGGCCAAGAAGATAATACTCCCATGTGCAGTGGCTAAGAAGAGGGGACAGTTGAGTGCATACACACACACAAGTATTATTATTGAATTCCTTTTTTCTTGAACCAAAGATGACCTTTGCTTACTTTAATTGATTTAAAATCCATTACTTGTGTTTCCCAAATAAAGAAGGCTTCCATAGGATGACAGCCTACCATGTATCCAGTGTATTACTGTACTTGTGTAAATGGTAGTGAGGTGATTCAAGGCTGATTCTTTCCTAAGTGAAAGAAGAATAAACTATAACACATCTATAATGTGTTGATAGCATTCACAGGGGTGGTTACTGAGGAGCAGCTGACTTGAGATAATTTGTTCTTGCGTCCATAATGCCTATCATGGTAATGCTGGGAAAAGCATGTATAGTGCCAGTCTCCTCAGTATTTGACAGTAAGCATATGCTACACTGTTTTTTCCTTAAATGAATCCTGAGAATTAGTATAACTGTCTTAGATTCGGTGCCATTTGGATTTGGGTAACTAAAGAAAGTGGATTACTAAAGCAGACTCTCCTGCCCTCATTTGGCACCATGTACAACATGAACATACATGTTAACATGGTCTCTAACTAAGTGATCACATACCACTTCTTTCCTCCTACATCTCTGCCTTGTTCAGTGAAAGTGATTAGCTTAGCAAATTATGTGACATTGGAAATAAGATAGAAGGAATTGCGCAGCATTTAAGGCTGTGTAAGAGGGCACCATTCAGTATCCTTTTATAATGCCACTGTAGAGTTCCCAATTATGATGTAAGAGAGACCATTTCTGCCAGTAGAAGGACTGACATAAAGGAAAGAGGGGTGCTGAGCCTGCAACTCACCATCTGCAACTTTACAGCATGACAAAATGTGGTCATTTTGACCTGGTAGCACTTTACTACATGCTAAATGTAGTAGCACAGTTTATACTGGTGTAAGAGATTAATGGAGAATCTGGCACTTGTACTTCTGGTCCTGCTTCTTCTAGTAGGCTTATGAAAGGTCTTCTCCACGCACACCTTTAGTATAGGTCTAAACAAGGGAGATCAACTGCACTAGAATACCACTGTTGATATGCTTCTGCTTTGAGATCCCTGCTAGCAGGCCTTGGAGAAGAGCAAAGGATTTAGCCTCTTGAGAGCTCTTTCTAATTTGTACAGGACGTTTGGCAAACTACAGAGCTCTCCTACGTAATTTGGACTGAGAGACAATTGCTGATCTAGTCAGGAAAGAGATAAGACTTGGTACGGGAGAGGATATGACAAACTGAATCAAAAGTACTGGCAAAGCTTTTAGTAGAAGCTAGCACAGCAACTGCTTCTACTATATTGACTTTAGTCAGAGATATCAGATTTTTCCCTTCCCCCATTCCATGAGAACTGAATTTATATACAAAGCTTAGAAGAAAAGTGGTAAGGGAATTTTGAAACATTGTCCCTGGTGTCGTATTTCAGCCCCGATCGGACCAGACTACGCAGTCTCTCTCTCACTCCCCCCACCTTCCGAGAAAACAGGGAGAGAAAATATAAGAAAAACGGCTCGAGGTTTGAGATAAGGACAGGGAGAAATCCTTAAAGTTACCGTCACAGGCAAAACAGACTCGACTTGGGGAAAACTATTCATTTATTACTACAAATAGCAGGATAATGAGACAGAGAACAAGATAACCTCCTTCCACCCCTCCCTCTTCCCGGGCTTAACATTATCTCTACTACCTTCCCCCCCCAAGCGGCACAGGGGGGAAGAGGGAATGGGGGTTGCGGTCAGTTCATCATACGTTGTTTTACGCCACTGCTTCGTGGTCGGGGGAAGAACTCCTCACGTTCCTCCCCTGCTCCAGCGTGGGGTCCCTCCCACGGGCCACAGTCCTTTGTGGAACTGCTCCGGCGTGGGTCATCTCTTCCACGGGTGCAGTCCCTCTAGAACAGCTGTCCCAGCGGGCCCTCCACGGGCCACAGCTGCCTTCAGGCATCCACCTCCCCCAGTACGGGGTCCTTCATGGGCTCCAAGTGGATCTCTGCTCCTCCGTGGACCTCCATGGGCTGCAGGGGGACAACCTGCTCCACCATGGTCGTCACCACAGGCTGCAGGGGAATCTTGGCCAGGAGCCGCATTACTCCTCCCCCTCCTTCTGAACTGACCTTGGCGTCTGCAGCCGTTCCTCACAACAGGCTGGTAGATGTCTCTCAGGATCTTTTTTTACATCTTATTCACTTCTCATCTCCTCTCCACTTCTTGCAGCTGGGCTGGACCGAGTCGGGCCCAGTCAGCTGCCTGGCGAGAGGCCAGAGGGTGAGGCCTGCAAGGCCCATGAGGCCTGCGCCTCCCCCTCTGCGCCTCTGCCCCCACTCAGCTTCTTCACATCTTCTCTCCTCTCTTTTTTCTGTTTTCCCCTTCTTAAATAAGTTATCGCAGAGGCGTTATCACGGAACATTCTGCTACCAATCGGCTCGGCCTTGGCCAGCAGCGGGTCCGCCCTAGGCCCGGCCGAGTCCACTGAACAAAGGGGAGCGACTTCTAGCAGTTTCCTACAGAAGCTACCACCTTAGGCCCCCCCTCACTAACAAAACCACAACACCTGGGTATAACTGGTGCTAATAATCTATAAACGCAATAAGCATCAGATTTAATCCTCTATCTCCTCAGAAAACAATAAGGGAAAAGTGATATGCAAGATTGTCAGCCTATGTTTCAAGTTGGCTTTGAAATGAGTTAGCAGAAGTAGAAAATCCCCCTCATCTCCAAGTGTTTCCGGAGTTTTGTTATGAAGGATAATCATTTGAGGGGAAAAAAAGAAAAAACATATGCCACATGCAATATGCTCTCAAGATCATTGATCAAAAATACTGTTGCTGTATTATGGAGTCTACTTAATGTATGCTTTACACAGTAAACACAATGGTATGAATTTGAGAGTGTTTTGAGAGTAATCCAGAATATATCATTTGAAATAAAGACTGTAAATGTTTTAATATATTTAATTACATGCAGTTGACTCCAATCTGACTGAACAATTCCTGGTGAATGATTTATTCAACATATTTTACTACTACTCCTGCCACAGAGTGGCCCTGACCAAAAGCAAACAAAGCACCTTGTTTGCACTTATGCAGTGTTTTCCATGCTTAGAGCACTGGAAAAATATTAATTAATTTTCATGACGCTGTTGTTATAGATATGTTACACTAGTACTGACTGAGTTTGGAGGTTTTATTGTACCTGGCCATGTAGCTTGATATACCAAGACCTAGATCAGCCTCTGAAGAATTTATAAATGGACCAAACAGATAAAGGTCATTGATCAGATGCCTCATCACCACTGGCTTGGAGAACAGCTGCTCTCATCTGCTTTACAGAGGGAGTCAAACTAGGGTGAAAAATAAAGCAACTTGCCAAAAGCGGCACAGTATATCTAGTGGTAGGTTTATGCTTTGCCACTACCCATGAACTGAATGAGAGAAAATTTGCTGCAACGTGAAAAATTTGGGTAAGTAGCTATTTCTTTCAACAAGTTATAAGTAATCTAAGACAATATTTCAAATTTCAGAAGAAATGTTGTTCAGATAATGTGTCTGTTATCTGAAAGATAACCTAGCCTGAGAGCAGTCTAATATTTTACATATAAAATACACGTCTCTAGATATGCATGATTTACACAGGCTATTTCCAGGCTGATGTACCTCCTAGAAGTTAGAGTGAGAAGGTGATGACCATCTGGTTCACAGCTAGATGAGAAACAGCTCCATGTTGTCAGGAGGAGCTCAAAGGCAGGAACAATGCGTGAAAGACACCAGAAGGATGTTGGGGACTAATTTTAGGCAAGTGGGCAGGGAACACAAATAAGGAAGAAGAGGGATATAGGCAGAAATGGAGATTACCATGGAAGCGTGAGAAAATTCCTCTGAGTATAGAAATGACTACAGAAGGATTTGAAGAGAAGAATGTGATTAGATGAGTGGGGGAGGAAGGTGATTTTTTTTTTTAGCAGCATAATTGGTACTATTGAGTGAGAAGGAAGGCAGGCAGGCAATGGTAGTTAATCGATTCTAGAGTTGGCAGAATATAATACAAGGAATGGCAGCAGTTTCAAAAGAAAATGTTTAGAGGAAGCAAGACTTTTTGGACCTAAACAGTCATCAAGGGAGGAACCGAAAATTTACAAGTGCTCCTGTATCTGCAAATCATTGGGATTTCCTTTAAAACTTACTGTATAGAAACAGCAGCTGTAGAAGAGAATCAGACTAAAAGTTTTGAGCAGCTAGCAAGCAATCTTAGTGTTCTCAGGACTGCTACAGTTTGTCCAGTGATCAAAACGGGTACTTCAAATGAATCGTTTAGCTGCCTTTCCTATGGAAGAATATCATTTACCCTTGCTTAATAGTTTCTGAGGACCTCAGCATGATTTGTAGCCAAAGTATTGAGCCTTTGCAAGAAGGAAGCTGTGCGGCTCTCATGAGTTAGACGGCAGCGTGTGCAAGAGTCAGACCATGCTATGCTAGTGTATCTGTTCAGGAGTTGCAAACTCAGCTATGCAGCTGGCTCTCCGTAAGCAGTCAACTTGTCTGTGTTTTTACAGAGGGAAAAGGGGAAATGTGGCATTTAAAACTTGTAGGCAAAAATATCTGGCAAATCATGCTGAGAATATCCATGCTGTGTGTAGACCACTGAACTGCTCCACCTGCACTCGACTGGCGGATGCTGCAGCATCCAAGTGCAACACACAGGAACCTTACACCAACATGCACACACATGCATAACCGCGAAACCATGGTGTGGTGCAGCTTGTAAAGGGATCCCTCAGCAGTCATCACCTGACAAGGGCTGCAGTTTGAGATTAGCAGGGTCGCCCGGGTGGGGTGGGTTTGAATAGTGCAACAGCCTTGAAAAACATTTGTACAGTTAAAACAGCACCTTGGTGACAATGCACATAAATTTTAATCGGCTCACTTCATCTGGGCAATGGACAAAGATAATACACTGGAAGAAAAGGGAGAGTGAGACAGAGAGGGCAAGGGAGCAAGAACTCTTGTTTGCTGGAATAGATATTAAATTTCAAGTCTCAAGAGGGAAGTGTGAAAACAAAGAAAACATATTATAAGAAGTCACAAAGGGTATGCCCTGGCAGTAAATCATCCCTAAATGACAAATGCACAAGGGGAGGTATTCTTTAATCACACCCTTTAGCAGGTTGGCATCCTTACTAATTCGTTTGAGGGCGGGGGGTGGGGGACAGGCCCTGGCTGCGCCAGCACAGCCTGGCTGATCGCAGCACAGCTGCGTTTTCTCAAGACCTGCGTCGTTCTTGAGAACCGGAAAAAGTCCTTTTGAGCCCTGGGCTGATACGCTGTACCATCTTTTGTGCAGCTGTAATTTTGACAGGGGGAGCCAATTTGAACTTCTGTAATCCTCAGCCCCAGACACCTCCAACGCCTGAGACTGTGTGTGTTTTTTTTTTTCCAAAGGTTTTTCAGCTGTGCTCTTGAGAAAGTCACTCCATCCAAAGAAGAAAAAAACATCTGTCTGACTTTGTCCAGGAGATTGTTTCTATAGCTGTAACATTTTGAAAAGCAGGGGAAAAAAAAGTTATTTTTCCAAGCCTGTCTACCCATATTTTTCATTTTTTATATCCTCCTCTGTGATGGACATAATTTCCTGCCCCTCCTTTCTTTTAACCACTGTTGACAAAAAAAAAGAGAAGGGGAAAAATAAACCTAAGAAACTGATTGAAACTTCACTTAGGGTTGCACAATGATCTTAAATTTTCCCAAGACTTATATTTTGGGAGGGAGCTGTTTTATGAATGGATATAAGGCTGACACATGAAACGCGTGGGATCTGTCTGAGTGCCTTGTCTGGGTCAGCTGTGACATCTGGCTCTTATGAATCTGGCGTATTGTGACTCACTAATACACAAATAGTAATCCTTGATAGTATCCACTTGTGATGCTTTGCGGGTGCTGTCACAAACAACGTCAAATGCCAGAGAACAGCCTTAATTCTGACCTGCACTGCTGCCCCAGGCCAAGGCGGCTAGTGGGGCTCAGTGCTAGCTGGGGGCATTGAGGGCCTCACCCCACTCCCTCGGCAGCGCGGTGGCTCCTCGTGGCACTGCTGGGCACGTGGGTGGTGGCACCTCGTGGGTCTGTGGGTTTCTCTTTGCGTTTGCTGCAGGGCAGAGCCCATGCTGGTGCACGGCCCGTGGGGTACTGCTGTTGATGGAGAGGGTGCTTTGCAGCGCAGCTCCCATCTGATGTTTGCTGTCCCCAAAGCTGTTAACAACAGCAAACCTTTCAACCTCTCAGGCCCCCTCTCCTGCCCTATATCTATGTGCAGGCAAGGTGAGCAGCTCGGGCCTCCATCAGCTGTGATGAGGTTTTGTATCAGAGGGAATTTTGTACTGAGACCGTGATCTATGGGTGGGCATGGGGGCAACAAATGTCATAGTCATTGTAGGGGCAAGTGTGCAAGTTAATGCAACCCTCCTGATGCCTATGACGTTGCCTAGATGGGCTTAAAGAACCTGTTAGTGTGATAAGGCACCCCATGTTGTGATACAGTTCAGGATAAAATACAGTTAGAATTGCAGGAGGGCATCAGTGAGAGGAGAATTCACCTCATTTAACAGCAGCTTTTTTTTCCTAACGTGTTTCTGAAATTAAGGGCTTGTGAATTCAGGATGGTTCAAAAGATGGGGGTGATAGCATGTGTAAAGTCTGGCTTGTGTTTCCTGCACCTCTTCTAGCTGGAGCAGGGTCTTTAGGATGGGCTAGACACTAGCCCTAGTCTTACAGCTTTGGATTTTTCGCTGTGGAAAGCTTAACAACTGGTTTTCTGACATGCCGCATAGTGAGTTAATTACTTTAATTTTTAAAATTTGCTGTCTTGGAAGGGGCCACAAATGGACTGACTGCATACAGAGCAGAGACCATGGTGAGGGAAAGACGTGATGTGCTGAGGGACCAGGCTGACCCTAGCTCATTCTGGATGCCAGGAATGTCATATACAAGCTCAGCGTTTAGGCACAACAAGATGATTTAATCCCTAGTGGCAGAAAAATGGGGTTCAACATTAACTTTACTTTTACACAGGGGTGAATTTCAAAAGGTTAGACTTCAGGATCAGTGCTGTCAGTGGGAGTGGTATATGCACTATAAAGGCTAACATCCTAAATTTATAACGTATTGTAGTGTGACTGCTTGTGCCTGCCCATCTGTCACCCCAAATAGTGATTCGAGTTGGAGGAAAATGAGGAATTCTTGCTGGGAACCCGCTCTGGAGACTGCAGCACCATCCTTTGGTGGCCACAAGTGTAATGCCGTCTCTGCCAGGGCTCCTCCAGAGGCTGCATTTTCATCCTTTCCTGGTCTGTGGTGAGCTCTGAGCCCCACATAGCTGCCTGGAGCCCCCATATCCTCTATTTTCCTCACTCCTCGAGTACAGTGCAAGGTAAAGGAGACAACTGCATTGCAACAGTGAATATTTTTCCTGTCATTTTTGTTGTAGCAAGTGAGGATTATTTGAGGATTATAGCTATCTGGGGAGAACTCTGCTTTAAGTAATTTTTGATATGAGGAGGGATTGGCAGTTGTTTTTTCACCTGTGGCGAGAGTTCACATATTGTCTCTATAAAATTTTAGAGTGGATGGAAGGCAGTGATTTATTAGTGGTTTTGTATTATAGCACTACCTAAGATACCTAATAATAGGTGAAGACTCCTGCAGCCCTGTGTGTTAATTGTGCTTAGCAGCATACAAACACATAACAAAACACAGTACTGAAAAACTGACTTTTCAAATGCAAGACAAGAGTCTTGCGCTTCAAGGGGATGAGTGATAAATTTTGAAACAAGAGAATAAATGTGTTTCAGAAGCATTTTTGTTGTTGTTTTGTTTCCTTAAATTTCCCCACACATGAACAAATTCAATCCAGAAGAGCCAAGAAACCTGTAATGGATGAAATGTTTTACACATATGTGATGGAAAACTCCACTCTGCTAAGTCAAAAAGCAGCTTCTGAAGAACTTAATGTGGCTAGAAAGTCACAGGTGCCTGACCCCTCTGGCCCTGTTACATCACTGCTGCATATGCTTGGACTTCTTTCACCGCTTTTTCAAATCTGCCATATGGAGAGATCATATTCTGCTAACCCGAATCTTCCAGAACGCTTTGCAGGACCTCGTGCCAGAGAAGATTCCCCACATCTCACTCTTTTATCCTCACACAGGAGCATTAGTGAACTAAACATCTCTCATTTCAACTTCCTCCCAGCCCCACTTTTTTGGCTCATGGATTATATCTCTTTTCAGCAGCTGTTTTTCAGCTGACATTTAAACTAAGCTCACATCCTTAAGGTTGATTTCTAATGTTTCCTTGAAAAAAAAATAAGTGCGCACACAGACATACAGGCACAGACACACACGCTTACCCTATGAATTCTCCACTGAACCCAGATAACGCTGAGTACATGGTAATACCTGCTTTTGGAGACTGCTGGCATCCCAAGCTTGCATTTACAGTGGGTAGCAAACTGTTCACCAGAGAAATACCTAACTCAAGGGCTATACATCCAGCTTTTGCACCTCTCAGATGCTGGTTCAAATCCAGCTCAGGTCTGTAGTGACTGTAAAAGTTTATTACCATCTGAGAGCTGTTTGGTGGTCCTCAACCAGTAAGCAGGTGTCCGGCTCATAAAAGGGAGCAGAGGAAGAGCACTGTGGTTAACGCACTGGACTGATGCACCAGATTTCTTGGTCCCCTTCCCAGGTCTGCCACAGATAGTATAGCCATAGGCAAGTCCTCTGTAAGTGGTGATAATATCCATGTGCCTCATGGGAGTATTGTGAGGATATGTTCATTAATATTGCTGAGATGCTCAAATACAATGGGAACAAGGAGCTTGGTAGAACTAGAAAAGCAGCTATCGTGTGTTGGCAACCCCAGGGAGAGGCTGTGAGATGGATGGGTGTAATAAATGGTCTGCAAATGAGGTGTACGCTCATAAATGACCTGTACAGTCTCAGCACCTGGACATAACATTTCTACATGACAGATGAATTATTATCCCTGTGTGACTTGTCCTGTGGACAGACAAATAGGAAACTGATAGTAGAGGTTATGTGCACTTTTTTTAAAGGGATGTAATGCTCGGTACAAATACTCTGAGTTCCCTGGCCAGCTATAAGGCACGATATATCAGCCTCCAACCCTGTTATTCTGGTATACCTCTGCAAATGATAACATAGGCTCCTGCTTGATCCTCTGTAAGGAGGAAGCTTCAGTGTTAGGGACCATAGGGTATCCTACAAAAGGTGTTGCCTGGAGGAGCTCCTGCTCCATGTTTTGAAGACTAAACTTTTGCTGTCACCTCAGCTCTGCATGAGGAGAAGTGGGATGAGACCTGCTTTCAGGAGCCACCTGAGTCATATTTCTTCTGTTTACCCCAGGGTGGAGAGAGGGGACAGGATTCACACTTTGCAGAGCACCACGGTGTCCCTGCTCTTTCTCCAGCTGTGAGAGCAAGAGGGGATAGAAGCTGGTATTACCTCTCCCTTTGCAAATTGGTGCATACTGCTGTGTGTCCAGACCCTCTGTTAGAGTACAAACATGCTGGTGGTAACAAGGGGTATGGAGGGAGGAGTCTCCTGCTTCCAGGGGCGCTCTGTAGTGGAAGAGTTACACTCCACAGAGGATGGGGTATTGGGGATGCCCTTACAGCTCAAGGTGGGGCTGCGGAAGGTATTTTTTTAAGTGTGAGGTATTTTTGTTAGGGCTTTAAATCCCAAATTCCATCCTTGCTAATTCTGAGCATGTGGTAGCCAAGTCTGTTTGTACTGATAGTCCTGTTGAAGCTAATGGAGTGATCCATGTGAGTAAAAGGTAGGAATATGTTTACAGAATCAGGCTCTGAAGGTCATTCTGCAGCCTCTTACAGTGGTTTCGAAGGTTTTTCTTATCTTGTTTTATCTTAAGCATTTTGCCGCTTAAGGTACATCAAAATGGTTGGGAGGGAGTTTTTTATTTTTTTTTTTTTTTTTTTTTTTTTTTTTATTTGTGGCAACAGAAGCAGAAGAGCAAATGTTGTGGTTTGACATTTGAGAGAAAAGGAGCTAATTATTGTTACCTGAATTAACTTTGGTCAGGAATAAACTTAAAACATGGAGCCGCACGGAGAAGCGTTTCATTTACATTAGCAAGCAGTTACCGAAGTTGTTCCATTGATTCACCGGGGCGGCTCCGGTGAGTGCCAGCCCATCTGCGCCAGCAAGCCCAGTGCAACCTGATCCTTCAAACTGAAAATCCTCCTGCTATGCCTGCACTGCAGACAGGCGTGCTGAATTACTTCTGCACTCTTCCAAACTTCTCAAGAGTCCTTGCTTTGCAGTACCTGCAAAACCTCTAACTGGCACAGCTACCTCTCTGAATAACGTATTTTCCAGTGCACTGGAGGTCTTGACACTTTGATGTTTTAAATGAAACAGGTTGGAAAAAAAGGACACAAAATGTAATATTAATTACTTTTCCGCTACAAAAATTGCTTTTCAATATATTAGGGAAGATTGATTTTCATTAAAAGAAAACAACTCTGAAAATACTGAAACAAATCTTCAACCTCTAAGAACTTAAAATATTTTTTACATGCTTATGAAAGCATTTTAATTAGTGAAACATTTTAATATGGCCAAATCTACCTTTTTATCTGAAAAAAAATTTGTCTGAAGAGTACTGTGAATGCAGTCATTCTCTTTCAGCAAGGCTTTGTTGCTTTAGGTTGAGGAATATATTTTGCATTGGAAATTCAGGACACAGGATCACGTTTATTGATTAATAGCAAAGTAAAAAGGAAACTGCTGATACGTTCCCAAAAGAAGTGATCATAGATTAAACCAGACTGTGATTCAGAGACTCCCTTTTGATCTTTTGGCAAAATGTTGGACCTGAATGCTCCATGCTCTTGAGAATATGAGCTCACTATTCTTATTTGAATCTTGTGCCGGCTTAACAATGCTTGGTGTCACTTGCATGAATAAGTAAAATTACTATATGTCATTTTGGATTTCCTTAAGCTGTAAAAATTAATCATGGCATTAAGTGTTTTCAGGACTTGAACTTTTAATATTATTTCCAGTGATCATAGCAGTTGGGGGGAGGGAGGGAAGCAGTGAGAGAGAGAACTGAAAAATCATATGTTGAAAATTTTATTATTCAAGGGGAAAGTATCAGGTAAAACTGTTACTAGGAAAGACCTGGTGGAAAAATGTGTTGACATGTGGGTAAACGCTGCCAATCTCCTGTTCCAAACTCTGCTTCTGTGCTATGTAGCCTTGATTTGGCCCTGCAGAAGTCTCCGAGATTACACAAGGCTTGCGTCGCATTTCTGGAACAGAGATCTGCCCTTTCACTGTTCGTAACCAAATGTTTTCTTTACCCAATAACCATCGTTTTTGTCCCTTTCTGAACTTAGTTGTGTTACAAGACTTGGATTGGGCCATGACAGTCAGGAGCTAAGTGTATGTTTCCTGCAAAGTTTGAGGTGCTTTGGAAGTAGGATTTTTGTTCAGCCTGTTCTCTAAATATAAATTTAATCTACCTAAGGGACTGAGAATTCTCCTACCCTTCTCCAAAAACGTGATAAAATGTTGGTAGAGGGTGGGAGTGATGTAGCAGGAGAAGGAAAAAAAAAGAAAAGCACATTTATTCCTGATGGTTATAGCCTTCACACAGAATTATACTTTAGGGGTTTCACTGATACTGTGTTCTTGTTCCTGATCTGTGTTCTTTCTTGGAATAATTATGTTTATTACTCAATTGCGTCTTAAATAATAAAACCCATGAAGTCCCTGAGCAGTATCCTATAGCTATGACAGTTACAGCTTTGCAGAGTCCCAAACTTTTTTCTTGTTCTCAGCTTTGGTCAAGAAGGGTCATCCATTGTCCCAACAGTGACCTTGACACAGTGCCAAGTAGGAGAGGACTAATACCACTGGCTCACTATAACATTATTTATTTTGCTCTATAAAGTTAATGACTTTCCTGGTTCTTTTCTCATTCAAAATATTGAGTATGATCTATACCAAGTATTACAGAAAATAAATGAGAGCCAGAAAGCCATCCAAAAGCCATTACTAGACATTAAAAAAATCATATTGGCTCTCCAACTGGCTGGAGTAATGCAAGAAATATATCTGTTCAGAAAGCCATTCCCTTTTTTTTTTTTTTTCATCCAAATGTAGGGGGATAGAAGGTATGCAGTCATTCTGTGTTATCTTGTCCGCTGGCTAATTATAAACTGTTGAAAGCTGTTTATTCATAGATAGACTGATTCTGCTCCCAAGCTCTCCCATCATGGTAAATATACTAGTGGAAATTGTCGACATGTGTAATGATTATATAATATGCTTGTTGTGGGACTGACTTAAAACTTTGGTGGCTAGTCAGCAAGGCTGCCAGTTCTCCCAATTTTCAAGTGTTAATTTTTGGACTTACGGGATAATATCGTCTGAAAAAGAGAACAATATCTCTCTTGTAAATGGAATAAAAGCGCTGAAAACCTAAATCTTAATCACTAAAAAGGCAAAAGGTGAAAACTGTCAACTCTTAATTATTGATGGAGATTAGATAGGTTTTTCTATGTGTACAGGGTCCAGCAAGGTTGATTGCTTCACACATGTAGCCAAAATATTTTCATGGATAGAAAAAATGCAGAAGTATCGTAGTATTTTTAAAGGTTTTTTTCCCATTATAATGTGGAGCTTGCTTTAATAAACAGGACTGGAACAAGGGGGTGATGTCCGGAGGCACGGTACTTTCTGCATCTCTGCTGTCTGCATGCCTGGCCCAGGACCACAGTCTAAGCCACTGGGATATATCTGCATCCCCTGTGGCTTCAAATATGGAAAAGGGTGCTAGCAAGGGTCCGCATGTTTGTGGTCCTATGGGGATCAGCTTGGAAGTTAGTTCAGGAGATGCCAAGCCAGGTGAAGCCAATGTGTATGGACCTGACTTGATACATGGAACACCCTAAAGTGTGTCATTACCACACTCCATTGCATTTCCCATGTCAAGAAGCTTTTCCACTTAACCAAGGTATAACAGCTACCTTCAGTCACTACTGGCCAAAATAAGAATTTCCCAAGAAAAGATGTAATAGCAGCAGGCATATCTTAAAAAGGTTTCATGATTTTGATGCATGAGGTTGACATTAGCGGTTCTCTTACAGTTTTTGGGAGTTAAAACATAAAATTGACAAGAAAGTTGCACATGATAATGATTAAGATTAATCTGTGCACATTGTGAACATTAATTCATAAAGGCTTTAGCTGACTGATTGACATTTAATTCTATGAGAGAAATAGAAAAATACAGAGTGAAAAATTCAGGCAGAATGTGTGATATTGGGTACAATGAATAGGTGAGAATTAGAATTCAGGAGCCATTTATTACTTTTTTTTTCTTTTTTCTTTTTTTCCTGTCTGCAGTGATTCAGTGACTTAATATAGACCACAAGAATGCCTTTCCAATTTGCCAGAGATCTGGGAGAAATCCTCTGACCTGAGCAGGAATACTGGGGTTGACAGAGAAATTTCTAAAGATGGTTTTAAGTTCTGTTACATAGGAAATCAGACTGGTTGATCACATTGGTTGCTTCTGATCTGAAAATAAAAAAAAAAAAACAAACAAAAACTTGTCAGAAACTGCCAAATGAATACCTTCTTAGAGAAGAAGAAAAAATAATGTGATTAAAGGGATGTTACTGGCTGAATATGTTTAGAGATACTTGCAATATTTTCATAAAAGCAGGTCTTGCACAAAACAAAATGTCAGAATACTCTCGGTGCAAATAATTTAAGTTGTTAAAAGGAACTTATTTGGAAAACCCTGAATTTCTACAGGGCAAAAAGTGTTCTAAGACTGAGGTACTTTCAGGATCCAAAAGCTGTAAATTTGAGTTAATATTTTCCTCCTTTTATGAGGTTTTTTGCAGGGAAGTACTTCTGTCAGGGAGCTGGTGGTGCAGATAAGTACTGGAGTAGCAGGAAGGTGACCCATGCCTGGTGCTCCTGCCCTGCTCCTAGGGAACCCTGTAGCCATCCTATATCCCCATTGCCTTTGCTTTTACTTCATTAATTTCATCTGGAAACTATTCCAGGCCAGATCTGCCTTCCTGTGTATAATCTGAATGGGCTGTAATCTCAGCTGAGCCTTGTAGGTGCTAATACTTCAGTAATTCTGAGGTTTTTGAGGGTAGACAGGGCTATTATTTGCTCTTATCTGACACTATATTCACACTGGCCATAGGATTTTAGAATGCCTTCAGGAATTAAACTCTTGGATGAAGAGCAGCTGGCTCAAGTTGAATGCAGGCAAGACCAAAGCAATGCTAGTCAGAAAGGGGGAATGCTTTGAAGAGTGGGCCAAGGCACTGTCTCCACCTTCCATTTATTGAAGACATATGGCCTCCATTTATCAAAGTTGCGCAAAGCCTCTGGGTCCTGCCTGGCTTCAATGGCCAGGTAGTATTGCTTTCTAAAGACTTCACAGCTAGCTGGGAAATGTCCCTTCGTTCCTCTCAGGAGGTGATAACCTGAGAGCAGGAGTAGACAGCTTTGGGTTCTTGTAACTCATTTGATTTGGATATGTTTTATCTGACTGTAAAAATGATGCTCATCTTCAGGATCAGGTTAATGCACCTACCCAGCAGTGTCTGTAGATGTTGTTGCCTTCTTTTTCTATGGTGTATGCTACCTTGGACATAGCAATTTAAGTCCTCTCCTGATGCTTAGTGAACTTCTGATGTCACTTTCAGTACTGAGAGTGGTTAGTGAATCAACACTGGCTAATCAAATCCAAATTTTGATGTATGAACCACCATGACAATAGTGCTCCTACTGACTGAAGCAGAACACATCGCCCAGAAGAAAGTATGTGAGAACCAGATATAAGACTTTCTTAATCAGAGAATGTGGAATCATCTTGCAGAGAAGATCAGACAAATCCTGAGTCTGACTGATCTTCAGGAAAGAGGCTGTCTTTTTTTCCATCTGTCATACTCATGGTTCAAACAGTTTTTTCTTCCTTAACATTTAACAGTGCTTCATTTCATATTTATTCTGCATTAAGTTTTTTTTTGCAACTTTACATAAAATTTTTAAACAAAAATTATCTTGAATTGAAAACATGAACAGTCAGATTGAAAGTTTCTACTACTTTAAAAATTTCAGTTCTCAAATAATAATAATATAAATATTAACGACAAGAATTTATCAAACTATGTTTGATATTAAAAACTTTAGTAGCAGTAAGGGGGAAAATGTCCCTTGTGAAATAGGGACAATTTTAAATGCCTTTGTGAGGGGTGCTGAATACACAAAAAGGTGCAGGGTTTGGGATTATGTCTTCCACTAAATCATGGATTCATAAAATCATTTAAGTTGGAAAAGACCTTTAAGATCATTGAATCCAACCACAAGCCTAACACTGCCAAGTCCACCACTAAACCATGTCCTTTAGCGCCACGTCTACACATCTTTTGAATACCTCCAGGGATGGTGACTCAACCACTTCTCTGGGCAGCCTGTTCCAATGATTGACTACTCTTTCAGTGAAGAAATATTTCCTAATATCCAATCCAAACTTCCCCTGGTGCAACTTGAGGCTGTTTCCTCTCATCCTACAACTTGTGACTTGAGAAAACAGACCGACATTCATCTCACTACAACCTCCTTTCAGATAGTTGTAGACAGTGATGACGCCTCCTCTCAGCCTCCTTTTCTCCAGGCTAAACAACTCTAGTTTCCTCAGTTACTCCTCCTAAGACTTGTGCTCCAGACCGCCAGCTTTGTTGTTTTCTGGACACGCTCCAGCACCTCAATGTCTTCTTGTAGTGGGAGGCCCAAAACTGAACACAGTGTTCATGGTGTGACCTCACCAGTGCTGAGTACAAGGGCATGATCACTTCCCTACTCCTGCTGGCCGCACTATTTCTGGTATGAACTAGGATGCTGCTAGCCCTCTTGGCCACCTGGGCTTTCATCAGCTCCCTCAGTACCCTTGGGTGGATCCCATCTGGCTCCATAGACTTGTGTGTGTCTAAGTGGTGTAGCAGGTCGCTAACCATTTCCCCTTGGATGATGAGGGCTTCATTCTGCTCCCTGTCTCTGTCTTCCAGCTCAGATCGGTAGCCACCCCTAGAACAACTGGTCTTACTACTAAAGACTAAGGCAAAGAAGGGATTAAGTACCTCAGCCCTTTCCTCACCCTTTGTGTCTGTTCCCCCCTGCATCCAATAAAGGATAGAGATTCTCCTTAGTCCTCCTTTTGTTGCTAATATGTTTATAGAAACATTGGTCTTTCACAGTATTAGCCAGATTAAGTTCTACCTGGGCTTTGGCACTTCTAATCTTCTCACTGCATAATCTCACAACATCCTTGTAGTCCTCCTGAATTGCCTGCCTCTTTTTCCAAAGATCATAAACTAAGTAAAGGGGAATCTGTTTTCTTTGTATTTTAGGCATATGTTATGAATTTAAATGAGTTACATTGTATTATATTAAATGAGAGAATGTGATATGTCATAATCAAGATTGTCCAGACTGGATTAGAGATTTATTATATTTTTTTCATTTGCACATTTTTTCTTTGCACTGTAATTGTCCCTCACCTATTCTGCTTGTAACTCAGACATTTCTTCAAGGGTCTGTTATGAGAAATCTGGAGTAAGTTGAGTGCAAGAAGAGAGGATTTAGGATTCTTCTGGTATCTCCAGCTTGTCAGGTAGAAAACTGCAAGTGTTAATTTTAAAATATGAATCTTGATTCCCAAAGCTAACTGGAGACCTGGCATCTGTGAAGTGTTTCAGATTTTTACAAGCACATTGATTGTCCCCAAGCTAAATTGCTCCAAACCAAATACAAGACAGAGGCAAGCCCTCCTCCTTTCCTATTTCCTGGATAAAAACCAAGGCATTATGGCCTTGCTGTATACTTCTTCCAAAGCTACATAGTCGTAGTTCAGCCCCAATCGGGACCAGACTATGCAGTCTCTCTCTCACTCCCCCCACCCTCCAAGAGAACAGGGAGAGATAATATAAGGAAAAAGAGCTCGAGGTTTGAGATAAGGACAGGGAGAATATCCTTAAAGTTACCGTTATGGGCAAAACAGACTCAACTTGGGGAAAACTATTCATTTATTACTACAAACAGCAGGATAATGCGACAGAGAACAAGATAACCTCCTTCCACCCCTCCCTCTTCCCAAGCTTAACATTATCTCTACTACCTTCCCCCGCCTTGAGCAGCACAGGGTGGGAAGAGGGAATGAGGGTTGCGGTCAGTTCATCACATGTTGTTTTACGCTGCTGCTTCATGGTCGGGGGAAGAACTCCTCACATTCTTCCCCTGCTCCGTTGTGGGGTCCCCCCCATATGCCACAGTCCTTCCTGAAACTGCTCCAGCGTGGGTCATCTCTTCCACGGAATGCAGTCTCTCCAGAACGGCTGTCCCAGCGGGCCCTCCACGGGCCACAGCTGCCTTCAGGCATCCACCTCCCCCGACGTGGGGTCCTTCATGGGCTCCAAGTGGATCTCTGCTCCTCCATGGACCTCCATGGGCTGCAGGGGGACAACCTGCTCCACCATGGTCGTCACCACAGGCTGCAGGGGAATCTTGGCCAGGAGCCGCATTACTCCTTCCCCTCCTTCTCCACTGACCTTGGCATCTGCAGCTGTTCCTCTCACAAAAAAAGTTCTTCACAACAGGTAGCAGACGCCTCTCAGAATCTCTTCACATCATCCATCTCAACTCCTCTCCACTTCTTGCAGCCAGGCCGGGCCGAGTCGGGCCCAGTAAGCCACCTGGCGAGAGGCCAGAGGGTGAGGCCTGCAAGGCCCATGAGGCCTGCGCCTCCCCCTCTGCGCCTCTACCCCGCTCAGCTTTTTCACATCTTCTCTTCTCTTTTTTTTTTTTTTTTTCTGTTTCCCCCTTCTTAAATACGCTATCACAGAGGCATTATCACAGAACATTCTGCTACCAATCGACTTGGCCTTGGCCAGCAGCGGGTCCGCCCTAGGCCTGGCCGAGTCCACTGAACAAAGGGGAGCAACTTCTAGCAGTTTCCTACAGAAGCTACCACCTTAGGGCCCCCCTCACTAAACAAAACCACAACACTTTACTTGATGAGAGAAGACTGTACAGGTGTTAGAGTGGAGGATGTGGCCAGATTAGACCTGAACAGTAGTAATTTTTTGTCCCAGCAACATCTTGCAGAGGGAAATGATAGAAGGACATAGAGAAATTAGACTTATTTTGAACCCTGAATTGCGCAAAGTCCTAAATTTCTTCCTCACAGAGAAGGAATAATTACTTTTTTCTGTCTTCATATCAATCAAAATTATTATTCTGATTGGTATGAATAATAATTATCTGGACCAGTTGTTCAGCTATTACAACAGTAGTGGAAAAACATAACACCAGTGTGTAAAAGCTGGCTTTCCTCTTCTGCAACAGCTGTTACTTTGGGCAATTTCCCCAAAGATGCTAAGAGTGTAGCGGAAAGCTGTGGATGGAGAAGAGCAATCTTATTTCTTTCTACCCTAGGAAGCTCTTGAGCTGTGAGAAGCAACTCTTTCTTTGAAGAGTGAAAAGAAATGTATCCGTAAAAGAACGAACTTAAGATGTCGTACAAAAAAATTGGAGCTCCATTAATCTGTTCGATTTATTTAGTTGGGTTTAAGGATGTGGAAAACTGCCTGTCTTCTAGGTGCGGCATCAGCAGGGGGTGCCCTCCTTCTTCAGGACATGGGTGAGGATTTCCTGCCCTAGAGAGCGACAGAATGGTTTGGTACCTATGGTGAGGCACCACCCTCAGTGACTTGTACTTGTGGGAGAGAATTAATCACCGTAGGCCGTGTTGTCAGCTCTTTACTGAGGTTTTGTTCAATCCTCCTCTGTCTAAGGAAGGCCCAAGTAAGAACATGAGTCAGGACTGGGTGCTGTTTCTTGTATCTGAGTAATACTAGTATGATCTCTCCATTAGAGAGGAGGTGGTGTTTTGAAAGAGGTATCAGTGAAATGAAATTATGGATAGGACCAAATTCCTAGCTGTGCCTTCGTCATCAAGGACAGGTTCCCCAGCAACAGGAGAGGATTTTTGTGTTACGTAAAGAGGTGAAGAGATGCAGTCTTTGTGACTGCATGCCCATGAGACAGAGCTCCACATGGGAGGTGTGTGCAGCAGTGTTGGGGATATATTGCACCTCATCTCTTCTCTCTTGGTTGTTAGGGAGGGCACAAAGATAGAAATACCCAATGAGGACTTCCCATTACACAGGCTATCAAGACTTCATCAACATAGTACAGAAAACAACCCTACAATAACCAGAAAATAGGGCAGAACATAGCCATAGCCATATACTATTAGGAAACTATTTATCTTGATTTGCAGATGGCTAGAGTAGGGAGCTAGAACTTTATTCTACTTTTCTGTTGTCTCTCTCAATTCTTGGGTAAGTCCTTCATTTAAGAATCAGTTTCCTAAAAGCAGCTCTGACTAATATGAGGTGCTTGTTACAGGGGATGGTCCATCCATTGGTGCCTTCCCCTGGCTCACTGCATCCTCTGGAGATCATGAGAGGGATGCAATATAGAGCTGGCTCTGCGTATGCCAGCTGCAACCTGCAGCGTACCAGATAGCGCACCTGCTTAGGTGGTGCAAAACACTCAGGTTAATTTGAGTTTCTGGAGTGGTGCACAGGCATTGAAAGCAAGAAAAGGCTGTAGCACACTAATCCAACTGTGTGGTTGGATTCAATGCAGTACTCTCACTTTCGGATTTAGGCATCCAGGGGTGCACCTGGAAGCTGCAGGTTCCGGCATCATTTCGGTGTGAGGTAATCAGGCAGGAAGATTGGACGTGGGAACAAGGAACAAAGAAAAGAACTTACTGTTACCATGCAGATCTTGAAGGCCCTCAGAGTATGGGATTTGGCTCACGATGACTGAGCTGTTATACCAAGTGATTAAGAAGTTTCTGTTCTTCCTGAAAGAGTTACAAATACGAGCGGACATTTGACAAAATAAACTGTGAGTAGCTCTCTTAAGAAAGACTTGCAGACAATTTTTACCATAATGGAAAACCCACATTGTGGAACATAAAGGTGCTTCTTCACTAATTTTTGCTGTAGTCGTTGTTATGGATTGCTACACTGTGACTCTCAAGTAGTCCTTGATCTATTTCAGAGTCTGAAAGGGGGAAGGAAAACCTATAAAACATATTAGCCCTTTAAATTAAAAAAGAGAGTTCCTATGGTGCAGCTGAGGTCAGGAAGTAGTTGATCATAGCAGGAGTCTGGACCCATGCCCTGCTACATCTGAAACAATTCTGGTTAGAGAGAGGGAGAGGATGTTACCTCTGGACTGGAGTAATTGACATCTGAACCGTATAGGAGGATTTTTCATTCTAGTCCAGAGAAGAAGATTGCAAAACAACATCTTTGCAGGAGAGGAACTTGGTTAATTCCTATGCCGAACAGAGCAGTAAAATTTCACACTGAAAATGGAGGGACAGTTTTGCTGAACTATGAATCTTTGTTCCCTGCAATAATACCATTTGGCATGTTCTTCCGCTTTATGTATGAAACATATTAAGAGAAGGAGGAAAAAGCTCAGTGAACTTAACACATTTCCATTTCCAAGAGATGGAGCAGTCTGTGACCTGGCAGGGTGCCACCGTATGATGCAGGACTTTGTGGAAATCGAGTTGCAACGGTGAACGACTTGAAACAGAGTGCTGAGCTGTCAGATAAGTCACAGTTGGTGAATGTTAGCTTCTATTTGCTATGTTCTGAAGACAAATACCATACCCACGTACCAGACAGGGCAGGGTTAGACTGCGGGGGTGAAGAAGGGAGGAAGGCAGACCAGAGGAAGAATTTAAATAAACAGAAATGTCAGTCTTCCCCATTTACTTAGGCTGCATTGCTCATGACCCTGTTATACCGGCAACCAGTGGGGCGAGTCAGTGAAGGACCATTTCTCCCTTCCCAGTTGCCACAGGATGCAAGTTGTGTTAAACGAGATTTACATTTTAATACATTTATTAACAAAACTCTGAGTCACAGACAACTCCATGTGAAACCCCATGAAAAATCTTTGGCCCTACCCTGTTACAAGTTCTTTGCAAATACTATGTATATTTTTAGCTCTGTAAACTATGACAATTGCCCATTACTGTTTTATTGTAGTTAATAAGTGTTTTCAGTCAGAAAACACTCTTTTGCGATTAGTATATGTAATAACAAACAGGAACTTGTGGAATTATAATATAGGGTTCCATTTATACTTAGGTGCACCAGAAATCCTGTAGTGATTACCATGATATAAATAAAGCAAGTATTTGCAGGCTTTACACATTTTATTCAGTACACCTTATCAGAGTATTTTTGTCTGCATTTCCAGTGGAAAATAATAATTGTTATTGAGAATGATGCCCCCCCCAGTCTCTAAGCACATAAAAGACAAGAGTTTTTTAAATTATTGAAGAGATGACTAAAAAGAAATAATGAAAAACATATTTGTGATTAGAAGTGAACATTTCTAGGAAAAGGTTTATGTTTTCCTACTTTCACTTTTGTGATTGGCTGTGCTAATGAAAATAGAAAAAAAAAAGAACAAGTCAGTTCCTCTGTTCATGTTATTCTTGGAGGTTTTACCTGACAAGGCCTGTATTCCAAATAGGTGCATAATTAAGGCAACAGAGGAGTATTTTACAGATACACTTTTGTAGAAGTAAGGCAGAAAGAAAGCTTACTTCTAGGCATCGGCTGGTGTAGTCTGTTACAAGCAGTAGTGTACTATAAGCTCTGTGATGCTGTTCCAAAAGGTCCTAATACACCAGGTCAGGAACAATGGATATGATTAGGCCAACTGCATTACAGCTTCTTTCCTGTCCCTCTGGCAAGTAACCGGATTTCCTAGGACTTGAGTCTGGTTCTGAGCCATTGCTCTTCCAGCCAACTAAGTGGCTTCTGAATGAGTTGAAAGCACCTGGCTTTGGCGTTCAGTGGGACACTGACTCTGCCCTGCAACTCTGCCAGGCAGAGGTGACCCATCACACTTGTGTCAGGGGATCTTCCTGTGTTTTCTGCAAGTTAGGTAGCCTTGCATTTTCTCACTCCATAATGTATTTTGAGCTGTTCAGTTGTGATGGTTTAGCCCAAATTACCACACAGTTTCTCGCTCACCCTCCCTCTCCCCAGTGGGATGGAGGAGAGAATTGGGAAGGAAGGAGAACTCGTGAGTTGAGATGAAGACAATTTATTAAAATAACAAGGGAAAACTACAATAATAACAGAATATAAGGATATTAAAATATACAAAGTGAACAACATATGTTTTCTCACCACCCGATGTCCCAATGACTGATACAGCCTGTCCCAAGCAGCGATCACGGAAACAAAACTGAGCGGCAAGCAAAAGGGAGCCAGCAAGGTAGAGGGAACGATGCCAGCAAAACGAGGAAGAAGGATGGATGCCAGGAAGGCAGATACCCACCCTGGCTAGCCCCCACTTATATACTAAGCATGATGTTTATGGCATGGAATACTCTCTTTGGCCAGTTTGGGTCAATTATTCTGTCTGTCTTTCTCCCAGCTTCCTGCATCTGCACATTAGTGAGACTTGGAAAGCAGGACGGTGTCCTTGGTCTCATTCACAACAACTCATATCATCAGGGTGTTTATCAACATTCTTCACACATGAAATCCAAAACACACCAGCTACTGAGAGGAAAATTAACTCCATCCCTGCCAAAATCAGGACATCAGCGAGATGAGGTGATTTGTTAGTGAGCAAAGAGTGTATTGCCCTCCCCACCATAGACAGCAGTTGTCTGCCTTACCGTTCCAATGAGCAAGCTATGAAAGTGTTTTCGGGGCTTGTATTCAATCATGTGTATGAAGGCTAGCCAGTGCATATGAATGTGTTACACAGCGTGTGTTGCCCTGCTTTGCTTTGCTCTTGCATCTTGCCTTGCTCGTTCAGACTGAGCTGATATTGTCTGGTGCAACCTATGGGGAAGCACACTGGTTTTTGGGCCCTTTAGCAGAATCAAGTGCTTCACTTCCAACAGCAGCTGACTCTTGCTTGGTCCCATTGCTCTCTTTGGTCTTTTACAGTTAGGTGAGCCTTGTGCCTAAGTGCATGTTAAAGTATTTGAGCTGTCAGGAGACGCAAATAGCCTTTCCCTCCTCATTTGTCCAGATTAGCACCTTCCTTCTCTTCCCAAGGGCAGTCGGAAACATCTCTTCGCTCATCTCTCCTTTATCCAGCCAACTAGACAAAGATGGCAGCAACAAGACCTCCTTTTCTCTTTCTCCAGTCCCTCCCACAAGGTATGCTGGTAGTAGATGGGTATCATTACAGTGGTGCTGATAAGGTCCTGTGGAACATTTGTTCTAGTAGTTAATTCTCTGTTGTTACACGCAGGGCAGCTCACATCTTTCAGCACCATTTCAGCCTGTCTGCAGATTTAGTCAGGCTTGTTACATTGGTTACATCTGGTTATGTTTTCAAAGTTTTCTCTTTAATCAGCATAGGCTTGAGGCCCAGGTGCCTTAGTGGGTTTTGTTTGCTCATTTATTTTTTGTTTTGTTTTGTTTTAATAGAAGTTGAATGCCTGATGGCTTCACATGGTTTTGAGCGTGGTAGCTGTAGGCACAGGTTTGGGATTCTTTTCTCTCACTCTTATCCTATACATAATGCAATACACTAATTGCCTGCTGTCCATGGTTTCATTTCAGAGTGGAGTTGGCAACACACAGTAGAGATTTACAATCAAAGCCTGACTTTGAAGTACCAGAGGGGGTTGAGATGGCACGGTGCTTTCTAGATGTATCAAATGTACTCCATTTACCCCCACTCTGCCTGCCACTCTCATGCCAGTTTAGAGATCACTCTGTTAATGAATGAACTGCTTGGACATGGTCTATAGCCTCTTGAGCAATTATTTTAGCCTCTGCCATTGCAGTCTCAATTTGGCTAGAAATAACTGTAGCTTTCTGTAACGTTCGTTCTGGTTCAAGCAGTAATTGCTCACATAGCCGTGGTATGGCTGTTCCCTCCACAGGCTCCACAGACATACCCCTACGCTGGTATGTATTAAATCCTGTAAGTTAGCATCTTTAGTATTGGGTTCCTCCATGTTCTCAAAATGATGGAATGTGTTAAGGAGGAGTTCTTAATAATCAGTTGCAATAACTAGCTGAATGCAGTAGCCAAAAGCATAAGAACTATTCAAAAGTCAGACTACAGTAGGCATTAGTAAAGAGACCAGCTTCCCAGTATTTGTTTGTTCTCTTTAGTAGCAAGACTATATTTTGGGGGAAATTTAAAATACACTTTGTGGAAAAATCATTATTTTTGGTATTGGCTGTGCTTACAGTCCTGAAAAGGTTCAGAACCCTGTTGTGATAGGGGTACACACGACAAGACCCTGTATCAAAATGCAAGGCATCAAAAAAGTCCTGATTGATTAAGTAGGTTAATGAAAAAAAGAAGATGAAGTAACAAAAACTGTATTAGATTTTAGCACAGACTAGCTATGTGCAGGATTTATAGGAGTCAGATGAGGTGATTTCTGTAGTCCCACCGTTCTCAGCTCACTCAGAGGAAGAACATTGAAAAAAGTGTTATGGGGGAGAGGCAGCATGTACGTTTGTATGTCAAAGACTAGGACCACAATACAGGCTACTTTACTCTAGGACCTTCTAGCTAACAGCTAAGGTTTTATCTCAGAATGCCAAATAAGCAAGTTGTGGTGTCAGCTAACAAACGTTTGCGGTAACACTTCACTTAATGTGGTCGGAGGAAACTGGACCTTCTGGGAGGGCTGACTAGAAACAGTGTGCCATGTAACAAGGACTTTGGAAAAAGTGTAGTAGTGAGTCTCAAATAGTTGATGTATTTCAAAAAGGCATCCAGAAATCTGGGTGGTTATCTGAGCTAAACTGAACCTTTTAAGGTTAACCCATCATTAATAAGTTCATTCCCAGGATTAATGGCCATGCAGTACAGTATGTGCGTGTTTAGTGAAGCCACAAATAAATTATGAAGGTTAATAAGTGTTTCTCTGAATAAGGAGAATTATTCCTCAGGGAACCACAAAATATGCTATTAAGACCTTAACAAAATAGGCGGCCTCTACCATTTTGAGATTGTGGCTTGTTTTGTTAAATAAGGCAGTAATTGTTTTTGTTTTAATAGTGTTACTGGCCAGGTATTCCTGCTTGAGCACTTTCTCTGTTTCTCAAGGTGAGAAGGTCAGATCCAACCCTTTAAAATTTGATTTGGAAAATAGAACCAAGGGGAGGAAAAAGTCAAACAGAACAGGGTTATGTGTGGAGTTATGGGTCTACAAGAACAGTCACTAACCAGATCCTGTGTGTCCAAGTTGGTGACAGTCTTCACCAGGTTGCCAGATTTCTCTGCCCTTCAAATATATCTAAATGCACAAATGAATTAATACTGTGAATTTTCCATTCAAATAGATAGGGATGACCTTTGCACAGCCACTAGCTAGGATGCTGCTGCAGGAGCTCTTATTTGAAGTATCTAAGATGATGCTGCAACATAATAACCTTTGAGCATCATGTCCACATTATATTAATTGAAAAATGGTATCACTGTGTGGACAGCACTCTATTTGATTAGCACTGTAGCACACGGAGGAAGATGGATCAGAAAGAAGCACCTGTAAGGACAACAGAAATGTATAGATACTGGGAGTGACAAGGAAACAAAAATAACAAGAAACAAGTGAAAACTGTATTCGCGGTTATTTTGGTGCTTCTGAGAGATCTTTGGGATCAACCTTCAGAATATGTATCCAGCAGAGATAAACTGGCCATGCTGGCTTGAGTTCTGTGCTCTCACAGTAAGCTTCAGAGCTTAACTGATTGCAACTTGAAATGTTTTCTTGGACACATGGACTCTTTTCCAGCAGACTCCTCTGAAGAAATGGACGTTAAACAACCACTGCTTTTCAGAGATCCACAAATCAACATTGCTGTAAATACTACTCTCTCTTGGACTGGGCTACAGCTGCACAGTTAAGAGGAACTTTGCAGTGCTTCTGTTGTCCAGTCTGACATGGCATGACTCCACGGTTTCTTAGAACACGACAGAAAAAAAACCAAGCCACTAATCTTCAGTTAGTGTAATGAATTTCAGATGAGCTGGTCCAAAAATGGACCCTGTGGTCATGCAAAAGTCAATGTTTTCCAGGACTGACGACATTTTGTTATCATAATATTTCCTTAGGGTTAAAAGAGGAAATAAATGTTCCATCTCAGATACCACTGTGCGATAACTGTTGGCATATATTGACCAATGTAAGTAGTTCCTGATGTCAGATAATTATGTCCTGAAACTAGGTGAAAGGAGGTGGCTTTAGCTGAGTTTTGCTGTAAATTTCTGGCTCTAAAGCTAGTAACAAACCTCAAGGCATGAAAATGAAGGCAGAATGACCTCAGTCCAATTCAGATGCCTTACATGAACATTCTGTGGGCAGAATTTGAAATTTCTCTCTTGATCTGGGTCCAAACACTGCGGCTAGAATCTACTCTAATCAAACCGAAGAAGAAGCTTGCATAAATGCCTTCAAACAGAACCTGCCAATTTCTGTAGAGCTCTGCTGACAAGCAGTTATTTTTCCTGTGTTAATATCGTTAGAAGAAAGTATTTGAACAAGAAAATAAACAAAACAGCACATTGACTTGGGGTTGAGTGGAAGAATGAGGATAGCTGAAATAAAGTGCGAGTTTTGCCATGGATTTTACTAGAGCCCAGGACCTCATGCATTCTGTTTCCCTCCAAATGTTTGCAGAGAACTGAGATGCTGAATATTGAAACCAATCTCCAGGTGCCAGTTAGTGTCAAGAAAATGATTGTGTTCGTGTGTGCATGTGTCTGAAGTGAGTGTGCATGCACATGCTCCTTATTAAGATATCCTTTCGCTGTTTCAAATGTAACTTTAAGGCTGTTTCTTTAACATGAGGACTAGATCAATGTGGCACTGTCAGAAGCATGGGGGCAGAGTAATGTGAGCTGCTCCTGAGCTAGTTCCAGTGTGAATTCATTCTGACTGGAAACTGCCTTGCCTTCTGCCCTTGATTTCCTCACAAATATTAGGGGCTGATCATGTCAAATCTCCACGTGTTACTTCTTCATGCTTGCACATAGAGATCACCTTATTCATTTATCTTCAGCAGGAAAATGTAATGAATAATTTTAGCTAGTGCTGAAAGATTTGATGTACATATTTACTTCACCCCACAAAGGGAAATTGGCTTTTTTTAGAGAGCTGAATGTCAGCTGGATCAATATTGACTTCTCTCCTTAGGAAGAGGCAACAAGTAGTGCATGCAGTAAAGAATCAGATATTGCAATGGATAATAAGTGAAGTTCTTAAAGAAGATAAAAATCAATTGCTCACCCTGTGAAATTTTTTGAGAAAAAAAAGGAAAAGTGCTGTAGTGGGGGAAAGACAATTTCTGAAAGTAGTAGTTGTTATTGACAGAAGATCAGAGAAACCAACTAAAGACTAGTTCTGAAGAGAAGCTCCGTAGCATTTCTTAGTGGAAGCCACCCAGATAAATCAGTGAAATATGAAAAAGTCCCAAGTAAGAGTGAGACTCAGTGTTTTGAGTTGATGAGTAAGAAATGCTGCTTGGTACTTTTCAAGGTTGTAGCACTGGGAAGACCATGGGTTGCTTTTCCACTGTGGGCTGGTGAGATGTATAGGTACTTCCTTTGTAAGGGGAGGAGTGCAGGTATGTATCCCAAAGTCAAAGAGAGGTGTGGAAGACTCAATGAATTTAGAGAGACACTTGTAATCCTAGTGGGAGGTCCAGGTGATCCTTAATGGCTTGGAAAAGTTGGGTAAACTTTTGCAAACATCTTGCAAAGTCCTTTCTTGGCTAGTGTCAGCTTCTTAGCTTACCTAAAAGCTTCCTAATTTCCCTCCTCTCTCCAAAAGTAATCGCATGCCTGGCTTCAAGATCCTTAAACTGTGAGAGTTTCAGTGACAACCAGTACATTTCTTTGTGCTAACTCATTGTTTCATTTGCCTTTGGCAAATACCACTGCTTCTGTTTAGAAAGAAGAATGTGGTACTGAACCTATAAACAAACAGCATACATGGGAATAATCGATAATTACTATGTCAAAGTAAACTATTTTCTAGTCAGGATGGAAAATCCACTTCTGGCTACTGTGGTAGTGAATGGTGACATTAAGAACAGATACCTCCATAATGGAAACTGCTTGTAATTGCTTTATTTTAAATGGCAAGCACTTGCTTAAATATAACAATGAGCAAATTAAATAATTTGTTGAGACATGACTCTCTGTTAATTGTATACCGCAGTGTAGCAGGTGTCTAAGCATGTAATGGTTTGTTTAATCTGTATTTCTGAGTTGCTCTGAGAGTGCCAAGAACAAATATTCAGTACTGGAAATTAAATCTTGAGAGATAATTTGGAAAAGGCAGTTAGCTGGTAGGTCTGCCTGAGTTGTAAAAAGTGATTTGTGAGAATCTTCCAAAGCAAGAAGATGCTCAGTCAAGGCCCACGTCTATCAAGAACTGCATGACTGACTGACTTGTACCTATATACTACAAGCTTGATTTCAGTGAAGCAGAAGAGCTTCAGCTTTTTCATATGAAGCAGTATAGAATCATAGAATAGTTTGGGTTGGAAGAGACCTTTAAAGGTCATCTAGTCCAACCCTTCTTCAAGGGGCAGGGACATCTCCAACCAGATCAGGTTGCTAAGAGCCCCATCCAACTTGGCCTTGAATGTTTCCAGGGATGGGGCATCTACCACCTCTCTGGGCAACCTGTTCCAGTGTTTCACCATCCTCATTGTAAAAAATTTTTTCCTAATAAGCAAATCTAAATCTACACCCCTCTATTTTGAATATATCTTATAAATTTTAAATTTGCACATATACTTCTATTGTCTCCCAATCCAGTGGTTTTTAAAGGTCCAAATGGGCTTTAAACATTCAGAAGGGGAACATCTGAAATATCTTCAAAGAGATACACATAGCATACATACCCTAATCCAGTGTGCTTTTCCGAGAATATGTATTTGGGGTTTTTTTTCTGTGAAGTACCTATTTGTTGTCCTCTTTGATACAGCCTTGTGGAGTCTAGATCACAGCTGAAGGAAATGTGATAGGAGATAAAATAGGTAATAAAGATGGATTGATAATGAAGCATTTGCTAAAGTTGCTTTTGTCTCTTGTTTCAGAGAAGGCTTTATAATTTTCCCAAACTTCTCTATTCCTCTGTGACACTTCAGTGCCATTTATTCGTGGGACTGGATCAATATATGAAATCATACAGATAACCCAAACTTTGCAGTAAATAGGGAAAATGACGAATGTATTTAGATTACATATTTTCTCTGCAGGATAATTTGCTTACTTAAGGGATATAGAAAGTATTTTTTCAATTATTCTACAAAGATATAAGAAAAAAAATGTACGTATCAGTTCAAGGACTTAACACAAAGATCTGGGGTTTTTTTTGTTGGGTGTAGAATGTTACCATCATTTGCTTTTGATAGTACTTTAGGTAAGCATAAGGGATGATTTGTTGTGAAAAAGTGGAAAATTGAGTTTTGGTTGCATTTCTTATATATTTCAATTGTATCTTTCTTAAGACGTTTCCTTTCAAGGATGTTTTATTACAGTAGCAGTTTGTAAATACGTGTTGTTTAAGGAAGACAAAATCATTCCAGTAGTACACAATGCAGTCAAAATACATCAATTCCAATTTAGCTTTACACAGAGTAGCATTAGAGAAATGAAAGTGCCATCTTATAAATGTGGCAGATAAACCTTTGTCTTCACTTTTCCAAAGCAAGAACCACATCCTGTGAGGTGCTCAGCATCTGCTGCCCTAATCAATATAGCTGAGAGTTGGCTTTCTCAATAGGTTTGTTCTTCTAGCCAGCAACTGTCCAGCTATAAGAAAGCATTATTGTTTGGCATGAGGAGGGAAAAAGAATTATCTTTTATGGGAAATCTAAATCATCTTGTCATCATATAACTCAAAGATGGCCAAGTATGTTTTCTCTCAAATTTGTTTAAACAAACAAATGTAATTCTTAGGTTTAGGCCCTGGAAGCCAAGTTTCCGTCCAACATGAATTTAGGACATAAAGATTTGTTTGTGATGGAAACAATGCCAGACACTTCTGCATAGCAGCATAATGGAGCGCCACTAGAATGTAGCTTATAAAACTGGATTCAGGAAAACAGAGCTACTCTGTCTAATTTGGCCTGCGCCATGTGATTACAATAGCATAATTGTGCAGCCTGGAAGCCTTTCCCTCTCTGCTGAAATGATGCAGTATTCAAACACGTGTGAGAGTGCTTCTTCGACAAAAGGCCAGGGCTGAAGCCTCTGTATATCCTCCAAGCCCTCTAGGATGGGTCCTCCTTGTGCGGCTGTGACTTCCCGTGGTGACTGCGCGCTGTCACCCGCACGTGGCTCTCGGGGCTTCCTAGTCCCCTGGTACAACTGTGCCATTTGTGTTAGGGCAGCTCTTTTTTTGTAGCAGTTTGAAGAATAAATTCCCCAGAATGGCAGCATTTGCCCTTCTCCCATGTTAGACAGTGGTGCTTGGTTAGTGAAGATCATTTGTACATTCAGCCTGTGTTGATACTTGGAGGGTGCGTGAGGGTACTTACTGAGTGGGAAGCACTCAGAGTTTGGATTCTTTTGGAGTCTAGTCCAAAAGTTTTTGGAAAGGATTTCTAATATTTGAAAGGAGCTGAGGTCCATTTCTTAGACGAGGTGTGCATATACAGGAATCTTGCTCCAGCAGCAAAACTAGGAAAGGCAAGAAGGAAAAAATCTTTCAGTATGGCACTATTTACACCTTTGTGTTCAGTTCTTCTGAATGTTTCATCTGCTTCTGTGACCAGCAGTACAGCAGTTTGCGTGTGACTGTCCAAAAAACAAAGACAGACTGCATTTTCATGAAAAAAGGAGAAATTCAGTGAATTACTTCCTGTAAGAGAAAGGAGTATAATGGTTTTTTCAGCAATATAGCATTTGGAAGGAAAAGTTAAAGTATTTATATTCTGAAAGCAAAACAATCTCCTTATAACACTATATTTTAGGTATGGAACGTTGAACAAAACAAAAATATTCATTGGAGTTAAAAGTATTCCTCTGCCTCATTCCATACCAAAGTTTCCTTTCCTCTTTGTTTGGGGAAAATATGAGGAAATTTTATTTATTTATTCTTTTACTCAGGATGTGAGAGATGATAGGCAATAAATGTATTAAAATAAATTTGTACATACAATTATATGAAAACATGCTAGTTACCACTTTTGTAAGCCAGCACATAGATATATGCACTTAAATAGAGAAAAGATAACTTTGGGTTATCTTTGGATTCTTAGTTCCAAAATGCTGGCTCCTGAGAAAACTGAATGAAATGTTGCTCAAAAACTTGTGTGGGAGACTTCTCTGAACATTCTTTGAACACTCTTGTAACCTCAAGTTAATATTTATGCTAAATATATAAAGAGTTAGCAAAAAGAAATGGATATTTTATTTTTTTTAAAGAGGAGCTCCATTCTGAGGTCTTGTTTCCTTCTGAAAAAAAAACCCAGATCTTCCATCTGCTTTTAGAATATTTTGAGAGAGAGCAGTTCAGTAGCTTTTGGTCCTAGTAGCGTCAAGGTGATGGCAGCCATAGCAAAGGTTTTGGCCTGACACTGAAATCCAGATCTTGTTGTATGTTCAGATATTTTTTTTAATTAGAATTGTTAACGAAATGTTTAGCCTTTTGCCATTACAACCTCTGGTGAAGCAAAAAGTTAGAAATACAAAAATTAGGGCCATTCTGGTGGCCATTGGGGAGAGTAGAATTGGTGGCAGAATCTCATTGCCCATCCCTTGTCAAATTTTGAAGGTCAAAATAAAGCTCAAATAGATTGATTTCAGGACCCTCATTGGCAGACTCTGTAAAGCCTCAGCTTCCACTCCAGAGAATCACACATAACTCACCATAAGAAGAGAAATTCTAATTCTGTGATATGTAGTTAATTTGCTATTATTGGTAGTGGGAGCTGGCGAGAGACCTATGAGTTCATTCTCTGTGTTTTAGTCATTTCTTATTGAGCAAATTTAGCATCCACCTTGATGGGAGTTAGTTCTGACTCGGTACTGAGTAAGACCTACTGAATATCCTGCTGATAGACTTTCTCAAGACATTTTAGAATTTACATTTTAGATTCTGTACTTTGTAAATATTTTTGAGCTGCATGGATCCCCATTGGGTCTCCCATTCCAGGGGGTAACATTGTCTCCTGAGGAAACGCAGACTGAATTTTCCTCTGTGTGTGTATGTGTGTGTGTCCGTGCACTTGTTTTTTCCCATGTCCCATACCTAATGGCACTACTGAGTACTACCATCAGCAACAGCAGTTCCTTGCTTCAGCGTTGCTCGCACACTAATGCTATCCGTATCACAGTTTGAAAGCTCAAGAATGATGGCATATCTCTTAGAAAGAGATCTGAGCCCCGTTCAAATTCAGAAAATGGTGAAAAGTCAGTTGCTCCAGTGGTTACAAGCCTTTCTTGTTAAATGTTTGTACATATTTCCAGTCTAACTTCAGCTTCAGCTTTTGGACTGTACTTTCTCCCTTCTCCTTCTCCCTTCTGAACTGAAAATTTCTAAGATGAAGTCTGCTGTTATGCAAACTGTGAAGACAGTTATTTGAATAATTTTAGGGCAACAAGGGAATTAAGATCTGAAACCACAGATTAACCTTGGCATCTCATTTGGGCAACACCAAATGCAAATTGGACCACAGGTCTTGAATTATGCTTGTAAGTCCTGAAATGAGGTCTGCTCAGACGAGCCATGCTGACTTCAGTGAAGGCAGGGCAGGCGTATGAGCATCCCTGAGAAAAGATGTTGCAATTTCATAACTGAACTTAAAACCCACACATTTCAAGGGGTGTCCAAATATGGTAAGATAAGCAGAGAAATACTTCCCTTTTCATCGACCAAGAGCTGCCATTCACAACACTAACACAAAGCCTTTAGTCAATTCTGAGAAGTTTCTTACTACTTGGAGGAAGGGAAAAATCCATCCTAATAAGAGTCGTAGCTGTCCTTTGTGACTGCTGTTGCTACCCTGGAGGTAAACAGGAAGAGGATCTGATACGCTTGAAGTAACCAAGATGGTTTAAAGGGAGAATGCGTGATCCTTGTTTCCTGTCTGTGAGGCAGAGTTAATCACTGCAAGTAGCCAGCAGCGTGTGTTTTATTATGGAGAAACCCCTCTGTGTCATTCACAGTACACAGTTCGATGGCTATCTTGCTTCAGTGACACAAGATGTACTTTCCTCCCTTCGTCATTCTGGGACGTTGTGGGGTTTTCCTGCCCTCTGAGAAGATTTTTGGTTTTCAGTTCTTCTTGGCAGAAATGACTAGATAACGACGCCAAACAAGGAGATACCCTGCGGTGCCTATGACACACTTCCCTGCTGATGACTCACCTAGTGATATAAGACTTTCTGTTGATATTTCTATTAATGACAAAAGTAAACATCTGATAAGAAAATTACTTCATTGGTTATATGTGATTTGTGTGCTGAGTTCTTTCAAGAACTCAAATTATTTAGCATTAGGAAATAATGCATTGGGATTAGAGGTGACCTGCACTGTGTAGAAAAATAAAGGTTCACCTGTAGCCTGTATAAGTATTAGGGCTTTTGCACTGAGCTAAACATGAGCTAGAGTGTCTGGATTCTGTCCAATTTCAGTTCTCAGCAGGCTGGGGAATGCATGTTTACCATACAGAATCAGGTCTGCCTTTGAAAAGAGTAAAAGGAAAATGCTTGTCATCAAGAGGTATAGTTGCTAACAGATCAAAACCCTGATTTATTTGTTTCATTTTGTTTGTGCTTTAATATACCTTCCTAGAGTGTCTGTGCCTTACATCTAGGATTGATGTAAATGAGGGTGGAGATAAGCCTGAATAACACTGTCTTTTAGAGGTCTAATGAAACAGGCATTCGTGATTGTAAAACAACCGGCAGCATTTGCATTCATATTTAATGGAAGACACAGTGGAGGCATATGCATGTGGACCTTGTAAAAATTAACCCAGATAACTGGAAGGACATGTAACAGTGTTAGTCTAAATCTGACCAATTTTAATAAATGTAAATCTAGGTGATCTTCTAAAAGCTTTTCTCTGTCTTCCTTTTCTGTTATCTCACTTTGCCAACGTGCACTCACAGTGTGTCATGTCAGATATCCAGACGATCTAGGTCACCTTCTTTTTCCCAGGTAACTTCAATCTCATTATAACCATGAGACGTATCGTTGGCAGCTGAAAATGGAAATGACCAGTGCAATTGCTGGACATGCCTATTTAGGGTGCAGATTTAGCCACAGGTAAAACCAGTGGAT
Organism: Chlamydotis macqueenii; assembly: GCF_036417535.1. Taxonomy (NCBI): domain Eukaryota; kingdom Metazoa; phylum Chordata; class Aves; order Otidiformes; family Otididae; genus Chlamydotis; species Chlamydotis macqueenii. Next base: position 55,871,006 of record NC_141557.1, read on the forward strand.
ATAACTCAAGAGTTTTCATTGTGAGAATATGCTCCAGTGCTCCTAAATGTGAGTATTTTTTAGAAAAAAAAAAATCAGTTTCCTAGTTGGTCTAAACTGGTTTAAATCTGGCAGAGCTTCTCTGGCACTGGTCAGTGCCTATCCATCTTTAGAAATCTTTTTATACTCTTGGCTACCTATTGACTCCTTTAACATACTGTACAGAAAATAACTACAGAGATGTACAGCATTTGCATAGATATTAGGATTTTGAAACTAAAGATGCCTGAAAAGGAGCTCTTGTTTTCTCCATTTCCTAGGGACTAACAGAATTACATTGCTCTGGACTAAGGATTTATTGGATTTGATGCTCAGCTCTGAGATATTAAACATCTGTATGGATTTCTCATGCCTTTTGGAGATGAAATCATCTGTTTCCAAATCCCATAATGACTAGCGTTTTTATTTGATTATCAAAATTACGGGAACAGTGATAATTCATTGCATATCACTTATGTGTCAACCTTGAGGTGAAAGAGGCTGGGCAGCCTTGTAGTTGCAGGTTGCTAGGCAGGCTGCTCAGATGGGAGTCAGCATCAGCCAGTGGTGGAGCAGATGGCACAGGCCAGGTGTTGGCATTGCCAACCAGCAATGCTCAGTGTATTTTCATCATCTGTGGACCCTGCTATATGTATGCCTTGCCTACACACCTAGTTATGCCCATAGTCAATGTAGATGGTCTTGCTTTTAGACATTCTATTCTTGTAACCAAAGGGTACACATTCACAATCCTTGTTTGTAAGCTGAATGATCAAAATAGTGGTGCAACATCATGACACCACTGTGTTGACTCTTCTCCATGTGTTGTCTTCAGCACGTGAGGCCTAAGTTGTGTCTCTTTGCATAAACTGTTATGGTTTTGTCATTTGAGTGGGACAAAGTTCTGCCAAAAGAAAAATATATTCTAAATTGTACTTCCACATCTCTAGAGAACTTGCATATAGTAAACATCAGAGGCTCAATTCCCAAGAACATTGTGGTCATAAAGATTAAGAAATTTGAAAAAAAATCACTGACGCTGTGTCACAGTGTCTGCATGGAGACCCTGGATTCTTGGATTAGACTCAAAACAATAACTGAATTATCCCTCCCAAAGTGGCAGATGTGGGATAGGGATGGCCTGTTATTCCTCCATCTCTGCTCCCAGGTCTTGTGACGATTACAGCTAAGTTGGCCACTGTAAGTCTGCAGCTAAGTCTACAGCTAAGATGTAGATCCATTAACAGAAATGTCAGTTTACTATAAAGAAGGCTTTTGTGAAATTTCCTACTGGATACAGGGAGGTGACAAAAACACAGTGAAACATCCTGAGATTCCCCATCTATTTTTGCAGTTCCAGGAGGATTGAACAAGCAGCTAGAAACCAAAACCTTTAACTGAGCCAAAGCAAATAAAACTTTTTGAGGTTCCTCTCATATTAGTTACAAAGACACTTAAAACCTTTTAGAGACAGATGTGCTGCTGCTGGAAAAATAGAAAAGCAAAAATTGACTTAAAAAATACTGAGTTCTTCACAAGGGGCTGGATTCTTTGAGATACTAGAGTAGGTGTTTTTCACAAGGTTTAAAAACAGAAGAGATAAGATGGAGATTATAAAAATAAGACAGAAGTACAACAAGTGAATCATTAAAAAGTCAATATTAGTCCAGATTACAGCCTCACCTCATTACTTTGAACTGGTCAGCTCCTGTGAGCAAAGCTAATAACCCAACTAATAACTAAGAAAGCAAGAAATACTGTTCAGCCATGAGTCATTATCAAACAGCACTTATCAGGATGGTTCAGAGTCATGTCACAGGTACTGGACGACAACATGGGCACGGTAACTTTTCCTACTCATTAGTCATGTCTTCGTTAAATTGAAACATCGTTTTAAATACTACAGAAATGTGGCACTTTGCTCAAATAAGGCATCTGTTCCAGCAAAATGTTATGTTTTGGACATGAAAAGAAAAAAAAAAAAAGAGTTTTCTGTTGTTAAAGAAAGCATGTGGACATAAAGATGAGTCAGTTGGTTTGAGTGATTTATGTATGTGAAGTTATTTTGAATAATGTAAAAATTAAAAATACTTTGAAAGAAATCACTTTCCTGAAATATTACTTTAGTGTTTTTCTTTGCCTTTGTTTTATTTTTATCTTTCCATTTTACCAACTACTCAGTGAGGGAGAAAATAGCAAACTTTCACAACTAAAAAAAATCAGGAGATTACAAACGTAGTCATGTAGTTGTGGGATTCTGAATGGAGAGTACAGATGAAACATCAGCCGCAACCAAACTCCCCTTAGAGTGTTAAGACATGCCAGTTAAAAGTTTAGGTTTTCTGTAAACACTAGGATTATATCTGTGACCTTGATAATTTGACAATTCTGAAAATAAGTGGAACTCGGGGGATATTCAAAACCTTATAAACCAGAGTACTCTGAGCAGTGATATTCCCAAAAGCTGTCTAGAACAAAGCAGGGGACAATGAAAGCCGAGGGGATATTTAAATCCAAGGAGCTTCTAGGACTTTTGTAAGACTTTCCAGGGAGGTAGGGCTGTATTTGTCAATTTGCCTAAACATCTTCACTCCATATGTTTTCACATTTTGCTCCTAAGCTTTTAATGCATTTTACATTAAACAGTGATTGAATAAAAAGAGAACTATCCAGGGGTAATTTCAGGAAGCACTTTCCCTCCTCCCGGTGGTGTGTTCTGCCTGTCAGGCTACAGAGCTGGTGTCTTGCCCGCTGTTGGCCTGGCCGGAGCAGTTCTTGCCTTCAACCCTGCAACCGCACTTTCTGCCTGTGAGAAATGCCCTTCCCAGGGGGCAGTGTGCTACATCCCAAGGATTACAGCATCTAGGAGCAACAAAGGGCAGAGGTTTTAGACCCTTTAGGCTGAGAGAAGGCAACACCTAGGTCAAGGCCTTCTGAGAGATGTGCTGCAGCTTTTGGGATTCACAGAGAAGGTGCCTGTCCCTGCAGCACAAGCAGAGGAGCCTGCCTTGCATTGTCAGGAGCACCTGAAACCCTGGGCAATCCCCAAAACACACAAGTCTCACAGGTGGGATTCAGCTGCAGGCACAACCATCCTTGTATGCTTGGGTTTTTCCCCAAAGGGTATTAGTGAAACTTTGTTTAGAGAAATTGTATTTCAACATCTGTCATGGAAACAGCCCTTTGAAGAATGGTTTTGCAATTACAGCTGTGGTGCTCCTGAAATTACCTGATTGCCTGCCCCAGCAGTGAGGTCCTGCCTGCCACTGAAAGGTGAGCTGGGCAAGGTTGTCACGTAAGGGCATTTCAGAGCATTCGGGTATTTAGGATTAGTGATATGCTGACACTGTTATGTGTGGGCTCATGTGTTTGTTAAAGTAGCTGGTGTGATGAATGTTGATATAGTACCAGAGACGGAAATGGTCAGATTTTTTGGCCTGAATTTTTCAGCTGCAAGTGGACTTTGGAGAAGAAATCATTGACGATGGAGGGGGAGGGAGCGGGGAGAAGTGTGTGCACTGATGTGCTCTTGATCCCTGCTGTATTTGTGCATATGCTATGGATCAGAATGGGCTGGGACAGTGATCCTCTCACAGGCTGTAAGAAAAGAAATTAAAATGGAAAAAATGCTCCCTGCCCAGTCAGATTAATTCTAAGAAGTATTGTTTTGGCATTAAATGTACAGACCTCTTCTAGAAACTAAAATAAGAGGACACAGTAGCTAAGGCCTCTCACAAGGGTACCTTCTGACATTTGTCCCTTCACCCTTGCTGCTTGCACTGATGAAAACCCATTACAAAGCAAAAGATTTGGCCAGATGCAACAGGAAGAAAAAGGCCACATACCTCTGTGTAGGGAGGATCAGAGACTACTGTAAAGAAGTTTTTTATTTCATGGCTGGGTGTGAATGCTGTCTTCACCTGCACCAGACTTCTTGCCTGACTTCTCTGTCTGTATAAAACCAATATGAAAGGTAGAACAACCCCACAATCAAGACAGCTTTGCAGTGGACAGCATGAGCATAGTGCTACTGCACATAACACAAGAAGCATGAGGTGAAAAGGAGAAAAACCTTACCACTTGCAGGGCCAAATAGGTTAAATGCAGGGAAAGCAACCCAGCCACAGCTATGGCTCATTATGGTTGGTGATAAGCAGCATTGTTCAGCTCAAACCTGCTTTGTTTCAACTCCTGAGCTGCTGTCTGCCTTCTCCAACTGTTCCTGCCTGTGCTCCAGCTAGTAGAGAAGGGTAAAACCCACTGGAATCCAGCAATGGAGAAAGGTATTTTCTACAATGTGCTAATTTAAAGTTGGCCTTCTGAAGCCTTTTTGAGTCTGTGAAATCTGGTCTGGGAATGTCACAGTGAGATACTTAATATTCTACATCTGATTAATTAATGAATACTGTATAAGCGGTTGGGAAAGTCCCTTATTTAAAGGGTGTTGTAAACTTGAATTGAGAGCTAAAACTTAATGCAAAATGAATAGTCTGAGGAAAAAATATGCAGTCATTCACAAGATACTTTAATTTTTTTTTAGCCTTCAATTTATTCTGTTTTGACTCCCAAACCTATTTCTGTCTATATATGTAGCATTAACATGAAAGTAAAAACGCAATGTTTCTCCCTAAATTCTTGATTTTGTAGTTGATACAGTCGATACACAGATACTATGAAATGGTTTGCTTTTCACAAAACTGAATTTTTGCTGATGGGAAAAGTGAATAAGGACCCTTTAACCAGCTTTACACAGAGTGCATTTCCTCATACTGTTTTGATGCCTTGTCTTCTAAAATTGACATAAAACAGAAAACCTAGAACTACACAAACATGAAAGCAAAGCTCAGTTTGTTGATTTGGAGGTTCTGTGCTGCTGAAGTCTCTCAGTACCCCTATTTTATCCGTTTTCCCTTCTATGGAAATTGTCAGTGTGTTTGCCTGAAGTGTGATTATGTCATACTGTCATATCCCAGATGATTTTGGACACCACAGAAAAATCATGGTTAGAGGGAGTGTGTGAAATGTCTGAACCTTTGAAAGGTTCAAGCATGCAATGAATGTGCTTTATTACCCCAAATGTAGGCTGCTTTCTGCATTCATAAAGCAATACTTTTTGCAGTAGATGAGTTATGGAAAAACAGATAATGATTCATGAAAAAAAATCCTACTTGCACACAGTTGGATGATCGTCTTCCTGCTGCTTGCTTTTTTTCTAAGCACGAGTTTGGGTGTGGGTGCACAGTGGCATGTGGATAGGGGAAGGGGGGAACTGTGTGTGCATGTGAGTTATATATATGGAATTAATATATGGATTGGGATATTCTTTTTAAGTCTGTAAAGTGTGCATGCTACTTTTATTCATTAACACCTATAAAGGACTAATTGCCATCAGGCATGTAGGTGGAATTTTTGGCAGGGAGCAAGAAATGCACTAGGTTTGATGACAACCAATGATCTGCCAAAGCCTTGTAAGAAGAAGCAGCTAGTTTTGCTGTCACTCACCCACCCCTTTAAATTCAAATACAGATGCTTGGTGGGGTTGGGGGGGGTGTGTGTCTGGCACCTGTCCAAGTCAGCGTTTGAAACGAAGGGCTCCTAATACTGTATATACAGACAGCACTGTAGCTGCAACTGCTGCCTAATGCTTGAGGTGAGAAGGAAATGTGAAAGCTGAAAGGGAGGCAGGAGGATACAGGCTGCTCTGCAATAGTGACAACAGGGCAACAAGGACTCCACCTGGTGTGGGTGATGGCCACCCTGCGGTGTCTAGCAGGACCTCTCACTAGGTAAGCCAAGGACAAGAAGTGGGTTTAGGCTTGTAAAACACATGACTTCGCTATGCTGTGGTACGTCGCACAGCTCAAGCCACTTGAGCTTTGGTACCTGTGGTACCTTTGTGGCTGAGCAATAGCAACATGTTTTGAGCATCATCAGTATCAGGTTCCTATCCACTGCTGGAGAACCAGAGACACTGACAACCCAGGAGGCCAGAAAGGGTCCATCTGACCTCTGGCCTAACCTTGGAGGTGGCACTTTTGTTCTTTTTTTTTTCTGTTAGCTCCAGTTTGCCAGCTGGAAATCAAAGCTTTTGCAGAAATTGTCAGAGAAGTCCAGTATAATAAAAGTGATGTGGCTAGAAACAGCCAGTATGTTAAATACTTGCACTGTTGTGAAGAGCATGTCAGCTGCGGTTGAAAACTTGCCTATGTGGTACCTGTAGAATGTATATCTGCCATACAAAAAGGTGCTACAAGATGCCTGCTTAAGGAGCATTATATAACCAAGGGCAATTTTTATCTCTCCACCGAAATACAGTGAATTAAACAATTTGAAAGAAAAAGAAGAAAAAAATTAAATGATACGTTGCTCTCTATTAGCCTTTGCTTTAGCAGTATTAAGCTGTGTGTCTTTCATTTTTGGCTGTTAAACCTGATTATATTCCTTACAATTAATACATTTGGGTCTATGGATGAGTTCCAAATGTGTGTGATGTGTAAGATGGGCCTGTGTTAACGTTGCTTTTGCCTTGCATACATCTAAACATCCTCTTATGACAGGAGTTGAAGTTGGTCTAATACATGAAAAGGAACTGTCTTTGCAGCTTTTTCAGGTTATTCTAAGAATACATGTAATCCTTTAGCTAGCTGTGTAGAGTACGTATTAATTCTCTCTGAGAGGGCCTACGCTGATGTGATTGAGGTGAATGGGATGGGTCTTTGGAGTCTGGCTCAAGTTATCTTTATATCCCAGAGTCAAAGGAATCCTCCACTGGGCTTCCTGCTGATTGCATACTTCTCCTGTCACCTCAGATGACCTCCTTCTTCTCTCCCACCCCCCACTCCCCCAAAAGGAGGGAGAGGTGCTAATTCTGCTGGAATGTGGCATTTATCACCTGCTGCGTTCCAGGAGGATTAGCAGGGGCACTACTTCATACCGAGTTTGTTTCAACATAGTCCATATTCTTTGATTCTTACACGTAACCATTTGTACAGTTTGGAGTAAGCTGTAAGAAACCAGTACAGGCTTACATGAACTCTGTGTAGTTGATCATATAAAATAAATAAATAAAATTCCCCCAAAAGGGGGGGAGTGAAAAAGATGTGACTGAAAGTAGGTCACCTGTTTGGGAAAAAAAAAAAAAGTTATACATAAAGTTAAATATTGGACTAATTGCTGTAGTGTAGAAGTCTTTCCATAAAATCCTATAGTGTCTTAAATGTCTCATAGGGCTGTTGTGAGACTAATAAATGCTTGCAAATCGCTTTGACAGCTTCAAAAAAGGTGCTATGAAAGTAATAGTTATTTCTGTTCTGCTTTTTTTTTATTTTCCATATTACAATTGTGATCAGGAATTGGAACATCTACTTTTATCAAATGGTGGGTGGTATCTACTTCAGTTCTTATGCCTGTTTCTCCAAGTCACAAACTGACATTGAAATAACAAATAAAGAAGAATCATAACTAAGTGGTCCTATATTTCTTTTCTCATAATATTACAAGAAGAACTCATTCAAATAAAAATAATGCTTTTCTTACTGCACAGGTAATTAGTATGCTTAGCGAGCAAGTTCTGAAAATCAGTAAGGCAGAGACATTGGGGCCAAATTCAGTCACACTTTATCTCATTTCATGAGACTCTTTGCCAAATAATTTAGTACTGGCCTTTCTGGTGATAAGTACTATTTACTGTAGTAGTAAATTTATTTTAAAAAGGGAAAACCTGATTTGTTAGAGTCTGATGGTCTGTGAAGACTACAAAAAGTTAGTTCATGCCTTTATAGATGCTGTTTGCTTTATTTTCATTCTTTGAATTTTGTTGAAAGAGAGCTCTACAAACACAGAACTACTTGCTTCTGCTTTCTGTATATAATCCCTCTGGTGTTTGCCACAGAGATTTTAAATAGTCATCAAAGGGAAAATGCATTTGTGAATGGGAGAGGAGGTAGCCAATAGTTTGTTAGTATTATGATAAATAGATAAAAAGAACTGAGACTATTTGATTTATAGAAAACTGACAAGAGCAGCACCTGAATTTACACTGACCAAGAAAAATTAAGAGTATGATCAATTGTCATGTTCAAGGGCATGAGCTGATCACCAGCTGCAGTCACAAAGAACTTCCTCCCTATGGCAAAATCATCACAACTTGGTATGCTATTGGAGTTTTATGTCCTTCTCTGGAGAATCGCACACTTTCTTTTAAGCAAGCCACTTGCTGAGAGAGCACACCCAACTAATGGGGTCATGGAAGCACTTTGGTACTGCAGCTTTTCTCCTACAAACGTATCTTGCTCCATCTAAATATTGCCAAAGTATTTCATTTAACCTATTTCTTATTTGTTACACAAGTGTTATGTTTTGTTTTTCAAGTCCAGAGCGACTGCATTATCTTGTGATGCTTGTGAGTGTTAAGCCACCAATGCTTGTAGGTGGAATTAAAATTGCTTTAGTTCTACGGGCAGGGCTTCAGCCTGAGTATGATACTGCTGAGAAGTGGAGAAAGGTAACCTTTCCTTTGGGCTGGATTACAGTCCTTCAGATAACATTTGTAATCACATATCAACTAATGATTGATCAAATAATGCTTGTAATCCATATATTGGCTCCAGGAGTTTGGGGCCCTCCATGCAAATGCCCTGTGTTTCCCTGGTGATCTTCCTCTGAAGAACTTGGGAGATGTTGCTGTTGGTGAAGTAACGTTGACTACAGTTCCCTTTTCTTTTTCTTGTGTAGTAATTTTGGCCAGTGGATTTGCATGATCAGGCCTTTCATAGCCTGATCTTGGCTGCTTTTCCTCTCTCCAAAGACAAGCTCACTGGAGCAGTCGGATCCATGTAACACAGAATTCCTTCCTGAAATTTCACAACTTCTTGCCCTTCTCCCCTTTGAATTGGAAATACAGTGATCAGACCTGAGATAATTCCTGCAGCTCTCGTGATGCATGATCTGTGGCCAAATATGTCCAACACTAAAAAAAAATTGTAGATTATCCCTTGCTTGGAATCAACATACCTGGATCAGCTCATAGAAATTCCCAATAAATAATATTCTAGAGCCTCTCTAGGTAGCCTTTCCAGTGCTTCATAACCATTATAAATAGATATTCAGAGAAAACTTTCCTGCAAATTAAGCCAAATTCTCCCCAAGCTACTCCAAGTGCATATGGAAAACATTGATCACCATTGTCTCTGTAACTGTTTCTTGCATATTTGAAGGCTGTCATCAAGTCTCTGCTCCCCTGTCTCCTCCTTGGTCTTCTCCAGGGTAAACAAGACCAGTTCTTCATCCTTTACTCATGCCAGCCATTTTTCTGGTCTCACAAATTTGCCTTGATTGATGTAGAGCATGGTGCTGAAAACTTGACTCAATTCCACATTTGAGGCCTCACCAGAACTGAGTAGAGCAGCAGAATTATTCTTACAAGCCAAAACGGTTGAACCAAAACCAGTTTGTTCAAGTATTGTAATGCTGTTAATTGCCTACCAGTGTAGGCTCAAGCTGATAGTGAGGGTCAATAAAAATGTATTTTTATTTTTTAATTACAGAGGTAAATAAGTAATTAAACACAGGTAAAAACATTAATGTTTAATACAAGAAAATAATGAAGCACAGCTACTTGGGTCTTTCTGAGGCTGAATGAAACAAGAGGATGTACTGTATTTCCAAAGACAGAATGAGATGCAAGAATGCATTTTCTTGATATCCATTTTTTCATTCCTAGAGGAACTGGACTCCACAAGTTGCCATGTTCTCTATTTTGCATTTGTTATAAATGGACATTGTCGCCGTGCAATTTGCCAGACATTAAACACGTCTGAGCATACTCTCAAGCTAATTTGACGAAACATCTGTGTGCCTATGCGTATAACGATTGTGGAAATAATTTTTACTATAAAAGGTAAGAGCCACTCTGTAGATTGCTTTTTATTATCTTTTTTTCAAAGTATTGACATGTTTTTGAAAGGAAAAAAAGAGGAACAGAAAATGAAATGGGTATTTATTTTTTTAGGCTGTTTAATAAAAGAGCAGAATTTTCCAGTTCTGCAAAGCACTGCTTGATTAAAAGTCTGTCTGTTGATCACCTAATTTAATATCTGAGGAGAGTCAGTATTAGTTTATAGTATTATTTAAGAGGAAATGGTTTAGAGCATGATGTCAGGTTCCTGTTCTTCTGTGAAAGTGTAGAGACAACTTTTCAAACCTGAATGCCTAAATTTACACTTCTAAATCTAAGTTTAGAGATCTTAAATCTTAAGAGGTGATGGGATTTGGGGGTTTGGATTTTAAGTTAGGGTTTGGTGGGTTTTAGGATTTTTTGTTGTTGTTGGTTTGTTGCTTGCTTTGAGGTTTTGTGGGGTTTTCTTGGCAAGCTAAGACATCCAGTGACTTGAGTGTGGATATTAGTGGAGGCTATGTGTTCTTTTTACACTATTACACAAGGCCCCTTTTAAAGTGCCGAGAGTGGATTTTAGTCTGCCAGATTTGAAAACTGAGTGCTAAGCTACAAAATAGTGGGAACTGTTTTAAAAACTTCATTTACATGTACAGTGTTTGTTCTGGCAAGTTCAGCATCTTCATGAAAGCAAAAGATGCAACATAGTCTCTCAATCTTAACATCATCTCAATTCAGGGAAATGCTGAAGTACGTGCCTACCAAAAGGGAAATACACAAGTGTCTCTCCTGGGGAGGCATGCTGTCCTGAACTCAGGCCTACAAACATATCTTCAGTAGAAAAATGAAATATGTTTTATAAAAAATAGTCAGCCAATTTTATATTCTGTTGCTTCTGTTTATGTGGAATAGCATGTTGCACGAAGCTGATCTGTTCTACTAAATTTTTTTAGGAGTATGACATTCATCAAAGTGAAGCTGGCATGATTGAAAAAGCAGCAGTGTCGTTGAGACAAGTGATTTCAGGTAGAACTGAGGGGTATCACAAAAGCATGTGGGCTTTAGGTTTATTGTCTCATTAAAAAAAAAAATCATGTTATCCACCTATATTTCACCTGTTGCTCATTAAAATTATCTTAGTGCTTTGATAACCCATTGAGTGTCAAGTCCTCCTTTTGTGACTGTTGTTGCATTTAGAAGTCTAATGCTATTGCCAGCCCGTGGTTCTATACTGTCCTGTGTGAACAGTCGGAAGGGTGTTCTTTGGTACTGATTTCTTCATATTAAAAACTTGTTGATGAGCAAAGTAGAGTTTCTGTTATCATCTTTTTTTTTTTCCACTCAGGGGGAAAAAAAACAGTGAAGCCAAGAGATTTTTGGATTGGCATGGCTTCATCACAATTATGCACGTGATCCATTTCTATTAGAATGTGACAGGGGAAAACGGTTTTATTGTTGCATTAATTTTGTGATCTTGGAGAACTCTCAATCAGGAATAGAGAAGAGACTCTATGGTTCTCTTAACCTGATGCAGTTTTAAAAATGGTGCTACAGAAGTACCAAGCAGATCTTTTTAGTTGCATAGAGAACTCTGGGAGTGAAAAATATCTTTAAAGAAGAGAAAAGAGAAGACCATGGCTGATAGCTGAGTTATATTCCATAGCAAAGAACGTGTATCTGTTGAATGGATTTCTTTTGTTTTTTTTTTTTTTTATTTGTCCTTACAAGTTACTATTGTTCCACATCTCTTTTTCTATGAATCATTCAGTAATGTTAAACAAATTCCTAAGAGTGAGCAAATATTACTTGCCTCTTTCCTTACAGAGGTAGCTATGTGGGTGGACAGGTGGAGGCAGGTTAGACTGTAGATGTTGCTATATTTTCAGCATATGCTTTTAGCTGACTGGAGTTTTCCTTCTAATTCTCGAAACAGATAAACTGCATGCAGACCAGGGCAGAAGCATTATCTGGACATTTACCATATGAGTCCAATAATAATAATAATAGCAAAAAAAAAATCCCAATCGAAATAGATAACTTTTCGCATGAGGCAGGACACATTTCACATGGATGACTCACCTGGTATAGGCCTGCATGATTACACTGGATTTCTCGCACCACACATAATAGGATAAAAGCATCAGAAAGTGAAAAAGCATTTTTCTTTCCTCCCATCCAAAAGGCAAAGCACAACCATGCTTGTTTTGGCAAACAATACTAAAAACATACTGTAGTTTAGAGATGCTAAGTGTCCAACTAGAAAATATATTGTCTTTGAATAAGAATGAACCCAGACAGTATGTCATCCTTCACTCCTGATGCAACTCTCCTAAAAGCCTCGCCTGTTGTTAATACTCTTCCACATTATGTCTGTCTTGTCCTCTTGTCTGTCTTGTCCTCTGGTCCAGACATTGTGTCCTGTCTGTCCTTGCTGTTCTCCACAAAGTTATTTTCAACAAACTCAGTCCTGTGGTGTAGGCTGCTTTAGTCAAATTCTCTTCTCTACTTAAACCCTTTTCATCCTTTCCCTGCCACTTCTGTTTTGTGTGGCTTTGTACTGTATTTTTCTATTGTAATGCTGGAACATCTAATTAAGATAGCTTGAATAGCTACTTGAACAAAAATTTCATGGGCTTCTATGTTTTGGGAGAGTTCAGACTGTGTCAGTTCAGCCTTCCAAAATGATCAAATCCAGTGGCAAAAACGAGATTTGGGTTTACGCTTTGGCTTCAAATATCCTTGAGAGGTATGGACTACAAATATATGTTGATTAGCCTAATATCCACTTCTCAGTTGGTGGCAGGACAGGGACAGAGGGTCATTTGCTTTACGGGGGTGTGCAGTTTGGCAAAATCAGTCTATTGTCTCCCCCAGAACATTCCCAAGAAGCAAATGTCTTAACCTTCTGACTAATTTGTTTTTGTAAAGAGTTTTTTGGATGCTTTTTGGTGAGACGTGCTGCACTTTAAAATAGCTAGTATTTACTAGCATGTCTAATAATCAAAGTGTTCCTCAAATGTTCCTTGGAGGCCGTTTGCTATAGTGGCTACGCAGAACACTTGTGGATTTGTTTGCACTAAACTCTTTATTTAGGCCATCTGACAAAATCCTGATATAACCTCAGTCAGAATCAGTTTAAGACTTGATTACCTCTTAAGATGTCCTTTCTAGCTTCAGACTTTGGTTGAGGCTTCATATTGTACATATGATATCAGCAATAAGCCTGTCTTGCTGCATTTGCATCTGTTCACACATGACGTGTTAACCTCATACAGACTATGCGTATAAACCATAACTGACTGAAGTCAGTACAGCCTTCCGTTTGAAAACAAATGGGATGATGGTGAAGCTCCAGTTTTCTTATGGTTGCAGTCCTGGTGAGTAAACGGTACACAAAGCACATGAGAGTTTGCGGGTTATCCCTCTTTGCTTTTACAAATGTAGTTGGTGTTATATAAATGGACTCAGCATTTTATGCTGAATTGCTGTGTCAAAACAATGTCAGCAATGCCAAATCTTGACCTATTATTGGAAGACAATGCTTTCTTCCCAAAGGCATTCATATAACTATCCCAGAAGAAAAGGTTAACAGAGCTATTCTAACAATCCTAATTTTTCATTATGTAACTATATATAAAATAATATATAATAATATATATATATAATAATATATATATAATATATATAATATATATATAAATACAAATACATATATAAAAACTATCTTAAATTAATCAGGAAGTCATTCATAACTTCAAAATTATTTGAAATCCATTAAGAGATGGGACAGGAAGAAAACCATGTTAAAGATGACCCTTGATTATTCTCCTTTTATATATAACGCAGTTCTCAGCAGTAATGAATATATTAACCAAACAAATGAAACTTGGCTTACTCTCTGAAGTATTCTGACAGCGTAATTCATGAATCCCTCTGTGGGAAAGTAGGCACTCAACCACCACCAAGTGGCTAGGTTCACTTATATATGGAGATATTGCTAAACCAGGGGGTTTTTTTTTGTGTGCTTTGCTTTTTTGTTGTTGCTGTTGTAAGTACATTGTTACTGGTATTAAAATTTAATATAGTTTATACAGTAAAAACCTTTGTAATTTTTTAAAAATGTGTAGCTTTGCATTTCGTGTGGTTTAACATGTCTGAGAGAATTATTTTAAGAAGTCTTACTATTTTAATTAAGTACAGACATTTATAAATGTTTTGTGTCTGAAAGCTGTGTTTGGCTGATGTAAGGTCTGAAACTAAATCAGCCTGGCTATGCCTTATTAACCAACAAAATTTCATATTTATAGTACTCTGACTTTTCGTGTAAGGTTGTATTACTCTGTGATAAGGAATATGTTCTCGGCAATGCCTGTAGTGACTATAGATGCCAGCTGTAGCCCACCTCTTCCTGGAGAGTCATGAAATGAGCTGTTGCAGCCTGAAAGTTCAGCCTCTCTGCTGGAGAAACCTTCCTGTGAGCTGTTGAGAGTCACTCTTGCTGGCACGTTTGCCTTGGCACTACTGTCTGAGTGTCTCATGGAGGAGCCAGATGAGCCGGCTCTTGTTTTTGGCTGTTAGCCTTACAGAAAGTTGAGAAGAAATCCATGGTCTTTAAGGTATCTTTTAGGTACAGCAAAGGCCAGCAGCAGCTTTGCCCAATTTAACCACCACAGTGACACACGAGGAACCGTCTAGAGGATGTAGAAATAGTGGCAACGGAAGTCACTCCTAGAAAAGTTTGTGATCCTCTGCCATGTGGTCACTGGAGGATTTTTCTTGTCTTTACAACTGGCAGTGGGTTTAAAGTCAGTTCAAGATTTATTTCCCTTCCTGCTCTGGCGGTCTCTGAGCACCACCCTGTTGGGACACTGGTGGGAAATCCTGAAAAATACCGATACCCAGTGTAGATGCTACTCCAGGAGCACTCTTACTCATAAGAGAGGAGGTATCCTGTCTCTCTCTGCTGGTTAGATGAGGAAAAGATGAACGCTTCTTCATAGCTCTGAGAGGCAAAGTGGTGTGGGGGAAAGGATATGTGACGGCATCTCAATTCGCCTTTGTAAAGTTCGTAATTTTGTAAGGAGTAAGTAGAGATATCCACAAAGCAAACAGCACTTCTTAGGGCCAAACTCTGAGTTACAACTCTACGAGCTTTGTGGGTTGTTTTGTTTTGGGGCTTTTTGTTGGTTTTTGTTTTTTTTTTTTTTCCCCAAAAGTGTTAACTCCTTAAAGACATTTTCAGTGGTTGATAGATTTTATTTTTTTTTTTTTTTTTTCCTTTTCTTTGATTGACTGGGATAGGGACACAGTCTGTGAGGAAAGCCTCCAGGACTGACTGGAGTTTTCATGAAGAAGGCAGAGAAAACACTTCCACATCATCTTTTTTTTTTTTTTTTTTTAATTTTTTCCTGAATGTACTGGGAACTTGCCATGTTCTGGGTCAGGAAAAAGACCACAACCAGCTTATTATTTTTTTTCCTTTTAATGAAGCTGATTTCTTTTCTCAGTATATGCACTTTGCAGTCCACTGATTTGGACAGGAAAAATCTGTCCTTGTTAAGAAAACTACTGAATAAAACAGGGCTGTTAGCCCATATCCAAAAATATTCTATGTTTTTGTTTTGGGTTCTGCTGGAAATGCTACATTAACTTTGCCTCAGGACACTAATTAACAAACTGGCCATTAATTGCTGGTAATAAGGAACTTGTCAGCAGTCATTGTTTACTTAAACTGCCTAAATTCAAGAGGACACGTTTAGAAGAAAGTACCTCTCTGAAAGATCCTTGTCTTTTCTCCCAAATGAGAGAAACTCCCAGTAAGTGAATGAAAAGGACCTTGGGACTATTTATCGTCAAATATTGTTAGTTTCTGAAGCAACAGGGGTTTGTCTAGAAATGACCAGTAATGTGATGCTAGAATAAACTGTTTCCTTGATAATGCTTCTTGCCTTTGACTGGAAACAAACCTCACTAAAAATAGTCATGAGAGAGGGTGATTTCATTCCTGAGGATTGAAGTGGTAGTCATGTATGTATTTCTTGCCTGTCTTCACTTATCTTGTTCATGTAATAAATAGAATGATGACAGATACGTGTGGTGACATTACAGCCAGCAATAACAATTGCTGCCATTTACTGTGCAGGCAAAAAAAGTTGGGCTGAAATTGGAACAGGTATCTTAGGCCCCTGGGCATTTGGAGGGAGGTTCCAGCACTCAGAGTTAGAAGTGGAAAAGTATTTCACTAAACAAATATGATAGTAATGTTCTGGGAATTCACAGACAACTTCTGTTTTCTTGTATTCTGGAAGCATACAATGCTACTATTTTCACAGTTTCTGATTTTCCAAAAAGGATACACATCCAGATAAAACTCTCTGATTCAGAAGATTTAGCAGTGGACTCTTATGTTGGTAGTTACATGGAGATTTAAAAAAGAATAAAATTAAAACAACAAGAAATCCAGAACTCTTGAGAATGAGACTGTGTTGTTCTGCTAATATTTTGCTTTTTTGATGGTGTACTAAGAAGGCTCGTTTCTCATTTGATTAATGATGACCCAAATGATCACCCTTTTTTTTTTTTTTTTTTTTTTTTTTCTCCATCGAGTACCTTTTTTTCTTTTTCTTAGGCTTAAAATATATTTTTAAACATCTACTGCTCAGGGTATTTTACCTTGACATTCCTATGAAAAACGGTAGATTTAGATGATCTACTATGGTATCTTTGTCTTTATTTTAATATCCCATATTATTGTGGAAATGTTGAGATTATTTAGACATATATTAGTGTTTGGATTATAAAAGCTCATCAAATTAACTTTGATTATTACAAAAAGGATCAGTGGAGGCATAAACTTTGCTAGCATTTGAAATTCAAATGCATAAATGCATACAGAAGTGATGTTCATATCCAAACTGAAAGAGCTTTTTGAAAACTCAGTTTTAAGTCAAGAAAACCAGTCACATAATTTTAAATAGATGTAATTCCTCTCTTTACTTCCTTCTGTCTCCAATAACCTTTCAAAGCTTGGGGGAGAAAAAAAATTCTGACTAGAGAAAACAACGTATAAATACAACTCTGCCCCAAATCATTGTCAGTTTACTTACTGCACTTCTAGAAGGTGTTTTGGTATTACACAGAAGATTGTACTTCAGGAGCTTAAATAGATTTTTTTACTAATTTCTGAATCTTTTTTCACTTTGGCCTTTAATTAAAGGTGCATAGGGGAAAGACATGTAGAAAAGCAATGGTTTCCCAAAACTAGACACACATAAAAGAACGTACAAACAACAGGAAACAGAAAAGTTTAACAAGACTGAGTGTCAAAAAAGATTTAGTGACCTATGGTGCCAAAATCAAGACATATTAAATCCGACAGACTCTTTTTAAAGGACTGAGTGTTCATCTCTGTTAAGCCAGATTGGCTTAAATGAGTGTGGTGCATTGACTTTGGTGGCATACCAGATGCCCACCACACTACTCTATCACTCCCCCTCCTCAGCTGGATGGAGGAGAGAAAATATAATGAAAGGCTCGTGAGTCAAGATAAGGACAGGGGAGATCACTCAGCAATCACCATCACAGGCAAAACAGACTTGACTCTGGGAAATAAATATGATTTGTTGCCACTGAAAATCACAGCAGGGTAATGAGAAATAAAACCAAATCATAAAACACTTTCCCTCCACTTCTCCCTTATTCCCAGGCTCAACTTCATTCTGATTTCTCTACCTCCTCTCCCCAGGCGGCACAGGGAAATGAGGAATGGGGGTTGCGGTCAGTTCATCACATGTTGTTTCTGCTGTTCCTTCCTCCTCAGGGGGAGGACTCCTTACTCTCTTGCCCTGCTCCAGCGTGGGGTCCCTCCCATGGGAGACAGTCGTCTGCAACTTCTACAGCATGAGTCCTTCCTGTAGGCTGCAGTTCCTCATGAAATGCTCCAGCATGGGTCCCCCACAGTGTCACAAGTCTTGCCAGCAAACCTGCCCCAGCATGGGCTTTCTATGGAGTTGCAGCCTCCTTTGAGCATCCACCTGTCTGGCATGGGGTCCTCCAAGGGCTGCAGGTGGATCTCTGCTCCACCATTAACCTCCATGGGCTGCAAGGGGACAACCTACATCACCATGGTCGCACCACAGGCTGCAAGAGAACCTTTGCTCCAGTGTCTGAAGCACCTCCTCCCACTCCTTCTTCACTGACCTTGATGTCTGCAGAGTTGTTTCTCTCACATATTCTCTCTCCTCTCTTCCAGCTGCTGTTGTACAGCAGCATTTTTCCTACTCTTAAACACGTTATCCCAGAGGGCCTATCGCTGTTGCTGATGGGCTCAGCCTTGGCCAGCAACTCGTCTGTCCTGGAGCCAGCTGACATTGTCTCTGTCAGACATAGGGGAAGCTTCTAGTATCTTCTCACAAAAGCCACCCCTGTAGCCTTCCCTGCTACCAAAACCTTAGCATACAAACCCAATACAAAGAGCAATGAGAAACAACAGACACTTTTGAGACCCCGATGCAAGTATTTCAATAACTGCAGCAACAAAGGGAAGAGGCTGTGACAATAACACTTTCCTATGTTATTTGTGAAAATCAGGCCTACCAAATTCGGCGAGGTTTTAAGCTTGCTGAGGAGGCATGGCAGAAGATGTACATAATGTGGTTGGGTTAAATTCTAAAGGTAAAACTAACTGGAAAATCACATTTTGAAAGAAACCATCAAGGTTCTCTGTCAAATTTGGTATTTCTATCCATGATCAGGAGTAGAATACAGAATGTGCCTTGTTAAATTTGCAGATGATGCTAAGTTGGGAAGGGCAGAGAGCTTATATTGGAGAGCTTGATTTCAGAATGATGAAAAGCTGTTGTAGTAATTGTGGTAGCTTACAAACTAAACACGAATCAAATATACATTGCTGTTGTGGGGGCAGAAGGGAAAGTCTATAAGGATACTTGAGGGGAAGTATATCTTGAAAGAAGTATGAAGAAAACTCGTACTACGGTACACAAGCTGTGGCAAGACTCAGGCTGGAGGACAGAACTGAGTTTTGGAGTCTACCTTCCCAGAATGGTGTGTTCCAGTGGAGAGGATCCAGTGGGTAACAGTTGGGTGACTTAACAAAATATGCCATCATTGGGAATGCCTTAATTTGGGCTTGCTTAATCTAAATGAGAAAAGACTGAGTAAGGATATGATGATAATCTTCACATATTTGGAAGACTGCTGCAAACTGCAAATAAATACTTTCGTTGTTGTTTGTTGTTTTTGTTTGTTTTTTTCAATATGCCCACATAAGGATAAATAATGAGCTTATACTGCACAGAGAAATATGAAGGAGAGATACTAGGAAAACATCTCTAACAGTAAGAATACTGGTAAGTTACAATAGACTGGTGGAAACTTTGCTGTCTGTAGGCACTGTCAATGCGTCTTCACAGCCATGTTGGATGAAGATCTGTCAATAAAGGTGTAAGTTTTATTGACTTTTGGAGCTACTGTGGATTCCTGGGTCTACTGTGGACTGCATCAGGGACTGGGGGAGCTCTTAGGGTCTCTTCCTGTCCTTGGTGGTTCTGTGTAGTTAAACATCTTGCCGAGCCAAGTCAACTGGAAGGAAAATTATTTCTCTATCAGACTCAAAAACAAACAAACAAAACACCTGTCAGTGAGATGAGGAGCCCAAGGACACATACATTTAATGACAGAAAAGAAAGTTACTAAGATTTAGTTACAATGGTGTCATTGTCTTATACTATAATAGGACAGTATCTTGAAGAGGACAAAGTAAGGGTTTATGTTGCAGCAGCACCCTTGAGCCCCTTTCTGGAGCTGGGATTCTAGTAGGGATTATACTAAGATACAGGAAAGAGTGAATTGTGCCTCCAGAAGGTTAAAACCTAGATGAATGACAAGAAACAACATGTGGATGAAGCAAATTGGTAGAATTAGATAGTGGGAGGATGAGCTCATTTACAGAATAGCTATCACCTAATGCATCTCTCTTCTTGGCTTGACGTTACTGGCTGGCAGTATTTGGTAGGCCTTGTGGCAGGAGCAAGCCTTAAGGCGGGATGAAATCCAAACTAAATAGTTCTTTATTTTGAGCTAAACATACTCTAAACTTATTAAATGTTTAGGGGAATTTTGGGGAATTTTAGAGGGATGAGTGAGGGAGCAGTGGGTAAGGTTCAGTAGCTGGATGGATTCCTGCAGAAACCTGTTTCTTCCTGCAGAAAAGGGAGCAAGGGATAGGGAGTGAATTCCTCCTTGTGCTTGCTGGAACAGTACCACCTTCAGTGTTGGTTAGTAAGGGGCCTAGATGTGCCCATGTGGTGAATGTCCTCCTTGAGTGTGCTGTTTGTTTAGAGATGGAGGCTTGATCAAGTGTGCAGTGGTTAAAGTTAAGCAACCCCCTTTCCCATACATAGTTAAAGAAACCGAAGACTTGAATGATAAGATGACGCTCAGCACCCTTTGGTTTCAGATATGATTCTCCCTGATTCCAAGTCCAGCTTTGGGAAAGCAGTCTCCTTGTGGTTTTTTGGGCTGGTTTTTGTTTGTTTTTATTTTTTTTCCCATCTTTCTGAAATAATATTTATTTACTTACTAGAGAAGGATTTTTAAGATTGGTGAATTACCTGTAGAGTTTTGAAATGAAGTGCTGGGCATTGTTGTCAATAAAACTATGAAAAATTGTACCTAAGTATTATACAAATAACAAACATTAATTTGGTGAAACATTTCAGGAATGTATGTGGGGAACAGTATTTTTCTTTCTACTTTTAGAATTTGCTTTATTTGCATTTCACTTCATTTTTGTTTTTCTTTGGGCTATTTAAAAATCCTTGGGACTTAAACATGACAGGCTGTACGTGAAAAGAAGAACTGTATTGGAATATGATTTACCACATTTTTCCCATGCCATCAGTATATGAATTCCTGCTTACATAAGAAAATATTTGAACATAAAAAGCAATAATTTGGAATCAGATTGTGCGGGATGAATCATGAGATAAAATCTCATTAAAGATTCAAAAAACTATTCTGGCGTTCCTGCCAGAGTGTTTTCATAGAACATTTTTTTTTCTGAAAAGGAATTACTCAGAGGTAATAATTAAAAAAAAAAAAAAAAACAATCAGAAATTGCCACCTGATTTTGCACTATGATAGCTTACATATTGTTGCAAGGAAAAGTGTATATATTATATGAAAAAAAATCTTTAAAAAAAAAAAATCTGTGTTTATCTTTCCCCTGATATAGATTATGCTTCCAAGTCCCCTTCTGTTCCACAATTAAAGAAAAAACTACTATCTTGTAGTCCCACCTCACTTGTTTATTTTATATAAATAGAAATATTGGTTAGTTGAATAAATTAATCTGCAGTCTTCATGCTGGTGTTTTGGGTTGTTTTTTTTAAGCTAAAGCTATCCAAATTCCCAGGTCCATCATGTTTACTGTGAACATCATAGGCTGCAAGTTATCAGCTTGTTTTCTCTCTCTTGTTGTGTTCCTGCGCTGAAAGCATCAGCCTGTCTTCACCTTTCAGCCATCTTCTATGGGAAATGCTGTCTGAAGTTTCCATTCCTAAATTACTCTTATCAGGATCAGAAAGGAAGCCCACGGTAGTGAGTCTATCCTGTGCCTCCAGGAAAACACTGCAGACGAGGCCCCGTAAGTCTCTGCTGGGGTTCTTGCTGAAACTGAAGTGTGTCAAAAATGAATGTGGCCATTTTTCTGAGATAAGGAAATACATTTTTCTTTTCTTTCACCATGAGAAAAGAGATGCCAAATTTAAAATATCTTGTAAGCAAGACATAAAAAAATGGTTGCTGCTTTAGAAATTGTCCAACAAATAAAATACAAGTCAGTAAATCTGTAGCAGTTTTGAGCTGAGTTATTATTTTAATGTGACAGAAATGGTAACTCCACATCTTCATGGTATTTGCCTTTGAAGTTATCCAAGATGGTAGTTCCCTGCAGCTGGAACTATACTAGAGTGTCAGCTTGCATACAAGATTTGACAGATCTTCCAGTTAAAAAATAAAAGTGTTTAAAAAAAAATTGTCAAAAGATTCAACTTAACATTTTAAAACCAGTTTGGTAAATTCAAAGCAATTATCCATTTGACAACTTTTGGACAATCCACATTTTAAAAGAAAAAAGTAATCTCAGTGTCGACTTTTTTTGTTTTACAAAATTGATAATGTTTTAATAGTTGCAGTTGGGATACACAGACATTTTTGTTGCTTGTGGGAAAAGTCCAATACTTCAACATTTCAGTACAACTTTTTGAGATCGTAAACATTCTAGAAACACAGGAAATCTATTTTCCACTCCTACATGGCCAGGCACGAACCTGTGGCCATATAACAAATTATTTGTTGAAAAAGGGCACTGTATTAGTATAGTATTTTTTTACCAGTATATGTACAAATAGCTACCTGAAATTAGGTAGTTAACTGTTATTATCTTAGAGCTAAGAGCTAAGAAAAAGGTCCTGTCCTCTTAGCAAATACACTGGGTTGTCAACTTCAACGGCAGTCCCTGTGGTTCACCTTTCTATAGGGGTGCTACATATGGAGGGCATTAGAAAGTCTCCAAACGTGAGTGTGCTCAAAGGTCCTTTCAGTTCCTCTTGCGTGGTTTGTTTGTGTGTTGGGGAGCTGGGGGTTGGGATTCCCATAGCACACATCAGAAAATTCACAGGGTATAGGGCATAGAAGCCATCAGAAACACTAAAATCGTGGGGGAAAAGGGGAATCAGAGTTTACATCTTCCTAAGCAGCTATTTGAACTTTCCACAAGAAATAAATGTGTAGGAAATGAGGCTTCATTATCTCTAGCGCTTGTAAAGTACTTGTTTCAACCTTTCCTCCTTCTTCTCCCCCCTCCTCCCCCCCACCCCCCAATCTCATGTAAGTATAATAAAAGCTGTTTGCAAGATTCCAAAGTAAAATCTTCCAGGACAACCTGGCAACAACGGGGATGCAATACAGAGAATATAATGGAAACACTGTGGTGTAGCGAGGTGTTTGTGTGGCAGGAAGGTGGCTGCTTGTAGAGCACATCCAGCGCTGTAGGCTGCCCCAGGACGCTGAGCTGGCTACAAGCGCCTTCGTGCCAGCAGGCAGCCTAGAGCTGAGTAAGTGGCCTGGGAATGCCTGTATCCGCTTTTATGTAAGTTTTCTTCATTTGAAAGATTGTATTATGAAGCCAGAGGGAGTGCTTCAGGCACAATATATAAATTAACTGGTTACTGAACTGTGTAGGAGGGACTGAAGTGCTGGAAAGAGAAAGTTGCAATAAAACCTCCATTTGTGTGCCGCAGAAAGGCGTTCAAGCTGCCCAGGTCAAACGTCACGCACTATTTCCAGCAGATGAAGGTGGTGGCCTAGATCAGCTCTGAGGTTGAACTGCTGAAAATAGAAACCTGGCTCGCAATGCTGTTTTTCAACAATTGCGTTGATGTAAGATTTCCAGCTGACATGGGTGGAAGATTCAGGACGTGAATCCAAAGACACTCTCAAACTATCCCAGAGTTTGGAAGAGGAATTTGGCTACAAGTCTATTATAAAAAAAAAAAAGCAAATTTGTAGCATTTAAATCCAGCTCAAGCTATCAGATGTCCTCCAAAACTTAGAGGTATTTGGATCAAGCATTTTGGTTACGATCCTTCTCTAATTTTCACCAAATGTTCTAAACCTGTAAATCTCCTTTCACTCCTGCTTTTCTTTCCTGACTGTATTTTGATGTATTTTCTTTCTTGTTTGTTTAAAAACATCAGTCAGCGTTTTACCAGGGAGTTTTATTACTTTGGAATGCTCTTAGTTTTCTCATCTGCTCCTCTTCCCCCCTGGCTACCCCATCATCTAACAAACTTTATTCTGCAACTGCTCTTCCAAGGAATAAGCAGCAGTAGCTTTTAGTCACCTATACAGCCCATTACACTATCTGCTCATAACTAGACACAGTAAAAGTACTGTTTGTGCTCTACACTACCAAGAAGTTTGTGGTTTTTTAAATTTCAAAATATCCAAGTGCATTAATGTAGAAGTTGGAGTAATCTTTGACTCCTTCTCTTGAGAATGTTGTAGCTCTGATGACAATATGGATGGATGATGTGAAAAATATTCTGACAATAATAGTCTGAAGCAGACTTCATGACAAGTGGAATTTTCAGGAGTGCTTAGTAGCTTTTCTTTGTATGTGTGTAAAATGTGTGCTTATAATGGAGCTTAGCTCATTAATTGATAGTTTTATTACCTATAAAAGCCATGACTCACCTCAGCTAAAGGGTTAGTCTCTTTAATACAGTACATAGTTTTTGTAGCAGTCCAAGCACTGTGAAGGCACAGGTCACTGTAGCGAAGACAATGGGAATTTCAGATGATGCATTGCTGTAGCTTTTATACAATAGCTCTGAATACAAAAAGCAATAGAGAAACATATATATTATCTTTCAGACCTGTCTGTAGGTAACAGAAAGGGTGTCTGAACAATCCTGACTTGATGGGCACAACTTTAGCAATATAGAAGTAAAAATGGGCTGAAACTGCTTTTATTCAGCCATACAACAATGACAAATCAATATTAATGTGTATCTGTATATGTAGTGGACTCTTTCTCCTGGCACTGGGCAAAATATTTGCAATACTTGAGAATAGACCTCTTTTTTAAAAAAAACTTTAAATACACCATCTTTGACTCTAGATGCTAGAAAAAAAAAATTGTAAGTGTGCTTTGTAACAAAGTGTTGACTGTTAAAATTTAAAGAAATGACAAATTTAAGAAAAAAAATCAGAGGTGAAGAAATAAGGAGAAATATGTATATTTGTGGCCTTAGTATCACTTTTTGCTTATAATAACACTCATTATTACAGTGCCTCATTAGCATAGAGATTTTGGTTATGTTTGTACAGTGCTTAGCACAGTCACCTAAATTTGCTTGTGGTCTCCAAGTTCAGCAGTGTAAGGTATGTGCAGAAACCATTCCTCTGCTTTCAGAGGATATTAGTAAGTTTGTATAGTCAAGTACTCCGATGGTAGGAAGTGCTGTTCTGTGAGGTTGTTAGGATGAACTTAGGTCAGTCCCTTAAGTACCTATATTGATAAAGACTTAATCACACAGTCACATGCTTCTTCTTTTCTGCATAATCTTTGAATTATTCAGGCCATGAGATGGATAATATTCTTGGAGTTTCCAGTTAATGACAATTTTTTGTTGTTGTTGTTATTCAGAGTAATTTCCTGCATTTAGGCTGTGCTTCAAATATTGAATTGTTAATTTCCTCAGAAGTGATGGGTTTTTTTTTCAAGTAATTCTTATTAGTACATTTTCAAATTGTTTCAAGAACTCTTTTCTCTCCATATGAATTAAACAAAGGAAGTATTATCTCTGGTTTGCATCCTGGAAACTGATGTGCAAAGAGATTAAGCTAAATGTATCCATTCATTTTAGGGAAAACTGAGATGCTCGGGACCTGATTTCTTTTCCAAGTACTATGAATTAGCTTGATCTATGCAATGCAGGATAGCTGCAGTCATATGTGACCAGTACTTATGTAATTCAAAAATCAGCATTCAAGTTAGGCATCCAGAAAATGAGTTAACCAGAACTTGTGACTATCCCTGACAAGCTACATATAAAAGGCTTACCTAATATTTCAAAGGCCTACAATTTGAGTGGCTTTTCATGGGGATCACGAAAGGCAAATCCTTGGAGCTACAGCAAGAAAGGTTACTAAACTTCTATCTTGTCAAATATGACCTAAACAATTTCTTTCTGCTCCCCTCTAAAATTTACACTCTTGGAAATAGCCAAACTCCTTTTATTGAAATGAACAATAATATATAATTCAGGCCACAAAAGAAAAATAGCAAACAATTCAAGCAATTGTGATTTGTCAGAGTGAGAAGCAAAGAAAAACAGGATTGTGCAACAGGCTGTAATGAATAAATATTAATAGAAGGGGATCTGGTTGCAATGCCTGCAATAATAGACTAATCTCAGAAGTCACATATCCCAATAGCAATACTGAGACTTAACAGATCAGTAGATTATACTGCAAATATTGACAGAGATAGAAGTGATGCTACACCTCTGTCTTCCCTATGTTAAGACAGAAATGAGTAGATCAAACACTGAGCCAGCTCCTGCATTTTTGCGTAGGCCTGCAAAACTTCTCTGCCAGTTGATAACTGATCTGCTCACAGGGATTATAGCATTATGCACAGGGCCATTTGGGGATGGCAGGTCAGCTACCAAAACTAAAAGGTTACTTCAAGTCTGGGAAGTTTGCTAGGAGAAAAATAACATGGGAAAATACCGCATTTACTTGCTCCCTGTTACTTTCACATCACATAGTCTCCATCTGCAAATACAATTGCATTGCGCTGTAAGTGTTGGCAAGTAGAAAGAAACAAAATACCAAACCACAAACAAAGCTGAATTCTTTCCTCTTCCTGTCTCACCTGGTAATAGGAGTTCCCTAGGATGACTCGCACCAGAACTTGTACAGAGCCTGTGCTTGAGAAGATATATAAGTGCATGCTGTGGCAACCTGGGAAGTAAATCCAGTTGTGAGTAAGAAGATTCAAATCTGACTTATCCTCCTTTTCCTGCTTAAAATTCAAAGAGGCAAAAGCAATGTTAACTGAGGTTTGCCTCTTCCACCTGCAGACCCAAAGCTCACCTGTGAAAATTACCTGATGCTGTTTTGATTTTTGGGTTTAAGTAATTTAATTGACTCTGATAGGAAACTGGAAGTGGGAAGGGAGGTATTCCTGTTGCCTGGACTCTTGTTTCAGTGCGGGAACTGAGCTGATTAACTTAGCAGTTTCCTCCCCTCACACTCCTCAGCAGGCATTCAGATAGCAAGGGCAGAGTTTTGCCTGCTTCAGCAATGTTCTCTGTGTCTCTTGGTGTGTTTAGTTACAAACTTAGCTGAAAACCTACTGTCAACAGTGGTTTACCATGGAACACTGGATTTCTAAAGGGAAGGCAGTTTTGGAAGAAAAGACCCATTTTTCTATGGACAAGCTAGCCCTTTGGTGCAAAAGCTGATGCTCTCTAGCAACAAACAAATCTATGCTCCCAATCCAAAGGGAAAAAATATGTTAATAAAAAGTAATTTGAAGAAAATATAGTTTTGACTTACTGAGGAGAGATCTAAGAATCAAAATTTTTCATTTAGAAGACTTATCTTGAAGCTAGAATTGCTATTGTTGCCTAAGGTCCTGAACTAGAAAGCCTTTAACAATATGAAGAACTTCAAGTATGTAATGTCAAGTTTTAATAACCTCTTACAAATTAAGCTAAGTTCACCAGACAAAGAAATAAAAGAGAAAGCAATTCCCAGAAAAGAAAATAATCCTTCTTTCTTTTTTTTTTTTTTTTAGTCTTCCTTTAATTCAGTGTGAACTCTTATGCTATGAGTTTGCCATTGTTGAGGAATTGTAAAATCATTTTCCTAGAGGTTTCACAAATGCTGGTAATGCCATGGTATTATCAGAATTGTTGGGATTGCTTAAATTTCTCAGCTTCCTTATTTTTTAAACATGTATTTGATGTTACAGGAGGCACAAGAACAGCGTTCTGTTCAAAGTAGTGAAGACAGACAGAAGCCCTCTTTGCTACCAGTAGCTCATATAAGTAGCACCGTGCTGTTATACAGTGACAACCCAAAATAACACAGCTGAAAGCTGTGTTACTGCATAATCTGTCATGTGGCGTATTTTCTACAGCATAAAGTTACTGAGGGGGTCCCTTCAGGCTCAGTGTTACCATCCACAGTTCGGTTTTGTGGGCTAGATGTCAGTTTGCTAGTGCCTTTCAGAAAATGGAGAAGCTATTTGATGCTGTTTAAATCCACTGGGTCATCCTTGGATATTGCTAGGCTTACGCTCTCCGGAGGCTGTGGTGTCTGCCTGGAGTTTCTCAACAGCAGCTAACATATTCTGCCTCCAAAGTAAACCAGTATGGTTTTTAATTCCTCCAAAGAGGGTTTGATCTTAGCTTCTATAAAGACTTGATATTATTCCTGAGTTGTGGTATCTTCATGCAGCTCGCCTCTCCATTTTGTCCAGATTTGAGGTTCAGCTACATACAAGGGTGTGGGATGTACGCTGCAAAAGTGTCTCACTTTGGAATGGCTTAATTTGGAACAGACCCCAAGATAACTTTTTTTTTCTTTAAGTTAAGGGTATATTTTCTTCATACAAAGCAGATGCAACAACCTGTGATTAATGAGCAGCTTTTCACAAGAATTAATATAATTCTGAAGTTCTAAGCATTAAGTATAATCATTAGGGAATGTCTGAATAAATAAACAAATAAAGTCAGCTTTATTCTACTCCTTTTGTAACATCTACAATTCTAAATGCCTGACTCTACATGTTTTTAGTGGATTTTGGCAGGTGTTGGTTTACCTGTGGTCATGATACGTGGTGATTAAAAAAAAATATTAAAAATAAATAAGAAAGTAGAGCATGTGGACACTACGTCATCTGCATTTAATGCTCTCAGGAAAGAGGAAATTATGGCAAGCTTCTGGGGACTTTGTAAAAGCTCTTGTCAACTATGGCATACAACATAGGAAGCCAAATGTAAAGGGAAAAACTCATAGAATGTGAGCTTTAATTGAAAGTTTTATCACAAAGGTTCAGACTAAAAATACGTAGTCAATCTTAACTCTAGAAGTTTTCTTCCCAATGTTTGCTTTTACTTTAAAGATGTTATTTGTTAGCTATATTCACTTCCATTGCTTTTTAATATGCAATCACAATAGTTAGCTGCTACAGGCCTTATCCTGCTACGTACGCTACCAAATGCATTTATTTACTAATGTAAGCAAGCCAAGTGAAGCTGACAGGACATCGATTTACAATAATGGTCAGACTGATACTTTCATTCTCCTTGCACATGAGGAAGCACTGCCAGCACAACATCAGCTGCTTGCAAGCTACACCCTGCCTGCGTCCCTTTGCCAAGGGCAAAATTCCTACTACTATCCCTAACCCCATCCCAAAAAGATTACAAGATTTCTTGTAAAGTGGGCTCACACTGTGATTCACTGTGGTAGGATTGCAGTGTGACTCACGCTTCTCCAGTGCCACTGTGGTCATCTCAGACCAGGCAGCGAGGGAACACATTTGGTTAGAGAAGGGAAGAGGAGACAAGAGGTCCATCTGCCCTGACAGTGGATGAGCTGTGTGAGCTTCTGGAAAACATGTTGCCTTGTGCTTCACCGGGCTTAAGGGGAGAGTGAATGCACAGCTGAATCTGAGCTGGGCTGTTTTGGATAAGGAAGTTGCACAAAAATGGCAGGATGAAGTTATTTTCCCCTTGGAAACTTTTTTACACTTGGAATAGAGGGTTGCTTGTCATATTAGACTGGTAAAAACACAGGTTTACGTTTATAGGGTGTTCTAACAGTAGAAGCTTGTGATCTGTGGCCAATGTTTTGTGTATAGAAGTTGGTTTAAATGGAGACTCTAGAAGATGTCACTGGTAAAAGGACCTAGATTTGCAAAGGTACTTAAAATTGTTGTTTCCTCTTTTCAGGATGGATCTGATTCACCATGAGCACAAGAAGAGCTCGTAAAAAGGGTTCAGGTTTCCTGAGTACTCTCATAAATGAAAGACTACCGTGTTGGTGAAGGGCTGTATCAGAACCTAGGAAATAGTTCCTCAGGATAGAGATGAGGAAAAAAAAATCCTCTTATTCATAACTTTTCCCTTGAACTCTTAATGATGTGGTTAAAGTGGGACCCTATATTCAGCAACTCTTCAGGGTCGGCAAGAAAAAGCACACAGTCACTTTCACTCATTCCTGGACTGTTTCACTGTTCCATAGTTTAAGCCTCCATAAGAAATTATTTGGTTTCCATTCATACTCTGTCATAACTCATATTTCAAGGTTTTTAAAAATAATTCTCCTGGCCAAGTGTAGATTGCTAACTCTTACGTAATTCTCCACTGACGTAGTAACGAGATTTTTCCAGCATTGCTGAATGGGTCATTGTTAACATTTGGGGAGGATTTGCATTTTGTACCGTGAATAGCTGTGTTATGATATTGGCAACATGACCTCAATATGCCATCTTGATATTTCAAAAGTTTAACTTACTTTAAGTTGAATATCTACTCTAGCTGGGTTATAAGTTTCTCCTTCATAATTTTCATTCCATGAATCACGGAAACGAGCCCCAACTTGCTATGAATGATCTACCCGCTGCTTGCTTATAAAGACATCATTGGCTCTGTTTCAGCAGTTATGCTCAAGGGTTTAGCTGGAACATTTCACCACACTCAAAAAAACAAAAAAAAAACCTCCTGCCAGGGGTTTGCCAGTTGTTAGCCAGTATTTTTGGAAGATCCTGAGTAACTAAGAAAAATCTAGGCTCATTACAGCCTCTATATCTGCCAGCTATAACAATCTGTATGTATTTCTGGATTTTCCACAGTTTTCTTTGTGAAAATTTTACTCTTAAGTGAGGGGCTCTTCAACATGACTTCATAAAAATCTCCTACATTCAAGTAAGCTTTATTGTTCCTGTCATAACTGATCTCCCGGTTTACAACTTGAACTCTAACTAGCCGTTCTCATTCTAATTTCTTTCATTTCTATTTTGTGGGTATCTTTCCAAATTAAGTGAAAGTCAAATTTCTCCCTGTGCTTCAAATCCAGTTTTTCTCCTGTAAGAGACTTGCCTACCTGCAGACTTACCCTATACATTCAAGGAAACTAAATGCAAGATGAGTAAAAAGAAAATAAGAATTGTAGATGTGAAAAATCTCAGCAGCCAAAATCAAGCCAAATTATTACGTTTTTTACTTGTCTGAACAACTGTGGTTTGCCTACGTTGGACTACTTTTCTTTTTTCACTAATTGCATTCAATTACCCAAGTGCCAATTTACTGAAGGCTATAAATGCATCTCTAAAAGCTAGTATGGGTAGATTTATTGTAGGATAAGAATTCCTGTGCTCCAAGTAAGTGAGGTCCAAGAAAAAAAGCTTGAGTGTCTTGGAAATACCTAGTCTAGCTTTAAAATTACGTAACTTACTGACAATCAAGTAGAAAGAAAGGGTTTGGGTTTTTTTTTCCACTATATTAAAAAAAAAAAAGCGGGGAGGGGATGGGACGGATGGACCAAAAACCCACTATATGTTTTCCTCCAGCAAACACTAAGCTAATCCAGGGATATACCCAGAGTAATATACTATACTCAGAATAAAGATAAAATTAATAAGCAAGCTATTAAGAATAGGGAGTGGGAAAGTGGCAAAATATCTGCCAGTTTTCCAAATCAGATTTAAAACTTGTGTGAAGAAAAATAGGTTAAAGAAAAAAAGAAAACCTCAGCCCCTTTAACATGTCTCATGCTAGACAAAGGGTTCATAGTTGGAGCAGGGGGTAAGAAAGCTCAGAATTAATAAAATTCACTGAATTGTAACTGCAGTTAGATATAAAAACCTGGTTATAGTCACTATAGCATTGTATAGGCCCACCGGGAGGGCCCATGAATTGGTGCATGCAAAGGTCTTTGACATCAGTTCTGTGCTATCGAGACTTGTGAAAGGAGATCTGGCAAGCCAAGATCATTCCACACAGAAGGAGCAAGTTTCATGTTTAAAGAAGCTGGAGAGCTCTATTGCCGTTGTGTTATAAAACTTGAAGGGGCTGGTGGGAGTTTGGGAAGCAAAAAGGGACAAGAGGAGAAACAGGCAAAAAATATGGTTAAGAGATCAAAGTATTCTCACTCCACTGGCGTGCCTTTTTTTTTTTTTTTTTTTTTTTGCCTGAGAAAAGTAAGTGGGCATCTGTGTGGCTTCAGCTACATAATCTTCCACTGTCAACAGTGGGAGAGAGTAGAAGAAATGAGTAATAAATCCAAGTCCTGAAAGGAGAACCTACCAATTATATGGTGACTTATGCCAAGTTTATCCTACTTCAACATGCAAAACTGACTATTACCTTGACAGGACAAGAAGCAAGGGCTCAGCTGTTTTGTTTTGGGGTCCGTTATCACTACTGGATGTCTAATTTCACAAATGAAAGTTCTGTTGCAGACTTGAAAACCTCATTCATTTATCACGGTCAAGAATTTCAGGCTTAAGCCCCTGAGGTTAGTCCCCAACTCCCTGTCAAGGAGCTAGGTTTTCAAAAGTGCTTTTCAGTCTTTACTCAAAGCTGGAATTTAGAAGTCTATATTTTCCTGTAGTAACAAGTGCAGGTACTCCATATTTTAAAATCTGAGTATTGAAATTAAGCTGAAAACCACTTAAAAAGCACTGCCTATTCCAAAAGCACTGCCTCCATGTAGTATTACAATTTTCAGGAAATAATGTCACATTGTTTGCCCAGAGAAGAGGGCACTCTAGAATATCACTGGCATCGTAAGCCTAAATTTGGGGTGATATTCTGGCACTTTTTGTAACTGCTCTGGGTGGGTATCACAGTCACTTTCCAGCCACAAGACGCTGTGTCTTCTGGCCAGGCCTCATGTGCAGCAGCGGAGCAGTGTGATGAGCCTGCCCTGCTCATGTCTACACTGCACTTGGCACATGGGTTATGTAGAGGGCAGCTGCCTCCAGTCTCTTTGCCTCCTTTGTTAACTGAGTCCAATATAAAGAATAAATAAACAAAAGTGGGGGAGGAGGGAGCTAGCTGAGAGAACTGTGTGAAGCAGAAGCCCTCCGAACTCAATTCTGTTTTTATTGAATTTTTTCATAGTGACAAGGCTGCAGTTTGTCCGTTTAGTTTGCATTCAGGGAAGGATATTCATCACAGGACCTCTCCTTCTGTGTTATTGATGCCCATGACAATTTAAGGCTGAGCTATGGATCTGAACTTTCCTTTACAAAAGCAGATTAAAAACAGCAATTGGCTTAGTCAGCAAACCACAGTTACTTGTTCCACAAAGAGAAGTCGAGTAGAATTCAAGCAAGCTAACCACAACCTTGGACACCTGATCATATGAGTCCGGGAAATGTAAAAATTGATGTTCCGAAACAGAAGAATTGAGCTGTGATCAATGGAGCACTGTTCAAACTTTGGCTCATCTAACCCTGAATATCCTATCTGAAAAACCCTCTTATGCCTTTAAATGGAGAAACCAAAGATGCACTGTAGAAGAGAGGCTCATGGGCAGTTTTCTCTGTCCTTTAGAGGAAATACATCTGCAATTGCTTTGCTGTGGATACCAGTTAACACAAGCTACTGGTTCCGTCCATGCTCTCTGTATGTTAGAGACTTTTTGGACTTGGGCTTCCTTTGATGGGATCCTTTTATGGTACCTAAATATATGTGATTTTTTTTTTTTTTTTTTTTGAGCTATGGGTGTTTTGCTTCATATCATTAAACCAAGCAATGAGTAGGCAGGTTTGTCAGAAGGATGTCACAACACTTTCATTAAGCTCAGTCTGAGGCAGTTGAGACTTCATTAATATCTGTTTCTCTCTGGGTCAATTCTGATGCTTAATCCTGGCTTTAGCAAAGTAGATCTTGTATCAGGTCCCTTATATCTGTTTTTGTAATGACAGAGGTAGCTTCTCTTTTTGTTTGAGATGTCAGTGAAAATCCTGCTCCGAGTCTACAGCATAAAAAAGAAGTCAAAGCCTCCCCCTGCCCCCCTCCCGACCCCTTTCCCCCTTATGGAAAGGAAGCATCCTTCTACTGCTTGATTGACGTTGCTGTTCTGGAGGGCAGCCCACACTGCTTGAACACAATCCTCACAGTGCGGGGATGCACGCTAGATTTCTTCCCAGTTATGCAACGTACTGGTTATGTGCCAAAGCAGAATAATCGTCATTCACAGGGCCACAGAGGAAAACAGCAGAAGTGTGAGCACTAACCTGGAGGCTAATTCAGGGCGGTCACTAGGTCTCTGTGGAACACCCAGAAGATGCCCAGGCGGACAAACAGAGACACTGGCTGAGCCCAGCCCTTGTTTCCTTCTACAGATTTTCCTTTTTCTACTCCCCGCCCCTCTCCTTGAGTGGCCTGGGAGCACCTTCTTGAGGAAAAAGAGTTAGAAAAATCAATCTGTAGGGAAATGAGCAGACTGCTCTTGAGAAACTCAGCAGCTCCCAAGAAGTTTTTTATTATTTATATCACTGTTTGGAAGACTGCTCTAGAATAATAAGAAGGATAAAGACATCCCTAAAATTAGATAAGCAAGGCATTTTTTACTTTCCATGTATGTAACATAATACGACAGATAAAAGAATACTTATGAGAAGTCTGGAAAAGCTCAAGATAAACTAACATTTTGAACAGAGGCTCAAATTAAATTCCTTAAAATTTTTGTAGCTAGAGAAAACGCCATGTTTGGTTATTACAGGTGAGATTTTGTGGGCTCTTTTTTTCTCCTTCTCAGGAAAGAGGAGGAGGAGGAAAGCTGCAGGGTTTTTTTTTAGTACCTAAATGAAAGGAATAAATTGAATGTATATGTCATAGCATCAACTTTCTTATGCTGCAGATCATGTCACTGATACCACCATTAAGGCTCTCATATGGTGATTTTATGTTGGAAGGTGACAAACGTTGGCATTATTTTGTTGTTAAATGACATGGGATAAAGAAGACTGCCATAAACCACCAGATTTCTTGGAGATATTTTTACCGAATTCTTTGTTCACCAAATGAACCATGCTGTGTATTCTCTAACTTTCAGACAAAAAACCTAGAATCCTTCCTTTAAACACACAAAAAAAAAGGAACTCCATTTTAGGGAGCAACTTCTAGCAGTTTCCTACAGAAGCTACCACCTTAGGCCCCCCCTCACTAAACAAAACCACGACATTACCACACTGCAACCAGTACTGTCATGATGAGTAAGGCCCGACGGTGCTATTATATGAAACTAAGGTTAAAAATAGTTACTCACCTACTTTCTAGTATTCATTTAGGTTAGCTTTGTTGATCTGTGACAATATGAAGACTGAGTTTTCTTGACCTTCATACGAAAGACAAGCAGGGATTCACCTGGGGAAAACTCAGAACTGTTTCCGCTGCGACTACTAATTAAGTGTCAAGTTGTGTCATCCTAGCTTGCTGTGTGATACCGTGCCTTGCTCTTGCTCTACCAACACCATGTAACAACCTCCCACTGTGGGCGTGCCCCCATCCATGCTGTGGCTTACATCTTGCCCGTGAAAAAAGATGAGTACTGTCAGCTCCTTCAGCCTTCTTTTTATGAGAGTGCCTCAGCAGGTTTATGCTATCACCTCGGTTACTTTCTTGTTGTGGGGCATGCTCTTTAAACAGCAGGACAACATAATGTAATTGTAGAAGCAAAAATATCTTACTGTTTTTTTTGATGCTTGGTTATTGTTCTTTTAAAAATCAGAGAAGTATTTTGATTATTGTCATTCCATAGCCTATATGTCATGTCTCAACACTCAGGAGTGAGAAAGCTTTTATTTCCTACTGATCTACCTTAAGAAAATGTCTTCCTTCATCTTCTAGTTTTCCTAATGAGATGGTGTCAAAAATAAGTTATTTTTGGTCTTTGAAGGCTTGAAGAGAATAGAAATATCCTTTCTGTTTCAGGAACAGAATTCAGTACCTACATACTGATACACACATCTCGGCCTGCCCAAACATCGATGTTCTGGGCTTTCTCCTCATCGATGTTCTGGGCTTTTCTGAGATTTGCTGAGAAGGATGAGGTTCACCCAAGATGGCCTGTGGGATCAGGAAAATTTACATTCTTATCCCACAAAGTTACCAGAAGGAAATCAGACAGATAGGTGTAAACATTCAAGTGTTTGTGAAATTGCACATTTATTTCGCACAGGAAGGGAAATTTCAGAGCAACTGTCCCTGATTTCTTGCTGCCTTCATTTCTATTTAACTGCAGTCTGAAGCAAAGAGTTTATTTTTGTTCCCCTGATGTTATCCAGCCATGGCTGTCTTTATCAACCACCATCAGAGCTGATGATGCACATTTCATGGCAATTTGTTCGCATTGAAGGTACACTGCTGTTTCTGCTTTGTCAGAATCATAGAATCACAGAATCACATGGTTGGATGGGACCTATAAGATCATCTAGTCCAGCCGTCTTCCCACTACCATTGCTGCCACAGCTACTAAACCATATCTTGTAGCTTCTCATCAAGCCGCCTCTTGAACACTGCCAGGGACGGCGACTCCACCACCTCCCTGGGCAGGCCATTCCAGTGCCTGACCACTCTTTGGGAGAAAAAGTTTTTCCTCACGTCCAATCTAAACCTCCTCTGGTACAACTTGTGGCCATTTCCTCGGGTCCTGCTGCAATGAGATCTCCCCTGAGCCTCCTCTTCTCCAGACTAAACAATCCCAACTCTCTCAGCCGCTCCTCATAAGACTTGTGCTCCAGACCCCTCACCAGCTTTGTTGCCCTTCTCTGGACACGTTCCAGGGCTTCAATGTCTTTCTTGTAGTGAGGGGCCCAAAACTGAACACAATACTCCAGGTGCGGCCTCACCAGTGCCGAATACAGGGGGATGATTACCTCCCTGCTCCTGCTGGCCACACTATTTCTAAGGCAGGCCAGGATGTCGTTGGCCCTCTTGGCCACCTGGGCACACTGTCGGCTCTTGTTCAGGTGAGCAGCAACCAACACCCCCAGGTCCCTTTCCTCTTCACAGTCCTCCAGCCACTCAGCTCTGAGCCTATAGCGCTGCATGGGGTTATTGTGGCCAAAGTGCAGGACTCGACACTTGGCCTTGTTGAACCTCATCCCATTCAGCTCAGCCCAGCGATCCAGCCTATCCAGATCCCTCTGAAGGGCCTCCCTACCCTCAGGCAGATCAACACTGCCACCCAACTTGGTGTCTCCTTGTCTCCTTGTCTCCTTGGTCAGGAGGCAGTGTCTCTTCCCCTGCTTTCACAGACTTGCTGGTACAGATGGGATGGCAGCTAAAGTGAGAACTCTGCTGTCCATATTCAGTACATGGATAAGACCCTGCCTTTTACTGTCATGGTTATTGTAGGGTGTAGAGGGAGGCTGTCACCACCTGAACTCAGTGGATACCCAGTGGTCTTATGTACCCTGACAGCGTGAGGGATTCACTGTGCCTTAACAGTAACCAGTTCCAAAAAAGAAAGTTATACTTGTTGGTTGTTTTCAACCCCGTCTAATTGTACTCTTTCTCCTGGAACTTCAGTGGTATTATTCTACCCATTCTCTCTTGCTCATCTGACAGCTTTGTGGAGCTGGAAGATAGCACTATTCAGATTGGAAGGAGCCATAATTTCAATCCTGCATTTCTAGATGAAAAGAAAAATAGCCCATTTTGGCAGTGAGGTGCAGGGTGTTGGCAGAGCATGAAGATATTCAGTCTGTTCCCCAACTCAGCTGGAGGCAACCCCAGTAATCCAAACTTTGTGGGATGCATGAACGCCCTCCTTGCTCTGCAGTAATCCTTCATTTTACCACCCAATCTGGCTTTCTCTACACATCTCCCGGTTTCCTCATGTGTTTCTTCTATGTTGCTCAGTTTTTAAAGTCACTTTTTTTTTTTCTTCATGTTCTTTCTTCCTTCCTTCCTTGTTCTCAGAGTCTCATCTGTGGCAATGGGAGCCTGTGCACAGTCCACTCCGTCCTCTCTGCCGATATCCCTGGTGTCTTCTGGTGAGTGAAAGATGAGCTTTGTTTCTTGAGCTTTATGCAGATGGATTGATGCTGTAGCACACAACTGAAATGCCATTTCTGTTGGCTCTGTTCTTTCTCCTAAATTTAGGTAGTATATATTTATTTCTTCACTTTCCAGTGGAAAGTAATTTCCTGGTAAATTGCATGAGGAAATCTTGTGCACACTCTTTGCTTGTCTCATGCAGGGAGTAGAGAAGCTCTCTCACTTTGTTTCTCTCCTCAGATCCCCAAGTTGTTTTGGAAGGTTTCCCTTATGGTTCAAGTCTCCTCTTTCTCACTCAGACTGTGATGATTAACTCGGTATGGTTTGTGCTTGCTTTAGCTTATGGAAGTGACCTGACTAAGGATTTGTGATTGTTGGCTTCCTTTGAACTATAAAGGAAAGAAATCGTTGGTTTCTTTTGAAGTATAATGAAAACCCTTAGTTCTTATTTCACATTCCTTTTATGCATAGCTCAATGATCTCTTGCTTCTATCAGGAGGCCCATGACAATTACAAGTACAAGGAGTCTTCCCTGCCTTGCCTTGTGACACATTTTTTTTATGCATGTTACAGTTTCTTCACTGGAAACCCATACCATATAGCAGAAGGTGGAAAGAAGGTGTCCCATACAGCTCAAGGATTCGTGTCTTCCTCTTCTTATCACTGTTGCCATTAGCATTTGCAACTGTTACAAAGACTTGAGAAAAGGGTAAAGAGTTTTGTTGCGTTTCGCTTGTTTGTTTTTTAAATGTTTTACTATGCGTAGTGTTTGCTTTGCCAAGGATACTGTGATGTTCCAGTTTTGGCTTTCAAAGGTCAGTTTGAGCTACTGTTTCAGATGCTTTAGATACAAGTAAAAAAACATCTGTCTCTGTAACACAGCAACCAATGCAAATATGGGGTGGGTTGGTTTTTGTTTTGCTTTTGGGCTTGGTTTGAAGGTGGGGTTTTTTTGGTGTAGATTTTGCATATATGCGGAAAAGTAAATTGGCAGTAAGGCAGAAAATGCCACTGTGGTAGTGTATCTATATCTAGCTTGTCAGAAACAAGTAATATCTCATGCAGGTATTGTTGTGATGCTGAAACAAAGCTATTAGAGTATATAATTGGAATTGTCCTCGGGAGCGTAGAAACAGCTGGCAAAATAGCCAAAGTTCTTGTCTTGCACTAGGTAAATACCTGCTCTGTTAGACCAAGTCTCTGGATAATATTAAACATTATTCCTTGGGAAATGAGACACTGAATTTCAAAGCAAGTGGTTGAAGAATTAAATGTCTTTTGTTACATTCACTGGTGTGTTTATA
The DNA here is from genome assembly GCF_036417535.1 of Chlamydotis macqueenii. Taxonomy (NCBI): domain Eukaryota; kingdom Metazoa; phylum Chordata; class Aves; order Otidiformes; family Otididae; genus Chlamydotis; species Chlamydotis macqueenii. Next base: position 55,909,840 of record NC_141557.1, read on the forward strand.
TGAACTACTCAGATGGCAATGGCTGAAACAAATGCCTCTTATTTTCCAAAATCCACTTGGACTTGGTTATTCTTCTCTTGCTGAGCATGGAAATAACGGTTATGTTGGAAAAGATAGAGAAAAGCAAATCCCCCTGTTCAATTTTTTCTGACTCTATTGAAAGAAATAATATTTGCTGACCCAATCATTTTTTCCAGATCTGCACATCTGAATCCTATCAGAGATGATAGTTATAGGAAAGTGAAGGAGTAGGGGTATTAAAATATCTTTGCTTGGTATATTTTCTGACATGTGAACTTCACATCTATGAAGGTATTCCTTTCTTACCAAGCAGTGTTTATAAGTTGATTTGATGGTAACTCATACTTCCTCAGCCTCCTTATGTTGGTCATAAGCTACTTACGCCAACTTCCAGTTTTCACCTGTTTTAGGGCCTGGAGTAGAATACCCAGCAGCAATTTAGATTTAGATCAGGTATTATTCAAACTATCCTATTGTTTCGGAGATACTTTACATTATTTCCTGCTGAAATACAATATGCTGGTAAGTCCTGTCTCAGGTTTTTTGTTATACTTTGATAGAAAGCTAGCATTTCTATTTCAAGAAGCTACCTAGTTGTGAAGCATGTGAAAAAAAAACCTTCTGGAGATGACTCCCTGGGGCAGAAGGCCTCCCAGAGGCTGCTTCACCCATTGCAGGCCTCCTCTTGATGTATACATTGAGAGTTATAAAATTATGTAGGTTGAAATGGCTTTCTGGAGGTCATCCGGTTCAACCCTTTGCTCAAGCAAGGTCACCTACAGCAAGCTGCCCAGGACTGTGTCCAGTCAGGTTTTGAAGGTCTCTACGGATGGAGACTCCACCACCTCCTTGGCCAACCTGGACCAGGGCTCAGTCACCCTCACAGTGAAAAAGTGGTTCTTGATGTTCAGACAGAGCCTCCTGCGTTTCAATTTGTGCACATTGCCTCTTCTCCTGTCACTGGACACCACTGAAAAAAAAAGCCTTGCTCTGGTTTCTTCTGAGGTACACTGCTAGTTACTGACCCCCAGCTAGACTTCATACCACTGATCACCACCCTCTGGGCCTGGATGTTCTGCCAATTTTCAGTCCAACCTACTGTCTGCTGATCCAGCCTATACTTCATCAACTTCCATATGAGGATCTTATGGGAGACAGTGTCAAAAGCTCTCCTGAAGTCAGTGCAGGCAATATCTACTGCACTCTCTTCATCTATGAAGCTAGTCAATTCATTCTGGAAGGTTATGAGGTTGGTAAAGTATGACTTGCCCTTTGTGAATCCACGCTGACTACTCTTAATGGCCTTTTTGTCATCCATGTGCCTGGAAACAGTTTCCTGACCATGAATTAATCAGTTCTGTGGGCTGACCTGTATGTGCTGACCTGTATGAAAGAAAAAAGAAGAAAGGGGAAAGAGGAAATTAACAGTAGAGTAGTGGTGTAACTAATCCCTTACACAGGTATTTGCAATCCCAATGTCAAATGAAATACAACTGATTCCTTAAGGTTGGGGATTTTGGCTTTTCCCCTCCACCCCTTTGATTGGCTTGACCACTCATGTTCCTTTAGAAATACCATGTCTTTCTTTTCTGAATCCTGCTATAACTTTTTAATTGTCATAAGGCTGTCTGGACCTTGCTAACAAATTAGAATAAAATCTTTTTTCTTTTTATTTTTTTCCAAGTATTTCTGAACCAGAAGTAATGAAAGTCATTTTATGTGGTCTGTTTTCCTGGCACTTCAACAGAAGGACAGAAGTAGCAGAAATCTGAGAATAAGAATCTTTTCATAAGTACTTGCTCATATACAGACATACTTACATAGTTCATTCTCTTAGAAAATACACTAAGCAAAGGTACTAGGACTCCTGCTAACCTTACCCTTTCACTTTCCAGTAACTACTGTTGATAGGATTCAGAATTTAGATCTAAAACTGAAGATTAGCTCAAAGATTGCTAACTTTATAATAAAGAGTACCATTTAAGAAGTTTCAGAGAAAACTCTGACTTCTGTGTTCATTTTAGACTCAAGAGATTTGGTTAATCTGAATAATATTCCTGTTCTCATCCAAACATTTGGGGGCTTACCTGAATCTAACACCTGTTCCTTCAAAGTTCATCATTCATAGCAGAGCTGGGATGTAATGTCTCTTTTTACTGGAAATCTCTACAATATTATCAACAGCATAAGGTTATGATTAAGAAAATCGATTCAGTATTAAATCTGGTTTTCTTGGCATTAGTGGTTTAAGATACAGACAAAAACTCTATCTGATTCAGAAAGATTTTTCATTGATCTAAAGTAAATGACCCAGATAATTAATTTTCAGAGAAAGAACAAGGCTTTATTAGTATGAGACCTTCCAGTGCTTTGAAAATGTGGGTGAAAATTTTATTTCAACTTGATGCTGTACATGAAGCTGGATTCTAAGTACTTTCTACAATATATTCAAAGCCATAAGGTATTGATGAAATGAACTGTAACTTACTTTCTGGGATAGGTTCTGAAAAAACAACTTCCTACTCCAAAGAGCAGCAGCCGTTCTAGAAAGCTCTGTTGTAATGGTTAATAACAGAGGGACTGGAAGTGCTAAATTCAGACTTCGTCTGAGACAGCACCAAATTGCAGTTGCTCTGAAACATCTTTACCCTGGCTTGGCCAAATTGAGGCTTCCCATCAGTGAAGACAGTGGCAAGCAAGTAGAGATGAAGTTTTCTCCTTCGGCATACTGTCCTTTAGCAACCTATGAGAGCGGACACTGTCTAACTCAATTATTTGTGACCTGAGACTGATTTAATTCAATTCCACAATGGCAGAGAACCAACAGTTGGAGACCAACGAACCATTATTCCCACTGAAAAAATACCCTTGTGTGGTATTATTATTTGAGGAGGGACAGCGCCTGATTTTGTGCTGTGTAGCAAAGAGTCTGGCATGAATTTAGTCTGGATTAATTCAATAAATGATGTTGGCAAACTACAGAAGTTGTTGCCATTTGAGTCTTATGAAGTGAAATGTAAAGGGCAATTAGTTTCATATACAGGATTCAAAATCTGGTTTGTTCTCTTTTAAGGATCCACATGGGTTGTTTCAGGGCAAAGAGGATCTCTTCCTGAGACTGGCATATATACATAATCTATTGATTGTGGAAAAACACTAACAGCTGTAAAAATTGAATGGATTTTAAGCACCATATGATCTGGCTGTGGGAGAAATTTTCTACCAAATGTGAATGGAATTACATTAGGAAAAAAAAAAAACAACACTGAATGTGTTAATCATAATAAGCTTGCCACTGATTATTACAGCATATTTCATTTTAAAGTGGCATGGAAGAAGTGAAACAAACCAGTAGGTAAACATCTAAGCCATTAAATGCTTTTTCAGCCTGTCAAATTCATGCAAAATGATGGATGATCAAAAATTAGGTGGGTTTGCATCATTAAATGCAAAATTACAGTCACATCCACACAAATTTTTATCATCCACTGTACAAATGAAAATCAGTGGCAAGTTTTCTGTCTTTTAAAAAGTGTTTATACTTTCTTGGGTTTTGTGTATTTTGATAAAAGAGTTTGAACTGCTTCTTGACTTCTGCTGCTGCTTGTATGAAGTTGAAAACTGATGCAGACTTAAATAGCAGAGGCTGTTAGTCTTGAGGCTCCTTCAGCTAAGGAGAAAGTGAAAGGTATGTGTGATACAGGCCTCCCTGGGGGCACACAGTTGTGCAGAAGGCTCTCAGTTCTACAGTTTAACAATCTGAACACAATCCTAGATCTGTCCATTCAGAAAAGTGTTTTAAGCATGTATTAAATTGTCATTGACTTTATATATGGAACTGGATGTTTTGCCAAGTAGAAGCAGACTGTTTGAAGCAGAGCTAAGGATTTGAGCATGCATTCACTGAAACCATCACTAGTTCTCCTTCTGAATTCAGTAGTGCAGAAGCTAGTTCTAAAATTCACATTAACAAGGACATGAGTGCATTTATAATCTTTATCTAAAGAAAAAAAAGACAGAAAATATGTTTTCTGGTTTCTTTCATGCTACTTCTGCAAAGTGCTTCTCCAATATGATGTTATCCTTTTTTATACATGAGCTTAAACCAGTGCTTAACTCTCAACATATGAACATTGAAATGTGAGCATTAAGGGCTGATAAATATGAGTTTCATCATTAGTTACTTTGCACTTTCTCTTTGTGCAATGTTTCAAGAACTTTCTGAACTATCAAATAGCTTGTGGGTGGTCTTATTCAGCCAAAGCACTCCTGTGATATGGTAGCTGCAAAGAGAATTTAGTGAAACCTGTGCACACTAGTGAAAAGTAAATCAAATATTAGTGACGCCTTCTTAAGAGACAAAAATTTCACATTTAATTTGTGAAATCTTTTCACCATTATAACTAAATAATTATATTAACAATAATAAACTTCAGAAATTTTAGATTCTTAAGTAATCCAATCCCACTGCATTGAGCAGTGTGAGAGTTAGTGATTAAGTGGTTTGACCCTCATATGGTACATCAATCATGGCAATGTTCTTTCCCTTTGCGTCCAAGTAAAACCACGACTTCCCACGCAACATGTCATTACCATCACAATAGGATCTGCTTGGTAATAGCATTTGGAAGGGATCCTTCACTTTAAAGCACTGTTTGAAATCAAAGCTCCCTTCCTGTTGCAACTTAGCTTTAAAACAGACTTCTAGTGATCCTGGCAATATAATGCTCTTTTTCTTTAGCCTCCTCAGTTCTGATTCCATTCATTGCCTTCTGGCTACATTTTTTTTTTTTTTTTTGAAAACCAGAAAAGAGGTTTTCCAGATCTTCAAATAATATTAAATTCTAAATTTCAGAGTGGGAAAAAGAAGAATTTTCCAATTGTCATTTGCCTGTGTGATTGAAACCTCTATAGTATGTCCTTTAATTGGAACCATTCAACAAACTGCAATGATCTCCAACCTTTGTTCAAATGACTAACTTGAAAAAATCAAACCATAAAATGTTGCTTTTATAAAGTAGCATTATAAAGATTTAACATAAGTAAGCTGAAAAAAAGAAAAATTCAGGCAACACAGTAACTCCACCTATTGCGGTAAACAGGAGCAAATGGTATTCACTTAGTCTTCACTGTTTGCCAACAAATTGGGCAAGGATTCAATTTCTTTCCCTTAATTTTAAATACTGAGTCATTAATTGCTAAGATTTGTTCCCTCTCACACATTCAAAGGCTAATGTTGCAAAAGAAGATAGTTTATTCTTATGTGTTGATCTTTTAGTATACATTGCTGCTAGTTTTTGGCTATTATCTAACCAAGAGTATTAGAAGTGCACCCAGCACTATGTTACGTGGGAGGTCCACATAACATAATGGAAATAGTTATCTTTCTTAATTAAAAAGGATAAATATTTCCTTTCTTTCTCATGTGACAGCTGTTCTCCTAAGAAGGATAAAATCCCCATTGGGCTTTTGGGACAACCTATTTGGAGGGAATAATTTTTCTGTTAGGAGGGAGAGGGCCTGCCTGAGGACATGCAAGTTGTGTCATGATTTAAAGCTGTGTCAGCCTGATTTCCAGCTGGAGTGGATGCTGCAGGTCTGGGCCCTCTTCTGAGAATATCCAACCACTGGGCGTTCACATAAAGCTTCCCCACTGAATTATCTGCTGGAACAGAGGAGAGAGAGATGGCTTAGTATAGTAGAGGCTGCTTTTAAGTTTCACAGCTATGTATTAGAACTGCATAATTAGATTATAAATGGAATGTGAATTGGTCTGGTCACCTGCCACTGGCCTGTCTTCTCCACTTAGTGGTTACTGAATTTTAACGCTTTTTTTTTTTTTTCTTGGAGTGGCTCCCAGTGATACCTAGGTTATTGGGTTCTACAGTAGACTAATTAGGGATAGTGAGAGCACAGACTTCTATACCTAGGCTCATAACCGAAAAAGATGCGCACCATGACAAGAGGTACCTGCAGACTGAAAAGGATTGGAGCACAAAAGCCATATCAGATTGTGTTTATAGCTATAGTCAGTGCTTTTTAGTACTTCTCTCCTTCCAAAAGTATGTATTCATGGGCCTGTCTCCATGGGGTGGGGTTGTTTTTTTTTTTCCTTTTTATTTATTTTTTTTTAATTTTTTTTTTGTCTTTCTGGACAGCAGAACGTGTGTCTGCACATGACACAAATAAGGACTGGAGAGAAGGCAACAGCATTGTCTTTAGAACTGTTTTTTGTCATTCCTGCCAGCTGTGCTGATTTCTTTCTTTAGTCCTAGGCTAGTGCTTTCTACAGCCAATCAATCAGTGGAACTACTGCATTACTGCATTCTCACATTTGTCAAATGAGGATTTTCTATAGTTTCTAATAAAGAGGAATGCTATATATTTCATTATTATTATCCAAAATTATCTGGACCTTTTGAGACAACTATTTCCTCTAACAAAGAAGTGAAAAGGGAGCTTACTTAGGAATTTGTTGTTATCTATAAGTGTCTTTTCCATGCCAGAAAATCTTTCTATGACTACAAGCATGAAGCCTAAGAACAGTGTTTCCTGAAGTCTCCCTAAGAGCATCATATGCTATAGGCTGGTGGGCTTTTATGGTCCCACACGACCTTGTGGATCTACTAGTAGGAGTCTTCTATCAGCCTCTGTTGGAGAGGCAGGAAAGCTGACCAGGTCTAAACAAACTTAACTTGTGTGCATGTTCTTTTCTGGGATATTTCTCTTAAGTCAGTTAAGTTTTAATTGTCGTAAATGTAGTTATGCTCTTCTGACAAAACATGTGGGCAGCCTACCTGGCCCTAATGGACCAGGATCAGTCAAGCTATTCATTATCACCTACAGCCTGAAGTGAAGGATCCTTTGACAAAGAAAGGTAGTTGAAAGAGATTTCTGGAAGAAAGAGAGACTGTGTTTAGGAAATCTGTTGTTGCCAGGTCACTGTACAGAAGCTGTATGTCATTATAGCCTGTCAGAAGGGCTGACAACACTGTGGGTAGGGAACTGTAAACTTGAAGTCTGCCAACTTGTGGACTGAGAGGGCCAAGAAGCGTAGCAAGTGGGAGAAGCAGGCGGCAACAAGGTGGAGCAATTATTGACTCCAGCTAGTAGGAATGACCAGGGGCCAGCGCTGTTACTGGCAGCAGGTTAATGGGCAGCCTGGCTAGTGGGTGCTGATGGAGGGCGCACTTGACAGCGTGACTCTTGGGACTGTCTAACAGAAAGTATGGTGTAAACCCATAGTGGCTTGGCCCTCAGGAGGGCTGGTCTAAGGGACTACCCCTAAAGAGCTTCAGGAGCAAAACACTCTTTCTGTAAAGCTGTGAGAGAGCACAGCACCTGGGGAAAAAAGGATGTGCTGTTAGGGGTATCAGTGAATCTGCCCATTCATTGCAGTCTTGGATGTGAAATGGTGAGAGCTGCAGCTGGACACGGAGCTATTTCAGCAGTTTTAGTACAGAGGCTATTGCTGGCATGTTCTGGGGAAAAGACAGTATTGCCTATGGAATTGTTTAGATTTTCCTAATCTATTTCCAAAATGTTTTTCTCCTCTTTCAGTACACTTCTCTTTAAATAAAGTCAGACTTACTACTTATAAGAGGGGAAGTATGGCTCATTGAGTACCTTAGCAATACAATTTGATTGCCAGGCTGCTGGACAATGGCTCGAGTGTTTCATTTTGAACCTTTCAAAACACTGTTGCTACTAGCACAGCCCTGCTGCTTGCTAATCAGTGTCTGTCAGAAAGGTTAGGTTTGTGAAAAAAAAAAACAAAACAGGTCAACAGTGGAGGGTGAGTTGGGTAGTTTGCACCTCTTGCTGTTTTTCATGAAAGTTGTCTTGCATGGACAGATTGGCAGGGAAAAATTAACTGACTCAAAAAGAGCATGAGCACGGAGGTGATAGTCTGCTGACGGTGCTAAGTTAATTGGGGCACTCAGGGCAAGGCTGACTGAAGAGTTGCAGAAAGATCTGACAAGACTGAATGACTGGTCAATAAAATGGTAGATCAAATTCAGTGTGAACAGAAATAACGTGATACCCAGAGCAGACAGAAAACAAAATCCTATCTGTACCTCAACTTAAGGATGCCGTTAGAGGAAGGACACTGGGCTAGTCAGACCTTTGGTCTAACCTAATAAATCTTCTCTTGGACATATTTTTTTCTTTTTCCTGGCAATAGTAGTTCTACAAAGGCTATCCCTTTATACTCTGTAAGCCACGGGAATTCACAGCAATATAAAAAAAAAAAAAGTTTCCTCCTGGGTCCATAAAGAATCTTACTTCACAGAAAAACTCATGCAAATCAATCTCCTTGCAGAACCTATTCTTGGTTTCTTCATGTGAACATCTTTGTGGGAGAGGAAAAGTGGGGCCAGGGTTGGCTTTTCCATGTCATGTGTCTCAACATCTGTCTCCAGGAATGTATACAATTCTCCTTTCTCCTCCATTCAGAGGAGAGGAGAGAGAGATTGCTGTTTAAACCACAGTGAAACCCTGTGGGATATAAACTACCTAATTGTCTTAAGGTCTTTGTTTGAAAGCAAGAGTACTTGTGTACAACTGAGGTAGGAATAAAGTCATGTCTATATGAACAGGTAGAGCAAAAGCCAAAAGTCAGTCCAAAAGCTGCATAGTTCTCTTGGTTTAGAAGGTTTATAAGCTGAGGGTCAAAGTACATTAGCTAACCCAGAGAGTACCATTTACACTGGCTTGTCTGGCCTGCTCAAAGAGGAGTTTGTACATTCCATGCTACTCTGTGCTTAAATTTTAGGACTCTGAGTTCAGTCTGAGTAGAAAAATTTGAGCTAGACTCTGCCCTTTTAAAAAGAGCACTCCAAACATTTCAAATGCCCAGTCTTGAGTGCCATTTACTTTCTCTAGGATATGTTATTTTCCTGGATACAAAGCTTAGCATGAGCATCAATGTGGCAGACCACTAAGATTAAGATTATGTATTTTATCTTCAAAAAATATTCTACAGCATTCTTAACAGCAGCAATTAATTCTACAGGATAGAATGCTTTATGATTTGTCACAGTCAGGAAGCATTACACAACTTAATATATGACAGAATTTTGCAGCCACTTTGGTATAGTTGGCTCCAATGCCTTGTAATCACGAGTGGGATATTGTAATTCACTTCACAGTTCTCTTAAATTGTTATGATTTTTTTTTTTAAGTTCACCTGCTGTTTCTTTTTTGAGAGGAGTGATGGGAATTTCAGGATGCAGTGAATCAAAATTAATTTAGCATTTAATTTAAAGTAGTAACTGTTCCTTTGTAATGTAAGCTTTATAGATATAATAGATAACCAATTTGTATCTGATGTAGACAAACACAAAAAAAATTATGACAAATGGAAATGTGTTTCTAATTGTAATGGAAGTTTGAATTGGCTTCAAGTTCTAATGTTTATGCAATATAAATTATTAGAGAGGCTAAGGCATTGCCAGTAGCTGAACTTTCTATTACTATAGAAATAGTAATATTTCTATTACTATTTCTATTACTTCTGGATGGAAACTTAGCTATAGCACACAGTGAGTTGAATCTTTTCTGTGTGCACATATACATAGTACTACTGGAATAAAGTAGACTCTGAACATAGAAAGTCTAGATACAGTTAAAGAGATGTTGGACTAAGTGGTGCTTGAGAAGCTCATGCTGCTTGTGGCTCATTTCTACCTCTTCCAGGAACTGCTCGGCCTCCTCAAGTTGCACCAGTACATATGTTTGTGGGACTAGCTTGTATATGAATCACTGAAAGTGTTCAGGTTAAAAGCCATTCTCCCCTGTTTAAGCGCGCTTTGGATGTAGGACAAGAGAAGGCACAAACATAGCAAATGACTTGTGCAGTATTTCACAGGCAATAAAGGTCTGCACATGTTTCTCCTGAATTGAGTACTGTGACAACAAAAAAAAAATCCTGGTACAAAGTCATATGTGAATGTTAAACTAAATTTGAAGCAATTTGGTACACTAGAAATATTTCAGGCAGTGAAGGGACAGTTTTGTAGACAGAGTATATGGAGTCTATGCTCTGAACATCAGTGGGCATTTGGTGTTAACCTGAAGAGTCTGAAAATCAGAGATGAGATTGTTCATCTCAGAGAGATGTTGTGACGTCCAATTATGATTTTCTGCAGCATCCTTCCCTGTTTGTGGCAGAGGACATACTAGGTAGGAAGCTAATTGTTTTTGAAATGCATAACCTTTGCCCCAAGTTATGAAGCCAGCTCCTACAGGTATTGACTTCTCAGAGACTTGAGTCCAATTCTAAAGAGATAATAAAAATAAGATTTGCTCAGAGGATTTTCATTGATGGATTTGAAGAATAATTAGTTTTTTAAAGTTATACTTAAATTAACTTTTATTAAATCCATTTACATTATATTTCTTTTCTTTGTACATGTATTTGAACAATTTCTATATTGTATTTGTACTAATTTCCTATGATTGTCTTCTTAAGATTGCAACTTTTTGTTGCCGCTTCTGAGCAGATGCTTTATTTTGGAAGTATTTCTCTGGCAAAATGGAGTCATACTGGCTGAATTGAAGCATCATTTGTTGTTGTAAGGGCTTATAGTTCATAAGCAATGCTGTTGCTGCAAAATAATTTCAATATAAGAAACTTAACTGAACTTCCTATGTTGGGAGATTCTTGAGAAGTTGCTAACCTATTGCTATTCTATGATAAATTAGCAGAAAAAAAAAAAATTATTGGAAGATATTGAGGTTTATCTGTGAAGAAGAAATAAGTGTTTGAATGGTGCTGTTAGTGGCAGCAAATCATGTTAGGAATAGCAGTTGAAAAGGAAGAATAGAAGTCTCAAAAAGAAATACATGCAGTAAGTTAAAAAAGCTTTGGTGTGTACGTATGCCATCATACATAGACCCATTCGGAATACCTGTTTTGAGAAGATCAATGTTTGCTGACTGTCAGCCCAGCAGACGAGCTCATAGGAAGAGATCTAGTTTTCTGTAAGGCTCTGCCAGACACGTTACCATGTATATCTGTAATCGCCCAGCAGTGCAGAGCTGGCTGACCATGCACCACTCAGTTTAACCTGGCTAGCTTTTATTATGGGTGGTGGCAACATACTCTTGTTTCTGCCTAGGCTGGCTAAACCCTTGGCATTTGAAAGGATCAGAGTTATCAATTCATTGCTATGCTGAATATTTATTGGGAATTCTTCTCCATTAAGCACAGATAATAACTAAATGCTCAGTTTCTCATTCTTACACACAATCACAAGTAAGTACCGTCACTCTTAACGGTAACTTACTAGCTATAGGAATGACAGAGGCAAAGCAAACTTTCTGTTATTGTTTCAAACTAAGGAGTGCAGGTAATACAGAATGTGAAAAATAAATAAACAAAACACTGAAGCTATTGCAATGAAGGTTGTTATACTTGTGTGTGTTTGGTGATAGCAACATAATTTAAAATATACATTTATTTCTGTGAGGCGTTTTAAAGAGGGAAGCATTGAGAAAGTACTTTCAAGATTGACTTTTTGGATTTGAATGCATTGCCCATTAAAATTTGGATTTGTTTTTACCTCTGCCACTCTACAAGTGGGTAACTGTGCAAACCAGTGCATCACTCAGAACCCGAGATCTCCATTTTGATAATGGAGACAAAGTTGTCTTATTCCCAGCTTTCTTCTATTTTCTTTTGATTTTTTAAAATGTTTTGATTTTTGTAGCCTCTTAGAGGACATATCTTTTCTTGCAGTGTGAGTATGCAAAACTTGCACAGAGATTCTAATGAAGATTGACAACTCTAGGTGTCAATGCAATATGAAAAATAAACACTAATTATTTGGATCTTTCTCATTCCCTTTCTACTTTAGTAGACCTTTTCTAATGGGCTTGTCTGAAATTTAAAGGGCTAAATAATGTAACAGAATTTTGTCTTCTGGAATTTAGATTGATTTTTCTCTGCTATGTGTCTTGCTGTGATGTCAAAGGAGCTTGTCAAAAGAAGGTACAACAAAGCAGTAGTTATTTGTACTTAAATATAAGACTTTTAGGATGCTATTCAGGCCCTTTTGAATTCAATGAGAATTCAAGGGCAACGCTTTATCTGCTTTAACAGAGTAAGGATTTCATTCTTTCTTTCTAGTCTTCCAAAAAAGTTACTGGATTCCAGAGAAGATATTTACTTTTGTAAACATTTCTGTGATCTTTCTTTCAATCCAGCAGCACTCAAAGCTGTAACTTTTCAGTTTGATATGAGGCTGAGTACATGTTCAGAAACAAATCAAAATTTGACCTTCTAGTTCAGCTGTGACAAGGAAAACCATTTAAAAAATCATTCAGAAAGGGGAGGCGGGGGGGGGCAGAAAATCACAGATGTATCATAGATGTACTTTTTCTTAATTTATAAAAAGCCACAATAACTTATATTTAATTTTTTTTTTCTTTTTCAAGAACATTTAGTGAGAACATGTGCAGTTTTGGCTGCATGTTGACAGATAATTCACTGAGATGAATTATTGTTGTGTTTTGTAGTGAGATCACTGCTCATAAGCTAGGGGATTAATATGTATTATCTAGCCAAAATCAAGCTTTTATGTATTGTATTTCCTTGCTTGGGGCAGGGGGGAATCCCTGCCTCTGGAGCTTGCCCAGAGTAGTTTGTTTTTCATGTTACAGCAGGCAGCAGGAAGACCTACAAGAACTATCAATCACATTTAGCCAAAAGCCATCAAGTTCCTCCTGTGTTCTTCACAACTGTGGCAAAAATCAGTCATTACATAGATCTCCAGAGAATGAGGATCATCTGAACAGATCTTGTATTCTCTTTTCAACTCAGAGAGTAACCCAAGGGATCACCTGTCTCCTTACTTGACTTGCCACTTACTATTGCCAAGGCAGGAACCAGGACCTTTGTAGGATATAGAAAGATGTCAGTATGTCTGTTGGGCTAAGACAAGGTGTATCGTGAGCAGAGTATCTAACATAGCCTTGTTCTAGGGTTATATCCTACACGTACATATGTGTATATACTCATAAGTACACAGAAATGTAAATAAATCCCCAGAAGTTCATATAGTCATGGATAACTTTGCTATCTCTTTATTACGTACCTTTAGTTTTAATATGGCAAACAGTGTTCAAAAGGATAATCTTCTATCACAAAGTGGTGAGGGGGGTCTGGGGTGCAGGACTTTGTTCCTAACAGCAAGTAACAGCTAAATTCAGATCTGAATCAAGCTTCAAGTTTAGAAAAAGAGGAGAGAGAAGTAAGGATATTTTCACGTCACACTTTTAAGCTAAGGTCTCCTACAGTTGCTTTATGCAACCACTAAATAACTCTGTATTTTATAAATTAAGTAGGTGGACATGATGGTAAGAAATTATTAACTGGCAGTTGGCAGGTGTACCTTATAAAGAAGATGGAGAAGTACAGTCAACATAAATCTTCTGCTGAATTTCACAACTCAAGCACGTAGGTGTGCACATGGAGAAAAGTAGTCGTTAAGTAGAAAAGTAGTAAGAGAATATAATATTATAAAATGTGTTGACTGTTCAACTTCCTTCCTGTTCCTTTTTCTTCTTCAGGCTGCAAAGCAAAATTGTGCCCACCCTTTGAGAAGTTTATAATCAGTGAACGACACAAACAAAACAAGTGGGACAAGGGCAAAGGAGCAGTTATGACATTTCAGTACTTGATCAATTATGTAATACTTGATGGGATAATTCGTAGTGACAAAAATACAAGTAACACTTTAACTTTCAGGCAGCTGGAAGACAGTGTGAGATGAGTGCTCTTCTTGAAGCGCAACTACCATGGAAAAAAAGTTAGAGATGCAAGAGAATATAAAAGTGTATGCTGATAGTTTTGCCTGCTGTCTTGCTTTTGTTTCCCCAAAAGAGAAAGAAAGAAAACAAGGGGAGTGTGTGTGATACCTGGGAATATTCAGCTATGATAGTGATTGCTTCTAGAGACTTCTAGACTGAAAAAAAATGTTGGTACTTTTGAATATAAGCTGTAGTGAAAGTGTAGTGTTTCAGTTGTTTTTTCCCCTGAACATTTACAGAGCACAGTAAGAAGAAAGTAAGCCTTCTCATTACTAGTAAGACCTTTTAAAAATTTTTACCTTGTATTTGATGCAGTACTGATTTGTTTTCAGCTTTTTAGCCAAACTAGAGAAGTGTTTTGATTCAAATTAACTTGGGTGGATTTTTTTTTTTTTTTGCTAAACTGAAGGGGGGAGGAGGAAAGAAGTAAAATGTTTTGTTTTCTCAAGCCTTTAAAATCTTTTTAATTGAACACTGGCAATTTTCTAAACAAAGATGTCACTTCAAACTGAAAACAGATGCGTTCATTTTTTAAAAAACGTTTAAGCTTTTCTGAAATTAAAAAATACACAATAATAAATTTACTACAATCACAATAAACTTGTCTAATAATAAAACTCCTTTTTTAGCAAAACTTAAAATAAAGCCCTCAAAATCTGCCCTACTTCTGTTGGATTTTAGTTTCAACTCCTGGCTGACACCACCTCTTTTTTGCTAATCTCACTGTTGTCAAAAACCTTCCTTGCCCTTTCGTTTTCACCCTTTCACCTTCCTTTCCTCTTTGAGCTCTTTTCTCCGTGCTGCTTCCTGTAAATGCAAGTTCTCAAAGAATAATCAATAAAGGTATTTAAAGTGACCACAAAAAGTCTATCAACACTCAAGAGCAACACAACAGACATGGCTCTGTGTTAGGTTCCTCCAGCTTGATCCATTCATGAGCTGCAGTGAGAAGAACATGGCGACTTAGGACTCCTGGAAGGTCGCTTGCAGGGTAAACCAAAGGAGCAAGTTAGTGAGCAAATAATATCTTTCTTGAAATCATCTCAGTTGCACTGTCTCCATTGTTCTCCACAAAGTACTGTTGTCTTTGTCTTCTGTACAATATCACATTGTCCTTTCCCACTATATCAAGTTTACACCCTGCCAGGCACCACAGAGCTGTCATGCATCTTCTTCCTCCATAAGCAGAAGAGGGTGGAGGTACGCATTTCTGGTTTCTGTTTGGGAAGACTTCTAAGCTACAGTACATACCTGTGATATTCTTCTCTGTGTGAGGCTTGATGTGTGCAAGAGTGTCACATGAAAATAGCTGGAGTTCAAGTACGGTGTGAAGAAGAGCTTCAGTGTAGAGCAGAAGAAACAGACTCCAGTGGGAGACTACCCCCTGTCACCTTATTTTTTTATTATTCTTTCTGTTATACTCCACATCCTCCCCCTCCCCCCACCCCCTGCCACCTCCCCTCTGCTTGGTACAATGGCCTAACTCAGACACTGGAAACATGGCAGTAGAGAGTTCATAAACTATAGGACTTAAACTCCTCATTTCCTGTCTCTTTTCTAGCTTGTATAAAGTCCGTAAATTATGATAACATCACATCTATGAAAAATAAAGATGCTTTTAATATTAAAGGAAATATGAAAGATCAAGATATAATTATGAATTTTTTTTTATGGTTAAGATGGTGTAAAATGGGGATGCAACATCATGCCTGTTTCCTTTAAAAATTCACCACAGCCCACCTAAAAAGTTCTACTGAGTCTGAAATCTGTTTATATATTTTTCAGTTTTGGACCTCCTGGCTGTCCAAATGGAGTTTCAGAAGCCTACAGTTAAGCATCTGTTTATTAATAGCTTGGTCTTAATTTACAATATTATTGGATTGTTGTAGTCAAAAACTCCATTGTTTTGATTAGGATGGATGTGGGGATGAAAAAGCAGCCTTAGGAGAGAAACTAGAGAGCTTGTTGTTTAGCCTTATAAACTGAAGGCTGGAGGGAAATGTGTAATAGATCTGTATAAATGCATAGCAGAGTTGAATGCTAGGGTCAGAGAGGGGTGCTTAAGCTAAAGGACATTGCTGACCCAAAAGAAAGGCTATTAACTGAGTAAATTTAGGCTGGAAAATGCTCCTGTGATGGTATGAATACTCTTCTAGTAACGTTCTGAAATTGCCTTTTAATGTCAGCAGCAAGACTCGGACCAAACCCAATTCAGGAGTAAAGTCTGAATGGGTTTATATAATCAACTTGCATTTACAGAGGTCTGCTTTGGAGGCACATTCTTTTCCTGTGTTTAATTTTTTTTTTTTAAAATTAAAAATGTAGAAGTTTGAAAAATAGGAACTTGAAACATTTTACTTTAGGACACAATATTCAGATATTTATGTATGGATTATATGAATGAAAAATTTTGCTGAAAGAATGCATTATTGTTTAGAGTTTGTTCATGGCATCAGGTAAAATGAGTGTTGATTTTAGTATGTGCTCTGTATCACTGCATTCTTGTGTGATACCTCTAGATATAACTGGTAAGCCACTGAAGGACATATACTTACAAAATACAAAGGATGCTTATGTTGTTTTCAACACCGCATGTACTTTATTCAAAAATAGACTCTTGTTATGACACAGTCTCCTAGGTGTGTTGTAATCGTATGTGGTTTGTGGTCATAGTTTAGTAGCTTTGGATTGCTGCCTGAGGTGCAATGAAACAGTTTAGGTGTCACAAATGCTGCCCTGTTTCCAAACAAAGCTTGGCTTCCTGTGCTTCTCACCTTTAAATGTTTGGAGATTTTTTTTGTACCTGTTTTTCAGGTGATGATTTTTCTGATACACTACATAATTTAACATATGACTTGCTTTTTGCTTTTAGGTAGTAAAGTCTATGGTACTCTGTGAATTGCCTTACAATCCATTATTCTAGAGTCAGACATTTGGGTTTCTCTGGACTCAGTTGCACTGTCTTTTTTCCAGCTTCTGATACGTGTAACAGCTCAGAGGTCCTTGCTGTATGAAAAGTTTCATTAGTCTGCACAAGATTTTATTTCTTACAGGTCTATTGCTCTCTGGAATGGTTTTAGGAAGTACAACTGCCCTTGTTTACAACATTTTTAGCTTTCCATTTTCCCTGGCTGAGCTCTGACGTGGCAGTTACTAGCAATTTTATATGTGTGAGTTTAGGTTAATGGAGCTTTATTAAAAGATATTGGGCTGGCCCTTCTTTCTCTATTTATATGCTTCACGCTACTTCTACAAAACAATGTCAGCTGAGAAATCCCATCGCAAACCTTGCCTCATACTGCCAGCAGAGCTTCATGTGAGATGTCCAGATGGGATGAGAGACAGGCTGAGAGAGTTGGGGCTGTTCAGCCTGGAGAAGAGGAGGCTCCCGGGAGACCTTATTGTGGCCTTCCAGTACCTCAAGGGGGCCTACAGGAAAGATGGGGAGAGATCCTTCAGTAGCACCTGTTGTGACAGGACAAGCGGTAATGGTTTCAAAATAGAAGGAGGTAGATTTAGATTAGATATTAGGAAAAATGTTTTACAATGAGTGTGGTGGAACACTGGAACAGGTTGCCCAGAGAGGTAGTGGATGCCCCATCCCTGGAAACATTCAAGGCCAGGTTGGGCAGGGCTCTGAGCAACCTGATCTGGTTGGAAATTCCCTGCTCCTTGCAGGGGAGTTGGACTAGATGACCTTTGATGGTCCCTTCCAACCCTAACCATTCTATGATTCTATGGTGACATTCAAGAGCTAAGAGAATACCAAGTATAAAATAAGATGGGAGTCTATTAACAAAGCCTTAAAACTTTTCAGGTTAGCTTTGATTGGAGAAATGAACTAGGTTTCATTTGAACTGCTTTTTCCAATATTACATATTCGGATGTGAGGAGACTGATCAATAGGATTCTGTAAATAATTTGATTGCCATACCTTACATGATCAACTATTTAATCAAAATAGTTGATGAACTGTTTTAACCGCTTTAATTTGGGTGTGTGTGAGTTATTTGTTTCACTGAGTCAGAAAACTAAGATGATGTTCAGCTAGTGTTAACAAAAATGTGCTGTTTGTAGAATGAAACATTTTCTTTCCACATCTGTAAATTATTAAAATAATTTGAGATAAAAAAAAAAAGTCACTTTATGTTTGTGGTTGGGATACTTAACCCAGGAAGTGGCATCACATGAATTATTGTCTGGTTTGGTACTTTTGCATATTTACATATTTCTACAACATGCAAAAGAATGAATAAGGGATATTGAAAGCCACATGTAATCATTAGATTATCCAAATAGCTGTCCTGAAGATTGTGGGTTCATGTATACTTCAGCAAACAAAAACTGCTTGTGTTTCATTGTAGGTGACTGGCTAAAGCCACTTTTCTCCATTTACAAACCACTGCGTTAAAAAAGATTATAGTCTAGCTTTGTGTGTGGTAGTGATGGACAAGCAGAGGTGATTGACCAGAATTACCCATAAAAATAACTTTTTATTTGTGGACAGATCACTTTTACTAGTTTGGGTTGAATTTGTGAAACTTAGAAGCTGAAACTACATTTCATGGAAATTTTGTAGTTTGTGAAAAAGTTTTGCCCAATGCTTATCTGTGTGCAGATCAAAGGACACCCTAATGTTGTTCATTCAATTGTCATCTTGCACATGTAAGTATAGAGAATTCACTTTTTATATATATGGCCAAATCAGCCTACTAAAATATGTTCTCCTATGTGCAGTTATTCTCTAACGGTAATGTTTCCTGGATGATCTCTGACAAAGTTATCTGAAGAGAAAATTTTATAGTTCACCGGTAATCATAATAGCATAGCTCTTGTTCCAAGAATGGGGGCCTAATTACCTTCTGAAATTCCAAAAAATCATACTAACTATAATATATTATACATCATGTGCTGAAGTTATTTTAAGATATGAGCAATTTCAATCTTTTTTAATACATGTTTTTCGCATGGCACTTTAGGAAATCTGTATATAAGTGGGTTTACTGAACCACTTACTTTCTTGGCGTTTACTCAGGGGGATGCAAATCCTGTTAACTGGCAGCTATATACAGATGTCATAAATGCACAGCCATAATTTAATTAACTGTGTTTTTTTTTCTTTTTAGAAACATCTTTAAAATAAAATTCCGCGCCTCTTCTTTATGGTCATTTTAAATATGGTTAACTTACAATCCCTGGGCAAAGGCCTGCTTGTATCAATCTTCAAAAGTTTGATCCATTTGAATTGTTTTTCTCCATTTAATAATAAAATCAATTTAAAAAAAATACATTCTTAAGTTCTGTTGTTTTCACTCATGAAAGGATCGAGAAATGATTAACAGAGTCCAACAGCAATGGTGGAGACAATAACAAAGTAATAAATTATTGATTATTGTGACAAGTTTCATTGCTTGCAGTGCTTCAATAGGAATCACTCACTTTCAAGGGTCTGATCCTAGTCCCATTCCAGCTGATGAAGTTCTTCAATTAATGAAATTAAAACCAGCACCGATGTAAGTTAAAATGAACTTGGTAGCTCAAGTGTTGCTTTATATTCTGCCTCAGCAGAGATTAAACCTGTTGCTTACCAAAGGAAATTCTCTTCATTTACTTACCAAAGTAAGATTTTAAGTTCTAGTGAGAAGCATCCCTGTCTTGCATTTACTTGTGTTTAATCTTCATACGCCTCTGTCACTGTGGGAGGTATACCCACAGGTTTTCCATATGGAAGTCAATCTCTTACCTGTTTACCTGTGAACTGTTGGTGACTTGGATAACCAGACTGTGGTGGCTTGGCTAAATTCACTATTTCAGTCACGCTATGTATTTTCAGCCACGCAGTATTTTATGTTACAGTGACTAAATGTAAAAATGGTTTTAAGATCATATTTGGCAATGCAAGTTACATGGTGCTTTGTCATTGTGATGGGTTGGCCTTGGCTGTTTGTTAGATACCTGCCCTGCCACTCTTTCCCTCCTTCTCCACAGGATGAGAGGGAAAGTAAAATCGGGAAAAAAAAAAAAAAAAAAAAAAAAAAAAAAAAGCTCAAAGGTTGAGATAAAGACAGGCACATCACTTACCGAGGGGTATAGGGGAATGGGGGGGCTGCGGTCAGTCCATGCCAGCTCCTCTCTGCTGCCCCTCCCCTCTCATGCTGTTCCCCTGCTCCAGCGTGGGCTCTCCACAGGCCTCTGCTCCCTCAGGGGAAGGGTGGCTGGAGCCTCTCCTCCCCCTCCTCCAGCTCTCCCCTCGGGGCTCGCAGGGCTGTTCCTCACACTTTTTCCCTCACCCCTCACTGCGCGATGGTGTTTTGCCCTTTCTGAGCTGCGCTTTCCCCAAAGGGCTCAAACCGTGCCCTGCGGAGCGGCCCCTAGACCCGTCTGCGTCCGGCCTCGCCTCACAGAGAGCCCTGCAGCCTCAACAGGAAGCTGCAGACGTGTAGCAGGAAAGTAGTGCTGCTCCCTCAGGTACCTTCCTACTCCTGTTTCTCTCTCTGTTTCTCCCCTTTCCCTTCCCTCATATCCACTGGTGGGTCCTCGCCAGGCTAATAGCATTGCCTTTCCATGTGTTTTTTGAAAATGTTTAGTTAACTGTACTTTGCAAGCTCTTCCTTTCCCCTCGGTAGCTTTTAATATGGCTTCCCAAGAGCACTTTCTGGTACACATGGTTTTCCCTGAAACGTCTAAACTAATAGCAGGTTTTCCAGTCTCTGTCACTTTTGTCATATTTTATTTTTAGTGAGTTTTTTTCACTGCAGGCAGTTGCCTGACAGGAATATTCTCTTACTGGCTTTTGAGAGTACTGAGGGAAACGTGCCCGGCTGCTGGGCAGCAGCATAGCCCTCTCTCTTGCAGGCCTGCCATGGCCTGGCAATCTCTCTTGCATTGCTTCACTCATTTCGGGGCGGTTTCCTAAATTAAACTGCTGAACTGTTGTATGCGCTGTGGCAAGGTGGAGGGGCACAGCTGCCCTGGTAGTTCTCTCAGCCTGCTCGCATGAAACACAAAGTGTTATAATTGATTTGTGTCAAAACTGACCTGGTGAAATGTACAAGCTGTAAATGGTCCAGAGGTTTTTAATAATTTTGACAATTACCACGAGGAAAAGCTATAATCAGCTGGAAAAATAAATCTGTAGGTGCAGGTTTTGAAGAGGCCTTGGGGAAGGTGCCTCACCTGTT
This sequence comes from Chlamydotis macqueenii, assembly GCF_036417535.1. Lineage (NCBI taxonomy): Eukaryota > Metazoa > Chordata > Aves > Otidiformes > Otididae > Chlamydotis > Chlamydotis macqueenii. Next base: position 55,930,857 of record NC_141557.1, read on the forward strand.
CGTAATGGCAGCACACCCCTGCCCACCAGCACCTTGGCCTGGGGATTTTGATGTTTGTCAATGGAAATTTACTGCTGCTTCCTGAACTGTGGCATGGGAGTGGTATTTTGTGTGGGTGGTTGCACAGAGTGCTAAGGAGCCACAGAAATATTAAGTATGTATTAAAACACTCCCTTAACGTAGAGGCAGGCTAGCAGTAATAAGTATATAGATTTACAATTTAGGTGGTGCTTTTGTGGTGAAGGAAATCTTACATATTTCAGTATTTTTATTAAATTTACCAAAGGTTTCTGACTTTATGGCAATGATGGCAGATATGTACACATGGTTGTGTACAATGCTGACTTCTACAGTGTAAGGTTTTGGGGACGGAGAGTCTTTGCTAATGATCTTATTTAAGGTTTGGGGAAGGACATGCATTGATCTTCATGAGATTCATCCAAGTGATTAGCAGAATGAGGTTCTGAAGTATTTTCACCTTAGGATACCTACTGTGCTACGCACTGAAGAGCATGAAGATCAGGACATAAATAAGTGGATAATGGCAGGGTGACACGACACAACAAAACCTGTTAAGAAACTTCATTAGGGCTTCCAAAAGGCCTTTAAAAATGTACTTCCTCCCCTCAGAGGCACAGTAAGAAACCATGTAGTCATGAAATGGATAACAAAATGCTATTTTTGAATCCACAAATGACTTAAGTCACCTAAAAAAGAATAAAAATAATAATAAATAAAATTATTAGTCTTCATCCCACCAAAAAGCTACAATCAGAAAAATCCAAGTTGCTCTAGAAATATTGTTCTGCTTTTCCAGCTTTTATTTATATGCAGTGACAAAGGGGTTAAGTAACAGTTCACACAACAAAATTTCCAGATGTTATGAAGGTTCCAAGCTCAGCAGAGGTGCATCCCGATGAAAAAACAAGTCGAGCAAAAGGGCCAGGAGGCCAGCGTGGATGAGCAAGGAGCTCCTGGACCAACTGAAAGTAAAAAAGGAAGCCTATAGAGGGTGGAAGTGGGGACAGGTAGCCTGGGAGGACTACAAAGAGGCTGCGCGAGTGGCCAGGGATAAGGTAAGGAAGGCCAAAGCCCTGGCAGAACTGAATCTGGCCAGAGATATAAAATGCAACAAGAAGAGCTTTTATAGGTACGTAGGGGACAAAAGAAAGTCCAGGGAAAATGTAGGCCCCCTCCAGAAGGGAACTGGTGTCCTGGTTACCCAGGACATGGAGAAGGCTGAGGTTCTCAATGACTTTTTTGCCTCAGTCTTTACCGACAAGAGTTCCTGTCCCACCACCCAGGCTGTAGAAGGTGCAAGCAGGGACTGCGAGAATGAAGAACCGCCCATTGTACTCGAAGAGCAGGTTCGGGATCATCTGAGGAACCTAAAGGTGCACAAGTCCATGGGACCTGATGAGATCCATCCGTGGGTCCTGAGGGAACTGGCGGATGAAGTTGCCAAGCCACTGGCTATCGTATTTGAGAAGTCGTGGCGGTCTGGTGAGGTCCCCAATGACTGGAAGAGAGGGAACATAACCCCAATTTTTAAACATAACCCCAATTTTTAAAAAGGGGAATAAGGAAGACCCGGGTAACTACAGGCCGGTCAGCCTCACCTCTGTGCCTGGCAAGGTCATGGAGCAGATTCTCCTGGAAACCATGCTAAGGCACATGGAGAGCAAGGAGGTGGTTGGTGACAGCCAACATGGCTTCACCAAGGGCAGATCGTGCCTGACCAATTTGGTGGCCTTCTATTACAGGGTGACGGCATCGGTGGACAAGGGACGAGCAACTGACATCATCTACCTGGACTTGTGCAAAGCTTTTGACACTGTCCTACATGACATCCTTCTCTCTAAACTAGAGAGGCATGGGTTTGATGGACGGACCACTCGGTGGATAAGGAGTTGGCTGGATGGCCGCACTCAGAGAGTGGTGGTCAACGGCTCAATGTCCATGTGGAGACCGGTCACGAGTGGCGTCCCTCAGGGGTCCGTGCTGGGCCTGGCCCTGTTCAACATCTTTGTCGGCGACATGGACAGTGGGATAGAGTGCACCCTCAGCAAGTTCGCCGACGACACCAAGTTGTGTGGTGCCGTCGACACGCTGGAAGGGAGGAATGCCATCCAGAGGGACCTTGACAGGCTGGAGAGGTGGGCCCGTGCCAACCTCATGAAGTTCAACCAGGCCAAGTACAAGGTCCTGCACCTTGGTCATGGCAATCCCAGGCACAAATACAGGCTGGGCGGGGAATGGATTGAGAGCAGCCCTGAGGAGAAGGACTTGGGAGTGCTGGTGGATGAGAAGCTCAACATGAGCAGGCAATGTGCCCTTGCGGCCCAGAAGGCCAACCGCATCCTGGGCTGCATCAAGAGGAGCGTGGCCAGCAGGTCGAGGGAGGTGATTCTCCCCCTCTACTCTGCCCTGGTGAGACCCCACCTGGAGTACTGTGTCCAGTTCTGAAGCCCCCAACACAAGAAGGACATGGACCAGTTGGAGAAGGTCCAGAGGAGGGCCATGAAGATGATAAAAGGGCTGGAGCACCTCTCTTATGAGGACAGGCTGAGAGAGTTGGGGCTGTTCAGCCTGCAGAAGAGGAGGCTCCGGGGAGACCTGATAGCGGTCTTCCAGTACCTAAAGGGGGCCTACAAGAAAGATGGGGAGAGGCTGTTCAGTAGGGCCTGTTGCAATAGGACGAGAGGTAATGGTTTTAAAATAGAGGGGGGTAGATTTAGATTAGAAATTAGGAAAAAATTTTTTACGATGCGAGTTATAGAACACTGGAACAGGTTGCCCAGAAAGGTGGTGGAGGCCCCATCCCTGGAAACGTTCAAGGCCAGGCTGGATGAGGCTCTGAGCAACCTGATCTAGTCGGGGATGTCCCTGCTCCTTGCAGGGGGGTTGGACTAGATGACCTTTGAAGGTCCCTTCCAACCCTAACCATTCTGTGATTCTATGATTCTGTCTATACTGTAATGTAAATGTTGAAGTACCTGATTTAGCTTAAAAGAAGCATTGGAACACTTTAGCCATGATAAACTGGCAGCTTATCAACATCAGTGATTTTTCACTCCTATGTTCCTTAATCAGAAAGAACCAGGGAAGGTAGCTGTGTATGGGCCTCTCACAGACTACAACAGCCCATGCTGAGAGGTGAACTGATATCCCAGCTTGGTCCTTTGAATACAGCTGAGATGTCTGCCTATCACAGTGAAAATTACGTACAAAATTATTTAGAAGGATTTCGGGGCACTATGATTTAGAAAACAGAAGAATCAGACAGTCAGGTAGAAAATAAAATAACGAACTGAACAACAAAACCCACTTTTTTCAAGTTTTGTACATTTAGAAGATGAGGATCCAAAACCATCAGATATTTGTGTCTTCCCAAGAGTATAAAAAGTTACAATAAGAAGTTAGAAAAAAGCTGTGAAAATTATTGCTGACACTATATCCTCCAAACATAAGTACTGATAAACCAGCCTTTACTGTCTGACGTCAGGAGGAAACTTCCAGGCTGGGGTAGCTCAGCCTATGGCCACCTACTGAGTAGATTTTGCTGCACTTCTTACTGAATTAGCTGGGACTGCCCACTGTTGAAGATTGGATATCAAGCTATATGAACCATTGGTCTCATCTAGCATAGGAACTCTTTTTTTTTTTTTTTTTTTTCTGTAAAGTGCAAACCAGGGAAACTGAAAGAAGTGTGGTTAGGGGAGCTCAGGTTGAGGTAGGCGCAAGAACTGGTACCACAGAGGGATTCTTCCATCACATACAGTTAGCTTCTGGACTGAAAACATATGCTAAGGTGCTTGTGTGTGTTTTGTTTGAGATTTGGGGTTTTTTAATTTGGTGTTTTGGAGTCTTGTTTGTTTGGGTTGGTTTGTTTTTTTTTTTTTTTTTTTTCTGTATGTTATTCTCTTACTGCTACCTATGTATTTTCTTTCTTTTTTTTTTTTTAAATAAAGAAACTTTTAATTAGTAATTTGCTATGCCGATCTTTAACATGCCTTCAAGATAAGGCCGTGACAAGGTCCCATGTAAATCAGATACAGCTGTTTCCTAAATCCAGTCATTCTTGCATTCTTATTTTCTAGTAATTATCTCATCTATAAGAAATACTGTATTCCTGAATTGTGCCCCTGAGTATACTAAGTGTTTCTATTAGCTTGCCTGCTGCTGAGACCTCTTAGATATTTTTTTTTTTTAATCTTTCTTTCATCTAAATAAACAACATGGGAGCTGCACTTACTTTACTTTGCATCACTAGTATTCACACTGGTTTAAGAAAGTTTTTGGTGTATACATTCCTTGTCTCCCCTGATGTCTGCCCGTAGAAGTTTGAGATCAGGGTGGTACACTGTGGTGTCTTGTTGGTCACAAGCTGAGATGCCCAAAGTTGATGTTCTGGCTGATCATAATTTTTCTATGACTTTTTGTTCTACTCCTGGGAGATGTATATCTGTTTCTGTCATTTAATCCCTGGGTTTTTTGGAGCAATTAGTCAAAGAATTAATGTAATGTCAATAAATTACCCCAATCTCTCTCAGAGGCCTTCTTGTCACTAGCTGCAACATAGTTCCAAAAGTTTGGGATTTTTTTAATGTCCTCTGTCTCTGAAAAGGTGGGATTTAATTTGTATATTTGTTCTGTGCCTCTAAGCCTGTTATTTAATATCCCTTGCAAGGTCATCTTATCCTATTTCTGGCCCCAGTACAATAAAACACTTAAGCACATACTTATCTTTAGGCAACTAAGTACTCCTGTTGTCTCTGACATTATTTTGTTGCCTTCCTGTGAAAAGGTATCTACTTCCTGGATAAAATCTGGTTTATTTGGCAGATTCGGTGATACTCTGCCTTCCCCTAGCAAATACAGTCTTTGTCATGCTTTACAGAAAGCCCAAAGTTAAATACTTTTTTAATAAAAATGCATTTCCATGTGGTCTGGTTTCTTTTCTGAGTAGAACAGATAAGGGAGTCAAACTATACATAAATCAGATTGAAAGTGTGATGGGGACATACCTCTGCTTGCAGTGGTAACCTCTTGTCCCATCAGCTACTTGGTTCCTTCACCCTGTGCACTCCACGTCTTTCTGCTCATTTGGTGTGATTTTTTTTTTCTTCTCTTTTTCCTTGCAAACATTTCATCCCAAGGATAACATTGGCATCACATTGAAAGTGAGGTGTACTGTGCAATTTCAGATGTGTGAACTTCCCCTAAGTTTTCCAAGTTTTATGTCATAGCTTCCCCTTGAGTTTACTCACATGCCACAGTCAGTCCTATGTAAGAGTATTTGAAAATGGAAGAAAAATTCCTTAATCTATTAGTCACTTTTTCCCATGTCTTTTGGGATGTAATGGTTGCTACTTTCCATACTGTAGGGATGGAAAAGCAGTTCCTGTGCTCTGTTCTCTAGTGATTCTTCATTGCAAAGATGCTAAAAACCCCCCAAATATTTTAAGTTTAATTAGTTTAAAAGCCTAACAGCCTCTACATCACTAAAATACTAGTTTTTCACCAAGCATGTGATAGTTTAAAGATGTTTATGCAATGTGTCGCTCCATCCTATCTTCCTAAAATGGTAAAGCATGAAACAAACTCATTCTGAATGAAGGTGGATGACAAAATACCATTTGTATTTACAGCATAACTATTTTTAGGATTTCCTATTAGTTTATGGGCTTTAATTTACCTTCACAGGCCAGCGAAAGAAACATTACTAGCTACATTATTTTCCAGATAAGCAAAGGCATGAAAAGGCATATGCTAACATTTTCAAATGTAAATGTGGGATATCCTATGGATGCCTATGTTAAGATATTTGTCTTGTACTTCTCAGTGTAAGTGTCTTTAGTTTTGCCATTTAGCTCTGGTAGTGCTACAGGTAGCTGTTCCAAAGCTATAAAAGTCTACAGAAAGTGCAAGGGATGAAGAAATTGGACCCAGAAGGGGAAGTAAAGAATGTGTCAGATTTGTTTCATGATATTACACTGGTTTGAATAATAGTGGTACTTCACTGAAGTAATTTGAAATTTCAAAGTTCATTGCAAGAAATATATGTTTTAATACTACAGCTTTATATATCCTGATGACAAGATTATTACTGCCAATTTCTAATGAACAGTGACTTGTTTATTACCTGTATTGACCCTTTTAAAACACTTTTTAAAGTGAGTAAATGGGATACTAGCTGTATTCATGAACCTCTCAGAAAAATTGCCATCAGCAATGTATATGCAGCTTCCATCATAGCACTTGAACAGCTGTTAGAGGTACTAGTTTTAGATCACAAATAAAAATACTCTGCATTGATTCATGCACGTTTCCAGAATTCAGGATACTGCAAGAATGCTGTGTCACTTTGAGTAATAAAGAATGCCCACTGCATTTATCTTCTGAGAGCCCTCCTTGCCAGGCTGTGAGTAATGCCCTATTCTCCATTCTGCATTTTGTGTTCCAAACTCCACACTCCATGTTCATTGTTCCAAGTCATGATGCAGGCAAAATAAATTGCATACTTTTATTACCTCTTTGTGATTCTCAGCTAAAAGAACAAGTTAATTTAGATGAAACACACAACCAATTCAGTAAAATTGAAAAGAAAATTGTGCTTCCTTGCCTTCAAGCTTTGTTTCTGATACAGTATAAAGGTGAGCCTTTAAGAGCTTTGAATGAGCATTAGTGCAAAGCTTAGCATAAAACCTGCCCTAAGTTTAGCTCTGATAAAACACCATCTGGGCTTTAGCAAATGCACAAGTGTAAGTAGCATAAATTACTGTTTGAAATTTCTGAAGTAATTTCCTTTATCCTCTTGTTAAATAACTTGTCTGTGGACGGTCCGTCAGTTTAAATGATAGCACAAAAGGTCCTACAGCTACAAAACAAATATTTTGGCTTGCTTCTTGGGTGGCTGCTTATTGTTTTACAAGACAATGGGAATTGTCATAGTGTTTTGGATTATTTTCTTAAATTTATTGAATATTTATTGTCAGGATTACTCCAGTTTTGTATTTTGAAGCTTGATACTACTTACATTTTAAAGAAATCCTCTGGTACTTTTCCATTTTTCCGCTACTTTTCCTAACCACTCGCTTTCAAAATCCTTTTAATTTTTATTTGTGAACTGAGTAAACAATCTGGAAGTCATTGATAGACAATAAAAATGGCACCCCACAATGCTATTTAAAAAAAAAAAAAAGAAAAGAAAAAAAAAGGACGACAAACACTATTATCTTGTCTACGTTTGACATACTTTCCTAAAATTTCCCACAATTACTGGCTCAATTTCAGCTCTACTGGTGGTAGAAAATGTAGAAATGTTAGTAGACACAGGGCAGTGATGTGAGCTGGTGTTTCAGATCATCCATTGTTATTTACTGCTATTTATTACTTGTGTATTACAGTTTCTAGGAGCCAGAGTCATGGATCAGTATCCCATTGAGCTAGGCACCAGGCCAGCTCTAGAGAGCAAGACTGTCCCTGCCGCACTGGGTTAAAACATGCTAAAATTCTGGTGAGCCGTCAACATGAAAATGTCTCTTTGGTTAGCAGAAATGCAGAGGTGAACCAGTATACCTCCCAGGAAATTAAAATACTAGCTTTTACAACAGCTTCCCCGGAGAGGCTGTGCTTCCTTTACCACTGTAAGATTAAGTCACTTCTTGATGTTTGATTCTACTCACTACTACAGTATAGATGCTTTAGAAATAAACATTAAAATTGTGGTGGGGAAAAAAGGGATGGGCACTCATCATGCAAGACACAGTGTAGTATGTAGCTTTTGTTCTCTACTGGCAGATGTAGCAATGATTTGTTCTTCCTGTATTTGCATGGAGAGCATGAGAAAATAAATTGCAAGTAGGTTTTATCTTCCTTGTGAAAATTTCTTTTATACAAATGTTTCACTATATACTCTGCCATATTCTATAACTTGGCAGGGCAATATCTCGTCTAAGCAGAGGTGACTAAATTCAGTAGACACATAACAGGTAAGGAACTGTGGAAGTACTTTGTTGAGCCGTAAATGTTGTTATGTTCACAATAGCACAGAATCTGCTGTTTCTGGAGAATTGAACATCTTTTGACTGATCTGAGATCAAGCTGTAGCCTTAAAACCTGTTGCTCTGATTCGTTTTGACCAGAGGAAGATATTTCAATATATTTGTTCAAATGAGCCTTTGTTTCAGAAGAAGGTGTTTAATTGCCCTTTTGGAGCAGACACATGTACCAGAATAAACATGGTTTTACCTCTGTAGCTTTTTCCTATGGGGAAAAGACACTCTTTCCTGTGTTTTCAGGAATAGATGAGGTTTCAATAACTTTAAGACAATAATTGTTGGACATGTTGGGGTACTGGTTTGTCTGTAAACTTAGCCAGTAACAAACTGGAATAGCATGCTGAATGAAGTTAGTACAGTATAAAATATTAGTCTGGAGCATCTTTACTTATGCTGTATTACTTTAGTTCTTGATAATGCTTGGATTGTTTCTTAGTCAGTAAAAAATGGAGCACTGCTGGGAATTCACCATGTTGTGTAATGGGATTAACATTTATTTATGGATTTCATTCATCAGTACTGAAGTCATTTCCTAAAGGCATTTTTTGAATGCTTTATTATTATTGTATCAACTTTCCATTGTATCATCATGATATTTTTGATTAGGGAGGTGGCAAGTATGCAGGCATTTCAGAAAAAAAAGGCATGAACTTGGAGCCCAACTGGTAGAGTTTAATTTATCATTTTTGCACATTGCCAGTCTGCATTAGATATTAATACTTCTTGGTATCAATAATAATGAATAGGTAAACTCCTTTTATTTAATTTCCAATTGTTTCATAGCAAGTTTAGACAAAGAGAGGAAAGGCTCTTGTTGGATGTCTTGAGAGTAGGACAATGATTGGGATGTTCAAATGATCTCTATAGAAGTGACATTTAGAAATACTGAACTGGTAGAGGTTACAGGGATGTAGTTGCCCTGTCTCATAATCGTTTGGGGATCTCTCAGATTTAGGCAAGCTCCCCACTCTCTTTTGGTAAGAAATATTCTCCCCTTCAGTTTTCTTCTGTGCCACTCAGAATTAGAATCCAGCTTGCCTGTTATTTATTTATTTTAATGACACTGGAATTTTTATTATATGGTTCCCTGGGATAACACCTATGGAAAGATGAAACTCTTTTGCTTCTTTAGAAATCACTTTGATTTAATATTTCCATTGTGTAGCTTATTTAGCATGTTTCTGGCTACAGATTTTATTTGTTACAGCCTTCTAAGAATACCATTGATAGAGCTTCACACATCATACTATGAGAAGTATTGATTTCATAGTAATCTTACTGGAATTAAGTCTGGTTTTGCTAAAAGATCATTAGGTAAAAGCTATTGTTATAGATGATGGAATTGGAACTGAGACCACTAGGTGAAGAACTGCTTTTCTCCCTCTCGTATCAAGCTGGTTGAAGATGCTCAGCTACCAAGTCTTCGTGATCATTCTTCCCACTTACGACTTTGCAGTAGAACAGGTCACATGGCAGGAAAGCAACTGTACAGCTGCATGCCCCATCTTGTCCACATGATGAATGTAAGAAGAGATGACAGAAATAAACCACAGCTCAATCAAATGACATTACATTAGGAATTGCAAAGAAAAGACTTAAGAGTTTAGTAATCCATTAATGGGGGTGTTTAACATTTCTTGGCTAGAAATTACTTTTTTTTTTTTTTTTCCCAGAGCTACAATGAGAAGGCATTAACCCTGCCTTAAAACAGATATAAGAAAAAACCTAATATGAAAACTTTCTGAAACTTTCTGAAGATTGTGGTGGGTTGACCCTGGTGGGACGCCAGGTGCCCACCAAAGCTGCTCTATCACTCCCACTCCTCAGCTGGAGAGGGAAGAGAAAATACAACGAAAGACTTGTAGGTTGAGAGAAGGGTAGGGAGATCATTCAGCAGCTACTATCACAGGCAATACAGACACAACTTGGGGAAAATTAATTTAATTTATTACCAATCAAATCAGAGTAAGATAATAAGTAATAAAAACTAATTCTTAAAACACCTTCCCCCCTCCTCATAGAATCATAGAATCACATGGTTGGATGGGACCTATAAGATCATCTAGTCCAGCCGTCTTCCCACTACCATTGCTGCCACAGCTACTAAACCATATCTTGTAGCTTCTCATCAAGCCGCCTCTTGAACACTGCCAGGGACGGCGACTCCACCACCTCCCTGGGCAGGCCATTCCAGTGCCTGACCACTCTTTGGGAGAAAAAGTTTTTCCTCACGTCCAATCTAAACCTCCTCTGGTACAACTTGTGGCCATTTCCTCGGGTCCTGCTGCAATGAGATCTCCCCTGAGCCTCCTCTTCTCCAGACTAAACAATCCCAACTCTCTCAGCCGCTCCTCATAAGACTTGTGCTCCAGACCCCTCACCAGCTTTGTTGCCCTTCTCTGGACACGTTCCAGGGCTTCAATGTCTTTCTTGTAGTGAGGGGCCCAAAACTGAACACAATACTCCAGGTGCGGCCTCACCAGTGCCGAATACAGGGGGATGGTGGATGAGAAGCTTAACATGAGCAGGCAATGCGCCCTTGCGGCCCAGAAGGCCAACCGCATCCTGGGCTGCATCAAGAGAAGCGTGGCCAGCAGGTCGAGGGAGGTGATTCTCCCCCTCTACTCTGCCCTGGTGAGACCCCACCTGGAGTACTGTGTCCAGTTCTGGAGCCCCCAACACAAGAAGGACATGGACCAGTTGGAGAAGGTCCAGAGGAGGGCCATGAAGATGATAAAAGGGCTGCAGCACCTCTCTTATGAGGACAGGCTGAGAGAGTTGGGGCTGTTCAGCCTGCAGAAGAGGAGGCTCCGGGGAGACCTGATAGCGGTCTTCCAGTACCTCAAGGGGGCCTACCAGAAAGATGAGGAAAGGCTGTTCAGTAGGGCCTGTTGCAATAGGACGAGAGGTAATGGTTTTAAAATAGAGGGGGGTAGATTTAGATTAGAAATTAGGAAAAAATTTTTTACGATGCGAGTTATAGAACACTGGAACAGGTTGCCCAGAAAGGTGGTGGAGGCCCCATCCCTGGAAACGTTCAAGGCCAGGCTGGATGAGGCTCTGAGCAACCTGATCTAGTCGGGGATGTCCCTGCTCCTTGCAGGGGGGTTGGACTAGATGACCTTTGAAGGTCCCTTCCAACCCTAACCATTCTATGATTCTATGATTACCTCCCTGCTCCTGCTGGCCACACTATTTCTAATGCAGGCCAGGATGCCGTTGGCCCTCTTGGCCACCTGGGCACACTGTCGGCTCTTGTTCAGGTGAGCAGCAACCAACACCCCCAGGTCCCTTTCCTCTTCACAGTCCTCCAGCCACTCAGCTCCGAGCCTATAGCGCTGCATGGGGTTATTGTGGCCAAAGTGCAGGACCCAACACTTGGCCTTGTTGAACCTCATCCCATTCAGCTCAGCCCAGCGATCCAGCCTATCCAGATCCCTCTGAAGGGCCTCCCTACCCTGAGGCAGATCAACACCACCACTCAACTTGGTGTCATTTGCAGACTTACTGAGGGTACACTCAATCCCCTCGTCTAGGTCATCAGTAAAGATATTGAACAAGATGGGCCCAAGTACCGACCCCTGGGGGACACCACTTGTAACAGGCTGCCAGCTGGACTTGACTCCATTAACTACTACCCGCTGGGCACGGCTCCCTAGCCAGTTCTTTATCCAAAGAATGGTATACCTACCCAGTCCACAGGCAGCCAGTTTCCCTAGGAGAATACTGTGAGAGACCGTGTCAAAGTTTGCTGAAGTCCAGGTAGACCACATCAACAGCCTTTCCCTCATCCACCAGTCTGGTCACCCAGTCGTAAAAGGAAATGAGGTTGGTCAAGCACGACCTGCCTTTTGTGAACCCGTGCTGGCTGGGCCTGATCCCCTGGATGCCACCCGTATGCCGAGTGATCTCACCCAAGATGATTTGCTCCATAACTTTCCCGGGGTACTGAGGTCAGGCTGACAGGCCTGTAGTTCCCCGGATCCTCATCCTTCTTCGCAGGCTTAACTTTACTCCCAAATTCTCTACCTTCTCCCCCCAGGTGGTGTAAGGAATGGGGGTTGCAGTCAGTTCATCACATGTTGTCTGTGACTCTCCTTTCTCCTCAGGGGAAGGACTCCTCACACTCTCTTCCCCTGCTCCAGCATGGGGTCCTTCCCACGAGAGACAGTCCTTCATGAACTGTTCCAGCGTGGGTCTCTTCCACGGGGTGCAGGCCTTCAGGAACAGACTGCTCCAGCGTGGGTCCCCCACAGGGTCACAAAGCCTGCCAGCAAACCTGCTACTGCCGTGGTCTCCTCTCTCCACAGAGTCATGGGTCCTGCCAGGAAGCCTGCTCCAGCACGGGCTTCCCACAGGGTGAAAATGTCCTTTGGGCATCCACCTGCTCTGGTGTGGGGTCCTCTACAGGCTGCAGGTGGATCTCTGCTCCACCGATAACCTCCATGGGCTGCAAGGGGACAACCTGCATCACCATGGTCTGCACCACAGGGTGAAGGGGAATCTCTGCTCTGGCGCCTGGAGCACCTCCTCCCCCTCTTCTTCACTGACCTTGGTATCTGCAGGGTTGTTTGTTTCACACATTCTCATGCCTGTCTCCTCGGGCTGCTGCTTGTTGTGCAGCATTTTTTTTTTTTTTCATAGAATCATAGAATAGTTTGGCTTGCAAGGCGCCCCTAAAGGTCATCTAGTCCAACCCCTCTGCAAGGAGCAGGGACATCTCCAATTAGATTAGGTTGTTCCCAGCCCCGTCCAACCTGACCTTGAATGTTTCTAGGGATGGGGCATTTTCCTGTTCTTAAATATGTTATCCCATAGGGCCTACCACTGTCGCTGATGGACTTGGCCTTGGCCAGCAGCAGGTCCGTCTTGGAACTGGCTGGCATTGGTTCTTTTGGACATAGGTGAAGCTTCTAGCGGCTTCTCACAGAAGCCACCTCTATAGCCCCCACCACTACCAAAACCTTGCCTTACAAAACCAATACACAGATCCAGGAAGCCAGGTGTCATTATGCTTGCTGTTAGTGATGAAGCATTTTAGAAACAGGTCAAATTCCTTCCTAGAGTAAATTGCATTAGCGGTCACAAAACATATGGAAAAATACAGTATGTCTAGAAACACCCTAAGCTTGTTTTCAGAAGGTTTGTCTGTATAACATGGTTTGATGTTTTTCTCTGTGTGTGGCTTTGTTTTCTGGTTGTTTGTTTTTTTCCAAAGCAGAATGTGGGTTAGGAGAGGAGATACAGAAAGGTATTTGAAAGAGTACGATCTAGTTGTGTACAGCATTGATTATCAGAAAAAAAGAATAGTTTTGAAGGGTGAAATGAAGTCTTATGTGATTGCAGGTAGTTTTTAAAGGGAAAGGATATATAGTGTAGATATGTCAAAAAGAATTCTGAAGATTTGCACTGTAGTTTTTACCTCAGATGATGTACATTTTACAGATGGACCATAAGTAGATAAATTTGGAAGTTTTTTTTTGATCCAGGAGATTTTTGTTCACAATTCATGAATCAGTTGTTTTGTTTCCCTAGGGAAAATGTGAGTGAAGTCTTTTATAATTATAATGGAATACTTGACTTAGCTTTACTACAGAAGTCACCTCAAAGCAAAATGTTATTTCGGTCAGAAAAAGTGGAACATACATGTATTATTTTACATAATATCTCATGATTTACATTGTTTCTTTTTTATTAGAGTATTGGAGCTAAAGCCCTGCACTTGAAATTACCTTTGTTATATTCTGTAGTGAAGATCACTTTGTGGTGTTAATTTGTCATAGCTGAAGTTGTGCATTATAAATGTAGTGTTTATATTAGCTTACTGTTGCATTTTCTTTGGGTATTTGATAAGACAAGTCGCAAGAGTTTGGCTGTTGCAGAAAAATTTTAAACTGTCCAAGAATTATTTAGACATTAGGAAGTCAAAGATTTCAAAATCCATCTTTGAAAGAGGATATCAACTTTTGCAAGAAAGGAAGTGCTTGCATATTGAACGTATTAAGTGTGGGTTCACAGGTTCCTCACTTGCTCATTGGATTGTCTCAGACTTACTTATTTTTGACCTGATACTATTTATAGACATGTTGGGGAGAGTCCAGAGGAGGACTATGAAGATGGTCGGAGGGCTGGAGCACCTGTCCTGTGAGGACAGGCTGAGAGAGTTGGGGCTGTTCAACCTGGAGAAGAAGAGGCTCCAGGGAGACCTCATAGCGATCTTCCAGTACCTCAAGGGGGGCTTATAAGAAAGATGGGAAGAAACTCTTCAGCAGGGCCTGTTGTGGGGTAATGGTTTTAAAATAGAGAGAGGTAGATTTAGGCTGGACATAGGAGAAATTTTTTTATATTGAGGGTGGTGGAACACTGGAACAGGTTGCCCAGAGAGGTGGTGGTTGCCCCATCCCTGGAAACATTCAAGGCCAGGTTGGACAGGGCTCTGAGCAACCTGATCTAGTTGGAGATATCCCTGCTCCTTGCAGGGGAGTTGTATTAGATGACCTTTAAAGGTCCCTACCAACCCAAACTACTCTAAGATTCTATGTGGTGGAAAAAAGTATGTTTATGTATGTTCATATCTTCCTGTGCTGGAGCTTCAGTTCCATGAAGGCAAATGCCCGGGATAGAGTTTAGCATTAACTGGCTCCTTTCAAACTGTTATTCTGAATTGAAGTGTGACTTGCCTTTTCATGTTGATATGCAACCTTGTGCCCTGCCACTCTGGGTCAGGTAAATGTAATTTTTTAAAAGTATGCTGAGTGCTGTAGTTTCAGTACTGCTTGAATTTTGTTTAAGAGTGTAAAGGAAATGTTAGGAGAAGAGGCTTCAATTTAACATTTCCAGATATGTCTCTTGCAAACATGGCCAGGACTATTGTTAGAACTGTCTCCCTCTTGTTATATTTGTACCTCTGCAAGTCCAAGAGGAAAGAACAAATGTGACATATAAAAATTGTATTGAAGTGTATTTAGATGAGAAATTATTCCTTACAAAAGATGCATTTGCATAGCCATGCCACCCTTTAAGGCAGTTTAGGTCATAGAGCAGGTACAAGGTCAGAGGCAAGCTGAGGAATGTGTTTCAATCAATGAAATAATTTGAAAATAAAGTATTTCTTCACATGTAATGTTTCTAGGTAAATATGAAATATTTTAGAAACATAATAGTGTAAAGGAATAGTCATACTATAATCTAGTGACTACCTGGTATTGAATCATTCCTTTAGCCTGAGTGGAAAATTTGTTGGCAGTACTATTTAAATATCTTTGCTTTATTGCTTGGCCCCTGTTAAATATTAAGTTCTAGATATTTAAGGCTCCACTCCATGTATTACAGGGGCAAGAAATACCTGTCTGTTTTGTGTTGAATGCACCTTTTGTTGCATTCATTTTGCTGTATTACTTTTATTAGTTTCTTTGCAGATAGATTGTAGTTCAGGATGCACTCTGTTGCCACTTAAGATGGAGGCAGAAACCACAGCATCATCTTCACTGTAAGCAAAACTCTTTTCACATCTATCAAGTGTCTGAACAGACAAAAGAGCTTTGATCACTTTCAGTCTCTTTTAACCAGGGACTTGTTTTAATTATAGAATGCTTTAGCTATTACTACACATTTGCCTGGCACAGTTGGCATATGACATCATTTTACAAAAGCTTGGGTTTCTTTAGAGCATTCCAGCCTTAGGCTGCTGTTCTTAGAACTAAAGAAGAAACATTATTTTTCCACCAACTGAAAAAGGTATCTTTAAATTAGAGCCAATAAAAATAAGATGATAATCCAGAACCATTCCCAAGTAATGACCACAAAGCAGCAGTCACCTAATGAAGACTTATTCCTATTCACCACTGCAGTATTTTCGGTGACCTCATGACAATACCAAAAATTTTCCCATTCCCTCATGCAGGAAAAATAGGATGGAATTTCTGGTAATCCCCCCACCAGTTTTCATTTTATAAAATTGTATTGTTCTCTAGAATGAGAGAATGGGGTTTTTATTATTTTTTTTCCCTTGTATATGTTGTACACAATGTATATTATAGATAAAATGCCACATAAGGTCTATATAGTGTAAGAAGAAACTGTCAGATCTGTCAATTAATAATGAAAACAGTAAATAATATTTGATATGTGAGTTTGACTACATTGCAATATGCATAGTTTGTATAGAAATAGAGGAGGAATATTTGGTGTCACTGACATCTATCAGCATTTTCTTTATTTCTTGAAGTAGAGTAAGGTGTGATGAAATAGATCTTGTTAATTATATTTTAGTGATTCTTTGGTAGAGCAGAATATGAAGACTGTTCTCAACGTCATTTATGTAACCGGTGTAAATTATATACCTGTCGCAGCATTTGGGCTTATTTACTCTTCTTTCGGTTCAACTTTATGACTTAAGTCAGGATTATTTTTTTTTCCTCTAATGAGATGTAAACCATTCCTTTTTTTTACACAGCACAGTGTGTTTAAAGCTTAGCATAATGCAGCTACAATATTATGACAGTGGCTGTCTGAAGTTAAAGTTTTATAAAAACCTCTCAAGTTGACTGAATTATTTCTCAGAAATAAAGACTGCTAAACT